>NC_134516.1:5571937-6171937 GCF_027942865.1 Odontesthes bonariensis
CATACTACATACTGCATACTACATACTACATACTGCATACTACATACTACATACTGCATACTACATACTGCATACTACATACTACATGCTACATACTACATACTACATACTTCATACTAAATACTACATACTACATACTACATGCTACATACTACATACTGCATACTACATACTGCATACTACATACTGCATACTACATACTACATACTGCATACTACATACTACATACTGCATACTACATACTGCATACTACATACTACATACTACATGCTACATACTACATACTACATACTTCATACTAAATACTACATACTACATACTACATGCTACATACTACATACTGCATACTACATACTACATACTACATACTGCATACTACATACTACATACTACATACTTCATACTTCATACTACATACTTCATACTACATGCTACATACTACATACTACATACTTCATACTACATACTACATACTACATCCTTCATACTACTACATACTACATACTACATACTTCATACTGCATACTGCATACTTCATACTACATACTTCATACGACATACTACATACTACATACTACATACTTCATACTACATACTTCATACTACATGCTACATACTACATACTACATACTTCATACTACATACTACATACTACATCCTTCATACTACTACATACTACATACTACATACTACATACTTCATACTGCATACTGCATACTGCATACTACATTCTACATACTACATACTACATACTACATACTTCATACTACATACTGCATACTGCATACTACATGCTACATACTACATACTTCATACTACATACTACATACTGCATACTGCATACTACATACTACATACTCATCGATCAGACAGTATGCAGAGCGTTTACCCACAATGCATTTGGCTCCTGCCCGAGCCGAAATCAGCCGGCCTGAAGCTGATTTCTCTTAAGCTCTAAACTCTGTAAACTTTAGCAACATTTGAAACATTTTCAGGAGAGAAAGTAGTCGTTTAGATCCCCAACGTGTTGAAAACCTGACAAAATACCGGCTATTTACAATTTAGTTCCCACGAATTCGGCGCTACTAAAGCTAGCCGCATTGAGCAACGCACTTCCTGTTATTTTCACAAAATAAAATACCCGTTTTATTATAGGGAAAGCCATTACCATACAGTTGGTGCTTTTGTTTTGAAAACAGGAAGTGAACCTACCCTCGTTGTAGCTAGCTTGAAACTGCCGTTTTGACAGGAAATGACGATCGGCGACGTCACGTTACGTTGCATCTTGGGTAGTTTGAGTATGAGTAGTAACCTCATGATGCATACCCAACATTTCGGAGAATCTAGTATGCATCCGGGAACTTCTCGCTTACTCAAACTCGCATACTAACTCAGAACGTTTGTAGGAGTAGTAGGAAAAGTATGCGGTTTGGAACCCAGCCTATGTCAAACATGCCAGACTGGTTTTTCACTTCCCATCAAGGCAAAGCTAAACCTCTTCTAGTTCTTCACCCTCAGGGAAGTAATTAGCTAAAATTAAAAAGGGGGAGAGGTTGAGGAAAAAAGAGGTTGGGAAGGGAGGACAGAAGCAGTAAGGGGAGGAGGCGGAGGGAAAGAGAAGCTCATGAATATCAGAGTGAAGTTTCCCTGAGTTACATAAGCACCTCTGACCCAGAAACCTTCTGCAGTCGGAATGAACTCACCCTGAGATAGAGAGGAGAAACCGGCTGAAAGAGTCGGGTTTTACCTTCACAACCAAAGAAACTCCCTTAAAAAGATGTCTTTTTAGAACGTAAATGTGTGCAACATGTATGGTGAAGGTAGCTCTGCGGAAAGGTTAAACAGGACGTGGAGGAAGAAGGCGAGGACAAAGGGAGATCTGAATAATGGAGGCAGCAGGAGACCAGAGGAAAGAATATCTGTTCAGCAGCTGCCAGGTGTGAAGCCACAGAGGAGCAGAAACAGGTGAAGGGTGGGGGAGCGTTCCAACACTTAGGTGGAGGAGTGTTCCAGCACTTAGGTGGAGGAGTGTTCCAACATTAAGGTGGAGGAGTGTTCCAACATTAAGGTGGAGGAGTGTTCCAGCACTTAGGTGGAGGAGTGTTCCAACATTAAGGTGGAGGAGTGTTCCAGCACTTAGGTGGAGGAGTGTTCCAACATTAAGGTGGAGGAGTGTTCCAACATTAAGGTGGAGGAGTGTTCCAGCACTTAGGTGGAGGAGTGTTCCAACATTAAGGTGGAGGAGTGTTCCAGCACTTAGGTGGAGGAGTGTTCCAACATTAAGGTGGAGGAGTGTTCCAGCACTTAGGTGGAGGAGTGTTCCAACATTAAGGTGGAGTGTTCCAGCACTTAGGTGAAGGAGTGTTCCAACATTAAGGTGGAGGAGTGTTCCAACATTAAGGTGGAGGAGTGTTCCAGCACTTAGGTGGAGGAGTGTTCCAACACTGGGAAACAGGTGAAAGGTGGAGGAGCGTTCCAACATTAAGGTGGAGGAGTGTTCCAGCACTTAGGTGGAGGAGTGTTCCAACATTAAGGTGGAGGAGTGTTCCAACATTAAGGTGGAGGAGTGTTCCAACACTTAGGTGGAGGAGTGTTCCAACACTGGGAAACAGGTGAAAGGTGGAGGAGTGTTCCAACATTAAGGATGAGGAGTGTTCCAACACTTAGGTTGAGGAGTGTTCCAACACTGGGGAACAGGTGAAAGGTGGAGGAGTGTTCCAACATTAAGGATGAGGAGTGTTCCAACACTTAGGTGGAGGAGTGTTCCAACACTGGGGAACAGGTGAAAGGTGGAGGAGTGTTCCAACATTAAGGATGAGGAGTGTTCCAACACTTAGGTGGAGGAGTGTTCCAACACTCGGGAACAGGTGAAAGGTGAAGGAGAGTTCCAACACTTAGGTGGAGGAGTGTTCCAACACTGGGGAACACATGACTCTGCGAGAAAAGGAAACGAACCAGGAAGCTTGTGTGTAAGCTGCCGCTGACCTAAAACACGAAGGGTTGGACTTCTTTAATCACAGCGAGACCACGTGGAAGCCAAGAAAGCACCGATAAGAAGCTGATAAGGAGCTGAGGTGTTATGGATGGAGCTCGTAGGTCAGAGCAAAAAGAAGGCCTGATGACAGAAGGGCAGGTTTGTAGAGTCAGATCTCCCTGAAGTCAGCGTGTTTCTGAGAGAAGCCGAGAGAAGCCGAGAGAAGCCGAGAGAAGCCGAGAGAAGCCGAGAGAAGTCGAGAGAAGCCGAGAGGCTATGAATCCACCAAGCTGTGCTCTGGGCTATTATTATCCTCTGTTTTCCACAATCAGGACGCCAAACTGTGCCGGAGTCTGTGTTTTGACAGCGTTGCCGCTTTGTTAGCAGGGTGTCGGTGTTGTGTCAGCTGATGGCAGCAGCAGCTCGTTTCTGAGCCTCAGAGGCAGGAACAAATCACAGGTCGAGTCAGTCGTTTTTTAGCTGGTTTTCCAGCGATGCAAGGTGGAAAAAAAGGGCTCCCAAAGCAGTTAGAAACAGTGTAATATCCTATCTGAGTGTAGCAAATGGCTGCTTTATGCTGAAAGAGAAATAAACCCTTAAGTATGTTTAATAATGAGTTACTCAGCCAACCAGTTAACAGATGGGGCTTTAGGTTTCATGTTCAAAGCTGAATCTATGTTTTGTTTCATAACATGTGTCTTTGTCTGTGTTCCAAACCGCATACTTCTCCTACTACTCCTACTAACTTTTTGAGTTAGTATGCGAGTTTGAGTAAGCGAGAAGTTCCCGGATGCATACTAGATTCTCTGAAATGTTGGGTATGCATCATGAGGTTACTACTCATACTCAAACTACCCAAGATGCAACGTAACGTGACGTCGCCGATCTTCATTTCCTGTCAAAACGGCAGTTTCAAGCTAGCTACAACGAGGGTAGCTTCACTTCCTGTTTTCAAAACAAAAGCACCAATTGTATGGTAATGGCTTTCCCTATGATAAAAGGCAACGGGTATTTTATTTTGTGAAAATAACAGGAAGTGCGTTAGCTCACTGCGGCTAGCTTTAGTAGCGCCGAATTCGTGGGAACAAAATTGTAAACAGCCGGTATTTTGTCAGGTTTTCAACACGTTGGGAATCTAAACGACTACTTTCTCACCTGAAAATGTTTCAAATGTTGCTAAAGTTTACAGAGTTTAGAGCTTAAGGGAAATCAGCTTCAGGCCGGCTGATTTCAGCTCGGGCAGGAGCGAAATGCATTGTGGGTAAACGCTCTGCATACCTTATGATCGATGAGTATGCAGTATGCAGTATGTAGTATGTAGTATGTAGTATGTAGTATGCGGTTTCGAACACAGCCTAGATCTTGTCTTCCGGCTCAGATTTATGTTAACCTTGTTTTTTAACTAAATAATCAAGTCTTGTTTTTGAAAGTCCGTGTCCTTCTACGCATCGCACCCACCCCCCGCTGATAGAAAGCAGGACACGGGTTACAGTGATCAGAGTTTAACTGATGAATCAAACAGATTACGTGTGCAAAGACGAGTTGAGAGGAAGAGGCGGCAAAACACAAGTGGAAATTAACCACATGCGTGCATTCCCATGCATCCCATTCCTACTTATCTTTATCTCTTTTATTTCTCCCCCTACCTGAACCAGGGTTTGCATCCCCACCCCGCTGTGACTGGTGTGCAGTTGGTGAGAGGCTGGGGTAGCTTGTGGCTGTAAAAGATGGTTGTTGTGGTGTGAGGAGCAGTGATGGCTGGCATTAGGGGGGTGACTCTGGGACGCCAGTGATCACTGTCTAGCCTCCTGGAGGTGTCGTGGGCCCAACTAGACGAAACACTGATGAAAGGAGGTTCCCACCTGATGACCCCAATGACCTGTTGGTCAGCACTGCTCACTGATCTATATTATAGGGAATTATTCACTGAGTCTGGTCCATTTTTTATTTTTATTTTTTTCCTTTAGCACAAGTTTCTTATGTATGTAGTATGGAAGTTTGTAGTATGTAGTATGTAATATGGAAGTATGTAGTAGGCAGTATGTAGTATGGAAGTATGTAGTATGTAGTATGTACTATGTACTATGTAGTATGGAAGTATGAAGTATGCAGTATGTAGTATGGAAGTATGTAGTATGGAAGTATGAAGTATGCAGTATGTAGTATGGAAGTATGTAGTATGTAATATGGAAGTATTTAGTATGCAGTATATAGTATGGAAGTATTTAGTATGCAGTATGTAGTATGTAGTATGGAAGTATGTAGTATGTAATATGGAAGTATGTAGTATGTAGTATGTAATATGGAAGTATGTAGTAGGCAGTATGTAGTATGGAAGTATTTAGTATGCAGTATGTAGCATGTAGTATGGAAGTATGTAGTAGGCAGCATGTAGTATGGAAGTATGTAGTAGGCAGCATGTAGTATGGAAGTATGTAGTATGTAGTATGTAGTATGGAAGTATGCAGTATGTAATATGGAAGTATGTAGTATGCAGTATGTAGTATGTAGTATTGAAGTATGCAGTATGTAGTATGGAAGTATGTAGTAGGCAGCATGTAGTATGGAAGTATGTAGTATGGAAGTATGCAGTATGTAGTATGGAAGTATTTAGTATGCAGTATGTAGTATGGAAGTATGTAGTATGCAGTATGTAGTATGGAAGTATGCAGTATGTAGTATGGAAGTATGTAGTAGGCAGCATGTAGTATGGAAGTATGTAGTATGGAAGTATGTAGTATGCAGTATGGAAGTATTTAGTATGCAGTATGTAGTATGGAAGTATGTAGTATGCAGTATGTAGTATGTAGTATGGAAGTATGCAGTATGTAGTATTGAAGTATGTAGTAGGCAGCATGTAGTATGGAAGGATGTAGAATGGAAGTAGGCAGTATGTAGTATGGAAGTATGCAGTATGTAGTATGTAGTATGGAAGTATGCAGTATGTAGTATGTAGTATGGAAGTAGGCATTATGTAGTATGTAGTATGCAGTATGGAAGCATGTAGTAGGCAGCATGTAGTATGGAAGTATGTAGTATGCAGTATTTAGTATGGAAGTATGTAGTATGGAAGTATGTAGTATGTAGTATGCAGTATGTAGTATGTAGTATGGAAGTTTGTAGTATGTAGTATGTAGTATGTAGTGTGTAATATGGAAGTATGTAGTAGGCAGTATGTAGTATGGAAGTATGTAGTATGTACTATGTACTATGTAGTATGGAAGTATGAAGTATGCAGTATGTAGTATGGAAGTATGTGGTATGGAAGTATGAAGTATGCAGTATGTAGTATGGAAGTATGTAGTATGTAATATGGAAGTATTTAGTATGCAGTATGTAGTATGGAAGTATTTAGTATGCAGTATGTAGTATGGAAGTATTTAGTATGCAGTATGTAGCATGTAGTATGGAAGTATGTAGTAGGCAGCATGTAGTATGGAAGTATGTAGTATGTAGTATGTAGTATGGAAGTATGCAGTATGTAATATGGAAGTATGTAGTATGCAGTATGTAGTATGTAGTATGGAAGTATGCAGTATGTAGTATGGAAGTATGTAGTAGGCAGCATGTAGTATGGAAGTATGTAGTATGGAAGTATGCAGTATGTAGTATGGAAGTATTTAGTATGCAGTATGTAGTATGGAAGTATGTAGTATGCAGTATGTAGTATGTAGTATGGAAGTATGCAGTATGTAGTATTGAAGTATATAGTAGGCAGCATGTAGTATGGAAGTATGTAGAATGGAAGTAGGCAGTATGTAGTATGGAAGTATGCAGTATGTAGTATGTAGTATGGAAGTATGCAGTATGTAGTATGTAGTATGGAAGTAGGCAGTATGTAGTATGTAGTATGCAGTATGGAAGCATGTAGTAGGCAGCATGTAGTATGGAAGTATGTAGTATGTAGTATGTAGTATGGAAGTATGCAGTATGTAGTATGTAGTATGGAAGTAGGCAGTATGTAGTATGTAGTATGCAGTATGGAAGCATGTAGTAGGCAGCTTGTAGTATGGAAGTATGTAGTATGGATGTATGCATTATGTAGTATGGAAGTAGGCAGTATGTAGTATGGAAGTATGCAGTATGTAGTATGTAGTATGGAAGTATGCAGTATGTAGTATGTAGTATGGAAGTAGGCAGTATGTAGTATGTAGTATATAGTATGTAGTATGTAGTATGCGATTGCGAACACAGCCTGTGACTCTCCATCTCACTTTAATCTCCTCTTTTGACTCTTTCCGCAGGTAAAGTGCACCTGGGCAGTGCTCCATAACATCCCTGGTTCCTTGCCTCCCACTTGATCGCCTCTCCTCCTCCACCTTTCCTCTCCTCTTGCTCCTCCCTCCCCCTGTTCGCCATGACGACCACCCTGGACATACTGCTGGAGCAGACGGAGCAGGAGCTGAGCCCTGACGGCTGCCGGCACACTGTCAGATACTACAAGGTGGTTCCCTCCGTCATCTGCTCCATGTGCTGCCTCTTCGGCATCATTTACTGCTTCTTCGGTAAGCCACGAAGGTTTGACCCCTCACAACTATGGAAGTTTTTCTGTGCCATCAGAGTTTGAATACGAATTTCTAATATTGGATTTTACAGCATCAAAATCAGACTTTGAATTTGAAAAACCAACAGTGTAAAAAAAAATCAATTTCTAAAAACAAAAATCAGTGTAAAAAAATTCAATGGAAAAAAATTCAATTGAAAAAAATTCAATGGAAAAAAATTCAGTGGAAAAAGAACCAGACTCAACATCTGGGTAAACAGGGAGAAGCAATCAATCCCTGTTTCATTTCATCCAGCGACAGCCAATCAAGTTACGCTCCATTGGACAGATCACTGAATTTTTTTCCATTGAAATTTTTTTAATTGAATTTTTTTTAATTTAAATTTTTTTTAATTGAATTTTTTTCCATTGAAATTTTTTTCCATTGAATTTTTTTTCCATTGAATTTTTTCCATTGAATTTTTTGAAGTTGAATTTTTTTTTAGATGTTGAATTTTTTTCCACTGATTTTATTTTTTAGAAATTGATTTTTTATTTACACTGTTGGTTTTTCAAATTCAAATTCTGATTTTAATGCTGTAAACATTCAATAGTAGAAATTCGTATTCAAACTCTGATGGCACAGAAACACTTCCATACACAACAGATGTTTTTCTTCTTCGGGGCTTATTTGTGATGTCTTGTGTCCTTTCAGGGTACCGCTGCTTCAAGGCGGTGATGTTCCTGACGGGCCTGATGTTTGGCTCCGTGGTTATCTTCATGCTCTGCTACAAGGAGCGCGTGCTGGACACCCAGCTGAGCGCGGAGGCCTCGGTGGGCATCGGCCTGGGCATCGGGACGCTCTGCGGCCTGGTCACCATGCTGGTCCGCAGCGTGGGCCTGTTCATGGTGGGCCTGCTGCTGGGCCTGCTGGTGGCCGTGGCCACCCTGGTGGGCATGGAGGAGCTTTCCGACAGCCCGCCGCGCTCCGTCTGGGTGCCCCTGGGCGTGCTGCTTGGCCTGGGCATGCTGTTTGCCGTGCTGACCCTGCAGTGGCAGCGCCTCTTCACCACGCTGTCCACGGCCGTGTTCGGGGCGGCCGTCATCACGGTGGCGTTGGACTACTTTGTGGAGCTCTGTGCCTTGGTTCTGTACATGTACGAGCGGATTAAAGCGGAGCCTGGGAAGCCCGTGTGCTGGCTGACGTGGGTGGTGCTGGGCGTGTGGCCCGCCCTCACCCTGCTGGGTGTCATAGTCCAGTGGAAGGTGACCGCGGGGGGATACTCCCACACCAAGGGTAAGCAAACCGGGATGTTTCGCTGCCAGGCCCCCATTGTGTTAGTAGCTTTTCCTGTTATTATTGATCCGTATCCGCTGCAATTGAAGTCTATGGCAGCCCCATGAACGCTATGGTAAAAAGTTGTGAAATTTGGCACACGTATTCAGCCCAATGCCAAAGCCAAAGTCAAGAATTTTCATGCCCCAAGAGCTTACTCTCTAGCGCCACCAACACGTCAAAGTTCAAAGTGCATCCAGCTGCATAACTTTTTTTGGTCCAAATTTCACAAATGAGGCTTCGTTGGAATCCTTGGATCATGACGAGTCCGTCAATTTGCGTATGACTAGATTGTCCGCCAGTTTGAATTTTATTAAAAACCTTAAAAAAGCATTTCAGGTCACACAGATTGTCCGATTTTCACGGGACTTGGCACATAGACTCTTCAGACCAAGCCTCACAAAAGTTACCGTGTGGAATTTTTAATTACGCTTCCGTTTTTCCATAAAAGCCAATCAAACTCGGTGGCGACACCACCAAATCTTGGCATATCTTGGCAACCATTTGATGTTATGATGTCAAACTTCTAACACAGACTCATGATCAGTACGGTAAGAGGCCCAAGAAGTTTGGTGACGTTTGGCCCATAGGTGGCGCCATATGTAGCAAAAATGCATTTTTGCTTATATCTTTGGACCCCTTGGTCCAAATTTCACAAATGAGGTACCGTTGGAATCCCGATATGCAGACAAAGTCAAAGCACCTCATGACGTCATCTGCGCCATATTGGATTTTCCGCCATTTTGAATTTAATCGAAAACCTTTGTGGCATTTCAGGCCACACAGATTGTCCGATCTCCACGGGACTTGGCACATAGAATCTTCAGACCAAACCACACAAAAGTTATCATGTGGATTTTTTCATTTAGCTTCCGTGTAACCGTGGCATTCAATCAAACTCTACGCCCACATGCAAACAGGACATCAGGCCGTATTTCTGCGATGCATTGATGTATCGATGCCAAACTTGGTGCATGGACTCATGACGCCTTCCTGAGCAGCCCAAGCTTTCCATATCGTGCCATGCTGCTAGGCCCCCCCATCGCTGCTTGCAGCTATATTTATTGTTGTTTCTGCTGTGCTTCTAGTTACAGATTAGAATGCAGAAACATGGATTTCCTGCTGGTTTTAGGAAGTAAAGGAGTTCATGTCAGTTGTTTCCACCTGCAGCAGCCTGCCTCCGCTCATCGACTCTCTCTTGTCCTCCGCAGTCATCATCAGCCGCCAGCAGAGGAGGATGCAGGTGATGCGGATTCGTCAGCGGGACGACCGCTACCGGAACAAGAAAAAGAAAAAGCAGCAGCACGGTTCGTCATCCCACCATCACCATCAGGCCAAGCAGCTCAACGCCGAGCCCGCCTACCGCCGCAAACCCAACCCCATCCGCCGCTACGACACGGACGTCCTGTCCCCGGTGAGAAGCGTCAGCGCCACGGCCTCCACCAGCTGAACCTTAGAGTTCATGATCAGCCATTTTTGGCAGCGTGCTTCCAATCGGTCCTTTGTTCCCACAGCCATAAGGCTTTTTAACAGTGACTGCTTCTTCTCAAATTGATTGATTTATTTTTATTTTTTATTTTCATTTTATTTATTTAGTCATTTATTATTTATTATTATTAGTTAGTAGTAGTATTTTTATTAGAATTGGTGTTATCATTGTAAATATTAATCATTTTTTTGAGCTACTTGACTAATTTGAATTTCCCCCATTGGGGGATGAATAAAGTATTTTTCTATTCTATTTATATTCTATTCTATCACAAACCACTTTTGGTTTATTTCATCTTTCTTTAGTTCAAATTAAAACTGAAATAATCGTTTCGTTTTCCTGCTTTTTTCTCTGTTTTTCCCAGAGTTACATCCAGAGTTTCCGGGACCGGCAGGTGCAGGCACAGCCCTTCCCGGGCCGGCTGGTTGGCGGCTCCCACGCTGTTGTGGAGATGAGCTACGACTGCGGCTCCACGACTCCTCTGACTGGAGCAGCCGGACCTTCTCTGCGGGTCTGACTGCTGCCGGACCCCCAGGGGCATAAACTCCTGACTCTCCCCCACCCAGGGGCAATCATACGTGTGCTCAAACAGATGCTCACTGGGTTTAAATACACAGACTCTAGGTTTAATATTATTTGGGATTAGCCACTAACAAACCAGGATAAAAATCCCACTTTGAGGTGAATTTACCCTAAAAACAAAACCATTTCTGGATGATAAACCTGCTGGAGCGTCATCGTGGTGAAGAGATTCATCCAACTTCCTGTCACTCTCTTTCTGAACATGCACACATAACTGAAACACACACACACAGCAGCTACGATCTTAAAGGAGATCTGAACCAGCCCGCTGGACCCGGCTCCAACCTGGAGATTCACTGCAAACCCACCTCAGGTTCTAACTCAGCCATCATACACTGAAGCGCTCTGAAACTCTCCTTCAGGGGGCAGTTTCTACCACTGAGCTGGTGCTGGAGAAGCAGCCACTTCCTCAGGCTTTAGGCCTCTTAGAGGTCCCTATAGACCACCTGTAAAGGGAGGTAAGAACCCTTCCATGCAAACCGGGATCCCCTTTTTTCTTTCTTTTTGCTTTCTGTGCCATCTGGACTACAATGACTCTTTGAAACATATTTTTATTGAGGGGAAACCCTTTTGTCACCCTTGGTGCTGGACAATACTCTACTTCAAGCGTCAAACTGCTCCCCAAAGGCCAGGGGGTATTTAAAGGGGTGCCTTGCCCCTCCTCGGACTGCACGTACGGCACCAGGAGGAGGGTCAGATCTCCCATCAGCGGCTTGTTTTTGCATCACATGTCCGGCTGTTTGGGGGCGCAGAGCTACAATAAGCAGGGTTGTGCGTTGGGTTGTTGTCTTCACAGATGCCTGGATAGAGAAGCTAGACGGCTGTATTTACACTGGCACCTTATCTGGGATCTCACCTGAACGGAGACACGATTTAAAAGTTTTTACGTGCTGGTAAACACACGCTTTGGCAGTTTTACACTGTGACAAACTGTGCAAACAGATTAGGAGAAAGATTTTTATTCCATAAACAAAGCTGGACAACATGTTTGAACAAAGGTGAGATGCTAGGCTAACCATCAGTATTCATACTACGTGCTCTGCTGCAAGGCTTTTCTTTTTATTAGAGCAGCAGCTGATGCAGGATGGTGCCTGACCTGACCTGACCAATCAGAACTGAGGGAACGGTTCCTCTGACCAATCAGAACTGAGGGAACGGTTCCTCTGGGAGAAAAGATGTGAGGCAAACGGGCGGTTTCATGGGAAGCCTCAAGCTTTTGGCTAATGCTAACCAATGGTTCCTGTCATGGTTAGCTTTGTGTTTAACCCTCATACCTGATTTAAAACACAACTTAATTTCTGAAAAGGGACATTTTTGTCCCCTTTTAAAACGACCTAAAAACATCATGTTAATCTTTTTTCCGCTTTTTTTTTTCATAGATCTTTTATTCCACTTCAGTTCTGATCATAACCACCAAGTTTTCAATTATTTTCAAAAATTAAACCCTTTAAATACTGGTTTATATGATGTAAACGCCAATTTCTGTAAAAAAAAAAACACAAAAACTGCTATATTTTCAATATATAGAATGCAAAGTAGAATTGTTGAGCATGGATAATTATGGTCAGCAACAACATTGATTTTTAGGGATTTTTAATTGTTTTGCTGTCTGATTTAAAAAAAAAAAAAAAACTCCTTAATTTCTGAAAAGGGACATTTTTGTCCCCTTTTAAAACGACCTAAAAACGTGTTAATATTTTTTCCACTTTTTTTTTCATAAATCTTTTATTCTACTTGAGTTCTGATCAGCATCACTTGGTAGTTATGATCAGAACTGAAGTGGAATAAAAGATTTATGAAAAAAAAAGGGGAAAAAATATTAATGTATGATGTTTTTAGGTCGTATTAAAAGGAGACAAAAATGTCCCTTTTCAGAAATTAAGGAGTTTTTTTCTACACAATGAAAAATTGCATTGTATATAATGTGTGTTTGAAATTCGAAAAAATACTCAAAAATGCACAACTGGACCAAATATGATGAGTATCACTATTTCCAGTGTGAAATTAGAGGAGAAAGTACACCCCAAGTGGACAAAAATGTCCCCTATCATGGATTAGGGTTAACAGGCATATTCATCAACTTTTTTTAACGCCGCTTTATTTGAAGTTTCCAAAACTTGAAATTACTGCAAAATGTTTGCGAGCTAAAAGCTAGATGCTGCTCTGAACACCTTTTTCTACTTTTGTGACTAGCTGACGTTAGCTTGATGCCTGCTGCAGACACACCGGTTAGTGCAGGCGGTCCAGCTCACGGGCGCTGGGTTCTGCCCCCCCCCAGTTTATAAAATGGCAGATTTAAAAAAAGAGATGATGGCTGTGTTCGAAACCGCCTACTACATACTACATACTTCCATACTGCATACTCATTGATCAGACAGTATGCAGAGCGTTTACCCACAATGCATTTCGCTCCTGCCCGAGCCGAAATCAGCCGGCCTGAAGCTGATTTCTCTTAAGCTCTAAACTCTGTAAACTTTAGCAACATTTGAAACATTTTCAGGCGAGAAAGTAGTCGTTTAGATCCCCAACGTGTTGAAAACCTGACAAAATACCGGCTATTTACAATTTTGTTCCCACGAATTCGGCGCTACTAAAGCTAGCCGCAGTGAGCAACGCACTTCCTGTTATTTTCACAAAATAAAATACCCGTTGCCTTTTATCATAGGGAAAGCCATTACCATACAATTGGTGCTTTTGTTTTGAAAACAGGAAGTGAACCTACCCTCGTTGTAGCTAGCTTGAAACTGCCGTTTTGACAGGAAATGACGATCGGCGACGTCACGTTACGTTGCATCTTGGGTAGTTTGAGTATGAGTAGTGACCTCATGATGCATACCCAACATTTCAGAGAATCTAGTATGCATCCGGGAACTTCTCGCTTTAAAATTTAAAGTCAGTAGGAGTAGTATGCGGTTTGGAACACAGCCGATGTGAAAGGCGGCGTAAAGAAGCCACTATGCATGAAATGTGAGTCCCAGAATCCTGCAGTGTGCCTCCTTTAAAGCACCTTTACCCCATGAGACCAGGCGGAGGTGCCAGTGTGAATACGGCTCGTGTGTCTGAATGCAAACTGGACTCGTGGCCATAGAAACTTGTACTTAGACCAACTCCTTCCATCGTGTGCATTGGTTTTCTTTATTTTGGACAACATAGAATTTTTTGTCAACAGTAAAAAATGTGAATACTTTGCTATCGTCTTTAGAGGAGAAACAAACACATGTGGAGAGGGAAGGGGGGGGGGGGTGTGGTTCATTCTTATTAGTGAAAAGCTGAATTGCATGACTGCACTCTTCTTCTTCTGCTGCCTCCACCGTGGCAACGAACACCCTCTCCTGTGCATCAATGTGAAATTTGTACATAAAACACGGCACTTATTAACTTTCTTCAGTTATTTTTACCATTGAAACATTTTTCTTTTTCTTAAGACTAATTTAATTAAGACGAGTTTATTCCAGTGAGATGTATTTATTTGCTGATTTTATTTATACTTCTGAGCCATTCTGCTTACAGCGTCATCACTGTCGGCCAGTAACGTCGTGCTTTTTTTTAAACTGAATTATGACCGTGATTATTAAAGCATGTGTTCCTACGGGCCTGTGCACAATCAATGTTTGTGAGTCGTCCTTTAAAGCAGCGACACGCTGTGATAAACTGAAATCTATCAAACACTAAATCCACTTTACTTTCATCAGCCAGTAATATGTGGAAGTCCTGAGGGATTATCTCTCAGTATTTTCCATCTCATCCCATCTTCACTGGAAAAAATGCCCCTCCAGAAATAAGTAAGAAAAACAACAAATACAAGATGTTTTTGCTTGAAATAAGCAAAAAAATCTGCCAATGGAACTAGTGAAAATCGGCTTGTCCAGATTTCTTGAAATAAAATGTGATATTTAGGACTTTTGAGATAAAAGTGATCTTGAAATTAGCTTAAAAACCTCTTCAAATGAAAAAAAAAAGCTTGTTTCATGTGAAATCCGACTCAAAACAATTTGTTTTCAAGACTTTTTCATTTAACAAGATATTCCAGATGTATTGTATTAAAACAAGTCCCTATATCTGGCTGAAATGGTACTTGTTAGGCAGTTGTGTCTGATATTAAGTGTAATGAGATATTTGGACTAGAAATGAGACAAATATACTTGGTAAGACTGATTTTTTCCAGTGTTTATCTCCCTCCACAGGCACCTTTTATCTCCTCTGAACATCTTCTCCTTCAGTTTGTTGATAAGCACAGGCACGCACGTACGTTTCACCTCATCTGCAGAATACTCCCGATGGGGAAAACATTTTCATTTTTTGGTTTTTGAATGTTTCTGCACACTTTCTGCAGTGAAAACTGATCAGAAAACGAGATTTAAAAGAACTTGAATGCAGAGAAACAATAAGGTTTCTGTGACGTTTCCCTCGGATTCAGCAGCAGCAGAATAACTTGTAAGTTGCATAAAGTTTAAAACACCAGAAGGTGGAGATAAATAAAGCATAATTGGAGTTAAGGGTAAATGAACACACTGAAGTAACTTTTAAACTCAATCAGCAGAGTTGGCATTGAAGATTTATCCTTTGCTTTGGGTTTATTTGCACATCTTTGTTTCTCTGCGTTCTTTTCCAGCTCAGTCGGGCCCAGATGTGTCTCTGCTCGCCTTCTGCGGGTCATTACATGATATCTTGCTGGTGTTGCGTCGACTCACTGACGACCTGGAGGGCAGAAACACAAGTCGGGAGGCATTAAAAGACACATTATCAAATCAAATCAAATTTATTTGTATAGCACATTTCATGTACACACTGGAAAAAATGCCCCTCCAAAAACAAGTAAAAAAACAACAAATAAAAGACGTTTTTGCTTGAAATAAGCAAATAAATCTGCCAATGGAACTAGTGAAAATCGGCTTGTCCAGATTTCTTGAAATAAAATGTGATATTTAGGACTTTTGAGTTAAAAGTGATCTTGAAATTAGCTTAAAAACCTCTTCAAATGTAAAAAAGAGCTTGTTTCATATGAAATGTGACTCAAAACAATTTGTTTTCAAGACTTTTTCACTTAACAAGATATTCCAGATGTATTGTATTAAAACAAGTCCCTATATCTGGCTGAAATAGTACTTGTTAGGCAGTTGTGTCTGATATTAAGTGTAATGAGATACTCAATGAGACTAATATACTTGGTAAGATTTAGATTTTTTCCAGTGCAGAACAGTTCAAAGAGCTTCACATAAAATAAAAGCATTGCAGCAGGGAGTGGAATAAGCATTAAAAATACATAAAAGAATATAAAGAGAAACAAATAAAATCATTTAAATGAATTTAAAAACAAGCAAGAGTCCAGATAAGTTCAAAGACTCATAAAGATGCTTCTTATTTTTACATGATGGTGAACCGAATGTTGTTACCTGGTCAAACAGCATTTCCACCTTAACTGTCATTATAAACTAAATGTACTCAAAGGGGGTTCTGAGTGGAATGTGCTCACACTGGAAAAACAAACGAAATGAACACCACGACGCAGTTGGATTTTTAAATGTGCTCTTGTTGGATGTTATTTTCCCACAATGCAAAGCACAAAGGAAACCAAGGAGCCGCTCACACCTGGAAATGATGAAAACTAATCACAGATGTGGCCTGTGGGTGACGTTTAACGTGCAGGAGGCTCCAAATGCTGCCTTTAATGTGCCATTTGTTCCATTGTTTTATATTCAGGATGATTTGTTAGAAAGAAAATCTGCATAGTTATTATAACAACTATGTTTATATGGTGTAGAATGAAAAAGACAGTTAAAAAAACAAAGAAAGGTTGTGAGTCATAGCAACATAGTCTGTAGGTGGATATAAAATACTTGTTTCTGACCATGTTTGTGTGAAGGCATCTGTTCAGCCTGCTGAAGTGGGCTTAATAACGAGTGTTGGGGTGACTAATTAAAGTTATTAAAGTTTCTTCACCCTATTACAGCTTTAGAAGTCGGCAAGTTGCACAGAATTCGACATATTTGGAGAAATAATTAAAACATTATGCAGCACGATTTCAAGAAAAATGGTCATGAATTAAAGGAGTTCCAGCTGATTTTGGAGACTAGATAAATGGCAGCAATGTTGATCAGCAGCCTAAGAATCTGCAAGTTTGTCTCTGCAGATTAAGGATAAGGTGTGTGTGTGTGTGGGGGGGTGGGGGGGGGGGGGGGGGGGGGCATATGATAAAGTCTTATATGAGCTTGTGGGTTTCAGGTAAGACAACAACTCCACATCTGTTTGCAACTTACAGCTGATGCCTCTTTAAGTCTCAGCTTCCTGCACTCTGGGCCTTTAAAGCAATACAATGTAACTTCTCAAAAAGCCCATTATGGAGCTCCCCCTACAGGCTTGGAGGTAATGTACGGTTACACTGTCGTAAATACAACACCCTTTCGCTTTCACGTTTCACGTTTGTTGACGAACCAGCGAGGAGTCAGAAGGTGCAAGCTATGTCGACCGAGAAGGTAAGAGTAATCAAATGTACCTGGGAGCGTGAGAGGGGTCTATTTGTTTTTGCTGTAGGTGTGCCAGAAATCAAGTCGCAGTACTTCCGCTCAGCTCCCGGGCCGCTCCAGCAAAGTTACATAGCGCAGTTATTCCAACTCAGACCCCCGAAGGGCATAGGAGACAGGCCAATCGTAATATTAAAACTCATTCTAGCCGCACAATTTTTTTCAAGCTGTTATTTTAAGGTAGAAATATTACATAGTATTGCTTTAAAGCTATAATGTGTAATATTTCACGGACAATGAATGTCTCCATGTCGCTCCGCCATTTTAAAACTACGGGATTTGTAGAAGGACATGTCATCAGCTTCGCATTTTCCGTTTCCAATGTGTAAACGGAAAATGCGAAGCTGATGACATGTCCTTCTACAAATTTCGTAGTTTAAAAATGGCGGAGAAACATGGCGACATCCATTGGGGTGTAACACTCTTATGTACATTCGCATGCTGAATATAAAGAATATAAGAACACTGCACTTTTGTGATGGAGGTAATTAATAACGATTGAGGTAATACTTGTGAATGATAAGACTCAAATTTGTTAATAGACAACGTGAAATATTACACATTATGGCTTTAAAGCAAACCCTAACAGATGACTGGTGTTTGAAGCGTCCGCTCTAAAGTTTCTCTTTAATCTTTCCTCCAGCAATAATCAAATCAAATCAAATTTATTTGTAGCACATTTCATGTACAAAACAATTCAAAGTGCTTCACATAAAATAAAAGCATTGCAGCAGGGAGTGGAAGAAGCATTAAGAATACATAAAAGAATATAAAGAGAAACAAATAAAATAATTTGAATGAATTTAAAAACAAGCAACAGTCCAGATAAGTTCAAAGATATCGTGCAGATTTCACGCATAGACACATGAGAACAGAAATGTTTTTAACCTGGATTTAAAAATGACTCCATTTGGTGAAAGTTTAATCTCCACTGGCAGTTTGTTCCACTTGTTTGCAGCAATAATAGCGTTAAATTATTTTAATCATTATTCAAAACTGAATTTTAAGGTAAGATGCTTAATTTTCATGTTGAGACTTAATTCTTTAGTCATTTTAAAGTATTTTAAAAGGCTACAAATGCCCCCATAGTTTGCCTAAAACTACAAAAAGCATTCCGACATTTGGCCTTAGATGATATTCAACTGTATTTTAATTCCACCAAAAAATCCTCAATGTTCAATATTAATTGTGGATTATCCACAATTCAAAGCATTTTAAAGTTGTTTAGGGCGACGTATTGATTCATGCAGAATTCCCTCCTTTTTGTTTGTTTTTGCAGTGTGATTTTCACCCTTGAAAAGTTGCTAATTCTATTTGGATTAAATCACACCACTGAAAGGAAAGTGATCGAAATGATTTCTTTTTACCTCTAAAGCACAGACGTGTTCGCTCTTGTCTCATTGTGTTGTGTAGAAATATCACCTGCAGGATCTTTGAAACTTAATGAGAAAAACCTTCAAAGAGAACTTTTATTCACCGGGAGAAAACCTAAGCGAGTCGGTCCTGTTTTTTCCTGCTCAGAGAGGCGGCGACCCCGGCTCGTCCCAACCTGCCCGGGATGGATGCTTTCCCAGGAAACTGCGGGTGCAGCGTGTTTCCACATGGACAGGATGTCAGGCTGGCACACGCTCTGTTTACTGAGAAACACGGTGCCGTGTGAGGGGAAGAATTTCTGCCTGTTTGGGTTATTTAGGCCAGAGTTAACTAAAGGTCTGAAAGCTCATCAGTCCCGACCGTCAGCTCAAGTATGGACAAGGGGGAGTTCAATGAATCAACATGTGGGAAACTAAGGTTATTCTTCGTAAAATATTATTCTAACTGCTAATCTTATGGGATCAGATGAGCTTCATGTAAGACAATTAACTGTGAAATATTTACCTCAGTTTAGCAGGTCATGAAACGTGACCACAAGAAGTTCTTTAAAGCCTCGAAACAGGAGTAATGCAGATTATTTCAGTTCAGTTTAGGAACGAATACGTCAAAGTAAAGAAGTTTGTATGAGCTGTTAAAGAGAAAAAGATGTTTGAATTCCTTAAATTCCTCCAGTTCCTGGGATGAAACTGATCAGAGGTGCGTAGATGCTCCCATACGGTCTTACTTTGAGAAATAAGAAATAAACTGTGGTGCGATCAGGGCTGAGCGAACTTTGAATTAGTTTGACAACACTTATATTAAAGTTCTCAGCTGATGTTTGAGTCTGTCCAAACATCAGCTGCACCAGCTTTGGTGAAGACTGAAGGAAATATGCAGTCAGAAGCTGTGTAGAAACTAGGGCTGGGCACCGATTAAAATGTTTAATCTAATTAATCACATGATTTCCCTGATTAATCACGATTAATCGCATTTGTATGCAGAATCCAAAAATGAATCCAAAAGTAGTGTATAGCTTTTAGCATTTAGCTTTATTTTAAATGTGCTGCCATATGAATGAAAGTGCCATAACATTTGTTGTGGAAACACACTTTTAACATCAGCATCTTTCTGTAGTTTTTATGTAGAAGCCTCGCTCCACTGTCTGTTTCCTTGAATGACTTGCTGCTATCAGTTGTGTGTTTTGCCTTTAAGTGATATTTTAGACTGGAACTACTACGCTGAGAAGACAATTCAACTTGGCAGTGTTTACAGATGACTTTGGTTCTGTCGACTCCGCCGTCTGGAAGAACTTTAAAATGAAAATGGCCGAGTAAAAGTTCCGTACCCTTCTCCATGTTTGGTGGATCCGCCGATTACTTTCTTTTCCTGTTCCACAGCAGACAGCAGCAGACTTTTACAAAATAAAAGCCTGTGAGCTACAGACTTTTACAGAATAAAAGCCTGTGAGCAACAGACTTTTACAAAATAAAAGCCTGTGAGCAACAGACTTTTAAAAAATAAAAGCCTGTGAGCAGCAGACTTTTACAAAATAAAAGCCTGTGAGCAGCAGACTTTTACAAAATAAAAGCCTGTGAGCAACAGACTTTTAAAAAATAAAAGCCTGTGAGCAACAGACTTTTATAAAATAAAAGCCTGTGAGCAGCAGACTTTTACAAAATAAAAGCCTGTGAGCAGCAGACTTTTACAAAATAAAAGCCTGTGAGCAACAGACTTTTAAAAAATAAAAGCCTGTGAGCAACAGACTTTTATAAAATAAAAGCCTGTGAGCAACAGACTTTTAAAAAATAAAAGCCTGTGAGCAACAGACTTTTACAAAATAAAAGCCTGTGAGCAGCAGACTTTTACAAAATAAAAGCCTGTGAGCGACAGACTTTTATAAAATAAAAGCCTGTGAGCAACAGACTTTTAAAAAATAAAAGCCTGTGAGCAACAGACTTTTACAAAATAAAAGCCTGTGAGCAGCAGACTTTTACAAAATAAAAGCCTGTGAGCGACAGACTTTTACAAAAATAAAAGCCTGTGAGCGACAGACTTTTACAAAATAAAAGCCTGTGAGCGACAGACTTTTACAATAATAAAATAAATAATATAACGGGGGGGTCCGTGGCGTAGTGGACTGAGCAGGCGCCCCATGTACAGAGGCTATAGTCCTCGCTGCAGCTGGCCCCGGTTCGAGTCCCGCATCGGACGGCCACTGAAAGGTCGTCGGGTAGAAATCCCAACATCTTCCATGCTGCTGGGCTGACTCCCCATATAAGGCTGCTGCTGCCCTTCGTGTAAATGTGTCGCACACCAGCATGGTTGACCTTTGTGCTTGGGAGTCACAAACTGTGTAACAGTGATACAGAAAGGAGGAAAATCAGCAATGGATCTGCACCTTTGGGCATCTTACCTCTCCATCGCGGGTCTCAATGGTCTTGATGAGGACGGTTTTCTTTGAATGCATCTCAGAGGAGCGGTGTTCAGGGCTGGTCTCTGTTCCAACAGTCAAAAAACACGTAGAGGTCAAAAAGGTAGAATATGCCTGTAACTCAGGAAATAAAGAGCGTTTTAAAGATGAATTCTAAAAGAGAGTTACACATAAACCAAGATGTGGGTCGGCACACTAAAGGCCCGTTATGCTGGTTCTGTGTTTGGGTAACAACAGGAGGGTTCGTACCGCGGAAACTCAGCGTGGAGTAGCTCTGTACAGGAAGGGCGATCCTGCAAGGAGACATGGCAAACAGAATAAAAGTCAGTCCTGCAAGGAGACATGGCAAACAGAATAAAAGTCAGTCCTGCAAGGAGACATGGCAAACAGAATAAAAGTCAGTCCTGCAAGGAGACATGGCAAACAGAATAAAAGTCAGTCCTGAAGGAGACATGGCAAACAGAATAAAAGTCAGTCCTACAAGGAGACATGGGAAACAGAATAAAAGTCAACCCTGAAAGGAGACATGGCAAACAGAATAAAAGTCAATCCTGCAAGGAGACATGGCAAACAGAATAAAAGTCAGTCCTGAAGGAGACATGGCAAACATAATAAAAGTCAGTCCTGAAGGAGACATGGCAAACAGAATAAAAGTCAGTCCTGCAAGGAGACATGGCAAACATAATAAAAGTTAATCCTGCAAGGAGACATGGCAAACAGAATGAAAGTCAGTCCTGAAGGAGACATGGCAAACAGAATAAAAGTCAGTCCTGAAGGAGACATGGCAAACAGAATAAAAGTCAGTCCTACAAGGAGACATGGCAAACAGAATGAAAGTCAGTCCTGAAGGAGACATGGCAAACAGAATAAAAGTCAGTCCTACAAGGAGACATGGCAAACAGAATGAAAGTCAGTCCTGAAGGAGACATGGCAAACAGAATAAAAGTCAGTCCTGTAAGGAGACATGGCAAACAGAATAAAAGTCAGTCCTGAAGGAGACATGGCAAACAGAATAAAAGTCAGTCCTGTAAGGAGACATGGCAAACAGAATAAAAGTCAGTCCTGCAAGGAGACATGGCAAACAGAATAAAAGTCAGTCCTGAAGGAGACATGGCAAACATAATAAAAGTCAGTCCTGAAGGAGACATGGCAAACAGAATAAAAGTCAGTCCTGCAAGGAGACATGGCAAACATAATAAAAGTTAATCCTGCAAGGAGACATGGCAAACAGAATGAAAGTCAGTCCTGAAGGAGACATGGCAAACAGAATGAAAGTCAGTCCTGAAGGAGACATGGCAAACAGAATAAAAGTCAGTCCTACAAGGAGACATGGCAAACAGAATGAAAGTCAGTCCTGAAGGAGACATGGCAAACAGAATAAAAGTCAGTCCTACAAGGAGACATGGCAAACAGAATAAAAGTCAGTCCTGAAGGAGACATGGCAAACAGAACAAAGTCAGTCCTGCAAGGAGACATGGCAGACAGAATAAAAGTCAGTCCTGCAAGGAGACATGGCAAACAGAATAAAAGTCAGTCCTGAAGGAGACATGGCAAACAGAATAAAAGTCAGTCCTGCAAGGAGACATGGCAAACATAATAAAAGTCAGTCCTGAAGGAGACATGGCAAACAGAATAAAAGTCAATCCTGAAGGAGACATGGCAAACAGAATAAAAGTCAGTCCTGCAAGGAGACATGGCAAACATAATAAAAGTCAGTCCTGAAGGAGACATGGCAAACAGAATAAAAGTCAATCCTGAAGGAGACATGGCAAACAGAATAAAAGTCAGTCCTGAAGGAGACATGGCAAACAGAATAAAAGTCAGTCCTGCAAGGAGACATGGCAAACAGAATAAAAGTCAGTCCTGCAAGGAGACATGGCAAACAGAATAAAAGTCAGTCCTGCAAGGAGACATGGCAAACAGAATAAAAGTCAGTCCTGCAAGGAGACATGGCAAACAGAATAAAAGTCTGTCCTGAAGGAGACATGGCAAACAGAATAAAAGTCAGTCCTGCAAGGAGACATGGCAAACAGAATAAAAGTCAGTCCTGAAGGAGACATGGCAAACAGAATAAAAGTCAGTCCTGCAAGGAGACATGGCAAACAGAATAAAAGTCAATCCTGAAGGAGACATGGCAAACAGAATAAAAGTCAGTCCTGAAGGAGACATGGCAAACAGAATAAAAGTCAGTCCTGCAAGGAGACATGGCAAACAGAATAAAAGTCAATCCTGCAAGGAGACATGGCAAACAGAATAAAAGTCAATCCTGAAGGAGACATGGCAAACAGAATAAAAGTCAGTCCTGAAGGAGACATGGCAAACAGAATAAAAGTCAGTCCTGAAGGAGACATGGCAAACAGAATAAAAGTCAGTCCTGAAGGAGACATGGCAAACAGAATAAAAGTCAGTCCTGAAGGAGACATGGCAAACAGAATAAAAGTCAGTCCTGTAAGGAGACATGGCAAACAGAATAAAAGTCAATCCTGAAGGAGACATGGCAAACAGAATAAAAGTCAGTCCTGAAGGAGACATGGCAAACAGAATAAAAGTCAGTCCTGCAAGGAGACATGGCAAACAGAATAAAAGTCAGTCCTGAAGGAGACATGGCAAACAGAATAAAAGTCAGTCCTGCAAGGAGACATGGCAAACAGAATAAAAGTCAGTCCTGCAAGGAGACATGGCAAACAGAATAAAAGTCAGTCCTGCAAGGAGACATGGCAAACAGAATAAAAGTCAGTCCTGCAAGGAGACATGGCAAACAGAATAAAAGTCAGTCCTGAAGGAGACATGGCAAACAGAATAAAAGTCAGTCCTGAAGGAGACATGGCAAACAGAATAAAAGTCAGTCCTGCAAGGAGACATGGCAAACAGAATAAAAGTCAGTCCTGCAAGGAGACATGGCAAACAGAATAAAAGTCAATCCTGCAAGGAGACATGGCAAACAGAATAAAAGTCAATCCTGAAGGAGACATGGGAAACAGAATAAAAGTCAGTCCTGCAAGGAGACATGGCAAACAGAATAAAAGTCAGTCCTGAAGGAGACATGGCAAACAGAATAAAAGTCAGTCCTGCAAGGAGACATGGCAAACAGAATAAAAGTCAATCCTGAAGGAGACATGGCAAACAGAATAAAAGTCAGTCCTGCAAGGAGACATGGCAAACAGAATAAAAGTTAGTCCTGCAAGGAGACATGGCAAACATAATAAAAGTCAGTCCTGCAAGGAGACATGGCAAACAGAATAAAAGTCAGTCCTGAAGGACACATGGCAAACAGAATAAAAGTCAGTCCTGCAAGGAGACATGGCAAACAGAATAAAAGTCAGTCCTGCAAGGAGACATGGCAAACATAATAAAAGTCAGTCCTGCAAGGAGACATGGCAAACATAATAAAAGTCAGTCCTGCAAGGAGACATGGCAAACAGAATAAAAGTCAGTCCTGAAGGAGACATGGCAAACAGAATAAAAGTCAGTCCTGCAAGGAGACATGGGAAACAGAATAAAAGTCAGTCCTGAAGGAGACATGGCAAACAGAATAAAAGTCAGTCCTGCAAGGAGACATGGCAAACAGAATAAAAGTCAGTCCTACAAGGAGACATGGCAAACAGAATAAAAGTCAGTCCTGAAGGAGACATGGCAAACAGAATAAAAGTCAGTCCTGCAAGGAGACATGGCAAACAGAATAAAAGTCAATCCTGAAGGAGACATGGCAAACAGAATAAAAGTCAGTCCTGAAGGAGACATGGCAAACAGAATAAAAGTCAGTCCTGAAGGAGACATGGCAAACAGAATAAAAGTCAGTCCTGAAGGAGACATGGCAAACAGAATAAAAGTCAGTCCTGCAAGGAGACATGGCAAACAGAATAAAAGTCAGTCCTGCAAGGAGACATGGCAAACAGAATAAAAGTCAGTCCTGCAAGGAGACATGGCAAACAGAATAAAAGTCAATCCTGCAAGGAGACATGGCAAACAGAATAAAAGTCAGTCCTGCAAGGAGACATGGCGAACAGAATAAAAGTCAGTCCTGAAGGAGACATGGCAAACAGAATAAAAGTCAGTCCTGAAGGAGACATGGCAAACAGAATAAAAGTCAGTCCTGCAAGGAGACATGGCAAACAGAATAAAAGTCAGTCCTGAAGGAGACATGGCAAACAGAATAAAAGTCAGTCCTGAAGGAGACATGGCAAACAGAATAAAAGTCAGTCCTGAAGGAGACATGGCAAACAGAATAAAAGTCAGTCCTGAAGGAGACATGGCAAACAGAATAAAAGTCAGTCCTGAAGGAGACATGGCAAACAGAATAAAAGTCAGTCCTGAAGGAGACATGGCAAACAGAATAAAAGTCAGTCCTGCAAGGAGACATGGCAAACAGAATAAAAGTCAGTCCTGAAGGAGACATGGCAAACAGAATAAAAGTCAGTCCTGCAAGGAGACATGGCAAACAGAATAAAAGTCAGTCCTGCAAGGAGACATGGCAAACAGAATAAAAGTCAGTCCTGCAAGGAGACATGGCGAACAGAATAAAAGTCAGTCCTGAAGGAGACATGGCAAACAGAATAAAAGTCAGTCCTGAAGGAGACATGGCAAACAGAATAAAAGTCAGTCCTGCATGGAGACATGGCAAACAGAATAAAAGTCAGTCCTGAAGGAGACATGGCGAACAGAATAAAAGTCAGTCCTGCAAGGAGACATGGCAAACAGAATAAAAGTCTGTCCTGAAGGAGACATGGCAAACAGAACAAAGTCAGTCCTGCAAGGAGACATGGCAGACAGAATAAAAGTCAGTCCTGCAAGGAGACATGGCAAAGAGAATAAAAGTCAGTCCTGAAGGAGACATGGCAAACAGAATAAAAGTCAGTCCTGCAAGGAGACATGGCAAACATAATAAAAGTCAGTCCTGCAAGGAGACATGGCAAACAGAATAAAAGTCAGTCCTGAAGGAGACATGGCAAACAGAATAAAAGTCAGTCCTGAAGGAGACATGGCAAACAGAATAAAAGTCAGTCCTGAAGGAGACATGGCAAACAGAATAAAAGTCAGTCCTGAAGGAGACATGGCAAACATAATAAAAGTCAGTCCTGCAAGGAGACATGGCAAACAGAATAAAAGTCAGTCCTGCAAGGAGACATGGCAAACAGAATAAAAGTCAGTCCTGCAAGGAGACATGGCAAACAGAATAAAAGTCAGTCCTGAAGGAGACATGGCAAACAGAATAAAAGTCAGTCCTGCAAGAAGACATGGCAAACAGAATAAAAGTCAGTCCTGCAAGGAGACATGGCAAACAGAATAAAAGTCAGTCCTGAAGGAGACATGGCAAACAGAATAAAAGTCAGTCCTGCATGGAGACATGGCAAACAGAATAAAAGTCAGTCCTGAAGGAGACATGGCGAACAGAATAAAAGTCAGTCCTGCAAGGAGACATGGCAAACAGAATAAAAGTCTGTCCTGAAGGAGACATGGCAAACAGAACAAAGTCAGTCCTGCAAGGAGACATGGCAGACAGAATAAAAGTCAGTCCTGCAAGGAGACATGGCAAACAGAATAAAAGTCAACCCTGCAAGGAGACATGGCAAACAGAATAAAAGTCAGTCCTGAAGGAGACATGGCAAACAGAATAAAAGTCAGTCCTGAAGGAGACATGGCAAAGAGAATAAAAAACGTCACCTGCTCTCCTCCCCCTCCAGCAGCTTCCTGTAGGTGGCGATCTCCACGTCCAGCGCCATCTTGACATTAAGCAGGTCCTGGTACTCTCGGAGGTGGCGGGCCATCTCGTCCTTCATGTTGGCGATCTCCGCCTCCAGCCGGGCGATGTTGTCCTGGAAGCCAGAGGCCTCGTGCCCGTGGCGGTCCTCCATGTCCCGCATCTGCCTCATCAGAGACTCGTTCTGGGTTTGTGAGAGAGAGACGGGTGTGTGAGGAGGTTGGAGAGGACGCAGTAGAGTCCAGGAGAAGAAGAAGAAGGGAGAGGACGCAGAGGAGTCCAGAAGAAGAAGAAGGGAGAGGACGCAGAGGAGTCCAGAAGAAGAAGAAGGGAGAGGACGCAGTGGAGTCCAGAAGAAGAAGAAGGGAGAGGACGCAGTGGAGTCCAGAAGAAGAAGAAGTGAGAGGACGCAGAGGAGTCCAGGAGAAGAAGAAGGGAGAGGACGCAGAGGAGTCCAGAAGAAGAAGAAGGGAGAGGACGCAGAGGAGTCCAGAAGAAGAAGAAGGGAGAGGACGCAGTGGAGTCCAGAAGAAGAAGTAAGAGGACGCAGTGGAGTCCAGGAGAAGAAGAAGGGAGAGGACGCAGAGGAGTCCAGAAGAAGAAGAAGGGAGAGGACGCAGAGGAGTCCAGGAGAAGAAGAAGGGAGAGGACGCAGAGGAGTCCAGGAGAAGAAGAAGGGAGAGGACGCAGAGGAGTCCAGGAGAAGAAGAAGGGAGAGGACGCAGAGGAGTCCAGAAGAAGAAGAAGGGAGAGGACGCAGAGGAATCCAGAAGAAGAAGAAGGGAGAGGACGCAGTGGAGTCCAGAAGAAGAAGAAGGGATAGGACGCAGAGGAGTCCAGGAGAAGAAGAAGGGATAGGACGCAGAGGAGTCCAGGAGAAGAAGAAGGGAGAGGACGCAGAGGAGTCCAGGAGAAGAAGAAGGGAGAGGATGCAGAGGAGTCCAGAAGAAGAAGGGATAGGACGCAGAGGAGTCCAGGAGAAGAAGAAGGGAGAGGACGCAGAGGAGTCCAGGAGAAGAAGAAGGGAGAGGATGCAGAGGAGTCCAGAAGAAGAAGGGATAGGACGCAGAGGAGTCCAGGAGAAGAAGAAGGGAGAGGACGCAGAGGAGTCCAGGAGAAGAAGAAGGGAGAGGACGCAGAGGAGTCCAGAAGAAGAAGAAGGGAGAGGACGCAGAGGAGTCGAGGAGAAGAAGAAGAAGAAGAAGAAGAAGAGTGCGACCTACGTTGCCTTTGAGCGAGTCGATCTCGCAGGTGTAGGACTGGATCTGGTGTCTGAACTCCATGGTCTCCTGCCGGGCCTGCTTCAGGGCCTCGTTGTTCTTGTTCACCGCCTGGTTCAGGTCCGACACCTGCAGGGTCAGAGGTCAGAGGTCAGAGGTCAGGCATCTCTGTCGGTCTGGAGCTGTTCTCGCAGCTTTGTCTTGTGTTAAAACATCTCTGTAAGCCTGTGTCCCTCCTGTGCAGCTGTGCCAGGCTTTAGGGTTCTGGTGCACTTCTTTATGATTGTTGTTTGGTCATCTGAAGTCTCTTTTATGTAAATTTATATTCATTGTTTTTGGGGTTTTCATTTTCCGTTTGTTCGCAGTCACTTTGTGTATACGTATACACTTTTTGTCTTTTTGAGGTAATTTTTTCTATTTTACTTGTGATAATATAACATTAAATATTATTAGTTTCAAATGGGAGCTCTGGGATTTGAACCCTGAGGACAGAACATCCCAGGAGGAGCCAAGATTTTGGGCTTTGAGATGTTTTATCCCCTTTATTTATTTATTTATTTATTTGATTTTTAATTTTTTTATATTGACATTCAGACACAAACATTCCCATCCGGTACATGTGCATACCTCTTGTATCTCTTGTCTGTCCTAAATGCCAAAGTGGTATTTTTGTTTTATTTCTAAACGATGAACAGAGAACCAAACAACAACAAAAAAACCACAAGATTATGTACAGAGTGGGGAGTGATCGTTTTTATATGGCATCGTTACTGATATGTAAAAATAAAATCAGGCCTATGGGGCGTGACATAGTTGACCCAGTTTTCCCAATATGAGGCGAATTTCTCCAGTTTAAGATTAACAAATGCTGTTATTCTCTCCATTTTATATGTGTCCATTGTGAAGTCCATCCATATTTTGACAGTTGGGCTCTTTTTCCTGGTAATTTTCTTTTTACAAACCAGTTTTATCCAATTTAAAGGTGTAAAAAACTGATTTCTCTTCTTCTGAAGTCAACAACTCGGACAACTGTCAGCAGATAATTCTGACTGGACTTTTTTTTATTGGGATTCCTGAGTCTGCTCCAGTTTCAAAGCGTCGACCTTCTGAGTAACCACACTCCATCTGTGCATGTGTTGTGTTTGCTGACCTCTGCTGGTCTGATATTACATGCAGTGCAGACGTGGTCCAGCCCACTCAGACATAATAACATGTTAGAGTAACAGGTGGAAGTGAGCACATATACACTCTAGTGGTTCCAGCTTCGACTGAGAATCATAAACCATGATCAGTCAAAGGCCTTTAAGGACCAACAAACTCTGTCATGATTTATCGGTTAATGGTGTGAACGTCTCTTCTGACCTTGGACTTGTACCAATCCTCGGCATCGGCGATGTTCTTGGCGGCGATGCCTTCGTACTGCGTCCTGATGTCCCGCAGCGCCGCCGTCAGGTCCGGTTTGGACATGTCCATCTGGATCTGGACCTGCGTCTCCTGCATCTGGGTCTGCAGCTCACGGATCTCCTGCAGGGGGATGGAGGGTGAGAGGGTGGGGTGAGATAGGGTGGAGGGTGGGGTGAGATGGAGGGTGGGGTGAGATGGAGGGTGAGATGGGATGGAGGGTGAGATGGGATGGAGGGTGGGGTGAGATGGAGGGTGGGGTGAGATGGGGTGAGATGGGATGGAGGGTGGGGTGAGATGGAGGGTGGGGTGAGATGGGGTGAGATGGGATGGAGGGTGGGGTGTCTAACGCCATGTCAGACTCCAAGAAACAATGTTGAAAATAAGTAGAAGTCGACAGAACTGGTCCCGGACCAGCTAAAATCTCAACCCTGATTGGGTACCTGGTCAGTCTCTACCAGATCACCTGCTCGCCATAGAAAAACAATAAGCAGTTATTATATTATATTTCAGGCCAAAGTCTGTCCTGACAAAGGTTCAAAGCTGAAAACGTCTCTGCCCTGCAGCTGTTGCTGTTTCCTGTGAAACAAAGAGATCAGCGTGCAGGCACCGTCAGAGCCGGCCATCATCCGCAGGAATCATCTTGACTAATCTTATGAGTCCCCCGGCTTACAGAAACACCAACATCTGATGCTCTGCTGGCACGCCGGGTCATTTCAGCCCTACATCTGCTGGGAGAGATTTCCCAGCTCAGCAACTCGGTTCAAACGAGCCGTGTGAGGGAAACAGCGTCCAATCGTCTCATCTGTCTCACACTCAGACAGCTCAGCTGAAAGACAGATTGGCTGTGTTCGAAACCGCATACTTCTCCTACTACTCATACTACTCATACTAACTTTCTGAGTTAGTATGTGAGTTTCAGTGAGCGAGAAGTTCCCGGATGCATACTAGATTCTCTGAAATGTTGGGTATGCATCATGAGGTTACTACTCATACTCAAACTACCCATGATGCAACGTAACGTGACGTCGCCGATCGTCACGTTTTTTCATTTGAATTATGAAGTATGTAGTATGTAGTATGTAGTATGTAGTATGTAGTATGCAGTATGTAGTATGTAGTATGTAGTATGCAGTATGTAGTATGAAGTATGTAGTATGTAGTATGTAGTATGTAGTATGCAGTATGCAGTATGCAGTATGAAGTATGTAGTATGTAGTATGTAGTATGTAGTATGCAGTATGCAGTATGCAGTATGTAGTATGTAGTATGCAGTATGTAGTATGAAGTATATAGTATGTAGTATGTAGTATGTAGTATGTAGTATGCAGTATGTAGTATGTAGTATGTAGTATGCAGTATGAAGTATGTAGTATGCAGTATGCAGTATGCAGTATGTAGTATGTAGTATGCAGTATGTAGTATGAAGTATATAGTATGTAGTATGTAGTATGTGGTATGCAGTATGTAGTATGTAGTATGTAGTATGCAGTATGCAGTATGCAGTATGTAGTATGCAGTATGTAGTATGAAGTATGTAGTATGTAGTATGTAGTATGTAGTATGTAGTATGAAGTATGTAGTATGTAGTATGTAGTATGCAGTATGCAGTATGCAGTATGCAGTATGTAGTATGTAGTATGCAGTATGCAGTATGCAGTATGTAGTATGCAGTATGCAGTATGCAGTGTGTAGTATGCAGTATGTAGTATGTAGTATGTAGTATGCAGTATGCAGTATGTAGTATGCAGTATGCAGTATGTAGTATGTAGTATGCAGTATGCAGTATGCAGTATGCAGTATGCAGTATGCAGTATGTAGTATGCAGTATGCAGTATGCAGTATGCAGTATGTAGTATGCAGTATGCAGTATGCAGTATGCAGTGTGTAGTATGCAGTATGCAGTATGTAGTATGTAGTATGCAGTATGCAGTATGCAGTATGCAGTATGCCGTATGTAGTATGTAGTATGCGGTTTCGAACACAGCTGTCTGAGTAACATGTAAAGATGAATAAATCCTGATATTTTCTGCATTTCTGGAACTCTGAAGCCGAGTTTATCAGAGGGAGACAGCAGGTGGTGTAGCTCAGCCTGATAACAGGGAGGTGGAGGTGAGCAGAGGGAGAGAGGAGCAGGGTGAACCTCTTCGTGGATCTTCTTCAGGAAGGCGATCTCCTCCTGCAGCGTCTCGATGCGTCTCTCCAGGTCCAGGCGGGCCAGTGTGGCGGCGTCCACGTCCTGCAACAGTTTAACACGCCAGATATCAGAGGTCTGTGCTGCGTCAGCTTTGGAGAGGACGAGGAAACCCAAAATATTTAAAAACATGTTAACAACATCATTTACTGTACATGCAAGAGATGATCTGACACTCAGAGGAGCTAAAGCAGGACTGTATGTGTGAAACGCCCACCGCTCTGAAAGCAGCCAGGTTGTTCTCGGCTTCCTCTTTCTGCAGCATCTCGTCCTGCAGTCTGGAAAACAGTGAGACACAGAGGAAGGATTTAGATCTTTCACTCAGAATACAGAATTATTGAACCGAATTAAACCCAGTTTCAGTTTGAGGAGAGACTTTTATTTCAGTTTATTTCAATGGATCACATTCAAAAGATTTTTTCCCACAAACATATATCTATATATATATTATATTGAGTATTTCTTTAAAGAAATTAAATCGGCAGCATCTCCTAACTACAGTCTAACTAAACTGTTCCAGCATTTTATTTATTATTTATTTATTATCCACTTATTTGGATAATTAAACATTTTTTCAATTGGAAGACATTACACTGGAAAAAATCTAAGTCTTACCAAGTATATTTGTCTCATTTCTAGTCAAAATATCTCATTACACTTAATATAAGACACAACTGCCTAACAAGCACCATTTCAGCCAGATATAGGGACTCGTTTGAAGACAATACATCTGGAATATCTTGTTGAAACAGTCTTGAAAACAAATTGTTTTGAGTCACATATCATATGAAACAAGCTTTTTTTTTCATTTTAAAGAGGTTTTTAAGCTAATTTCAAGATCACTTTTAACTCAAAAGTCCTAAATATCACATCTTATTTCAAGAAATCTTGGCAAGCCGATTTTCACTGGTTCTATTGGCAGATTTTTTTTGCTCATTTCAAGCAAAAACGTCTTTTATTTGTTGTTTTTCTTACTTATTTTTGGAGGGGCATTTTTTCCAGTGTATATTTATGCTAATATAGGAGCAACATCTGCTTTTAAAGATAAATTATTGTAAATTGAAGTTTTTTTTAGAGTGAGCTCCACAGTTGACCCTGGTGTGCACACATAAGGAGATGATAATACATATTTATGAGCCCGACTTTGAATTAAAACCAGGTCCTCTTATAAACCTGCCAATGGATGCTTTTTATTTTAAGTTGATTAAGCTTCTTTAAATCAGAATACAGATGTCCTGGAGTAACACAACCTCGGGAAAGGTTATGAAAGTGCTTCAGTTCCTTGTAAAGAACATTCTTGATTTGAAATGCAGCATAACTGGCACTTATAATGTAAACCACAGACAGACAGACAGAGGGAGACAGGACAGATCCCTGCAGATCCCTCAGATATGTGCGAGCCCTTTCCTCTCCTTTTATAGAAGAGCGCAGCGTAAACATGCTTCCTGTTCATGCTTTAACTTTGGTCAGATTAGGACCTAACACACACACATTTCCATTGTTCTGGAGTTTCTTTTTATCGGGAGGCAGAGACTCTGGCTCTGAAATGAGTTTCTGTCTGAGACCATTCTGGGCTTGGACCCGCCGAGCAGTTTGGGATTCGGTGTCTCGTTCGGGAACACATTTACAGGTCGAAGAATGCAGGAAATCCAGCTTGTCGTGTGTCTGTTTCTAACTGAAGATGACTGTCAGGCTTCAGTTTGAGCTGTGGACATATTTATAGATGCTACACTGGAAAAAATCAAAGTCTTACCAAGTATATTTGTCTCATTTCTAGTCCAAATATCTCATTACACTTAATATAAGACACAACTGCCTAACAAGTACCATTTCAGCCAGATATAGGGACTTGTTTTAATACAACACATCTGGAATATCTTGTTATATGAAAAAGTCTTGAAAACAAATTGTTTTGAGTCACATATCACATGAAAAAAGCTTTTTTTTTACATTTGAAGAGGTTTTTAAGCTAATTTCAAGATCACTTTTATCTCAAAAGTCCTAAATATCACATCTTATTTCAAGAAATCTGGACAAGCCGATTTTCACTAGTTCCATTGGCAGATTTTTTTGCTTATTTCAAGTAAAAACGTCTCGTATTTGTTGTTTTTTACTTATTTTTGGAGGGGCATTTTTTCCAGTGTAAATGTCTCTCCTGAAACGCACCATTGTTCTTCTGCACTGGAAAAAATGCCAAAAATAAGTAAAAAAAACAACTAATAAAAGACGTTTTTGCTTGAAATAAGCAAAAAAATCTGCCAATGGAACTAGTGAAAATCGGCTTGTCCAGATTTCTTGAAATAAGATGTGATATTTGGGACTTTTGAGATAAAAGTGATCTTGAAATTAGCTTAAAAACCTCTTCAAATAAAAAAAAGGCTTGTTTCATGTGAAATATGACTCAAAACAATTTGTTTTCAAGACTTTTTCACTTAACAAGATATTCCAGATGTATTGTCTTCAAACAAGTCCCTATATCTGTAACCCGTAACCACAACAAACAGCTGATAAAACTCCCTCATCTCCCACTCGGCTGGCTAAATCCAGCAGCATTCATCCACCTCTCCATCCATCCATCCCTTCCCCTCCATGTGTGAATCATCAGAGACACTTTAGCTGCACACATGCTTCACTTATTCAGTGTGTTTGAGCTTCTCCTTTTCTTATCATTAATTATCTTATCATCTACATCAGAGACACGAAGCCTTTACACACAGCAGACAGCTGCAGATTCCTTCCCATTTTCACTCTCAGATCCACTGATCCAGTTTCTCGCTTTGTAATTTATGTCAGTCAAATTTATTCTGTCCCCAGAAGAGATGAAAGTCATCAAAATGTGCCAAAATAAAAGGTTTTTGTCCCCACAAATGGAGGAAACACACACACACACACACACCCTTTCTCTTAAAGGGCCATGCACCCGGTGGCCCCGCCCACCTGTATTTGAGCTTGTCCAGGTCGTCGGCCAGGTTGTCCCGCTCCACCTCGATGCGTGAGCGGTGATTGGTCAGGACCTCCACCTGCCTCCGCAGCTCGCCCATCTCCTCCTCGTACAGGTCGGCGATGCGCGTGGGCTCGCGGCCTCGGAGGCGCTCCACCTCCACCGTCAGCACCTGGTTCTGCTGCTCCAGGAAGCGCACCTTCTCGATGTAGCTGGCGAAGCGGTCGTTCAGGTGCTGCAGCTCGGCCTTCTCGTTGGTGCGCGTGGTCAGGAACTCCTGGTTCAGGGCGTCCGCCAGGTTGAAGTCCAGCGTCTCGCCCATGCCGGCGTAGGAGCGGCCGACAGAGACCCGGGAGCTGGCCAGGGGCCTCCCGTGGTAGCCGGAGGAGACGCGGTAGGCCGGTGCGGAGCTGCTGCGGGTCACCTCGTAGACCCTGGAGCTCACGTGGCCCCCGCCGCCGCCGCCGTGGCCCAGCAGGGAGCGGTTCAGGGAGGGCGAGGCGTAGGCGCCGTGACCGAAGGCCCTGCGGTAGGAGGAGGCGGACTGGCCGGAGGAGCTGTAGGACGCCATGATGGAGGGCACAGAGAGCCTGGGGAGCACTGAGGAGCAGAGTTCTGCCTCCAGCTATTTGTAGTTACCCCTCCCTCGGTTTTTACCCCCTCCTCCCTGGGAACAGCCTCATTCTTTCTCTCTTCCTCCATCACCGCCTTTCTTATTCCTTCCTCATCTCTTTGCTCTTTTAGTCCAATCAGTTCAATTCAATTCAATTGATTTCAATTCAGTTTTATTTATATAGCACCAAATACAACAAATTTCATCTCAAGGCACGTAAATAATAAAGTCCAATTCAGGCCAATTGGAATTCAATTCATTGTAATCATAATTATTTATAAAATAATCCAATTCATTCATACAGAGCCAATTCAAAAACAATTTCCTAGCCAAGAAAACCAACAGATTGCACCGAAACTGCCAGGAAGAAGCCTCTGGCAGAACCAGAACCAGAACCAGGAAGAAGCCTCTGGCAGAACCAGAACCAGAACTAGAACAGGAAGGAACCTCTGGCAGAACCAGAACCAGAACAGGAAGAAACCTCTGGCAGAACCAGAACCAGAACCAGGAAGAAGCCTCTGGCAGAACCAGAACCAGAACCAGAACCAGGAAGAAGCCTCTGGCAGAACCAGAACCAGAACCAGGAAGAAGCCTCTGGCAGAACCAGAACCAGAACTAGAACAGGAAGGAACCTCTGGCAGAACCAGAACCAGAACAGGAAGAAACCTCTGGCAGAACCAGAACCAGAACCAGGAAGAAGCCTCTGGCAGAACCAGAACCAGAACCAGAACCAGGAAGAAGCCTCTGGCAGAACCAGAACCAGAACCAGGAAGAAGCCTCTGGCAGAACCAGAACCAGAACCAGAACCAGGAAGAAACCTGTGGCAGAACCAGGACCAGGAAGGGTGGCCATCCGCCCCACCAGCTGGGGTTTGAGAGGACAGAAAAGAGGGGACAACAAACCCACTGCAACACCATTCAAAGGATACCTGTTGGAACAGGGAAACACCAGTTAATGACCACAATAATGTCACATGGACATAATGTCATTTGAGAAATTAGAGACAGAGCTGGATGTTGGAGTTCTGGAGAGACAGATGCTGCCATCCAGGTGGCGTCTGTTCCCGGGAGCTCTGCGGTTATTCCAGCAGGACAACGCCAGGCCTCCTTCTGCAGGCCTCCTTCTGCAGACCTCCTTCTGCAGGACCTCCTTCTGCAGGACCTCCTTCTGCAGGACCTCCAGCAGCTGCATGCACACAGAGTGTGTGAGCTCTGCTGGCCTGCCTGCAGTCACATCTGTCCACATCTGCCCACATCTGCCCTCATCTGTCCACATCTGCCCTCATCTGTCCACATCTGTCCACATCTGTCCACATCTGTCTACATCTGCCCACATCTGCCCACATCTGTCCACATCTGTCCACATCTGTCCATCATCTGCCCACATCTGCCCACATCTGCTCACATCTGTCCACATCTGTCTCCTGCTGAACATGTTGGAGCATCATGAAAAAGTGTCGTTAAAGGAAGCCGATGGAAACTCTGTAAAAACCTTTCCAAAGTGTCGTTAAAAACCTGTAAAAAAAACTCTTTTGGATAATAAATAAATAAAAATAAAATAAAATAGACTCTTTAAAAATCTTTTTTCTGCAAACTAAGTTACTCAAAGTCGATCATTTCTTTGTACTTGTGTCTGTTAAATAAAGGTTTGAACAAACCATTTAAGTTTAAAATAAACAGACTTGTGTGGAAATTAAGTTTGTGATCATTTTGTGTTTCTTTGGGATTATTTCAACACTCTGTTCATGTGTTTTCTGTGTTTCTGGATTTGTTTTAATCAGTTTGTGGACATTTTGGATGCATTTGTTGCTTGTTCTTATGTTTCTGAGGTTGTGTTCAATCTCTCTGTCACTAAAATGTGTTTTTTAATTTAATTCATTTTTTTGACCTTCACTTTAGTGTTTTGTGGTCACTTTTTATGTGTCTGTATGTGTTGTTTTATACCTTTCGGTCCTTTAAACATTAGTTAGTCCTAACTTTCCGTCCCTTTGTGCCTGATCCAGCTGTTTGCTTTAAACTTTCAGAGCATCACACTTAACGTACACACAGTTTCCTCAGAAAGGGAGCTCCTCCGCCTCAGTGACTCACGGCAGAACGATGTGAGGATGTCAGAGCTCCGTGTCGTCCTCACATGGCGAAGCGTCCCAGGTTGTTAATGACAGCATTCGGGGGGGAAGAGTTCAGACTAACCTGCCTTAAAAAGGAAAACTATCCTCAGAGACAGAGCCAGGGGGGTGCAGCTGTGAGCTATCTGTTCAATACAAGTTCAGTTAAACATTATTCGTGTTATTTTCATGAGTATTTGCTGCCTTCTTGTTTCTAACTTGAGACAGATGTTTGGGTTTGGCTTTGTTTTTAGTTTCTTGGTTCACTTTTGCGCTTGATGCCCTTTGTCGCGGCCTTTTAAGTTTCCAAACTATATTTTCTAAGAAAGGCCGTGGGTGGCAACAGGTGGTTTTGTTCTTGCATACACTTCAGAGTTGATTATTTAAAAAATATATGTAGTTTATTTCTAACAAGAAATATGAACAAAACAATAACTAAAAATCTCTTACAACTTGGATGAAAAACAAAAGTTAACTTAATTTGATTTAACAAGCTTAAAAAGTGATCAAAAAATAATTTAATCACAACCTCCCGTCTTCACACCGGGCGGACATTTGACAAACAAAAAGCTCCTCCAACACGCCCCCCCGGTGTGTTCTTAATCTCTCCAATTAATGGGAGGGTCTAAAAGTTACCAAAGTAATCTAAACAATTTCAAATATAAAAATGAATAGAAGATTTCGATTCCAAACTAACTAAAGTATATTCTAACTGCCCAAAAAAAAACTGAATTGATAGAACTTATGATTCACAAACATATATGGTTTTATTTTGTAGTATTTTTTCCAACGTGTCTGATGCTGTAATTCCTTCCTGCATTACATCTGGCTTCTGTTGCTCATTTCCCTCATCATTCCTGCAGTAGATAAGCTGCTGTGTTCCAAACCGCATACTTCTCCTACTTCTCCTACTACTCCAACTACTCCTACTAACTTTAACTTCCCGGATGCATACTAGATTCTCTGAAATGTTGGGTATGCATCATGAGGTTACTACTCATACTCAAACTACCCAAGATGCAACGTAACGCGACGTCGCCGATCGTCATTTCCTGGAAGTATGTAGTATGTAGTATGTAGTATGTAGTATGTAGTATGTAGTATGTAGTATGGAAGTATCTAGTATCTAGTATGGAAGTATATAGTATGTAGTATGTAGTATGTAGTATGGTAATATGTAGTTTGGTAGTATGGAAGTATGCAGTATGCAGTATGTAGTATGTAGTATGGAAGTATGTAGTATGCTGTATGTAGTATGTAATATGTAGTTTGGTAGTATGGAAGTATGCAGTATGCAGTATGTAGTATGTAGTATGTAGTATGTAGTATGTAGTATGTAGTATGTAGTATGGAAGTATGCAGTATGCAGTATGTAGTGTGTAGTATGCAGTATGTAGTATGTAGTATGTAGTATGTAATATGTAGTTTGGTAGTATGGAAGTATGCAGTATGCAGTATGTAGTATGTAGTATGTAGTATGGAAGTATGCAGTATGCAGTATGTAGTGTGTAGTATGCAGTATGTAGTATGTAGTATGTAGTATGTAGTATGTAGTATGGAAGTATGCAGTATGCAGTATGTAGTGTGTATTATGCAGTATGTAGTATATAGTATGTAGTATGTAGTATGTAGTATGTAGTATGCAGTATGCAGTATGTAGTATGTAGTATGTAGTATGTAGTATGCAGTATGCAGTATGTAGTGTGTAGTATGCAGTATGTAGTATGCAGTATGCAGTATGCAGTATGTAGTATGTAGTATGCAGTATGCAGTATGCAGTATGTAGTATGTAGTATGCAGTATGTAGTATGCAGTATGCAGTATGTAGTATGTAGTATGCAGTATGTAGTATGGAAGTATCTAGTATGGAAGTATGTAGTATGTAGTATGTAGTATGGTAATATGTAGTTTGGTAGTATGGAAGTATGCAGTATGCAGTATGTAGTATGGAAGTATGTGGTATGCTGTATGTAGTATGTAATATGTAGTTTGGTAGTATGGAAGTATGCAGTATGCAGTATGTAGTATGTAGTATGTAGTATGTAGTATGGAAGTATGCAGTATGCAGTATGTAGTGTGTAGTATGCAGTATGTAGTATGTAGTATGTAGTATGTAGAATGTAATATGTAGTTTGGTAGTATGGAAGTATGCAGTATGCAGTATGTAGTATGTAGTATGTAGTATGGAAGTATGCAGTATGCAGTATGTAGTGTGTAGTATGCAGTATGTAGTATGTAGTATGTAGTATGTAGTATGTAGTATGGAAGTATGCAGTATGCAGTATGTAGTGTGTAGTATGCAGTATGTAGTATGTAGTATGTAGTATGTAGTATGCAGTATGTAGTATGTAGTATGTAGTATGTAGTATGCAGTATGCAGTATGTAGTGTGTAGTATGCAGTATGTAGTATGCAGTATGCAGTATGCAGTATGTAGTATGTAGTATGCAGTATGTAGTATGTAGTATGTAGTATGTAGTATGTAGTAGGCAGTATGCAGTATGTAGTGTGTAGTATGCAGTATGTAGTATGCAGTATGCAGTATGCAGTATGCAGTATGCAGTATGTAGTATGTAGTATGCAGTATGCAGTATGTAGTATGTAGTATGTAGTATGCAGTATGTAGTATGTAGTATGTAGTATGTAGTATGCAGTATGCAGTATGTAGTGTGTAGTATGCAGTATGTAGTATGTAGTATGTAGTATGTAGTATGCAGTATGCAGTATGTAGTGTGTAGTATGCAGTATGTAGTATGCAGTATGCAGTATGCAGTATGCAGTATGTAGTATGTAGTATGCAGTATGCAGTATGTAGTATGTAGTATGCAGTATGTAGTGTGTAGTATGCAGTATGTAGTATGCAGTATGCAGTATGCAGTATGCAGTATGTAGTATGTAGTATGCAGTATGCAGTATGTAGTATGTAGTATGCAGTATGTAGTGTGTAGTATGCAGTATGTAGTATGTAGTATGTAGTATGTAGTATGCAGTATGTAGTATGTAGTATGTAGTATGCAGTATGTAGTATGTAGTATGTAGTATGTAGTATGTAGTATGTAGTATGTAGTATGTAGTATGTAGTATGTAGTATGCAGTATGTAGTATGTAGTATGTAGTATGCAGTATGTAGTATGCAGTATGCAGTATGCAGTATGTAGTATGTAGTATGCAGTATGTAGTATGCAGTATGTAGTATGTAATATATAGTATGTAGTATGTAGTATGTAGTATGCAGTATGTAGTATGCAGTATGTAGTATGTAATATATAGTATGTAGTATGTAGTATGTAGTATGTAATATATAGTATGTAGTATGTAGTATGCAGTATGCAGTATGTAGTGTGTAGTATGCAGTATGTAGTATGCAGTATGCAGTATGCAGTATGTAGTATGTAGTATGCAGTATGTAGTATGTAGTATGTAGTATGTAGTATGCAGTATGTAGTATGTAGTATGCAGTATGTAGTGTGTAGTATGCAGTATGTAGTATGTAGTATGTAGTATGTAGTATGCAGTATGTAGTATGTAGTATGCAGTATGTAGTATGTAGTATGTAGTATGTAGTATGTAGTATGTAGTATGTAGTATGCAGTATGTAGTATGTAGTATGTAGTATGCAGTATGTAGTATGCAGTATGCAGTATGCAGTATGTAGTATGTAGTATGCAGTATGTAGTATGCAGTATGTAGTATGTAATATATAGTATGTAGTATGTAGTATGTAGTATGCAGTATGTAGTATGCAGTATGTAGTATGTAATATATAGTATGTAGTATGTAGTATGTAGTATGTAGTATGTAATATATAGTATGTAGTATGTAGTATGTAGTATGTAGTATGTAGTATGTAGTATGGAAGTATGTAGTATGTAGTATGTAGTATGTAATATATAGTATGTAGTATGTAGTATGTAGTATGTAGTATGTAGTATGTAGTATGTAGTATGGAAGTATGTAATATATAGTATGTAGTATGTAGTATGTAGTATGTAGTATGTAGTATGTAGTATGGAAGTATGTAGTATGTAGTATGTAGTATGTAATATGTAGTATATAGTATGTAGTATGCGATTTCGAACACAGTTCTCCCCGTTCACTGAGTTGTAACCCTGTGTCATTCTGTGAGTCTCCTGTAATGTCTGTCAGTTCTACGAGTCTTTTATTCGTTAACTTGTCCTGTTCCAGCTGTGCTTTAGTTTAGTTTTAATGAACCGCCTGTTCACCTCTCCGCCTGTCCTCGTCTCTGAGCCCTGCTTTGGGAGGTGGACTTCAGGGCCTCCTGATGTGATAAAGCCCACCTGAACGGCTCATCTCACTTTATTAAACCTTCAAACTCTTTTTGCATTTAGAGGATTTCTCATTCGATCTGAACATGTTCAACGCCTCAGCGCAGACTGTTTCTGTCACAGCTATTAATAGAGCCTGAATGTAAGACTCGGTGTGAGCGTTTGTGTTCTCATCACCCTGCTGCGTTTCTTCAAGAATGATGCGAGCTGACAGCTGAGGTAAACATCTCTTCATCACTTTCTGACTCTCCTCCTGCCCCCTGCCTGCTGAGGCGTGCCTCCTTCCCTACCTACAGGCTTCATGTCTATATAAGGCAGGTTCCTATGGTGATACAGCACAGTGAGAAAAAGCTGCAGGGAGGTGTGTGGTGTGTGTGTGTGTGTGTGTGTGGATAAAACATAAACAAAGAGACCATACGCAAACAATAGTGGGGCCGGGCCGCTCTCCGCAACAGCGAATAGGAAAGTCAAGAGCCATGGCCACTAGCAGTGGCAAAAAGAGAAAACTTGACCGGGAAAATCGCATTTTTCAGCCAAAATGGGAAGAAGAGTACCTCTTCAGTTTTGTTCTTTATTATGAAGAAGTTCAAATTCCTTTTTGCACTTTTTTTTAAGCAAAAGTTTTGTCTTTGTTGCTTATTAAGGACGTGTTAAAATGCATTTTATATGCAGAAAATAGTTGTATGTTGGTGCAATAAATATAAAATGTGTTCTTATTGAGAATCATTTGTAGCGTCTTTCATATCCAATTATTCGAAGTGCGTGGTCATGTGGCCCTCCAATGATAGTGCTGAAAAAATGTTGGCCCTCTTTATCATGGAAGTTGCCCATCCCTGTTTTAAACGGTCTTTTATTAACATTAAAAATATTGCCAGAGTCCATTTCGCCCATTTCTCTCTCTTGCCAGCACAGAGGTGCTGATGCATGCTTTTATTTCTAGTATATATGTGTGAGTTTATGCATGAATTGATTTGATTATTGATTTTATTATGTAAAGCACTTTTACAGCACTATACTTTTTAGTATGACAGGTGCTACATAAATAAAGTTTGATTTGATTTGATCGTAAACCGTCTCAAAGAGGCGCATTTTACACCTTTGAGAAGAATTTTGCTATTAAACACACACATTAACATTCTTTACAGCAATTACATGTATATTAAGATCCGCAAAATGTACAAACGTTTATTTACGGCCGTGACATTAAGACATTAAACGACTTCAAACTGTTCAATGAGCGCCTGAGAACAGGTGCAGTTGCAACTCCCGGCCGCTCGGTGTCGCTGTGGCTGACGACAGAAGCTGCATCTTTCTCTCCTGCTGACAGCTTGTGTTTTGGCGTCTTCTTCCCGTCTCTCGGTGCCGGAGTTTAGACTTTGAAAGATCAATTAATGCAGGTGAGTGCCGTAAAATGATTGTTTTTGCTGATCTATGTGGGGCAGAGGAGCAGAGAGCTTTCCTGTTCCTGTTTGTGTTAGCTAGCAGAGGTTATCCGCACACCGGTGCTTGCTTTATCGGACAGGAGCACATTTGAAGCGACCTTTTGGTGTTTACTGGAACAGTCAAAGGTTTTTTCAATTATTAATTGCTTTTCTTTTGCATGCTGGTAGATCTAAAGTAACATTTAGATTGTTTTTAAACCCGAAAAGTGAGGCCTGGGTCAGTTGATCCGGAGTTGGAACTAGTGAAGGTTGCAGCTAGCTGTTGGTCTTAATAAACTTGTGTAACTGACCTCTGTTTTCACTCAGATTTTTTGCTGTTTTTCTTTCTTTCTTTCTTCTTTTCATTCAGTCTTACATCATGAAGAGCTCCAAAGAGGCGGTCCAGGCAGCAGCCAAAGAGTTTCTGCAGTTTGTGAACAGAGGAGTGTCTCCATATCACGGTAAAGTCTGAAAAACTGATCTGAATAAAACCCTTTTTCACCTGCTGAATGGTGGAAATCCGCTCTGTGATTACATGTTTACTACTGTTTACTACCCGTTTGGCCTGGTTTTGGTTTTAAGCCTGATCACATCACATAGAAAATCATCCTGAACTTCATTCACAAAATCTCTGGATTATTATTATTTCTGAGTTCATCTCGCCTGACAGAAGCTGTTTATTAATTCCACAACTCTTGCAAAATGATAATAATCTAGCATTTATTGTCAAATAGCCACATTTCAGGATCTTGCTTATGTGCATTTTAATCTCTTCTTTCACCATCTTCCTTCTAGATTTGGCAGTTTTATAGTTTTTATCCCAGAAACAAAGAGTACAACTGACCCTTTTTTTAAGTACTTTAAAACTTCTCATCAATTTTAGATTAAGAGTTGGCAGATTGTGCAATAATAACCTGCGAGCTGTTCAAATTCTCTGCCCTGTAATGAGAGCAGAGATGTGCCCGTGTCGGCGTTAATGAGCAGGAAAACTGAAGATTATCGGACGACTTTGAGCTCAAGATAAGACGTTTCATCAGACCAACTCTTATCTTTACACACTGACCTGCCCTAAAGAGGGACTCCTACAGATAAGGGTCATCAAAGCAAAAGATAAACTTCTTATTATATTAATTTAGATCAAGTTATGCTGGAATTCTTAAACTATAGAAAATGCCACCTGACAGCAAAGATAACGAGCATGTAGATGGGTATATATGGACTGTTTGGACTGATTCCAGCTGCAGCTTACTTTTATAAATCAAATCAACTTTATTTGTAGCACATTTCATGTACAAACAATTCAAAGTGCTTTACATAAAATAAAAGCATTGCAGCAGGGAGTTCCACTCAGCATTAAAAATACATAAAATAATTTAAATGAATTTAAAAACAAGCAACAGTCCAGATAAGTTCAAAGATATCGTGCAGATTTCATGCATAGACACATGAGATGTGCAGGATGCCAAGCAGTACAGAGGGGAGGACACAGGTGTTAAGTTCAAAAGTGTTTTTTTTTATTTACCCAAACATGAAAAAGTATTAACAAAATCAACAACTGAACCGGCATGCTAATAAAAGAGGGCAACTCAAGATACTAAGTCCAAAAACATCACTGACAGGACTCAGACAAACAAAACTGACCTCATGAAATGACACACAAGGGCCCTTAAATACTGTTTAGCTAAACCATTCACACACAATAGGGGGAAACAAAAAGGCTGCCACATAACTACTAACACAACCCCACTGAGATGTATCTAAACACCCCCTTCAGTTTCCCCCACTTGACATGAAGCATTGGTTCAGTCCAATCAGGCCATCAGCAGTACTTCATGCATCTCAGCCTGTAGCCCATCAGGAAGGGGAAGCCAAACACCCAACCCAGGTAACTCCAACAAAGAAAGAAAGTATTAATACAACATAAAACTGAATTTACCTTGCAGTGTTCATATGTGTGCACTCCACATAAACCTTGCAAGGTATAAAGTAACAAACTACAACACATTATATAATTAAAGAATATTCAAAGTAATAATTACAAAGTAAATTAAAGAAAACCAAATTGTGGTAGGGTGTGGCTTGCCATCACATGAGAACAGAAATGTTTTTAACCTGGATTTAAAAATGTCTCCATTTGGTGAAAGTTTAATCTCCACTGGCAGTTTGTTCCACTTGTTGGCAGCATAACAGCTAAATGCTGCTTCTCCATGTTTAGTCTGGACTCTGGACTGGACCAGCTGACCTGAGTCCTTGGATCTCAGAGCTCTGCTGGCTTTATATTCTCTGAACATATCACAGATGTAAACCATCAGCAGGCTTTTAAAATCTATTCTGTGACTGACTGGAAGCCAGAGTAAAGATTTTAAAGCTGCTGTGATGTGTTCAGATCTCTTAGTCCGGGTTAAAACTCCAGCAGCAGCGTTCTGGATGAGCTGCAGATGTTTAATGCTCTTTGTGGGAAGTCCAGTTAAAAGAGCATTACAGTGATGGAGTCTGCTGGAGATGAATGCATGGATGAGTTTCTCCTGGAAACCTTTAATTCTGTTGATGTTTCTGAGGTGGTAAAAAGCTGCCTTGTTCCCTTTGCTCCCAAACAGAATGATAAAACCTAAAGCGATACCCCAGAGGGAACGATTGACTGGACTTCTTCTTCTTTTGCTCTGCAGTGGTAGAAGAATGCCGGCGCCGCCTGTTGGAGGCTGGATTCATTGAGCTGAAGGAGACGGAGCAGTGGGACATCAAGCCGGCTCGTAAGGTGGGTCAGAGACGGCCGGAGCTCCTGTTCGGGGGGGGGGGCTTTAAAACCAACGAGGTGAGAGTAAACTTCTTCCTCTCTGCAGTACTTTGTCACCAGGAACTTCTCCAGCCTCATCGCCTTCGCAGTGGGTGGACGCTACCTGCCAGGAAACGGCTTTTCCATGATCGGAGCCCACACAGACAGCCCCTGCCTCAGGGTGAGAGCTACTTCCACCTGTCAATCAAAGCCTGCTGCTGTGTTGTTCCGACTCCCCCGGGAAGCAGTCGGGCTGCTCGGCTTCCTCTGCAGCTCTCAGGAGGCAGCTGAAGTGTGAACGGGCAGTTAAAGGGACAGTTCCCCTCTTCTGACATGAAGCTGTATGACATCCCATATCAGCAACATCATTTCTGAACATCTTCTTACCCCCTGCTGCGTCCTGTGAGCAGAGTTCCAGCCTCGTTTTGGTGTTGATGAAGGTAGTCCGGCTAGTTGGCTGGGGTTTAAAAAATAAAGCGTTTTGCTTCTCAAAACAATATGCGTTCAACAGAGTAATACATTTGCATCACAAAATGGTTCTCCAGGAAAAAGTCAGACCTCACAATCGCTTGGCCCTATTTTCTCTCCCTTCGTATCACTGCCTGCTGCCGCCTGCCGACAGCCGCGCCTGTTACGCTGTTTGCTGCTCGGTCTGCTCGCTCTGCACAGCAGGCAGTGATACGAAGGGAGAGAAAATAGGGCCAAGAGATTGTGAGGTCTGACTTTTTCCTGGAGAACCATTTTGTGATGCAAATGTATTACTCTGTTGAACGCATATTGTTTTGAGAAGCAAAACGCTTTATTTTTTAAACCCCAGCCAACTAGCCGGACTACCTTCATCAACACCAAAACGAGGCTGGAACTCTGCTCACAGGACGCAGCAGGGGGGAAGAAGATGTTCAGAAATGATGTTGCTGATATGGGATGTTACACAGCTTCATGTCAAAAGAGGCGAACTGTCCCTTTAAAGCCTCACACATGCAGAGCTGCTTTTCATTTTCACGTCAGACTCCAAACATCTGCTTCCTGTTTCAGCCTTCATCACGTGTGTTAGGATGTGTATCGGCGCATGTTCGCCCCTTTGGGACTTTATTCTGGAACTTATAAAGTGATGAAGTTCTAATTAGTTTCTGATTTCTGATGCTAATTACACCCAAACATTGGTCCAGTTTGTCTTCAGATTGTATCCAGGGCAACAACCTTTAAAGAGACCTCATCCCGAGCCATTTTAGTTGTTTTAAGCCGCTGAAATCTTTGTGTTTTTAGGTGAAGCCGAGGTCTAAGAGGACGAAGCAGGGCTGTCTGCAGGTGGGAGTGGAGTGCTACGGTGGCGGCATCTGGAACACCTGGTTCGACAGGGACCTGACTGTAGCTGGCCGCGTTATGGTCAAGGTACCAGGAGTCCTACTGTTCTCATGCTGGGGTTCCAGCCTCTTCTTCTGTTTCTTATCTCGTTGTTCATCTCTGTCTTCTTCTTCTCACCTTTTGTGGTGAGAAAATCTTTTTCTTTTCATTCTACTGTGCGAAACCCGTCAGACTTCCAGACGGGGAACCTCGGGACGTGGTTTCAGACACCGGCCACTTCTCAGGCCCCTATAACGGCCGGTCATAGGCTGTGTTCGAAACCGCATACTACTCCTACTATTCATACTAACTTTTTGAGTTAATAAGCGAGTGTGAGTAAGCGAGAAGTTCCCGGATGCATACTAGATTCTCCTAAATGTTGGGTATGCATCATGAGGTTACTACTCATACTCAAACTACCCAAGATGCAACGTAACGTGACGTCGCCGATCGTCATTTCCTGTCAAAACGGCAGTTTCAAGCTAGCTACAATGAGCATAGGTTCACTTCCTGTTTTCAAAACAAAAGCACCAATTGTATGGTAATGGCTTTCCCTATGATAAAAGGCAACGGGTATTTTATTTTGTGAAAATAACCGGAAGTGCGTTGCTCACTACGGCTAGCTTTAGTAGCGCCGAATTCGTGGGAACAAAATGGTAAACAGCCGGTATTTTGTCAGGTTTTCAACACGTTGGGGATCTAAACGACTACTTTCTCGCCTGAAAATGTTTCAAATGTTGCTAAAGTTTACAGAGTTTAGAGCTTAAGGGAAATCAGCTTCAGGCCGGCTGATTTCGGCTCGGGCAGGAGCGAAATGCATTGTGGGTAAACGCTCTGCATACTGTCTGATCGATGAGTATGCAGTATGGAAGTATGCGGTTTCAAACACAGCCTTAGTCTGCTGTTCACAGTAATCTCTGTAATTAATATCGGGAAATATTATTAGTTTCTTCTACAGTTTTCCTTATTTTTTTTTAAATAATCTTGGAGGTCATTTCTAAATATTTTGTAGTTTTCTTCATGGTTTTCCTCTTCAATGTGACAGCAGCAGATTCCTCTGTTATCTGGTCTTCCTGCTGATTGAGGAATTTCTTTCTTTTCCCCCGCAGAGCGGCGGCAAGCTCGTCCAGCGACTGATGCACGTCTCCAGGCCTCTGCTCAGGATCCCGAACCTGGCCATCCACCTGCAGCGCGACGTCAATGACTCCTTTGGTCCCAACAAGGAGAACCACCTGTGAGTACAAGCTTCATTAAAGGGACAGTTCGCCTCTTTTGACATGAAGCTGTGTAACATCCCATATCAGCAACATCATTTCTGAACATCTTCTTACCCCCTGCTGCGTCCTGTGAGCAGAGTTCCAGCCTCGTTTTGGTGTTGATGAAGGTACATCATAAATGATGTTGCTGATATGGGATGTCATACAGCTTCATGTCAAAAGAGGCGAACTATCTGCTCACACCCTAGAAACGCATGAGAGATGTTGACCGTATCGCACCGAAATATCACGAATCGGCAAAGATCTCTGAGGAGTTTGTGTTTGAATGTTTCTGTGTCAGCGTGCCCATCCTCGCCACCGCGGTCCAGGAGGAGCTGGAGACGGGATCTTCTTCCTCTGGGGACGCCTCCGGTGCTGCCAACACAGTAAAACTCACAGTCTCACACACACATGCATCTCATACAACTCAGCGTCACTGTAAACATTTAAGCTCCCACTTCAGTTCTCTCCGACTTCTTCTTCTTTTCACATTGCTCCATGAGACGGAAAGAAAGGCCCACTTCCTCCTTCTTTTCTGCTGAGGTGTTACCTTTATGTGTGTGTAGCTTTAAAGCTGTACGGTACAAAAGTGTTGATCCAGCCCTCGTTTTTTATATATCTGAGTTCCAAGCAGCCAGACTTTGCTGTAATATTTTAAAGAGGTCTCGATCGATAGCTTTTATTTGAACATTTTCTGCCTTTTTCATCCATTTTCAGTTCAGATGAATGTGTTTTTTCTTTGTTAAGCCACTTAACTCTGACCTGTGAACCATTCAGGCAGGAAAAAGGCTCCTAACTCAAGCGATGAACCAGTGTTGTGTCCACACAGAACAGACAACTTAGCAAAGAAGCCGTTTTAAACTGGATCTTTAGGCACTTTGTTCCCAGCAGCCTGTCACAGAGACACATCATTTGTTCCCATTTCTTTAGCTGCCTCTGTGAAAAACAGTTTCATAGTTTCAACTTTTTTGTACATTTGGTAACTGAAAGCAGTTTTAACGTAAAAGAGTCAAATTAATATATGAAATTCAGTTTAAAAAAAATCCTAATCCCAAAAAAATTAACGTTATCATGTCTAAAAGTGGAAAAGTAGGAAAAAAAACAGACAATAATAAGAATTATATGTTATTCAACATCAAGAAAAAGTAAATAAGATTCAATTTAAAGCTTAAAAAAGGAATATAAGATATAATCTAATGACTAATTATGGAACAATTAATATAAATGAAATGATTAAACTGTTTTATGCCACCAGAAATGAATAATCTAGAAGCTCTTTGTGGGTTTCAGACTGGAATTAAGATTTGTTCCCATTTCTTTAGCTGCATGTGTGAAAAACAGCAAAGATAACACAGTCTGACAGACAGAAAACAGGATTTCTGCAGCAACAAGGTGATTCCCAAAGAGCTGTTAGCTGAAAACTTGGCATATATCAGCATGGTGTGCAGTGTGTCCTTAAAACATTTGAGGAAACTGGACAAGTGGAGGACAGAAGAAGAAGTGTCAGGCCTAAAGAACTATCTGCAGCAGATGAACAGGAGGAAATCTGACCCAAAGCCAGAAAAAAACACAAAAAAACCCCAGAAAAAACAGAAAATAAAACAAAAAAACACAAAATAAAACAAAAAAAACACAAAATAAACAGAAAATAAAACAAAAAACACAAAATAAAACAGAAAAAAAACACAAAATAAAACACAAACACAAATTAAAACAGAGTCCTGATCAATAACAGAACAGACAACTTAGCAAAGAAGCCATTTTAAACTTTAGGCACTTTGTTCCCAGCAGCCTGTCACAGAGACACATCATTTATTCCCATTTCTTTCGCTGCCTCTGTGAAAAACAGCAAAGATAACAGTTTGCTTCTCCCCTCCTCAGGCAGAGAAGCACCACCCGGCGCTGGTGAAGGTGCTGTGTTCAGAGCTGGGCGTCCAGCCTGAAGAGCTGCTGGACTTTGAGCTGTGCCTGGCCGACACGCAGCCTGCGGTGAGTTTGAAAGGCGTCCGCTGGCTTCCTGTCACCTGTTATAACCTGTCTGAAACACTGACTCTCCTCTCTGTTTGTTTGGTTTTGGATTCCTGCCTCTGAGCAGGCTTTGGGAGGTGTGTATGAGGAGTTCATCTACTCTCCTCGTCTGGATAACCTGCACAGCTGCTACTGCGCCCTGCAGGTCAGACCTCACTGCTGCACACTTCTGCATCACAGCGTTCATCTCATCTTCACTGGGGAACACTGAACATGCGTCTGAACTCCATGCTGAGGCCAGAGAAGCTTTTTATCATTAGACCTGATGAAACCTTTGGGAAACTGGCCCTGAAGCACATAGAGGAACATTCAAGTCCCAAAAAGTCCAGAGAGATAAACTTAGCTGCGTGTTTTTGTTTCATCTCACCAAACTCGGGCTGTGTTCGAAACCGCATGCTAGATGCTACATACTACACACTACACACTACACACTGTACACTACATACTGCATACTACATACTACACACTACATACTGCATACTACATACTACACACTACATACTGCATACTACATACTACATACTACACACTGCACACTGCATACTACACACTGCATACTACACACTACATGCTACACACTACATGCTACATGCTACACACTACATGCTACACACTACACACTGCATACTACACACTACACACTGTACACTACATACTGCATACTACATACTACACACTACACACTGCATACTACACACTACATGCTACATACTACACACTACATGCTACACACTACACACTGCATACTACACACTACACACTGCATACTGCACACTACACACTGCATACTACACACTACATGCTACATACTACACACTACATGCTACACACTACACACTGCATACTGCACACTACACACTGCATACTACACACTACATGCTACATACTACACACTACATGCTACACACTACACACTGCATACTGCACACTACACACTGCATACTACACACTACATGCTACACACTACACACTGCATACTGCACACTACACACTGCATACTACACACTACACACTACATGCTACACACTACACACTACATGCTACACACTACACACTGCATACTACACACTACACACTGCATACTACATACTGCACACTACACACTGCATACTACACACTACATGCTACATACTACACACTACATGCTACATACTGCACACTACACACTGCATACTACACACTACACGCTACATACTACACACTACATGCTACACACTACACACTGCATACTGCACACTACACACTGCATACTACACACTACATGCTACATACTACATACTACACACTGCATACTACACACTACACACTGCATACTACACACTACACACTGCATACTACACACTGCATACTACACACTGCACACTACACACTGCATACTACACACTGCATACTACACACTACACACTGCATACTGCATACTACACACTGCATACTGCACACTACACACTGCATACTGCACACTACACACTGCATACTACACACTACACACTGCATACTGCACACTACACACTGCATACTACACACTGCATATTACATGCTACACACTACACACTGCATACTACACACTGCACACTACACACTGCATACTGCACACTACACACTGCATACTACACGCTGCATACTACACACTACATGCTACACACTACACACTGCATACTACACACTGCATACTACACACTACACACTGCATACTGCACACTACACACTGCATACTACACACTGCATACTACACACTACATGCTACACACTACACACTACATACTGCACACTACATACTGCACACTACACACTGCATACTACACACTGCATACTACACACTACACACTGCATACTACACACTACATACTACACACTACATGCTACACACTACACACTGCATACTACACACTGCATACTACACACTGCATACTGCACACTACACACTGCATTCTACACACTACACACTGCATACTACACACTGCATACTGCACACTACACACTGCATACTACACACTGCACACTACACACTGCATACTACACACTGCATACTGCATACTACACACTGCATACTACACACTGCATACTACACACTGCATACTACACACTACACACTGCATACTGCACACTACACACTGCATACTACACACTGCATACTACACACTGCATACTACACACTACACACTGCATACTACACACTGCATACTGCACACTACACACTGCATACTACACACTGCATACTACACACTGCATACTGCACACTACACACTGCATACTACACACTGCATACTACACACTGCATACTACACACTACACACTGCATACTACACACTACATACTACACACTGCATACTGCACACTACACACTGCATACTACACACTACATGCTACACACTACACACTACATGCTACACACTACACCCTGCATACTACACACTGCATACTGCACACTACACACTGCATACTGCACACTACACACCGCATACTGCACACTACATACTGCATACTACACACTACATACTACACACTGAACACTACACACTGCATACTACATACTGCATACTACACACTACACACTACATACTACACGCTACACGCTACATAATACATACTGCATACTACATACTACATACCACATACTTCCATATAGCATACTCATCGATCAGACAGTATGCAGAGCGTTTACCCCAGGGCTGTAGTCAAGACCACCTTTGTCGAGTCCAAGACAAGTCCAAGACCAGGACCGGTCGAGTCCAAGACAAGACCGAGTCCAAATAGGTTCAAGTCCAAGACAAGACCGAGTCCAAATAGGTTCAAGTCCAAGACAAGACCGAGTCCAAATAGGTTCAAGTCCAAGACAAGACCGAGTCCAAATAGGTTCAAGTCCAAGACAAGACCGAGTCCGAGTCAAGACCGAGTCCAGGACAGAAAAGAACAAGTTGTATGCATGACAGTAGCCACTCTCACTCCCTCAAGTCAAATTCTATTAAATGCATGTGGCCTGACATAGTTTATTACGATCAGATCACACAGTATAACATGTTAACAACAAAGTTATGTTATATACTTAGTTATATAAATTAACAAGCAACTCAGCAATATATATTAACTTTGCTCCGTTTCAGAGACGTGCAGCCAGGGCATGCTTGCGCCTCCTGCTAGTTAGAGTAATGTCAGTAGCTGGCTGTTGCTAAGCCTCTCAATATAAAACTGAGGAAATCATCGCCAATGTCAGATATTATAAACATTACCAAAATATACCACCTTTCACGCAAATATGACACAGAGCTACCACCATACAGTATCAAACTTATAACTTTAGGGCTGACTTAACCTGATGCAACGTTTACTTTACCCCACCATTTATTTTACCCTAAAGTGAACGTTAACGTAAACGCTCGAGCGTTCGTGTAGACTCGAGTACTACAGCCCTGGTTTACCCACAATGCATTTCGCTCCTGCCCGAGCCGAAATCAGCCGGCCTGAAGCTGATTTCTCTTAAGCTCTAAACTCTGTAAACTTTATCAACATTTGAAACATTTTCAGGTGAGAAAGTAGTCGTTTAGATCCCCAACGTGTTGAAAACCTGACAAAATACCGGCTGTTTACAATTTTGTTCCCACGAACTCGGCGCTACTAAAGCTAGCCGTAGTGAGCAACGCACTTCCGGTTATTTTCACAAAATAAAATACCCGTTGCCTTTTATCATAGGGAAAGCCATTACCATACAATTGGTGCTTTTGTTTTGAAAACAGGAAGTGAACCTACCCTCGTTGTAGCTAGCTTGAAACTGCCGTTTTGACAGGAAATGACGATCGGCGACTTCACGTTACGTTGCATCTTGGGTAGTTTGAGTATGAGTAGTAACCTCATGATGCATACCCAACATTTCGGAGAATCTAGTATGCATCCGGGAACTTCTCGCTTACTCATACTCACATACTAACTCAGAAAGTTAGTAGGAGTAGTAGGAGAAGTATGCGGTTTCGAACACAGCCTCCTGTGAAGAGAGCATCCTCTTTCTTTCCTTTATTAAGAAGGTTCCTTGTGGCGAACCCAGCCAGACAATGCCGAAGCTTACTGATGTTTCCAGAAGAATTTATTGATGTACAGCCGTTCGTTTCTTATTTTGCACAAATCCTTTCCTAACTGGAACACCGTAAGAGCTAAGGACAGACAAATTAAACAAAATGAGCTCCTTTTAGCTTAATATCACCGCATACACACTCTACGGAGGCTAACGTTATCATGAACAGCAACTTAAATATCAGCATGAAGAATAAACACTCTATCACATTAAGTCTGCTAAACACACATAGCTCCACATAAAACATATTTCTACAACATACCTTGTTCGCAGTTCTAGCCAGGTGCTTATACGGAAAAAACCTCAGAGTGCACAGCTATGTTGATATCTGACCGTCACTTTTAATCATCAGCTCCTTGCGAAGTCAATTTCTTTGTTCGCTGCCTCTACTCTCCGACCGGGAGTACCAAAATAAAAGCATGTAATAGTAAAAGCGGAAATGACAAATAAAAGCCTACAGGCAGCAATAATCGGTTATTAGATCCCTTTTTAAGAGTTGCTTACATTCCTCCTGTTCTAACCTCCTCTACGGCCTCCTGCCCGTTTGCTCTCCGCTCAGGCACTGATGCAGTCGTGCTCCGGAGACTCTCTGGACAAAGATCCCAACGTCCGCATGATCACTCTGTACGACAACGAGGAGGTGAGTGCAGGTGGAGGCAGGAGGCCACGCCTCCTCCGCCTGGGATGAGAGGGAGTGGCTTACTTTAGCACTTTGTGCTGTTTGTGGACGCTGGTGTCTCTGATTTGGGGGGAGAAGCTAAAATGCTGATATTTGACGACCGAAAAAGTTTAATTACAGATAAACTGCATCTTCTGCAGGTTACAGGAACCACAGCTTTTGTCTTACAGCAGCATAAAATGATTAAATTCCCCCCAAAAATGAGCAGTTAAAGTGATACTCCGGAGTAGATTCAACCTGGGGTCATTTGAACCGTGATATCCAGCCAAGTAGCCCACCCGCAGTTTTTTCGATATTGGCTGAACATCAGCTGAGTTACTGAGTTATCCCGAATAGCTTCGTACAAGGGTTAATGGAACCTGGCAGTATCTCCAAAATTACCACACTAAAATCACATGCCATGACACCAAACTTCTACAGTAGTACAAATATGGTCTGTACTCACCAAACGATGCATTTGGAAGTTTGTACATAGTCCAGGAGTTTATTATTATCAACACAAGCCTGATAGCTTCTCTGCTGCTAAAGCTGCGTCGACGTCACTTCCTTGATCTGGGAGCTTCAAAGTAAGATGAGGGTTGATCTACTACTGTAGACAACAAAGTATATGCTATATTCTACATGTTTTTTTATGAATTTTTATGTTGTAGAGTTGTGAAGTTATTTTATCAATGGAGAAATTGAGCAGCCTTGCTTTGTTGTCTACAGTAGTAGATCAGCCCTCATCTTACTTTGAAGCTCCCAGCTCTCTGAAGTGACGTCGACGCAGCTTTAGCAGCAGAGAAGCTATCAGGCTTGTGTTGATAATAATAAACTCCTGGACTATGTACAAACTTCCAAATGCATCGTTTTGTGAGTACAGACCATATTTGTACTACTGTAGAAGTTTGGTGTCATGACATGTGATTTTAGTGTGGTAATTTTGGAGATACGGACCAGGATCCGTTAACCCTTGTACGAAGCTATTCGGGATAACTCAGTAACTCAGCTGATGTTCAGCCAATATCGAAAAAACTGCGGGTGGGCTACTTGGCTGGATATCACGGTTCAAATGACCCCAGGTTGAATCTACTCCGGAGTATCACTTTAATAGTTCACAAAATTTCAGCTGTTTTTTCCTTTGAAACTTTCAGTTTTATGAGGATAAAAGCTGCTTGTGCTGTCTGCAGGTGGGATCAGAGAGTGCTCAGGGGGCTCAGTCCAACCTGACGGAGCTCATCCTCACCCGGCTCGCCGCCTCTTCCTCCAACCTGACTGCCTTCCAGCAGGCGGCGCCGCTCTCCTTCATGATCAGCGCCGACATGGCGCACGCCGTGCACCCCAACTACCAGTCAGTACCGACACAAACATTTCACCAGCTGCACTCACAGGAAGGAAGCTGCATCTTTCCATGTTTTACACACAAAACACGGAAGTCAAGCAGGGTTTGAACCAGTTAAATGTGTTTTTCTGAAGCAGAAAAGGAAAAGTTTCCACTCGGATCCAGTTTTTTTCCTGGTGGAAATGAGCAAGCAGCCCAGAGCAGCGGGTTGAACCTCTCAGACAAACAAATGTTCGAACACAAAGTAAATAATCATGAGAAAATGAGTTCTGCAGCTCCTCGCATGGATCGGTGGAGTGTGAGCATCCGGGGGGGGGGGTCAGAAGGGTCAGACGGGTGGAATAGTTGCTCCATTGATAAATGGATTGAAGATTATAAAAAGGGCTGGGCGAGTTAACTCGTTATTATCGCGTTAACGCATTAATTATTTAACGCCGATAAATATTTTATCGTGCATTAACGCAGGTTTTATTATTTTTTTTTTAAATATAATTTTTCGAGGGCTTTTGTGCCTTTTAATGGAAAGTTCAGAGAGACAGGAAGCAGGGGGCAGAGAGAGGGGGAACAACACGCAGCACAGGGCCGTCCGATGCGGGACTCGAGCTGCCAGCTGCAGCGAGGACTATAGCCTCTGTACATGGGGCGCCTGCTCAACCCACTACGCCACGGACCCCCCGTTTTATTATTTATTTTATTTTGTAAAAGTCTGCTGCTCACAGGCTTTTATTCTGTAAAAGTCTGCTGCTGTCTGCTGTGGAACAGGAAAAGAAAGTAATCGGCGGATCCACCAAACATGGAGAAGGGTACGGAACTTTTACTCGGCCATTTTCATTTTAAAGTTCTTCCAGACGGCGGAGTCGACAGAACCAAAGTCATCTGTAAACACTGCCAAGTTGAATTGTCTTCTCAGCGTAGTAGTTCCAGTCTAAAATGTCACTTAAAGGCAAAACACACAACTGATAGCAGCAAGTCATTCAAGGAAACAGACAGTGGAGCGAGGCTTCTAAATAAAAACTACAGAAAGATGCTGATGTTAAAAGTGTGTTTGCACAACAAATGTTATGGCACTTTCATTCATATGGCAGCACATTTAAAATAAAACTAAATGCTAAAAGCTATACGCTACTTTTGGATTCATTTTTGGATTCTGCGTACAAATGAGATTAATCGTGATTAATCAGGGAAATCATGTGATTAATTAGATTAAACAGTTTAATCGTTGCCCAGCCCTAGTTTATAATGAAAAATGAGGCAGGTGAGCCTCGGCTTTGCTCTGCAGGTGTGTTTCGGATCGGCACCGTTCCAGCTTCACTCTCCACAGAATGAATCCAGTTCTTCTCGTTCTCGCTCTTCCTCTGGACTGGAAGCAGCCCGAGTTCTGCTCATTCTGTCGTCCGGTTCAGATGCACGTCTGGGATGAAAGTTAGCCGTTATGGGCTGGTTGCTAACCTGAGCTAACGCATTAATGTTGCAGGATTTAGCTCTAACGGTGAAATAAAGCGGTTCTCTGCCTTTTTAACATGTTTTAAACAGCAACGAGCCTCAGAAGCTGCTTCATTCAGCTTTTAAAGCAGATCTCAGTCCAACTGTGCAAATAAACCCCCACAGGTTTACTCTGACTTCTACTGACATGTACTATTTCTGCCAGCTGGACCAGAACAAGAGCTCATCCAAGCAGAGCATCATCACATGAAGATTAAGATTACTCATCATACTTTACTGTAACTGTAACCATTTGATGGCCAAAAGCTGCATATAAATGACACAAAAAAGGGAAAAATGACATATTAAGAGGTTTACAATGTCTTTAATGTCTCAGGGAGAAGCATGAAGAGAACCACCGACCGGCTTTCCACAAGGTCAGCTTTCCCAATTAATGTTTATTTTCTTGAAATGTGATTTAAAAATAAGAATCCTGTGTTGGAATTCAGCTGCAGTAACAGGTCTGAGTGGATGTCATTGATCCTTTCAGGGCCCGGTGATCAAGTTTAACAGCAACCAACGCTACGCCACCACGGCGGTCACCGCCTCCGTGGTCAGAGAAGTGGCCGGCCGGGTTGGCGTGCCCCTGCAGGTACCGTGTGTGGAAGTATTTTAAGATAATGCACATAAACAAACACCCTGAAGTGTGGAGCATTGACCCCATTAATCATGTGGATTGTAATTTTCTGTCCTATGTTGAAGCTGAGTTGACACTTTGATGGATCGCCATGAAATGAGAAATCTGTATTTTTTCAGGGGGTGAATTTATTCGTAATTTAATCTCTGTACAGAAAAAGGTTTGAGATGCTCAGAGCCTCAGAGTTAAATCTGAGGGGGGAAGGCTGCTGGGTTTAATAACAGGAGACGTCTAACATCTGAGTGGAAATCCATTGTTTTTGCTTCATGTGCAAAGTGGTGATGAGCAGAAAAAAGGTTATTTATACCCAGAACAAGTGGGAAGAGTCCAAAACTGGTTATTTAAAGCTCTGCTCACAGTCTTCTACTTTGTGACCCGCCGACGCAACAGTTAGCTTCAGTTAGCTTCAGTTAGCTTCCTCTGAGCTTAGTTAGCGTCCTCTGAGCTTAGTTACCTTCAGTTAGCTTCCTCTGAGCTTAGTTACCTTCAGTTAGCTTCCTCTGAGCTCAGTTACCTTCAGTTAGCTTCCTCTGAGCTTAGTTACCGTCAGTTAGCTTCCTCTGAGCTTATTTACCGTCAGCTAGCTTCCTCTGAGCTTAGTTACCGTCAGCTAGCTTCCCCTGAGCTTAGTTACCGTCAGCTAGCTTCCTCTGAGCTTAGTTACCGTCAGCTAGCTTCCCCTGAGCACAGTTACCTTCAGTTAGCTTCCTCTGAGCACAGTTACCTTCAGTTAGCTTCCTCTGAGCTTAGTTACCGTCAGTTAGCTTCCTCTGAGCTTAGTTACCGTCAGCTAGCTTCCCCTGAGCTTAGTTACCGTCAGCTAGCTTCCCCTGAGCTTAGTTACCTTCAGCTAGCTTCCTCTGAGCACAGTTACCTTCAGTTAGCTTCCTCTGAGCTTAGTTACCGTCAGTTAGCTTCCTCTGAGCTTAGTTACCTTCAGTTACCTTCCCCTGAGCTTAGTTACCTTCAGTTAGCTTCCCCTGAGCTTAGTTACCGTCAGCTAGCTTCCTCTGAGCACAGTTACCTTCAGTTAGCTTCCTCTGAGCTCAGTTAGCTTCAGTTAGCTTCCTCTGAGCACAGTTACCTTCAGTTAGCGTCCTCTGAGCTCAGTTACCTTCAGTTAGCTTCCTCTGAGCACAGTTACCTTCAGTTACCTTCCTCTGAGCTCAGTTACCTTCAGTTAGCTTCCTCTGAGCTCAGTTACCTTCAGTTAGCTTCCTCTGAGCTCAGTTACCTTCAGTTACCTTCCTCTGAGCTTAGTTACCGTCAGTTAGCTTCCTCTGAGCTCAGTTACCTTCAGTTAGCTTCCTCTGAGCTCAGTTACCTTCAGTTACCTTCCTCTGAGCTCAGTTACCTTCAGTTACCTTCCTCTGAGCTTAGTTACCGTCAGTTAGCTTCCTCTGAGCTCAGTTACCTTCAGTTAGCTTCCTCTGAGCTCAGTTACCTTCAGTTACCTTCCTCTGAGCTCAGTTACCTCCAGTTACCTTCCTCTGAGCTCAGTTACCTTCAGTTAGCTTCCTCTGAGCTCAGTTACCTTCAGTTACCTTCCTCTGAGCTTAGTTACCGTCAGTTAGCTTCCTCTGAGCTTAGTTACCGTCAGCTAGCTTCCCCTGAGCTTAGTTACCGTCAGTTAGCTTCCTCTGAGCTCAGTTACCTTCAGTTAGCTTCCCCTGAGCTTAGTTACCTTCAGTTAGCTTCCCCTGAGCTTAGTTACCGTCAGCTAGCTTCCTCTGAGCACAGTTACCTTCAGTTAGCTTCCTCTGAGCTCAGTTAGCTTCAGTTAGCTTCCTCTGAGCACAGTTACCTTCAGTTAGCGTCCTCTGAGCTCAGTTAGCTTCAGTTAGCTTCCTCTGAGCACAGTTGCCTTCAGTTAGCTTTCTCTGAGCACAGTTGCCTTCAATTAGCTTCCTCTGAGCTCAGTTACCTTCAGTTAGCTTCCTCTGAGCTCAGTTACCTCCAGTTACCTTCCTCTGAGCTCAGTTACCTTCAGTTAGCTTCCTCTGAGCTCAGTTACCTTCAGTTAGCTTCCTCTGAGCTCAGTTACCTTCAGTTACCTTCCTCTGAGCTCAGTTACCTCCAGTTACCTTCCTCTGAGCTCAGTTACCTCCAGTTAGCTTCCTCTGAGCTCAGTTACCTCCAGTTAGCTTCCTCTGAGCTTAGTTACCTTCAGTTAGCTTCCTCTGAGCTTAGTTACCGTCAGTTAGCTTCCTCTGAGCTTAGTTACCATCAGTTAGCTTCCCCTGCAGTGTTTCCCACAGATGTGAAGGCAATGTGTGGTGGTGGGCCCGGGGGGGGGGTTAAAAATTCTTCAAAATAATTCCTTCGTTAATAATTGGTCACACAGAACTTTATTGTATTAACCCATAAGAACCCAGACCCATTTCTACTTAAATGAAAATTAAGGGGGTTATAACAGACTAAATAGACCACATAGAACCCATTTCAGAATTTTTTTCCAAAATATCACCCCCCCACTGTCAGAGATCTGTAATGTGACATATATGTCACATTGGGAGTTAAGAACCTGGATAATTTCTCCATCAAGGAAAATTATGGGGGACGTAAGGATGTGTGACACCTGTGTCACGGTGGGTGGCACAGGTGCGGCTTATCTGCAGATTTTCACATCTTCATTGTAAACAAATGAATAACATAGCTAATTACACTGGTGGGACTGTTCAGCTGTTTCAGACTGATACCTCCGGTTCAGGCTGGTCCTCATCCTCAACGCGTCTCTTTTTCAATCGCGGAAAATATTTTTCAATACTCATCTGGATTGAAGCAGCAAACATTCAGTGTAAGAGTTTAAAAAAAACTACTTTATTTGATTCACAGCTGCTAGTGTTTTGACCTCGACAAACCCAACTACATTTTTTTTTTTTTTTACGGCAAACTTGCGACTAGTTAACTTCATAAAGAAGGCGTAATCGCTTGTTTGCTATGGGTCGGGACGGGACAACATTGTATTAAAAATATAAAATATTTTTATAGGACTTTTTAATGTGTGATTTTATAAAGGTGCACGTGATACCAACCTTTCGTGAATTTCGCCAGCAGTCTTCTTTCGGTTGAGCCAGAGCTATAGAGCTAATCTAAGCTAGCAGCTTCCACGCTTCCAGAGAAGCACGGAGGGGAGGGGCTGTGTGTGTGTGTAGGCTATGCGAGAGAGACGCGAGGGACAGAGAGACGGAGGTAGAGCAGGGAAAGGAAATGCAGCTTAACGAATACGAGTATTTTTTAAATAGCGTTAAAAAAAAATAATAATAACGAAACGCAATATGTGGCGGCCGATGTTTAATCTGTGGCGCACCGCCACGAATTAGTCTATGTGTGGGAAACACTGCCCTGAGCTTAGTTATCTTCAGTTAGCTTCCTCTGAGCACAGTTATCTTCAGTTAGCTTCCTCTGAGCTCAGTTACCTTCAGTTAGCTTCCTCTGAGCTCAGTTACCTTCAGTTACCTTCCTCTGAGCTTAGTTACCTCCAGTTACCTTCCTCTGAGCTCAGTTAGCTTCCTCTGAGCTCAGTTACCTTCAGTTAGCTTCCTCTGAGCTCAGTTACCTTCAGTTAGCTTCAGTTAGCTTCCTCTGAGCTTAGTTACCTCCAGTTAGCTTCCTCTGAGCTCAGTTACCTTCCCCTGAGCTCAGTTAGCTTCAGTTAGCTTCCCCTGAGCTCAGTTAGCTTCAGTTAGCTTCCCCTGAGCTCAGTTGGCTTCAGTTAGCTTCCCCTGAGCTCAGTTAGCTTCCTCTGAGCTCAGTTACCTTCAGTTAGCTTCCCCTGAGCTCAGTTAGCTTCAGTTAGCTTCCCCTGAGCTCAGTTACCTTCAGTTAGCTTCCTCTGAGCTCAGTTACCTTCCTTTGAGCTCAGTTAGCTTCCCCTGAGCTCAGTTAGCTTCAGTTACCTTCCTCTGAACTCAGTTAGCTTCAGTTAGCTTCCCCTGAGCTCAGTTACCTTCAGTTAGCTTCCTCTGAGCTCAGTTAGCTTCCCCTGAGCTCAGTTACCTTCAGTTAGCTTCCTCTGAGCTTAGTTACCTTCAGTTAGCTTCCTCTGAGCTCAGTTACCTTCAGTTAGGTTCCTCTGAGCTCAGTTACCTTCAGTTAGCTTCCTCTGAGCTCAGTTACCTTCAGTTAGCTTCCTCTGAGCTCAGTTACCTTCAGTTAGCTTCCTCTGAGCACAGTTACCTTCAGTTAGCTTCCTCTGAGCTCAGTTACCTTCAGTTAGCTTCCTCTGAGCTCAGTTACCTTCAGTTAGCTTCCTCTGAGCTCAGTTACCTTCAGTTAGCTTCCTCTGAGCTCAGTTACCTTCAGTTAGCTTCCTCTGAGCTCAGTTACCTTCAGTTAGCTTCCTCTGAGCTCAGTTACCTTCAGTTAGCTTCCTCTGAGCTCAGTTACCTTCAGTTAGCTTCCTCTGAGCTCAGTTACCTTCAGTTAGCTTCCTCTGAGCTCAGTTACCTTCAGTTAGCTTCCTCTGAGCTCAGTTACCTTCAGTTAGCTTCCTCTGAGCTCAGTTTATCAGCTTGGTGTCTCCAGAAGCTGCAGTTGCTCTGAATGACCTCCAGAGGTCACTCAGGCTGATGGAGCAAACTGAAGTAAATGTAAACGTTTAACAAAGTAAAAGCCTCGATGTTCTTTCAGATTAAGACTTTTCTGTTGCCCCCACGCAGGACGTGATGGTCCGTAACGACAGCCCCTGCGGGACCACCATCGGGCCCATCCTGGCCGCTCGTCTCGGCATTCCCGTGATGGACATCGGCGCCCCGCAGCTGTCCATGCACTCCATCAGGGAGATGTGCTGCACCTCCAGCGTGCTGCAGAGCACCACCCTGTTCCAGGTAGCTTCTACAGATGGAGGTTTCTGACCCGCTTCATCAGGTCTGTGAGCTCCGAGTCCCACAGACCTGATGAACCTCTCTGTGCTTTAACCCAGGGGTTCACAAACTTTTCCATGCCAAGGAAACAGTATCAGCTTTGCAAACCACAGACAATGCTACAAAATATGTAAAGAAACATCAACTTTTAGGACGTATTTTCTTTCTTTTCTTCACGGACAGCAGCTCGCCGTGTGAATGCAGCCTGACTAAATGCTCTTCTTTACGTCTGAAGAAGTCGACCTTTTTTTCGGACTCTGCCGGATGTTTTTGTATCAAGTGACGCTGAAGTTTCGAAGGTTTTAAACACTCATTTGAGAGGGTCTCCAGACAGAGGACGCATTCGGGCAATCGTGGCCATTTTTCTGTACGGCTGTAAAGCCAAACTTAATGTCTGCTGCCTCGTACTTTCTGATTTTAGTTGCCCAGTTCTTTCGGTCTCTTCGTAGTCAAAGATCTGTCCATTTTGGCTAAGCTAGCTACACGCTAGCTTGAGGAGCAGAGCAGCTTTAGAACAGGCGCAAACCGCCAGGTCTACCATGTTTTGACTGGCAGCCAATCAGAAAGGCAAGCATGGCAAATAACATTTCCATATGACATATTATTATAAATTGTATTTTACAATACTGATTAAAAAAAAAGTGACTTTTTTATGTGTAAAAAAAAAAAATATATTTTCAATTTTTGCATTTTTTTGCATTTTTTTCTTATCTTCCCTCCAATTTTCTGAGGGGCCCCCACTTTGAAAACCACTGCTTTAACCCACGCCCCCGCTTCCTGTCCTCTTCCTCCTGCAGGGCTTCTTCGAGCTGTTCCCCGCCGTGAGGAGCACGCTGGTGGTCGACTAGCCCCGGCTGCTGTTCGCATCACGTGACTGCGTTACTGTGAAAGTTTTTAGATTTTCCACCTTCAAACTCAACATGCTGGTTTTAGAAAGCCTCCCGGATGTTCTGCAGAGGAGCTCGCTGCTTTCTGATGAAGAGATCATTCAGGAAAGAATAAATTCATCATGAAAATGATCCCGCTGTGGTCCAGTTTTTACTGATTCTGTGTGCTGAATCGTGTTTAGGTGGAAATGTGATGTTTCATGCTGCAGGAGAAGCTGCAGTCACCTCCTCAGTTTTAATAAAATGCATCTGCGGCTCTGCCAAAGCGTCCCGGCAGCTTTCTGGCACAGAGACGCGGACCTGCCAGCCAAGCCGTGATGCGGCTTTTAGTTTCATTACTTTATTTACTTCGGTGTAGAAGACCGAGCTGTCGGCTGCTGGAATGAGACGCGTGGAAGTTAGAAAATATATTCATCAGATGAGATGTGATAGGCAGACACGAGTCCAAAAGTATCCGTCCGTCCATTTTCTGTACCGGCTTAATGCAACTGGAGCCCATCCCAGCGGTCCAAAGCAATCATTTTCATCATTTTTAGAAAGTTTAAAGCTTATGTTTCTCACTGTGTTCCATCAGCTTCCTTTTAATGGCTCCTTTCAGTAGTTTGGGAACTGAATAGTTTGAGTTTTTCAGAGGAATCTGAGTCCTTTCCCTCTGAATCTAAGATGTCAGCTGCTCAACAGTCCGCAGTTATTGTTGTCCCCTTCTTATGGAAGGTTTTCTGTGCCATCATTTTGAATACGAATTTCTAATTTTGAATTTTTACAGCATCAAAATCAGACTTTGAATTTGAAAAACCAACAGTGTAAAAAAAAAATCAACATCTAAAAAAAAATTCAGTGGAAAGAGAACCAGACTCAACATCCTGGTAAACAGGGAGAAGCAATCGATCCCAGATCAGCCATGTCCACCAGTGACGCGCGGGTCGACGAAAAAACATCCCGCAACCGACCGCTTTTTCCACTAACCCGCCCGTTAACTCAGACCGCAAGAAATATTTATGAAAGAATGTTGACCCGACCCGCTTTTTAAAAAAGTAGCCAATGGTCTTAATGAGCATCCTAGCGTCATTGGCAACGCACAACGGACCTCATATAGCCTACCTGCATTCATTTTTAAGGTGTTAAAATTGTAAGATGGCATTGCTTGTAGGTTTATGTTGACAAACTTGCCCCGCTTCAGCATTCAAAAGTTAAATTAGCGCTCAGCATCTAAAAGAATACAATCGAGGTAGCCTTCCCACAACAATTGGCTATAGGCAACTTCGTCACATGGATGAATAATAAAAGCTCTCACATCACATGCACAATATATGTCTTTATTAAAGCTGCCGTCGGCAGGTTTTCAAAATTCTGAGGTCTAAAGTCGGAAAATTCGAACCGATACAACTTTCAGGTCCCTCCCCCTCTGCGGACGAGGTTGTGCACGTGAGTTCACACCAGTGTGAGCGCACACAAGCTGGGGCAGACTCACGCTCAGCAGCATGTGCACAAGCTGTGATTGACAGGTAGGATTCCTCCACCCTAACTTGATTGGTTAAAAACAGCCGGGAGCGCTCGGTTTTTGCAAGCATGATTACAGGCTTCAGAGGGAGCTACAGATTTCCTTATTTTTCCTAAACAGCCTATTTAATATTCTACTTCCAGAATCCCATGACAGTTCAAGCTAATATGACTAAAAAAAAGTTGCCGACCGCAGCTTTAACGTATGTCTGTGAACGCGTGTCTCATTTTAGACAACCAAAAATAGTACCTATACTGTCCTTCTGACCACACACGTCATCTCTGCGGAAGTTATTCAGCCAATAAAGTGTATTTATTTAACAGAACATTGTGTTTACTGTTTGAATTACAAACGTTTACCACGTTATTTTTTAATGTTTATCTCAAACGACAAAACGACCCGACCGATTGCAACCGGAATATCATTAAAAATATTTTTTTATGACCCGCAACTGCAGGCGCCCGCTGGCTTCGGGTCAGCCCGCGCATCACTGATGTCCACCAACGCGGGTGATGGTGCTTCGGTGAGTGAGTTTACTTTATTTGCCATTTGTTGTAGTAAAATTGAGTAATAGATATTACTCAATATCTATTGAGCTGATCTGTCCAATGGAGCGTAACCTGATTGGCTGCCGTTGGATGAATTGAGACAGGGATCGATTGCTTCTCCCTGCTTACCCGGATGTTGAGTCTGGTTCTTTTTCCACTGAATTTTGTTTTTAGAAATTGATTTTTTGTTTTTTACACTTTTGGTTTTTCAAATTCAAAGACTGATTTTGATGCTGTAAAAATTCAATATTAGAAATTCATATTCACACTGATGGCACAGAAAACCTTCCATACCTTCTCCTCTTCATGATGCTCCAAACCTTTTCAGTAGGAGGCAGTGAAACGTGTAACTGAGTGGAAGTCTTGATACTTCTAACTTATCTGAAAATACTTCTGTATTCAAGTGAGGGGACATCTCTGCTACTTTTCCTGCATTAAAGGATGTTTGCTCTGACGTTTTTTCCGTGTTGTTCAGTCTGCTTTCCTCCGTGTTGCATGTAGCGCCTCCTGTGGTGTGTTTGCTTCCAGCAGTCCTCCCCCCTCTCCTCCCACTCGCCCTCTCCATCAGTCCTCCAGCAGCAGCAGCAGCGGCAGCAGCCTCTCCTCAGACATGGAGAGTTGGTAGAAGCTCAGCAGCTCAGCAGCAGCAGCGCCGGCTCTCCGCTCTCCGCTCCCCGCTCCTCGCTCCGGTGGATGTTGGATGTATCATGAGGTCTCCGCGGCTCTGGGCGGCTCTGTGCCTCCTCCTCCTCACCGCCTCCTGCCGGCTGTGCTCCTCCGCCAGACACGGTAAGACAAGACTCGGGTTAGATGTGATAAACAGCTGCTGGAGACGGATGCACTCCGTTTCTAATGAACTGCGAGGCGCGGCGCGGCGCGTAAATCACGACTTCCCCGAAGAGCAGCCCCTGTTGCTGTGCTCCCGCTGTCCCCGACAGCAGCCACTTTGCAGCTTACAGCACTTTGAATCTCCCCTTTCTTCCACTTTTTAACATTTCTGCAGCCTTTAATGGGGAAATTTGCACATTTCCTTTCATATTCTGCTTGTGTTTCTCTTCATTTCAGAGCAGAATGTGTCTAAATGACTCTCTTTCCCTCAAACATTTTAGATTATAGTCGATTAATGAAGCTGAAATGAACGCATTCGCCTTATTTACGCTCACTTGGACCCATGTGTGTTTTGTGCATCAACTGGAGAGAACTCGGGAGGACTTTTGGGCTGTTTCCGGCTCCGTTGATCTGCTTCTCATCTGTTTACATCAGTGCCAAACCGGTGCGTCACTGACGCAAACGCTGTGACCGGGTCGGCTCGATGAATTCATGAATCATTTTGTTTTGCAACAAAGAGAGAGGAGAAGATGCTGCCTGTCTGTTACTGAATGCATCATCACGCACACGTAAAGAAGTCGCTCTGATATATATTTAAACTACAGCGGCCTTCTGCAGGTCTGTGACACAATTAGAGACAAAAATGAGTTCAGAACAGCACGAGCACGACTGTGTTGGAGGTAAATGCACCGAAAAGTTCAAGATTGGCTGTAAGAATAACTCAAAGCAGGTCGTAAAGTGTCAGAATATGAGTAAGTTCGTTGTGTGTGAGGATTATTTGAGACAACCAGACATGAATTATTAAAGACGTGTGAAAAAGAGCAGCTATGACATAATGTGCTGTCAGATGCATCAGACAAGACGGACACTAACCAAAAAAGACGGTGAAAAGGTGCTAAATGAATCCTAATAAATGCAAATATGAGAGCAGATGCTTTCCTGAGAGATGTAGTCAAAGGTCCGGTGTCTCATTATCCATCTGCCCAGTGGGTATTATTATTAATAATAACAATAATAAGAAGAAAATCTGCTTTTCTGTGATTTGGATTATTATTATTAATAATTATATTTTATATATATATATATATATATTGTATAATAATAATAATAATAATAATAATAATAATAATAATAATAATAATAATAGTAATAATACAAAGCACAGAAAAGCAGATTTTCTTTTCAAATTTATGACAAACCTTCACAAAAACATTTGCTGATGTCACAAACTGCTTCAAAAACGTGCAACCCGTGCACATAGAAATCTGTGGGAACCTACGTCATCTGGTTATGAGTCATAACTGGTCCCCCCGCCGTCTGTGATTACACCGACTTCTCTTCTCTGGGCACGGTTCAGTGTTTCAGCACCACGGACAGATCCCAGCACGCTGCATACCGAGGGCAACAAATAAAGAAAAGCTGGGATTTTACCATTCTTACCCACCCATTTTACCATTCTTACCCACCCATTTTACCATTCTTACCCACCCAGCAGCCCACTCAGGACCCCTCATGGTGTTTCAGGGCTGTGTGACAGCTCCACAGGGACTAACACGTGGAGTTTAGTCACATTTTTGTTGCAGCTTTAGTGTTTTCTGAGTGATTGACCATAATTTTCTCCATGAGGGTACACTGTAACGACTTGCTGTATATTTACGGTGGATTTACAACAGTATCTGTTGAATATTCATCCCTCACATGTAAATTAACAGTTAAATCAGTCATTTAACAATACCAGCAGATAACTGTAATTTAACAGCATGAAACAGTATTTGTAATGAATTGCTGTCCAAATCCAAAATACATTATTATACTGTTAAATAAATTACGTTAGATGCGCTGTAAAATTACTAAAACACAGTTATCCTACCGTCATGTTCTGTAATCCAAAAAACTGTAATATACTGTTAAAATAAATAACAGTTGTTGCACTGTTTTGCAGTTTTATTTTTTTGCAGCATTATTTTGATTATTTATATTTAAATGTATATTATATATTTATTATATTATATTACTATTTTTTAAATATATTATTATATTTTGATTATTCATCAAAAACAGTATTATACTGTTTGATAAATAACAGTAGTTCCACCGTAGAATAATGGTAGGTGTTTTAATTATTTTACAGTCATATACTGTAATCCAAAAAACTGTAATATACTGTTAAAATAAATAACAGTAGTTGCGACGCCAGTATTTTACTGTTATATTACAGGGAAATTCATTACTGTGTGTAGATATATATAAACATCAAAATGATAAATGCAAGTTGATGGTTTTGTTTGATAAGCTGTCCGAAATTAAAAATAATAATATTAATCTTCAGGTAGAAGTCAGTTCTGATAAAGAAGCAGCTTTGAACGGGTAAAATGATTCATTATTTGAGACCGTTGGACTCATTCCATTTAAACATGACAGGATTTCACATGCACGTCGGGTTTTTAGCTGGAAATGATGGTACAACCAGCCCGAATGCTGTGATTTATAATGATTGATTATCAAAACGGTGCAATGAAAGAGTGGTGCAGGCAACAATACATGGATGCACACGTGCATCAGAAGCTGCTGAAGTGAGTCGAACGATAACGATATCACATCCGAGAAGCTCAACTTTTAACTTGAGGGTTACTGGTCACGCTTCTTCTAACAGTTTTCACAGGTATTTATGTGACACTGTCCACGTTTAATCCGAACGTACAGAGGTGTGACATGGAGGCACTTTCTATAAACAGCTGAGCTCATGAGGAATAATTTAGTATTTTTAGATTCTTCCCCCAAATTGTAGAGAAAACTGGCTTCTTAGACTAATTTATTTAGCTTGTAGCTGCTATCTAAGCTTGTGGTTTTGACCAGAGATGGGACCAAGTCACACATGTGCAATTCTCAAGTAAGTCCCAAGTCTTAGCTTTCAAGTCTCAAGTAATTTTTTCTTGGGCAAGTCAAAGTCAAGTCACCTTATTATTGCAATTTTACCTGCAGAAAAGATGGTGGTTGTGGTGTGAGGAGCAGTGTTGGCTGGCATTAGGGGGGTGACTCTGAGACGCCAGTGGTCACTCTCTAGCCTCCTGGAGGTGTCGTGGGCCCAACTAGACGAAACACTGATGAAAGGAGGTTCCCACCTGATGACCCCAATGACCTGTTGGTCAGCACTGCTCACTGGTCTATATTATAGAGATTATAGAGAATTATTCACTGAGTCTGGTCCATTCCCGCTCCAAAACATAGCGGAAATGTTCGATTATGTTAAGATGTGGAGATTGTAATGTGCTCCTCGTGGCAGCAGTGCTTTTCCTCTGCTTGTTGTCAGCTTGAAGTGGGCAGTAGATGCACCATTTTTCAACCTTTTATGGGGTAAAGAACAGATTTTTATGATATTGAATTGGCTTATCTCTGCAGTCATTGAAGTTACTGTGATCTGAGATTGTTTTTAATGTAACTGAGGCCATCCCTCCACCCTGAGCTACCCAGAGCTAGTTTGTTTGTTCTTTTTCTGCTATGCCAGCCATGATTTCAGGCACAGTTCCTCCTGAAACGCTTCACAGCTCAAAGGTTTACAGTCACTGAGGCTTCAGCTGTTCATGCTTCACCGAGCGGCTCGGTTTGGAAGTCAGAAAGGTCACATGTGATGGACAGATTGGTTAGAAAGAGGTCTGTAGTGCACATATGTCAGACTTATGTACCATCGGGACTCTCGAACACTGACAAAAATGTGCAGTTTGAAATATCAATGGAAGTCCAACCCTTGTATTTCTGCCTGATACAAATGATGAAGCTTTATTGTTCTACGGACACACAGATCAGAGTGTGGACCAGCGTACTGTTTGGAAGATAAAGAATACAACCGAGCAGATCCTGAAATGTTTTTAAATGTAATTTCAAAATATTAAAATGAAATAAAAATAAAATAAATTATTTTTTTTTTTAAATAAATGAATTTAAAATAAATTTAAAGATGTAAAATAAATGTTTAAAATAAATGAATTTAAAATAAATTTAAATTAAAAAATTTAAAACAAATGTTTAAAATAAATGAATTTAAAATAAATGTTTAAAATAAATGAATTTAAACAAAAAATTAAAATAATAAAAAAAAAAAAATTTAAATTAATAATTAAAAAAAAAATTTAAATTAAAAAATTTAAAATAAATTTAAATTTAAAATAAATGTTTAAAATAAATGTTTTTATTCCTGAAAGGTGAAAACCTCTGAGCCCGGACCTGAAAAGCATTTTTAAACATACAAACAGGAGGAAATGCTGGATTTTGTGAGGAATATTTCCAGCTCCGGGGCAGCAGCAGCACTGAGTGACAGCCCTGGTGAATGTCAGCGTGTAAAGGTGAGAGTTGAAAGGTCGGCCTGAGCTGTGGAGGGTGGGACCCAGCTGCTGCCATCCTGTTGCTTCGACTTTGCTTCATATAAATGGACTCATTCCACCTTAAATACCCCCGTCAGAGCGGCATGAGGCCACAGTCTGGCAGGTAGATAATGGCCGATAAAAGCCAAGCACAGACACACCAGTGATGGTGATGATGAGGTTAAAAGGCAATTTAGAAATATTGTACTCTGTTTTCCAGATGAAGTGTTGGCAGGCAGTGACGTACGAAGCTGTCCTTGTCTCCCTTTTAATTTCTACCACTCCAATGCCCTCTGATGCCTCACTTCACTCTTGTTTTTATTCCTCTACCGTCATCACAGTGTGTCTGATACGGAGGGAGGGGCTGTTTTTCCCTCCTGTTCTTATTTCTTAAGATAACAGAAGCGTGTCTCCAGCTTGACCTCCGATGCAGTTGTGATGCTGCTCAAATCAAATCAAATCATATCAAATCATAACTCAAAGATAATCTATATGTGCTGGAGGCCGAACTGCTGAAATAAAGATTTTCTTTACACATTTCCGAGTTATTTAACTTTGGTTAGATTAACTTTTAAGGCCTCTACAAAACCAGAAGATCATGAGAGTGTAATAATGCGCGTGACACAACATTTAATGTTTATTTGTGGTGCTCTCCCATTACTCACTGACGACCTAATGCCCCCCATGACTGCCTGAATCAAACTAATGCTGCTTATAAAATGGCTTCTGGGTCTGCAGCCAACTACCTAAACTCAGGCTGTGTTCGAAACCGCATACTGCATACTGCATACTGCATACTGCATACTACATACTGCATACTGCATACTACATACTGCATACTACATACTGCATACTACATACTGCATACTGCATACTGCATACTACATACTGCATACTGCATACTGCATACTACATACTACATACTGCATACTACATACTGCATACTGCATACTACATACTGCATACTACATACTGCATACTGCATACTGCATACTACATACTGCATACTGCATACTACATACTGCATACTACATACTGCATACTGCATACTACAAACTGCATACTACATACTACATACTACATACTGCATACTGCATACTACATACTGCATACTACATACTGCATACTACATACTACATACTGCATACTACACACTACATACTGCATACTACATACTACATACTGCATACTACATACTGCATACTGCATACTGCATACTACATACTGCATACTACATACTGCATACTGCATACTACATACTGCATACTGCATACTGCATACTACATACTGCATACTACATACTGCATACTGCATACTACATACTGCATACTACATACTGCATACTGCATACTGCATACTACATACTGCATACTGCATACTGCATACTGCATACTACATACTGCATACTACATACTACATACTGCATACTACATACTGCATACTGCATACTACATACTGCATACTGCATACTACATACTGCATACTGCATACTACATACTGCATACTACATACTGCATACTGCATACTGCATACTACATACTGCATACTGCATACTACATACTGCATACTACATACTGCATACTGCATACTACAAACTGCATACTACATACTACATACTGCATACTGCATACTACATACTGCATACTACATACTGCATACTACATACTACATACTGCATACTACATACTGCATACTGCATACTACATACTACATACTGCATACTACATACTACATACTGTATACTGCATACTACATACTGCATACTACATACTACATACTGCATACTACATACTGCATACTGCATACTACATACTGCATACTACATACTGCATACTACATACTGCATACTGCATACTACATACTACATACTGCATACTACATACTACATACTGCATACTACATACTGCATACTACACACTACATACTGCATACTACATACTACATACTGCATACTGCATACTACATACTACATACTGCATACTACACACTACATACTGCACACTACATACTGCATACTACATACTTCCATACTACATACTGCATACTACATACTTCCATACTGCATACTCATCGATCAGACAGTATCCAGAGCGTTTACCCACAATGCATTTGGCTCCTGCCCGAGCCGAAATCAGCCGGCCTGAAGCTGATTTCCCTTAAGCTCTAAACTCTGTAAACTTTAGCAACATTTGAAACATTTTCAGGTGAGAAAGTAGTCGTTTAGATCCCCAACGTGTTGAAAACCTGACAAAATACCGGCTGTTTACCATTTTGTTCCCACGAATTCGGCGCTACTAAAGCTAGCCGCAGTGAGCAACGCACTTCCTGTTATTTTCACAAAATAAAATACCCGTTGCCTTTTATCATAGGGAAAGCCATTACCATACAATTGGTGCTTTTGTTTTGAAAACAGGAAGTGAACCCACCCTCGTTGTAGCTAGCTTGAAACTGCCGTTTTGACAGGAAATGACGATCGGCGACGTCACGTTACGTTGCATCTTGGGTAGTTTGAGTATGAGTAGTAACCTCATGATGCATACCCAACATTTCAGAGAATCTAGTATGCATCCGGGAACTTCTCACTTAGTCAAACTCGCATACTAACTCAAAAAGTTAGTAGGAGTAGTAGGAGAAGTATGCGGTTTGGAACACAGCCTCAGGCCCCCCCCCCCCCCCCCCACACACACATAAAGCAGTCTCATTCTAGACTGTTCTCATCTGTGGTTCCATCATGGTGGAACAAACTGCTATTAAAGCAAGACCACCCCTTTCAAAAAGGGGATTTAATGCCTTCTTGGGTTATTTAGTTATGTTTATGATTGATTGGATTCAGTTAGAAGTGAAAATAACTGGTTATTTCTGGTAAAAACATTAAAACATTTTTGTGTTTGGGAAGTGGGATGGAGCAGCAGTGTGTGAGAGAAACGTCTGCAAAGTGATTTTAAACACGTCTGAGCTGCGTGTTCCAGGCTTATGGAAACTTTAGGCATCGGTAATGTTGTTAGATAATGAGAAAAGGATGACAGGCTCTGGTGAAACGTGTTTGCTGTGAACTTCGATGCTAAGGGTGGACAAATAAGAGACTAGAGCAAAGGTGTAGAAACCTTCTGTACAATAAGGTCCAGTTCGTAGCCTCCCACTCCAACCTGTGTGGAGGTGGAGGTGGAGTTGGACTGTCCAGTTATGTTACTTTGAAAGCCACACCCCCTAACCTCCATCTCTGGTCCCCAACGCCAGCCTTAACCAGTCCAACTGGATGCGGGCGAAGTTGGATTTGACTGGAATTCAGTTGGACATAGTTGGCTGTCTCTACCAGGCAGATCCAGGTAAATTTAGGTAGATCCACCATGACTATGCTCTGCTTCCCCTGTAAAGGTTGCCATGCCGACGGTAACAGCAGCATTTCATCTGACTTTCCATGTAGTAGAAGTTTACATGGCGCAAAACTCTCTGACTAAAACTGCTCTGTCATAGCCACAGATTCAAATTCATCATAAAGAATCCAAATGGCATCCATTGAGGTGATGCTGGCATCGTAAAAAGAATGTATTTTAGTGTGAACCATGATGTGTTCCAACTCCAACCAGGTGATGATGTTTCACCTCCCCCCAAACCATTTTGATCATATTTAAGGGTTTGAACAAACTATCTGTAGGAGCTATTTCTCTATTTTTAGTTAAGTCTTAGAATTTAGATTTATTTTATATTATTTGCTTAGTTTTTGGTTGATAATTAGTTTATTTTTGTTTAATTTTAGTTGTTTAAGATAAATTGGTTAGTAATTAATGTAATTAAGTTTTTGTTTGGGAAATGGGCGTTTCACACATAGATACTTGGGTTTTTAGGGAGCTCTGGGCGTACTTGGGTGGTCACATGGTTTTTTACCAGTTGACAGTCGTCAGTCAATCGGTGGGTGAACAGGTAAGGCAAGCAGGCAGAAAGTGCTGTAATCAGAGCAGGAAAGGCAGGAAGGGATCCTGGGAAGCTGCCATGTTTGGTTTTGCCTGCAAAATTGGAATAAATCCACGATGAACTATATTTTTGACGTTTTGGACCTTTTTGTTCTGCGTAAACCAGAAACCCTGAAGTGCGTCAAGTGACTCTTTGAGTTATGTTTAATTTTAGTTTGGTCACCTTTAAGTCAAAAGTTTTTTCTATTATTTTCATAGACAAATAGTCACTACACTATCTATTTGGTGATTTTGGTTGGAGAACTTGTTGCTTGAACTCCTGTTATTCACGAAAAGGCCTGTTTTTATTCCACCAACAGCAGCACAAGCCTTTCCAAACATCAGTGAGACATTCGTGTTCCTGGTGTCCAAAAATGTGGAAATTGGACAGATTTGAAGAGAAGAGTAACTTCTACTTTTCATTTAAACAACTGCTCCCATTTTGCTTTGGGAGTCAGTGGAACCGTTGGATGGTGATCCTCCCATTTGGAGGCTTGTAGTGCAAAAAAGTTCAATTGTTTTGGCTTAAAAATTAGGGCTGGGCAACGATTAAAATGTTTAATCTAATTAATCGCATGATTTCCCTGATTAATCACGATTAATCGCATTTGTACGCAGAATCCAAAAATGAATCCAAAAGTAGCGTATAGCTTTTAGCATTTAGCTTTATTTTAAATGTGCTGCCATATGAATGAAAGTGCCATAACATTTGTTGTGCAAACACACTTTTAACATCAGCATCTTTCTGTAGTTTTTATGTAGAAGCCTCGCTCCACTGTCTGTTTCCTTGAATGACTTGCTGCTATCAGTTGTGTGTTTTGCCTTTAAGTGATATTTTAGACTGGAACTACTACGCTGAGAAGACAATTCAACTTGGCAGTGTTTACAGATGACTTTGGTTCTGTCGACTCCGCCGTCTGGAAGAACTTTAACATGAAAATGGCCGAGTAAAAGTTCCGTACCCTTCTCCATGTTTGGTGGATCCGCCGATTACTTTCTTTTCCGGTTCCACAGCAGACAGCAGCAGACTTTTACAAAATAAAAGCCTGTGAGCAACAGACTTTTACAAAATAAAAGCCTGTGAGCAACAGACTTTTAGAATAATAAAATAAATAATAAATCAGGGGTGGTCCGTGGCGTAGTGGGTTGAGCAGGCGCCCCATGTACAGAGGCTGTAGTCCTTGCTGCAGCTGGTTCCAGTCCTGCATCGGACGGCCCTGTACTGCGTGTCGTTCCCCCTCTCTCGGCCCCCTGTTTCCTGTCTCTCTGAACTTTCCATTAAAGGCACAAAAGCCCTCAAAAAAATTTTTTGTTTTAATTTTTAAATTAAAAAAATAATAAATATGCGTTAATGCACGATAAAATATTTATCGACGTTAAATAATTAACGCTTTAACGCGTCCAGCCCTATTAAAAACTTACATTGTTAGTTGTGTTTATGATGTAATAATTCTCTCATCAGTCCATCAGCATTTCAGCGAGAAAGAAGTATATTTTCAGGTTATCCTCTGGATGGGTTCTCCACTGTGAGGGTTTCTTATTCTTCTGTTTTCTAACCGTCCATACGCTGAACATTAATGGTGGAAAATTATCACCAGATTAATGACCAATTATGTCTGCCCAGTCCATGTTTGTGTCATAAATCATTTCCACAGTGTGTCTGCTCATTACAGACTTAATTTCACTGAAATTCGTCCTGATTAGTCGGTGATTTCGTGTGTTGAAAGCGTGAAGAGGCTGAGACGTTCCACAGAGAGCAGGCAGGGATGGAGACGCTGCGTGGGCGTCGGATCGAGGACAGAGCAGAGATTAGTCATCGTGTGGAGTTTGGCTGGAGGCACGGCGAATACAAGGAAGAATGGACGGAGAATCTCTCCACTCTATGTTTAGCAGGGTCTCAGCTTCCTTGTTTGACGGAAAGTCCTCCGCTGCTTCTTTGCGTCGCCATGGAGACCATACCTGGTCTGACCGTCCCAGGTCTCCGTCCCTTTTGTTCTCCGACTCTTCGTGGAAACAAAGATGTTTTCACCCTCATCACGTCTGGGTTGTGACATCTCACATCAGGAGAAATCAAATCAAATCAAATTCATTTGTAGCACATTTCATGTACAGAACAATTCAAAGTGCTTTACATAAAATAAAAGCATTGCAGCAGGGAGTGTAAGAAGCATTAAAAATACATTAAAGAATATAAAGAGAAACAAATAAAATAATTTAAATGCATTTAAAAACAAGCAACAGTCCAGATAAGTTCAAAGATACGGTGACTTGCAGATTAGACATTTCATAAAACAAACTCAAAACTCCTTAAATGCCTTCCCTGAACACTATTGAAATGATAGCTTGGAACTGTTGTGGTAGACCTGGACTCATTTCTCCATTCTATCACAGTATCATTGCAAAATCAATAGAGTCCTCAGATGATAAAAGACATGCCTGGTGTCTAGATCTTAAAGGGACATTATGTAATTTCTTCCCCCATCTAGTGGTGCAATTTTATTTTGCGAATGAGTCGAATGAATTTGCTCTCTAGCGCCTCGCGGCGGGCGGCATGTGTCAAGATTCAAGAAGCTATGGCTTCAGACTCAAGGTCCATACAAACAAAAAGACAATAACACTATAAATACAGATGACAGATAACATGTCAGATAACATAAGTTGCCTTTGGTGTGCAAGCAATGCAATTAGTCATATTCCGGGAGTTACCAGAAGTGACGTCAACGCAACGTTAGCGTTAGCAGCACTGTTGCTGTCTGGAAAGTGTTCTTTTAAATAAACTCCCGGTAAACTTACAAACTTTCTAATGCCTCGTTTTGTGAGTTAAGAGCCTATGTGTACTACGGCAGAAGTTTGGTAACAATCAATGCATTATTAGTGGGATCATTTACGAGATAAAATCTATTTACCATTAGTGCCAGTAATAAGCCATTCGGTGGATAGCCCTATCTTGACCAGTGTTGACCATTGCTAAAGATGCTTCTGATGGGGTATTGGGCTGGATGTCATGGTGGAAATGACGCTAGGTCATCGCTTTAACGGGACCGGGTTGAAGTGATGTATACACATTATTTTGCTAGGAGTTAGCTCCTTAGCTACCCGACCTAGCAGACCATGCTGTTTAGGCTGAGCATTCTTACGGTGTTAGACACATATACATATATATATGCATATAATTACCATTCCCCCACACCCCAACCCCGCTGGGTGTAGTAAGAGGTTAAAAAATAATATCATAAGACCATCATTTACCACCGTCTAAACGTGAAGTCAAAATGACGTCATTTCCGCTTGCAGGCCTGGCGTTGGGGAAATCGCGATTCGAAGTGCTTTATGTCCCTCTCGGCACATGGCAGCCTCCATAGAGCTTGCCCGCTCTATGTAGATACAGACAAGTTATTCTTCACTCAGGAGGATAAGTGAGATTGTTGACAGAGATAATTTTACACCAATGAGGACTAACTTATGAATGAATATGTTGATTTGAGCTAATAAATGACTTAATATATTACATAGTGTCCCTTTAAATAAGAAATAATGATGAAGAATGGAAGCATGTATGCTTACAAAGCCAAGTTCAAACGATAAATACACGGTTTAAGTTACTTCAATACAAATGGCTGATGAGAACATATATTACTCCAGTAGTACAACATCGTATTGATCCTAACACACCTGATCTACGTGTTACATGTGGTACACATAAAGGGACTCTATTTCATCGTCTTTGGGAATGTTCCATTATCCCTACACATCTTCCACTGTGCCCTGATCTTTGTATACTGGGACTTTTCCCAGAAAATTGTACACTCAGTAAGTAAGAGAAACCACTGGTTATATATTGTATGCTTGAAGCAAAACATGAAATCGCTCTCTCATGGAGATCTATGTATAGGCCAAGTAAGCAAATGTGGGCTGAAGTACTCTCACACTGTATAGCCATGGAGAAATGTAACAGATTTGTTAAGATCTGGGATTCGTTTATGGAGTTTTTGGAGGGAGGGGGTTTGTTGGAGATTGTATAACTTATTTTCTTTTTTTTTCTTCTTCTGCTCATGTTATTCTTTTTACTTTCTTCACTAATGTTAATTTCCAGATTTTGTATCTACTTACTGTTTTTCTTGATGAATATGTCTGTTAACGTGCCTTCTTTTGTTTTTGTTGCTTTGTTTTTGTATGTGGTTGTTTGTTAATTAAAAGAAAAAAATCAATAAAGAAAAAGATACGGTGCAGATTTCAAGCATAGACACATGAGAAAAGAAACGTAATGAACGAACTGCTGGGGGGGGGGGGGGGGGTGAGGAATCTGCAGCATCCGTTCTGCTTTGCATGAGTCCAACTTCCCTCTGGCAGCTTTAACATTGATATTCTCAGTTCGAGGCCTTTTATCAGCCCTGCAACCGGAGATGTTCCAGGAATCTAAATATTCATCCACTAAGAAAAGGAAACCGCAGTTTAAACGAGTGAAAATGGGTCAAACTACAGATCAAACTACAGCTCGCTCGATGAAACTGCGACTGCACGAGCCGGGATGACGATTAGAATAAAGTCCAGCCGGTGCAGACGCAGCTTAGTTTGTTTGTGCAGCTGTTTACTGCAGGAGAAGCTCTTCAGTTCCAACAGGAGGAGTGGATGATATGCAGGATTACAGGAATCTTTAATGAACGTCAGCTCAGACCGGCTTAGATAAACATCAGAGAGCAGCCGACGTCTCCTCTGCTGCCGTTTACAACCTCCCAGCAGCCTGAGAAAAGGTCAACTGTGACACCCACCGGCACACGTTTCCATCCGCAGGCTCTTAGCAACGCAGTGCCGCTATCAGCGTTGTCCTCGGGGCTTCCTCATCTCATCGGGCTGCACACCTCAGTTCTTTAGCTTTTCCTCCACGCAGCCACACTTTCTGCTAACCTTTTAAAGTGGTGTTCATCAATAGTTCTCCAGGCTTTCTGAAAGACTTTCTTTGGACGTAAGATGCTTTTTCACTCATTTTCAGTCATGTTCCTTTGTTTGTTAAGCGTTTCTATGAGAAATAAAGCATGTAAAGCAGTGATCTGTGCCAACTTCTGCATGTTTGCGTCTGTTAAATTCGTCCTGCCAGCAGCGTCGATCTGTGTTTGCTATCAAAACAGCCAAAAACAAGTTTGTATTACGGTTTTTCAGAAGGTTTCTTTCATGTCTGCAACAACAGAAGTAGATGTGAGAAAATCTATTTAATGCCATGTGGTTTATCTAACCCTAACCAGTTAGATTCCAATGCCTGAACCTAACCAAACAAAACAAAGAGTAGAAAGTTAGGGGCACGGACTTTTCTCCTGCTTGTTGGTGTAAGGCAAAAAAAAGAACTGGGTTTTATTCACAAAAACAAAGTTAAACAAAAGGCCGGATGACAAAAGACTAAACTGTGGAAAATAAAACATGACTAAGGAAAAACAAAACAAGTATGGAAGGTTTTCTGTGCCATCAGGGTTTGAATACGAATTTCTAATATTGAATTTTTACAGCATCAAAATCAGACTTTGAAAAACCAACAGTGGAAAAAAATAAATAAATAAATAAATTTCTAAAAACAAAAATCAGTGTAAAAAAAATTCAACATCTAAAAATTCAATTTTTTTTAAGTTGATTTTTTTTCCATTGAATTTTTAGATGTTTAATTTTCTTCCACTGAATTTTGTTTTTAGACTTTTTTTTTTTTCAAAGTCTGATTTTGATGCTGTAAAAATTCAATATTAGAAATTCGTATTCAAACTCTGACGGCACAGAAAAACTTCCATAAACATAGAACATTACTTGGTATAACATGAAGAACACTTAACTTGGAAGGCGTAGCTTGATGTGGCAGGGGAGCCTGGGAACTAAATGGTGAACTGGGTGATTGTGAATGAGTGCAGCTGGGGACAATGAAAACAGGTGACGTGAGTGAAACTAATGAACTGGGTGAGGGAAAAAACAATGGCAAAACCTAACAAAAAACATTAACTCAAAAACCAAGATATGACAACCTAAAACATGATAAAACATCAAACTAAAAACAACCCCATGGACGTGACGGTTAGATCTGTAACTTCACCAACTCCAGGCCCAGCTTTTTAAATGAGTAAAAACTCATAAAGTGTCATGTTCTGTGTTTCTGTCTCGTCTTTAGTTTTGTCCTCAGTTCCTTCTGCCATCAGCAGTAGAGGTGGGTAGAGTCCAAAAATTGTACTCAAGTAAAAGTACTGTTACTTCAGAATAATATGACTCAAGTAAAAGTAAAAAGTAGTCATCCAAATAATTACTTGAGTAAGAGTAAAAAAAGTGCTCGGTGAAAAAACTACTCAAGTACTGAGTAACTGTTGAGTAACGTCTGATTTATTTGTTAACACAAGCATTCAATCAGACAGACAAAAATACTAAATAATCATCTTTAGGCAAATTAGAGTTCATCCAAATGATAAAATAAATTAAAATGGATTAATTAATGGCAAAATAGATTAAATTAAAATAATCCAGGTAAATTCAAGAACTTGAATAAAAAATAAAAGAGACTTAGGAAATGTTTAAAACATCTGTAACCCATATGTAACCTAAAAAAACAAAACATTCACCTATCCATGGGGGAAAAAACGAGTTTAGGAAACTTAGCGCTACATGTTTCCTCAAGTTAGATGTTGAGTTTCTGCTGAAATGTGCGTTTGTTTTGGTTGACACAGAAGACACATAATGTAGCTGCTGTTTCTCACTCTTTGTAAGGTAAACATGCTTTCAGTATGAGGCCTCGTCTGCGTCTTCATTTCCCACCGTTGGTTCTGACATTTTTCATCTGTTTTCTTTCTTTGTTTGCTACGACTGCTAATGCTAAAGCTAACCCGTCCCGCCGCTGAGATTGAGTATGGTCACGTGACCAGACTGCACGGCTGCGTCTGATTGGTGAAACACAGTCAGGTGGTAGAGGCCTTTGGCGGAAGTCTCTGGCTGTGTTCAAAACCGCATACTGCCATACTACATACTTCCATACTACATACTACATACTACATACTACATACTTCCATACTACATACTACATACTACTTCCATACTACATACTACATACTTCCATACTACATACTTCCATACTACATACTACATACTTCCATACTACATACTACATACTAATACGTCCATACTACATACTACATACTTCCATACTACATACTACATACTTCCATACTACATACTACATACTTCCATACTACATACTACATACTACATACTACATACTTCCATACTACATACTTCCATACTACATACTACATACTTCCATACTACATATTGCATACTACATACGTCCATACTACATACTTCCATACTACATACTTCCATACTACATACTACATACTACATACTTCCATACTACATACTTCCATACTACATACTACATACTTCCATACTACATACTACATACTACATACTACATACTTCCATACTACATACTACACACTACATACTACATACTACATACTTCCATACTACATACGTCCATACTACATACTACATACTTCCATACTACATACTACATACTACATACTTCCATACTACATACTTCCATACTACATACTTCCATACTACATAATTCCATACAACATACTACATACTTCCATACTACATACTACATACTTCCATACTACATACTTCCATACTACATACTTCATACTTCCATACTACATACTACATACTACATACTTCCATACTACATACTTCCATACTACATACTACACACTTCCATACTACATACTACATACTTCCATACTACATACTTCCATACTACATACTACATACTACATACTTCCATACTACATACTTCCATACTACATACTACATACTACATACTTCCATACTACATACTACATACTACATACTGCATACTACATACTACATACTCATCGATCAGACAGTATGCAGAGCATTTACCCACAATGCATTTCGCTCCTACCCGAGCCGAAATCAGCCGGCCTGAAGCTGATTTCCCTTAAGCTCTAAACTCTGTAAACTTTAGCAACATTTGAAACATTTTCAGGCGAGAAAGTGTCGTTTAGATCCCCAACGTGTTGAAAACCTGACAAAATACCGGCTGTTTACAATTTTGTTCCCACGAATTCGGCGCTACTAAAGCTAGCTGCAGTGAGCAACGCACTTCCGGTTATTTTCACAAAATAAAATACCCGTTGCCTTTTATCATAGGGAAAGCCATTACCATACAATTGGTGCTTTTGTTTTGAAAACAGGAAGTGAACCTACCCTCGTTGTAGCTAGCTTGAAACTGCCGTTTTGACAGGAAATGACGATCGGCGACATCACGTTACGTTGCATCTTGGGTAGTTTGAGTATGAGTAGTGACCTCATGATGCATACCCAACATTTAGCAGAATCTAGTATGCATCCGGGAACTTCTCGCTTACTCAAACTCGCATACTAACTCAGAAAGTTAGTATGAGTAGGAGTAGTGGGAGTAGTAGGAGAAGTATGCGGTTTCAAACACAGCCTCTCTCTCTGTCAGAATGAAACATTAAAATGAGGCGGACGCGGAGGGATAAAAATAATGAGGCGTAGAATACCAAAGAGGTAAGAAGAAAAGTAACCAGCTCATTGTAGCCTAATGTAGCGGAGTAAGAGGACAGTTTCTGCTGCACACATCTACTCAAGTAAAAGTAAAAAGTATAGAGATTTAAAACTACTACTAGAAGTATAATTATTTCAAAAACTTACTCATGTAAATGTAACTCGTTACTACCCACCTCTGGTCATCAGATTCACTCCCTTCACCTGTGTCCATCAGCCTCCACAGTATTTAGTCTCCCGGTTTGTTATTGGCTCCATCATTGATGTTGGTTAGCTGCCATTACTCTCACCATCTGTTTAATCAAAAATAAATCAAGTTTTTACTCTAAATCTGCATTGGGGGGCCTTCATCTCCTCGCCTGCACCACACACCGGGACACAGCTGATAAAAACCAACGGGCTGTGGTCAGTTTGTTTGACTTTTATCGTCTTTTTGTGTCTGCAGGTTGTTTGTTTGAGAAGAAACTTTGTCCCAGAGATCAGCTGTGCAACGATGGTGAGTACACTGGAAAAAATCAAAGTCTTATCAAGTATATTTGTCTCATTGAGTATCTCATTACACTTAATATCAGACACAACTGCCTAACAAGTACCATTTCAGCCAGATATAAGGACTTGTTTGAAGACAATACATCTTGAATATCTTGTTAAATGAAAAATTCTTGAAAATATCTTGTTTTGAGTCATATTTCACATGAAACAAGCTATTTTTTATTTGAGGAGTTCAATATCACTTTTAACTCAAAAGTCTTAAATATCACATTTTATTTCAAGAAATCTTGACAAGCCCATTTTCACTGGTTCCATTGGCAGATTTTTTGCTTATTTCAAAGAAAAACGTCTTTTACTTGTTGTTTTTTTACTTATTTTTGGAGTAACACCATACTTTCATTCCATGTAAGCAGAGAAGAAGAAACTCCTACCTCGTGACATTTTATATTAAAAGCTAATTGGAGAAGTGAAGCTGCTCTGACATGCAGAGAAGCCGACTGTAAAGTGCAGCTTTGACTTTAAGGCTGATGAGTGGAGAGGAGGGAGCGTCCTGAGGATGTCTGGAGTTCTGCAGCTCCGGGGTCCTGAGGGAAAGCACAAGATGAAGTGTGGTGAAGTCCGTCCTCCGGAGAGCAGGAATGTTTGTGTTCAGGATGTTATTCCGGTTTCATCCGGGTGAGATTTAAAGGAAAAGAAAGGACATAGATCTGGAAACCAGGAATGATTGTGCTGCCACCCCTCATTTCTTTATAAAACAGGAAACTTTATAAAATGCAGATTTTTATTGAAACTGCGCAGGGTCATAAATAAAACTGCAGAATATTTAGTAATATAAACTGAGTTAGTTCAGTTCTGAGCAGTTTTGCAGCCTTTTGAGTTTCCAAAGTATAATTTCTAAGAAAGGCCGTGGTTTTGTTCTTGCACGCACTTCAGAGTTGATTGTTTAAAAAATATATGTAGTTTATTTCTGACAAAAAAATATGAACAAAATAATAACTAAAAATCTCTTACAATTTGGATTAAAAACGAAAATTAACTTAATCTGATTTAACAAGCTCAAAAAGTGGTCAAAAGATAATTTAACCAAAACCTCCTGTCTTCACAGACCAACAAAAAGACCCCCCCCCCCCCCCCCCCCCATGTTCTTAATCTGTCTAATTAATGGGAGGGTCTAAAAGTTACCAAAGTAATCTAAACAATTTCAAATATAAAAATGAATTTTAGATTTTGATTCCAAATTAGCTAAAGTATATTCTAACTGCCCAAAGAAAACTAACTTGATAGAACTTATGATTTACAAACATAAATGGCCACAACAGAGCAGCTTTAAAGTGAATATCTGTAGATGTTTCCATGGTAACAGCTGCAGAGATTCACTGAAACATGTTCCAACATGAACATAAACCCAGAATCTGAGGCAGAACCAGAGTTAGTTCAGTTCTGAGCAGCTTTAAAGTGAATATCTGCAGATGTTTCCATGGTAACAGCTGCAGAGATTCACTGAAACATGTTCCAACATGAACATAAACCCAGAATCTGAGGCAGAACCAGAGTTAGTTCAGTTCTGAGCAGCTTTAAAGTGAATATCTGCAGATGTTTCCATGGTAACAGCTGCAGAGATTCACTGAAACATGTTCCAACATGAACATAAACCCAGAATCTGAGGCAGAACCAGAGTTAGTTCAGTTCTGAGCAGCTTTAAAGTGAATATCTGTAGATGTTTCCATGGTAACAGCTGCAGAGATTCACTGAAACATGTTCCAACATGAACATAAACCCAGAATCTGAGGCAGAACCAGAGTTAGTTCAGTTCTGAGCAGCTTTAAAGTGAATATCTGCAGATGTTTCCATGGTAACAGCTGCAGAGATTCACTGAAACATGTTCCAACATGAACATAAACCCAGAATCTGAGGCAGAACCAGAGTTAGTTCAGTTCTGAGCAGCTTTAAAGTGAATATCTGCTCTGAGCTGCTTTCTCCTCCAGCACAGCCTGAACCCTCTCAGACGAGCTTTCTGTCCTTTCTTTAAGGAGTCTTCAGGAATAGTTCTCCAGGCTCCTTGAAGGACATCCCAAAGCTCTTCTTTGGATGTGGGCTGCCTTTTGTTGCGTTCTCTGCCAACATGATCCCACACTGCTTCAGTAATGTTGAGCTCCGGGCTCTGGGGACCTCACTGCACACCATGCTGAGATAGGCCAAGTTTTCAGCTGACAGCTCTTTGGGAATCACCTTGTTGCTGCAGAAATCCTGTTTTCTGTCTGTCACACTGTCTTCCGTCTGCTTTGATGATTCATAGATCAGAGTTAAGTGGCTTAAAGAAATAGAAAGTGCAGTTTTTGCTGTGCAGATCAGAGGAAACTGTCCTTTTCTGGGCACTAACCTGCTTTTGGGAGGTCTTTGTTGGGACTTTCTGTCACACTTACAGGAAATACCTGGTGGGAGGAAGCAGCTGTTAACCTCCAGAGTAAAAGTCCAGTTAAACTCATCAACCTGCGCATTAATTGTGAAGAACTAACTATAAAATATCACCCTACATCATATTTGATGTTATTTAACATCTGTAATCTGGAATATTTGTTTCTAATACTTTTAATTCTAAACTACCTTAATATATTTGTTTAAATGTGTTTTTTTTAATTGTTTTCTTTTGTTTTTTTTTAATTCAGGAGTAATTTAGTAAAAATACTCAGACTCGGTTAAAGAAACGGCCATTTAGTGCGTGTTGAAACATCTGTAACCTGCGTTAAAGCCGGTGATGAGCTGCTGACGTCACACACACCTCAGCGAGTGTGTGCGAGCGTCGTCACGGCAGCAGGGAGGCAGGCGATGAGACAGGAAGGGAGAAAAGGGGCGAGAGCAACGTAAACAAGGGCTCCCTCCGTCAGTCGCTCTCAGCCAATCACGGCTTGTGCTCGCCATCTCCGTGACAACGGTGACATCACTTGCCTGACGACCGTGTGTCTCCCTCATGTGTTTGATAGGAAGGTGGAGGGAAGACGGAGGTGATGACTCACCGTGTGTGCGTGTGTGTGCGTGCGTGTGCGTGTGCATGTGGGAGTGTGCACGTGGGAGTGCTCGTGCACTCCCCGTTTGGGCCCATATGTCCTCCACTCTGCAGACGTGCACATTATTGTGTGTTCCTCTTCCTTCCAGCTCTGTGAAAGATTCTTTTTAAAGCACGGATGCCCTGAGAGCTCAACACTCTCATGCACGCGCACACGTGCACGCACACACGTGCACAAACGTGCACACACAGGCAGCAGCTTCACACACTCGTATATCAGATAAGACACAAGCGAACCAGGAAAACACTCGATGTGGATTGATCTGAAAGTGAATTTGCACTCCTTCTGAGTTTGCACTTCAGCTCTAACAACCGCAGTTTGGAAAATAAGATGATTAATTGCACCAAAGCACCTTGGAAGTGCTTGTTAAAACTGGATTAAACACTGTATAGGGAGCTGGTATGAAAAACGTCTTCATAAGATGCTGATTGGTCCAAACTTTTGGGCTTTGACCACAAACAGAGACACTCAGTGGGGTCACATGGCTCTGAAAGGATCAGATAATTGGCTAAATTACAGTCAGACTGAGCTGAGCAAGGGTAATTCTCCTTGGATATATGGCGGTGAATGAATGGGATCAGAGGCACAAAGCGTGTCATACCCCGGTATGATAGGTGGCGCTGTACCCATTCCAGCTGTTGCTAATAGAGCCACTTCCTGTTGACCTCTTCACCACCAACAACAACAACAAACTCAGGCGTTGGAGAAAGATGGAGAACGCAGAGCCAGATGAAGCTACGTCCCTCTACATTTGGTCTGTGATGAGCTGCTTGTTGCACAAACTCGATGCCCAACGGAGCATTCTCCATCGCGTTGTTTGTTTCTTTCTGACGGCGACAACAACAGGAATATCGTCTCCTTTGACTTCCGGGTCACGACCCCGGGAAAACATCTGGAGCATGCGCAGAACGCAAAGTCTGATTCACCACGAGCTTCAGCGTCTACAAGCAGGTTTAGAGTGACTTTCAACCCAGTTATCTCGGGGTCTGCATCCGATCCAATTCTTAGTCAGACTAAGGTGTCTACATGCACTTAATAACTCAGTCTGATTGTAATTTAGCCAATAATCCGATCCAGTTCTTAGTCAGATTAAGGTGTCTACATGCACTTAATAACTCAGTCTGATTGTAATTCAGCCAATAACCCGATCCGGTCCAATTCTTAGTCAGATTAAGGTGTCTACATGCACTTAATAACTCAGTCTGATTGTAATTCAGCCAATAATCCGATCCAATTCTTAGTCAGACTAAGGTGTCTACATGCACTTAAAGGGGAACTCCGGTATTTTCAACATTAAGCCTCTTTTCTGAGTCGTCTGCAATGTTTTAGAACCCCCCTCACTGCTTTTTTGATGGTTACTGCTGTCTCCGGTATTTGCCTAATTTTGATTCATCTCAACCTGCTTCAGAACGGCAAGTCATGCGCATGTCTAGAAAGGTCCGTAAAAGCACCATAAACGTCCGTTTTCAAAATCATCAACTCACCGGAGTGGTTACTGGTGTGCACTGGTAATCCATATCAAGTTTCGTGGCGAAAAGTTGCTTCTGTCGTGTTTTATTTGACATTTTGTACTGGATGTTCGTTGATATTACTCCGCCACCGCTAAGAAAATAGTGCGAGCATGAACGAGCTGCCAAATAAAACACGACAGAAGCAACTTTTCGCAACCAAATTTGATATGGATTACCAGTGCACACCAGTAACCACTCCGGTGAGTTGATGATTTTGAAAACGGACGTTTATGGTGCTTTTACGGACCTTTTAGGACATGCACATGACTTGCCATTCTGAAGCAGGTTGAGAAGAATCAAAATTAGGCAAATACCAGAGACAGTAGTAAACATCAAAAAAGCGGTGAGGGGGGTTCTAAAACATTGCAGACGACTCAGAAAAGAGGCTTAATGTTGAAAATACCGCAGTTCCCCTTTAATAACTCAGTCTGATTGTAATTTAGCCAATAATCCGATCCTTTCAGTGCCATGTGACCCCACTGATGGATTCTAAAACGTCTCTGTGAGTGTTGACAGTCTCGGTTTGATGCTCACTCTTTTTTATAAAGCTCCCAAGCTGTCATCACAGGTGAATAATCACCTTTCGGTCGATAAGTGTCAGAGTTGGTGGGGTTCTGGATGTTCTGGTTTCCTGTTTCAGATCGATAGATCCGGTTCTTCTGGTTCTTTGGGACAGATGAGCCTCAGAATATGTTGGAGACTAAATTTGAACCAATCTTAGATCTGTTTTCATCTCCTGATCATTTCTGCACAAACCAGCAGCTGCAGCCTGAAAGTTTCCCGTTTCTGACCCAGAAATGTTGTGAAGCACAAGGAAACCTGCAGAAGAAGAAATGTGACCTCTCCTTATTTCAGGGCAGCATGTGCTGCTTTCACCACATATCTGAACCCTTTTTGTGTTGCATGAAGTGAAGTAAAGGAGATAAATATCTTTACGCTGCGCGGGGTTCAGGGAGCCGGTTCAGTGCAGATCAGCATGGTCCGTCTCTCTCTGTGCAGATGGTTTGTTCGGACAGTGCCGGGCTGCTCACCAAGACCCCGTCCAGTACCAGGTGTCCGTGCCCGTCCTTCACAAGCTTCAGGCGGTCCTCAAAGACCTGATGGTGCAGGGTGAGTCTCCCAACGCGGCGGCACGGCTGAGCTTTGGCGCCCGCCTTAAAGGGACAGTTCGCCTCTTCTGACATGAAGCTGTGTAACATCCCATATCAGCAACATCATTTCTGAACATCTTCTTACCCCCTGCTGCGTCCTGTGAGCAGAGTTCCAGCCTCGTTTTGGTGTTGATGAAGGTATTCCGGGTAGTTGGCTGGGGTTTAAATAATAAAGCGTTTTGCTTCTCAGAACAATATGCGTTCAAAAGAGTAATACATTTGCATCACAAAATCGTTCTTCAGAAAAAAGTCAGACCTCACAATCTCTTGGCCCTATTTTCTCTCCCTTCGTATCACTGCCTGCTTTGTAGACCGTGCAGACCGAAGTGCAGACCGAGCAGCAAACAAAGTAACAGGTGCGGCTGTCGGCAGCAGGCAGTGATACGAAGGGAGAGAAAATAGGGCCAAGCGATTGTGAGGTCTGACTTTTTCCTGGAGAACGATTTTGTGATGCAAATGTATTACTCTGTTGAACGCATATTGTTCTGAGAAGCAAAACGCTTTATTTTATTTTATTCATTTATTTGTATTTATTTTTAAATTTTTGAATTATTTTTTATTTATTAAAAAAATAAAAATATTTAAAAAAAACAACAACAAAATACGCTTTATTTTTTAAACCCCAGCCAACTAGCCGGACTACCTTCATCAACACCAAAACGAGGCTGGAACTCTGCTCACAGGACGCAGCAGGGGGTAAGAAGATGTTCAGAAATGATGTTGCTGATATGGGATGTCATACAGCTTCATGTCAGAAGAGGCGAACTATCCCTTTAAAGATGAGCTTTAAGCCCAATGTTTGTGTGTTCAGGTCTGACCTGGAAGGATGGCGTGACCCAGGCCATTATCAGCCAGGAGCTGAGCCACGTTCCCACTGTGGCCTCTGAGCTTCAGGAGAAGCCCCCCAAACGGTGAGAAAAGTTTCATCGTGTCTTCAGACCGGCTCTGTGGAAATAACTGAACCGGTGTTCCTCAGGTCCAGGCCTGTGGGCTCACCGCGGGCTCGGGGTTACGAGGATCAAGCTGATCCGGAGATGATGCAGCAGTACCTGGACTACATGGTCCTGGACCCGCCTCGCTCCTCCGTCCACATGCAGACGCCCCTGCTGGACCCGTACGCCTACAGCAAGGTAAGAGACCGGGTTCCTGAAGGTGTTCACAGGTGTGTGTGAGTCCTGCTTCCTGAAGGTGTTCACAGGTGTGTGTGAGTCCTGCTTCCTGAAGGTTCACAGGTGTGTGTGAGTCCTGCTTCCTGAAGATGTTCACAGGTATGTGTGAGTCCTGCTTCCTGAAGGTGTTCACAGGTGTGTGTGAGTCCTGCTTCCTGAAGGTGTTCACAGGTGTGTGTGAGTCCTGCTTCCTGAAGGTGTTCACAGGTGTGTGTGAGTCCTGCTTCCTGAAGGTGTTCACAGGTGTGTGTGAGTCCTGCTTCCTGAAGGTTCACAGGTGTGTGTGAGTCCTGCTTCCTGAAGGTGTTCACAGGTGTGTGTGAGTCCAGCTTCCTGAAGATGTTCACAGGTGTGTGTGAGTCCTGCTTCCTGAAGGTGTTCACAGGTGTGTGTGAGTCCTGCTTCCTGAAGGTTCACAGGTGTGTGTGAGTCCTGCTTCCTGAAGGTGTTCACAGGTGTGTGTGAGTCCTGCTTCCTGAAGGTGTTCACAGGTGTGTTAGTCCTGCTTCCTGAAGGTGTTCACAGGTGTGTGTTAGTCCTGCTTCCTGAAGGTGTTCACAGGTGTGTGTGAGTCCTGCTTCCTGAAGGTGTTCACAGGTGTGTGTGAGTCCTGCTTCCTGAAGATGTTCACAGGTGTGTGTGAGTCCTGCTTCCTGAAGGTGTTCACAGGTGTGTGTGAGTCCTGCTTCCTGAAGGTGTTCACAGGTGTGTGTGAGTCCTGCTTCCTGAAGGTGTTCACAGGTGTGTGTGAGTCCTGCTTCCTGAAGGTGTTCACAGGTGTGTTAGTCCTGCTTCCTGAAGGTGTTCACAGGTGTGTGTGAGTCCTGCTTCCTGAAGGTTCACAGGTGTGTGTGAGTCCTGCTTCCTGAAGGTGTTCACAGGTGTGTGTGAGTCCTGCTTCCTGAAGGTGTTCACAGGTGTGTGTGAGTCCTGCTTCCTGAAGATGTTCACAGGTGTGTGTGAGTCCTGCTTCCTGAAGGTGTTCACAGGTGTGTTAGTCCTGCTTCCTGAAGGTGTTCACAGGTGTGTGTGAGTCCTGCTTCCTGAAGGTGTTCACAGGTGTGTTAGTCCTGCTTCCTGAAGGTGTTCACAGGTGTGTGTGAGTCCTGCTTCCTGAAGGTGTTCACAGGTGTGTGTGAGTCCTGCTTCCTGAAGGTGTTCACAGGTGTGTGTGAGTCCTGCTTCCTGAAGATGTTCACAGGTGTGTGTGAGTCCTGCTTCCTGAAGGTGTTCACAGGTGTGTGTGAGTCCTGCTTCCTGAAGGTGTTCACAGGTGTGTGTGTGAGTCCTGCTTCCTGAAGGTGTTCACAGGTGTGTGTGAGTCCTGCTTCCTGAAGGTGTTCACAGGTGTGTGTGAGTCCTGCTTCCTGAAGGTGTTCACAGGTGTGTTAGTCCTGCTTCCTGAAGGTGTTCACAGGTGTGTGTGAGTCCTGCTTCCTGAAGGTGTTCACAGGTGTGTGTGAGTCCTGCTTCCTGAAGGTGTTCACAGGTGTGTGTGAGTCCTGCTTCCTGAAGGTGTTCACAGGTGTGTGTGAGTCCTGCTTCCTGAAGGTGTTCACAGGTGTGTGTGAGTCCTGCTTCCTGAAGATGTTCACAGGTGTGTGTGAGTCCTGCTTCCTGAAGGTGTTCACAGGTGTGTGTGAGTCCTGCTTCCTGAAGGTGTTCACAGGTGTGTGTGTGAGTCCTGCTTCCTGAAGGTGTTCACAGGTGTGTGTGAGTCCTGCTTCCTGAAGGTGTTCACAGGTGTGTGTGAGTCCTGCTTCCTGAAGATGTTCACAGGTGTGTGTGAGTCCTGCTTCCTGAAGGTGTTCACAGGTGTGTGTGAGTCCTGCTTCCTGAAGATGTTCACAGGTGTGTGTGAGTCCTGCTTCCTGAAGGTGTTCACAGGTGTGTTAGTCCTGCTTCCTGAAGGTGTTCACAGGTGTGTGTGAGTCCTGCTTCCTGAAGGTGTTCACAGGTGTGTGTGAGTCCTGCTTCCTGAAGGTGTTCACAGGTGTGTTAGTCCTGCTTCCTGAAGGTGTTCACAGGTGTGTGTGAGTCCTGCTTCCTGAAGGTGTTCACAGGTGTGTTAGTCCTGCTTCCTGAAGGTGTTCACAGGTGTGTGTGAGTCCTGCTTCCTGAAGGTGTTCACAGGTGTGTGTGAGTCCTGCTTCCTGAAGATGTTCACAGGTGTGTGTGAGTCCTGCTTCCTGAAGGTGTTCACAGGTGTGTGTGAGTCCTGCTTCCTGAAGATGTTCACAGGTGTGTGTGTGAGTCCTGCTTCCTGAAGGTTCACAGGTGTGTGTGAGTCCTGCTTCCTGAAGGTGTTCACAGGTGTGTGTGAGTCCTGCTTCCTGAAGATGTTCACAGGTGTGTGTGAGTCCTGCTTCCTGAAGGTGTTCACAGGTGTGTGTGAGTCCTGCTTCCTGAAGGTGTTCACAGGTGTGTGTGAGTCCTGCTTCCTGAAGGTTCACAGGTGTGTGTGAGTCCTGCTTCCTGAAGGTGTTCACAGGTGTGTGTGAGTCCAGCTTCCTGAAGGTGTTCACAGGTGTGTGTGAGTCCTGCTTCCTGAAGGTTCACAGGTGTGTGTGAGTCCTGCTTCCTGAAGGTGTTCACAGGTGTGTGTGAGTCCTGCTTCCTGAAGGTGTTCACAGGTGTGTGTGAGTCCTGCTTCCTGAAGGTGTTCACAGGTGTGTGTGAGTCCTGCTTCCTGAAGGTGTTCACAGGTGTGTGTGAGTCCTGCTTCCTGAAGGTGTTCACAGGTGTGTGTGAGTCCTGCTTCCTGAAGGTTCACAGGTGTGTGTGAGTCCTGCTTCCTGAAGGTTCACAGGTGTGTGTGAGTCCTGCTTCCTGAAGGTGTTCACAGGTGTGTGTGTGAGTCCTGCTTCCTGAAGGTGTTCACAGGTGTGTGTGAGTCCTGCTTCCTGAAGGTGTTCACAGGTGTGTGTGAGTCCTGCTTCCTGAAGGTGTTCACAGGTGTGTGTGAGTCCTGCTTCCTGAAGGTGTTCACAGGTGTGTGTGAGTCCTGCTTCCTGAAGGTTCACAGGTGTGTGTGAGTCCAGCTTCCTGAAGGTTCACAGGTGTGTGTGAGTCCTGCTTCCTGAAGGTGTTCACAGGTGTGTGTGAGTCCTGCTTCCTGAAGGTGTTCACAGGTGTGTGTGAGTCCTGCTTCCTGAAGGTGTTCACAGGTGTGTGTGAGTCCTGCTTCCTGAAGGTGTTCACAGGTGTGTGTGAGTCCTGCTTCCTGAAGGTTCACAGGTGTGTGTGAGTCCTGCTTCCTGAAGGTTCACAGGTGTGTGTGAGTCCTGCTTCCTGAAGGTGTTCACAGGTGTGTGTGAGTCCTGCTTCCTGAATGTGTTCACAGGTGTGTGTGAGTCCTGCTTCCTGAAGGTGTTCACAGGTGTGTGTGAGTCCTGCTTCCTGAAGGTTCACAGGTGTGTGTGAGTCCTGCTTCCTGAAGGTTCACAGGTGTGTGTGAGTCCTGCTTCCTGAAGGTGTTCACAGGTGTGTGTGAGTCCTGCTTCCTGAATGTGTTCACAGGTGTGTGTGAGTCCTGCTTCCTGAAGGTGTTCACAGGTGTGTGTGTGAGTCCTGCTTCCTGAAGGTGTTCACAGGTGTGTGTGAGTCCTGCTTCCTGAAGGTTCACAGGTGTGTGTGAGTCCTGCTTCCTGAAGGTGTTCACAGGTGTGTGTGAGTCCTGCTTCCTGAAGGTGTTCACAGGTGTGTGTGAGTCCTGCTTCCTGAAGGTGTTCACAGGTGTGTGTGAGTCCTGCTTCCTGAAGGTGTTCACAGGTGTGTGTGAGTCCTGCTTCCTGAAGGTTCACAGGTGTGTGTGAGTCCTGCTTCCTGAAGGTGTTCACAGGTGTGTGTGAGTCCTGCTTCCTGAAGGTTCACAGGTGTGTGTGAGTCCTGCTTCCTGAAGGTGTTCACAGGTGTGTGTGAGTCCTGCTTCCTGAAGGTGTTCACAGGTGTGTGTGAGTCCTGCTTCCTGAAGGTGTTCACAGGTGTGTGTGAGTCCTGCTTCCTGAAGGTGTTCACAGGTGTGTGTGAGTCCTGCTTCCTGAAGGTTCACAGGTGTGTGTGAGTCCTGCTTCCTGAAGGTGTTCACAGGTGTGTGTGAGTCCTGCTTCCTGAAGGTGTTCACAGGTGTGTTCACAGGTGTGTGTGAGTCCTGCTTCCTGAAGGTGTTCACAGGTGTGTGTGAGTCCTGCTTCCTGAAGGTGTTCACAGGTGTGTGTGAGTCCTGCTTCCTGAAGGTGTTCACAGGTGTGTGTGAGTCCTGCTTCCTGAAGGTTCACAGGTGTGTGTGAGTCCTGCTTCCTGAAGGTTCACAGGTGTGTGTGAGTCCTGCTTCCTGAAGGTGTTCACAGGTGTGTGTGAGTCCTGCTTCCTGAATGTGTTCACAGGTGTGTGTGAGTCCTGCTTCCTGAAGGTGTTCACAGGTGTGTGTGAGTCCTGCTTCCTGAAGGTGTTCACAGGTGTGTGTGAGTCCTGCTTCCTGAAGATGTTCACAGGTGTGTGTGAGTCCTGCTTCCTGAAGGTTCACAGGTGTGTGTGAGTCCTGCTTCCTGAAGGTGTTCACAGGTGTGTGTGAGTCCTGCTTCCTGAAGATGTTCACAGGTGTGTGTGAGTCCTGCTTCCTGAAGGTGTTCACAGGTGTGTGTGAGTCCTGCTTCCTGAAGATGTTCACAGGTGTGTGTGTGAGTCCTGCTTCCTGAAGGTGTTCACAGGTGTGTGTGAGTCCTGCTTCCTGAAGGTGTTCACAGGTGTGTGTGAGTCCTGCTTCCTGAAGGTGTTCACAGGTGTGTGTGTGAGTCCTGCTTCCTGAAGGTGTTCACAGGTGTGTGTGAGTCCTGCTTCCTGAAGGTGTTCACAGGTGTGTGTGAGTCCTGCTTCCTGAAGGTGTTCACAGGTGTGTGTGAGTCCTGCTTCCTGAAGGTGTTCACAGGTGTGTTTTCCTGCTGCTCGGTGGAAGCAGACCTCAGTCTTTTTTTTCTTACATTTTCTTACATTTTGTTCATTTTTTTAAACATTTATTTATCTTTTTGTTATTTTTTGGCTATTTTCTTACATTTTCTTACTTTTTTTAACATTTATTTATCTTTTTGTTATATTTGGGCTATTTCCTTACATTTTGTTAACTTTTTTTGGACATTTATATCTTTTCGGTCTGTTGCAGCAGCAGTACGGCTACCAGGACGAGGAGGAGCGCTCCCTCAACTCCCTGGACCATAATCCAACCTTCCTTCGCTCCAGATCTGGAGGAAACTCTCTGGATGGAGACCGCCAGCTCCTCCAGTACCTGGTGTCCCTGTTGCTGACCTCCCCGTCCTCGTCCTCCTCCTCCGAGCCGCTGTCCCGCAGCAGCGGGGCAGCAGGCTTCCCTTCCTCCTCCTCCTCCTCCTCCTCCTCTTCCTCCTCCTCCTCCTTCTTCCCCGAGCTGGACTTCCCACTGGACTACGGCGAGGACTACGTTTCCCAGGTAACGCAGCTCCGTGAGCAGCCGCAGGAGGAGCAGGAGAAGAAGAAGGAGCAGAAGGAGTACGACGTCCTGTCAGGACTGGACGGTAACTTTCTTCTTCTTTGTTCATTTTGTTCCTTTCGTGGGTCTCTGTTTGTCATTTTGTGGTACTCTTGTGTTTTGGAAATATGTACTTCCGGATGCTTCTTGTTGTTTTCTTTAAACCTTTTTATCTTTTTGTTATTTTTCGGCTATTTTCTTACATTTTGTTTACTTTTTTTGGACATAAATTTGTCTTTTTTGTTATTTTTGGGCTATTTTCTTACATTTTGTTAACTTTTTTTTACCTTTATTTATCATTTTGTCATTATTGGGCTCTTTTCTTACATTTTGTTAACTTTTTTGAATATTTATTTATCTTTTTGTTATTTTTTGGCTATTTTCTTAACTTTTTTTAAATATTTATTTATCTTTTTGTTATTTTTGGGCTATTTTCTTACATTTTGTTAACTTTTTTTGGACATTTATTTGTCTTTTTTGTTATTTTTTGTCTCACAGTGATCATTGTTACTTTGTAGTTCACCTTTTTTTGTTAATTTTGCATCTTTTATGATACATTTGCCATTTCATGTTGACATTTGAGTTTTCTCTCCTCATTGCTCCTTGAGTTGGATAATTTTTTTGCATGTTGGTGGCCATTTAGTGTCTTTTGTGATTCTTTGTCTCTGTGTGATCATTGGTGTCAGTTTCTCTTTTTCTTTCATCACATATTCTTTTGTTTTGGACTACTTCTCATTCGTTCATTTATTTGCCCTTGAGTGGTTTCATGTTCGATAATTTTTTGTCTCTTTGTTGTCATTTTGTAGTAGTTTTTTCTCCATTTTATTTTAGGCCTCGTAGTGTTTTGTGACTTTTGTTCAGTTTTTGGTATAAAAAAATGTTTCCATAATTCCGTGTGATTCCTGTCTGTAGTATTTATATATATATATATATTGTTGGTTTCCATGTATCCTGGGCTGTTCTCAGAGCGCTCCCTGCAGAGATTGGCTCTGCTGCTCGACCACTACGGCCTCAGCGTGAAGGATCTGTCCCCCGAGCAGAAGGAAAACCTGCCGGCCGCTCTGAAGCAGCTGCAGCTGGACGCCTCGTCCTACGCCCACACACAGAGCAAAGGTCGGTGCGCTCACTTCTCCTTCATCTCTTCATCTCTTCCTCATCTCCTTGCTGCTCTTGTGACGTCAGGATCTTCAGGTACAGATTTAACATCCTGAATCCTTTTGTTTTTGTCTTCTAATCAGATAAATACGGGAACAACGCGGCCACAGGGAAGAAGGTGAGCAGGTTACACATCTGTTTCATTCATCATGTCGACTAAAAGAATATAAAAGCAGCAGAATGCAGCTTACACTGGAAAAAATCAAAGTCTTACCAAGTATATTTGACTCATTTCTAGTCAAAATATCTCATTACACTTAATATAAGACACAACTGCCTAACAAGCACCATTTCAGCCAGATATAGGGACTTGTTTTAATACAATACATCTGGAATATCTTGTTAAATGAAAAAGTCTTGAAAACAAATTGTTTTGAGTCGGATTTCATATGAAACAAGCTTTTTTTAACATTTGAAGAAGTTTTTAAGCTAATTTCAAGATCACTTTTATCTCAAAAGTCCTAAATATCACATTTTATTTCAAGAAATCTGGACAAGCCGATTTTCACTAGTTCCATTGGCAGATTTTTTTTGCTTATTTCAAGCAAAAACGTCTTTTATTTGTTGTTTTTTTATTTATTTTTGGAGGGGCATTTTTTTTCCAGTGTATAAGATAATATATGATGCAAATACCCCCAAAGCAAAGAAAGCATCTCTGTGTTTATCTGTCAGATCACAGAGGGTTCGATGATGTATAAAATGGACTCTGAGGAGGCTCCGCCCTCCGCTGTGAAAACAGGCGGAGCCCAGAAGGAGGCCCCGCCCACTGAGGCGTCTCACCGGGACAAAGTGGGACCGAAGAAGCCGGCGGGTAGCCAGGAGTTCGGCTACGTGGTGACCAATCAGAGGTACAGCAGCTTTGGAGTCTGTGTTCATCTGTGTTCGTCTGTGCCACCGCCGGGCCGCCTGTCAGGAAATTAAGAAAGTCAAGAGACGTGAAGAGGAAATGAGGAAATTAATCTTTCACACGATTTCTTATTAAATTTTTTAAAAAGAAAGATCTCACAGAGAAGATGTAGGAAACCTAAAAGCTCGGAGCTTATCAGTCCATCAGAGACCAACACTGAGGGCTGATCGGCTCCGACAGGCCGGCCGACAGCGTCGTCATGGAAACAGCGTCAGGACAGGAAGCGTCGCACTGGAAAAAAATCAGTCTCACCAAGTTCATTTGTCTCATTTCTAGTCAAAATATCTCATTACACTTAATATAAATAGAAAAATACTTTATTCATCAAATTAGTTCAAATTCAAATTAGTCAAGTTGCTCAATTTTTTTTTAATATTTACAATGATTGCATTAACAACAACAATAATAATACCAATTCTAGTAAAAGTACTACTATTAACTGATAATAATAATAAACAAACTATATAAACAAATAAATAAAAAAATCAATCAATCAATTGTATATATAATATAAATATAATAATATATATAATAATATATCATAATATATAATAGAAGACACAACTGCCTAACAAGTTCCATTTCAGCCAGATATAGGGACTTGTTTTAATACAATACATCTGGAATATCTTGTTAAGTGAAAAAGTCTTGAAAACAAATTGTTTTGAGTCACATATCATATGAAACAAGCTTTTTTTTTATTTGAAGAGGTTTTTAAGCTAATTTAAAGATCACTTTTATCTCAAAAGTCCTAAATATCACATTTTATTTCAAGAAATCTCGACAAGCCGATTTTCACTAGTTCCTTTGGCAGATTTATTTTGCTCATTTCAAGCAAAAACGTCTTTTATTTGATGTTTCTTTTACTTATTTTTGGAGGGGCATTTTTTCCAGTGTGTCGACCTGCGACTGGCGCTCGGCTCCCTCCACCTCTGCTGATGGAGCGCCTGAGTCTGCGTGCGCGGCTTTAAGCGTGTGCACGTGTGACTGTGTCCGTGTGTCCGTGTGTGTTTCTGTCGCCGCAGCCTCCTCAGTCTGAACGACGGGGCGCGGCTGCTGGGGCGTCTGTCAGAGAGGATGGGCCTCTCCGCCGGCTGCTTCGTCAACATCAGGTAGGACGGAGGAAAGGGCGGCCTCCATCCATCACAGAGTAAAAACCATCTCCACCTGCAGGATGGTTGGATGCTGCGGCCTCCTGATGAGCCGAACAGGCTCTGACTTCCTGCATGTGGGCGTGATTCCCTGTGTTTGTGTTTTCTTTGCTCCAACAACAGCCCTGGACCTAAAAACTGCTGCTCAGTAACTTGTTTTTATCTGTTTTTTGGACATCCACAAAGGGAAAGGGACACATAAAGATATGGCAACAACTAACTGTTGTTTTACACAAATTAAATGATGTAAAGAGACATGTCAGAGTGGATGGCAGAAGGAAACGAAGGCGAGACAGTGAGGAATGAAGGAGGAAAGCGAAAGAAAAGAACCATTCTGTGCAATAAAAACCTGATTTATAGAGTAAAAAGCTTTAAAAATAAAAAAGTTGTCAAAAATCAGTGAAAATAAGAATAATAACTAGTCACATATGATACACTTTTATTTAAATGAAGAATACTCAGGAACCTAACTGCGAAATGAAATAAAAACTAAATAAAAATCACACATCAGTGAAGTGACAAAAGGAAAGAAAACACAAATTTTTATTAAATTTTGTGGGAATTGATTAGTTACAGGTGGAATAGGTTTGGCAAAGCAGACCCAACTGCAGCACGAAGGAAGGCGAAGTCGAGCAGACGGTATCAGAGGCTTTAATAAACTAAACAAAAAGAACTGCTGGAGGGGCAAGAATTACCAAACTGGAACTAAGAGGTCTGGCTGGCAGATGGATGAAGGAAGTGAGAACCATTAGAACATGACAAGAAACGTACAATTAACCAACAAAGAGCGGCCAGGGGAATACATACGGAGGTATGAATTACACGATGAACAGAAGGCGAGGCGATCAGCAACAGAAACCAGGAAGCTGGGACCAAAAGGTCAGGATAAAAGACCAAAAGGTCAGGATAAAGGTCCAAAAGATCAGGATAAAAGACCAAAAGGTCAGGATAAAGAACCAAAAGGTCAGGATAAAGGTCCAAAAGGTCAGGATAAAAGACCAAAAGATCAGGATAAAGGACCAAAAGGTCAGGATAAAGGTCCAAAAGGTCAGGATAAAGGACCAAAAGGTCAGGATAAAGGTCCAAAAGGTCAGGATAAAGGTCCAAAAGGTCAGGATAAAAGACCAAAAGATCAGGATAAAGGACCAAAAGGTCAGGATAAAGGTCCAAAAGATCAGGATAAAGGACCAAAAGGTCAGGATAAAGAACCAAAAGATCAGGATAAAAGACCAAAAGGTCAGGATGAAGGTCCAAAAGGTCAGGATAAAGGACCAAAAGATCAGGATAAAGGACCAAAAGGTCAGGATAAAGGTCCAAAAGGTCAGGATAAAGGTCCAAAAGATCAGGATAAAAGACCAAAAGGTCAGGATGAAGGTCCAAAAGGTCAGGATAAAGGACCAAAAGATCAGGATAAAGGACCAAAAGGTCAGGATAAAAGACCAAAAGGTCAGGATAAAGGTCCAAAAGATCAGGATAAAAGACCAAAAGGTCAGGATAAAGAACCAAAAGGTCAGGATAAAGGTCCAAAAGGTCAGGATAAAAGACCAAAAGATCAGGATAAAGGACCAAAAGGTCAGGATAAAGGTCCAAAAGGTCAGGATAAAGGACCAAAAGGTCAGGATAAAGGTCCAAAAGGTCAGGATAAAGGTCCAAAAGGTCAGGATAAAAGACCAAAAGATCAGGATAAAGGACCAAAAGGTCAGGATAAAGGTCCAAAAGATCAGGATAAAGGACCAAAAGGTCAGGATAAAGAACCAAAAGATCAGGATAAAAGACCAAAAGGTCAGGATGAAGGTCCAAAAGGTCAGGATAAAGGACCAAAAGATCAGGATAAAGGACCAAAAGGTCAGGATAAAGGTCCAAAAGGTCAGGATAAAGGACCAAAAGGTCAGGATAAAGGACCAAAAGGTCAGGATAAAAGACCAAAAGGTCAGGATAAAGGACCAAAAGATCAGGATAAAGGACTAAAAGGTCAGGATAAAGGACCAAAAGGTCAGGATAAAAGACCAAAAGGTCAGGATAAAGGACCAAAAGGTCAGGATAAAGGTCTAAAAGGTCAGGATAAAAGACCAAAAGGTCAGGATAAAGGACCAAAAGATCAGGATAAAAGACCAAAAGATCAGGATAAAGGACCAAAAGATAAGGATAAAGGACCAAAAGATCAGGATAAAGGTCCAAAAGGTCAGGATAAAGGACCAAAAGGTCAGGATAAAGGACCAAAAGGTCAGGATAAAGGACCAAAAGGTCAGGATAAAGGACCAAAAGATCAGGATAAAGGACCAAAAGGTCAGGATAAAGGACCAAAAGATCAGGATAAAGGACCAAAAGGTCAGGATAAAGGACCAAAAGGTCAGGATAAAGGACCAAAAGGTCAGGATAAAGGACCAAAAGGTCAGGATAAAAGACCAAAAGGTCAGGATAAAGGACCAAAAGGTCAGGATAAAGGACTAAAAGATCAGGATAAAGAAGGACCAAAAGGTCAGGATAAAGGACCAAAAGATCAGGATAAAGGACTAAAAGATCAGGATAAAGGACTAAAAGATCAGGATAAAGGACCAAAAGGTCAGGATAAAGGACCAAAAGGTCAGGATAAAGGACCAAAAGGTCAGGATAAAGGACCAAAAGGTCAGGATAAAGGACTAAAAGGTCAGGATAAAGGACCAAAAGGTCAGGATAAAGGACCAAAAGATCAGGATAAAGGACTAAAAGATCAGGATAAAGGACTAAAAGATCAGGATAAAGAAGGACCAAAAGGTCAGGATAAAGGACCAAAAGATCAGGATAAAGGACCAAAAGATCAGGATAAAGGACCAAAAGGTCAGGATAAAGGACTAAAAGGTCAGGATAAAGGACTAAAAGATCAGGATAAAGGACTAAAAGGTCAGGATATAGGACCAAAAGATCAGGATAAAGGACTAAAAGGTCAGGATAAAGGACCAAAAGGTCAGGATAAAGGACTAAAAGATCAGGATAAAGGACCAAAAGGTCAGGATAAAGGACCAAAAGATCAGGATAAAGGACTAAAAGGTCAGGATAAAGGACTAAAAGATCAGGATAAAGAAGGACCAAAAGGTCAGGATAAAGGACAAAAAGATCAGGATAAAGGACCAAAAGGTCAGGATAAAGGACCAAAAGGTCAGGATAAAGGACCAAAAGATCAGGATAAAGGAACAAAAGGTCAGGATAAAGGACCAAAAGGTCAGGATAAAGGACCAAAAGGTCAGGATAAAGGACTAAAAGGTCAGGATAAAGGACCAAAAGGTCAGGATAAAGGACTAAAAGGTCAGGATAAAGGACCAAAAGGTCAGGATAAAGGAACAAAAGGTCAGGATAAAGGACCAAAAGATCAGGATAAAGGACTAAAAGGTCAGGATAAAGGACTAAAAGATCAGGATAAAGAAGGACCAAAAGGTCAGGATAAAGGACAAAAAGATCAGGATAAAGGACCAAAAGGTCAGGATAAAGGACCAAAAGGTCAGGATAAAGGACCAAAAGATCAGGATAAAGGAAAAAAAGGTCAGGATAAAGGACCAAAAGGTCAGGATAAAGGACCAAAAGGTCAGGATAAAGGACTAAAAGGTCAGGATAAAGGACCAAAAGGTCAGGATAAAGGAACAAAAGGTCAGGATAAAGGACCAAAAGGTCAGGATAAAGGACTAAAAGATCAGGATAAAGAAGGACCAAAAGGTCAGGATAAAGGACCAAAAGGTCAGGATAAAGGACCAAAAGGTCAGGATAAAGGACCAAAAGGTCAGGATAAAGGAACAAAAGGTCAGGATAAAGGACCAAAAGGTCAGGATAAAGGACCAAAAGGTCAGGATAAAGGACCAAAAGGTCAGGATAAAGGACCAAAAGGTCAGGATAAAGGACCAAAAGGTCAGGATAAAGGACCAAAAGATCAGGATAAAGGACCAAAAGGTCAGGATAAAGGACCAAAAGGTCAGGATAAAAGACCAAAAGGTCAGGATAAAGGACCAAAAGGTCAGGATAAAGGACTAAAAGATCAGGATAAAGAAGGACCAAAAGGTCAGGATAAAGGACCAAAAGATCAGGATAAAGGACCAAAAGGTCAGGATAAAGGAACAAAAGGTCAGGATAAAGGACTAAAAGGTCAGGATAAAGGACCAAAAGGTCAGGATAAAGGAACAAAAGGTCAGGATAAAGGACCAAAAGGTCAGGATAAAGGACCAAAAGGTCAGGATAAAGGACCAAAAGGTCAGGATAAAGGACCAAAAGGTCAGGATAAAGGACCAAAAGGTCAGGATAAAGGACCAAAAGATCAGGATAAAGGACCAAAAGGTCAGGATAAAGGACCAAAAGGTCAGGATAAAAGACCAAAAGGTCAGGATAAAGGACTAAAAGATCAGGATAAAGAAGGACCAAAAGGTCAGGATAAAGGACCAAAAGATCAGGATAAAGGACCAAAAGGTCAGGATAAAGGACCAAAAGATCAGGATAAAGGTCCAAAAGGTCAGGATAAAAGACCAAAAGGTCAGGATAAAGGACCAAAAGATCAGGATAAAGGACCAAAAGGTCAGGATAAAGGACCAAAATGTCAGGATAAAGGTCTAAAAGGTCAGGATAAAAGACCAAAAGGTCAGGATAAAGGACCAAAATATCAGGATAAAAGACCAAAAGATCAGGATAAAGGTCCAAAAGGTCAGGATAAAAGACCAAAAGGTCAGGATAAAGGACCAAAAGGTCAGGATAAAGGACCAAAAGGTCAGGATAAAGGACCAAAAGGTCAGGATAAAGGACCAAAAGATCAGGATAAAGGACCAAAAGGTCAGGATAAAGGACAAAAAGGTCAGGATAAAGGACCAAAAGGTCAGGATAAAGGACCAAAAGGTCAGGAAAAAGGACCAAAAGGTCAGGATAAAGGACCACAAGATCAGGATAAAGGACCAAAAGGTCAGGATAAAGGACCAAAAGGTCAGGATAAAAGACCAAAAGGTCAGGATAAAGGACCAAAAGGTCAGGATAAAGGACTAAAAGATCAGGATAAAGAAGGACCAAAAGGTCAGGATAAAGGACCAAAAGATCAGGATAAAGGACCAAAAGGTCAGGATAAAGGACCAAAAGGTCAGGATAAAGGACCAAAAGGTCAGGATAAAGGACTAAAAGGTCAGGATAAAGGACCAAAAGGTCAGGATAAAGGAACAAAAGGTCAGGATAAAGGACCAAAAGGTCAGGATAAAGGACCAAAAGGTCAGGATAAAGGACTAAAAGATCAGGATAAAGAAGGACCAAAAGGTCAGGATAAAGGACCAAAAGGTCAGGATAAAGGACCAAAAGGTCAGGATAAAGGTCCAAAAGGTCAGGATAAAAGACCAAAAGGTCAGGATAAAGGACCAAAAGATCAGGATAAAGGACCAAAAGGTCAGGATAAAGGACCAAAAGATCAGGATAAAGGACCAAAAGGTCAGGATAAAGGACCAAAAGATCAGGATAAAGGACCAAAAGATCAGGATAAAGGTCCAAAAGGTAAGGATAAAGGACCAAAAGGTCAGGATAAAGGACCAAAAGGTCAGGATAAAGGACCAAAAGGTCAGGATAAAGGACCAAAAGGTCAGGATAAAGGACCAAAAGATCAGGATAAAGGACCAAAAGGTCAGGATAAAGGACCAAAAGGTCAGGATAAAGGACCAAAAGGTCAGGATAAAGGACCAAAAGGTCAGGATAAAGGACTAAAAGATCAGGATAAAGAAGGACCAAAAGGTCAGGATAAAGGACCAAAAGATCAGGATAAAGGACTAAAAGATCAGGATAAAGGACTAAAAGATCAGGATAAAGGACCAAAAGGTCAGGATAAAGGACCAAAAAGGTCAGGATAAAGGACCAAAAGGTCAGGATAAAGGACCAAAAGGTCAGGATAAAGGACTAAAAGAGCAGGATAAAGGACTAAAAGATCAGGATAAAGGACCAAAAGGTCAGGATAAAGGACCAAAAGGTCAGGATAAAGGACCAAAAGGTCAGGATAAAGGACTAAAAGGTCAGGATAAAGGACCAAAAGGTCAGGATAAAGGACCAAAAGGTCAGGATAAAGGAACAAAAGGTCAGGATAAAGGACCAAAAGGTCAGGATAAAGGACCAAAAGGTCAGGATAAAGGACTAAAAGATCAGGATAAAGAAGGACCAAAAGGTCAGGATAAAGGACCAAAAGGTCAGGATAAAGGTCCAAAAGGTCAGGATAAAGGACCAAAAGATCAGGATAAAGGACCAAAAGGTCAGGATAAAGGACCAAAAGGTCAGGATAAAGGAACAAAAGGTCAGGATAAAGGACCAAAAGATCAGGATAAAGGACTAAAAGATCAGGATAAAGGACTAAAACATCAGGATAAAGGACCAAAAGGTCAGGATAAAGGAACAAAAGGTCAGGATAAAGGACCAAAAGGTCAGGAGAAAGGACTAAAAGATCAGGATAAAGGACTAAAAGGTCAGGATAAAGGACCAAAAGGTCAGGATAAAGGACTAAAAGATCAGGATAAAGGACCAAAAGGTCAGGATAAAGGACTAAAAGGTCTGGATAAAGGACCAAAAGACCAGGATAAAGGACCAAAAGATCAGGATAAAGGACCAAAAGATCAGGATAAAGGACCAAAAGGTCAGGATAAAGGACCAAAAGGTCAGGATAAAGGACCAAAAGATAAGGATAAAGGTCCAAAAGGTCAGGATAAAGGACTAAAAGGTCAGGATAAAGGACCAAAAGGTCAGGATAAAGGACTAAAAGGTCAGGATAAAGGACCAAAAGATCAGGATAAAGAAGGACCAAAAGGTCAGGATAAAGGACCAAAAGGTCAGGATAAAGGACCAAAAGGTCAGGACTACAAGATCAGGATAAAGAAGGACCAAAAGGTCAGGATAAAAGACCAAAAGGTCAGGATAAAGGACTAAAAGATCAGGATAAAGGACTAAAAGATAAGGATAAAGGTCCAAAAGGTCAGGATAAAGGACTAAAAGGTCAGGATAAATGACCAAAAGGTCAGGATAAAGGACCAAAAGATCAGGATAAAGGACTAAAAGATCAGGATAAAGGACCAAAAGGTCAGGATAAAGGACCAAAAGGTCAGGATAAAGGACCAAAAGGTCAGGATAAAGGACCAAAAGGTCAGGATAAAGGACCAAAAGATAAGGATAAAGGTCCAAAAGGTCAGGATAAAGGACTAAAATGTCAGGATAAAGGACCAAAAGGTCAGGATAAAGGACCAAAAGATCAGGATAAAGGACCAAAAGGTCAGGATAAAGGACCAAAAGGTCAGGATAAAGGACTTAAAGGTCAGGATAAAGGACCAAAAGGTCAGGATAAAGGACTAAAAGGTCAGGATAAAGGACCAAAAGATCAGGATAAAGAAGGACCAAATGGTCAGGATAAAAGACCAGAAGGTCAGGATAAAGGACCAAAAGGTCAGGATAAAGGACCAAAAGGTCAGGACTAAAAGATCAGGATAAAGGACTAAAAGATCAGGATAAAGAAGGACCAAAAGGTCAGGATAAAAGACCAAAAGGTCAGGATAAAGGACTAAAAGATCAGGATAAAGGACTAAAAGATCAGGATAAAGGACCAAAAGGTCAGGATGAAGGACCAAAAGGTCAGGATAAAGGACCAAAAGGTCAGGATAAAGGACCAAAAGATCAGGATAAAGGACTAAAAGGTCAGGATAAAGGACTAAAAGATCAGGATAAAGGACCAAAAGATCAGGATAAAGGACCAAAAGATCAGGATAAAGGACCAAAAGATCAGGATAAAGGACTAAAAGATCAGGATAAAGGACTAAAAGATCAGGATAAAGGACCAAAAGGTCAGGATAAAGGTCCAAAAGGTCAGGATAAAGGACTAAAAGGTCAGGATAAAGGACCAAAAGGTCAGGATAAAGGACCAAAAGGTCAGGATAAAGGTCCAAAAGGTCAGGATAAAAGACCAAAAGGTCAGGATAAAGGAACAAAAGGTCAGGATAAAGGACCAAAAGGTCAGGATAAAGGACTAAAAGATCAGGATAAAGAAGGACCAAAAGGTCAGGATAAAGGACCAAAAGGTCAGGATAAAGGACCAAAAGGTCAGGATAAAGGACTAAAAGGTCAGGATAAAGGACCAAAAGGTCAGGATAAAGGAACAAAAGGTCAGGATAAAGGTCCAAAAGGTCAGGATAAAGGACCAAAAGGTCAGGATAAAGGACCAAAAGGTCAGGATAAAGGACCAAAAGGTCAGGATAAAGGTCCAAAAGGTCAGGATAAAAGACCAAAAGGTCAGGATAAAGGACCAAAAGATCAGGATAAAGGACCAAAAGGTCAGGATAAAGGACCAAAATGTCAGGATAAAGGTCTAAAAGGTCAGGATAAAAGACCAAAAGGTCAGGATGAAGGACCAAAATATCAGGATAAAAGACCAAAAGATCAGGATAAAGGTCCAAAAGGTCAGGATAAAGGACCAAAAGGTCAGGAAAAGGACCAAAAGGTCAGGATAAAGGACCAAAAGGTCAGGATAAAGGACCAAAAGGTCAGGATAAAGGACCAAAAGGTCAGGATAAAGGACCAAAAGATCAGGATAAAGGACCAAAAGGTCAGGATAAAGGACCAAAAGATCAGGATAAAGGACCAAAAGATCAGGATAAAGGACCAAAAGGTCAGGATAAAGGACCAAAAGGTCAGGATAAAAGACCAAAAGGTCAGGATAAAGGACCAAAAGGTCAGGATAAAGGACTAAAAGATCAGGATAAAGAAGGACCAAAAGGTCAGGATAAAGGACCAAAAGATCAGGATAAAGGACCAAAAGGTCAGGATAAAGGACCAAAAGGTCAGGATAAAGGACCAAAAGGTCAGGATAAAGGACCAAAAGATCAGGATAAAGGACTAAAAGGTCAGGATAAAGGACCAAAAGGTCAGGATAAAGGACCAAAAGGTCAGGATAAAGGACCAAAAGGTCAGGATAAAGGACTAAAAGGTCAGGATAAAGGACCAAAAGGTCAGGATAAAGGAACAAAAGGTCAGGATAAAGGACCAAAAGGTCAGGATAAAGGACCAAAAGGTCAGGATAAAGGACTAAAAGATCAGGATAAAGAAGGACCAAAAGGTCAGGATAAAGGACCAAAAGGTCAGGATAAAGGACCAAAAGGTCAGGATAAAGGTCCAAAAGGTCAGGATAAAAGACCAAAAGGTCAGGATAAAGGACCAAAAGATCAGGATAAAGGACCAAAAGGTCAGGATAAAGGACCAAAATGTCAGGATAAAGGTCTAAAAGGTCAGGATAAAAGACCAAAAGGTCAGGATAAAGGACCAAAAGATCAGGATAAAAGACCAAAAGATCAGGATAAAGGTCCAAAAGGTCAGGATAAAGGACCAAAAGGTCAGGATAAAGGACCAAAAGGTCAGGATAAAGGACCAAAAGGTCAGGATAAAGGACCAAAAGATCAGGATAAAGGACTAAAAGATCAGGATAAAGGACTAAAACATCAGGATAAAGGACCAAAAGGTCAGGATAAAGGAACAAAAGGTCAGGATAAAGGACCAAAAGGTCAGGATAAAGGACTAAAAGATCAGGATAAAGGACTAAAAGGTCAGGATAAAGGACCAAAAGGTCAGGATAAAGGACCAAAAGGTCAGGATAAAGGACCAAAAGGTCAGGATAAAGGACTAAAAGATCAGGATAAAGGACCAAAAGGTCAGGATAAAGGAACAAAAGGTCAGGATAAAGGACCAAAAGGTCAGGGTAAAGGACTAAAAGATCAGGATAAAGGACTAAAAGATCAGGATAAAGGACTAAAAGGTCAGGATAAAGGACCAAAAGATCAGGATAAAGGACCAAAAGATCAGGATAAAGGACCAAAAGACCAGGATAAAGGACCAAAAGATCAGGATAAAGGACCAAAAGATCAGGATAAAGGACCAAAAGGTCAGGATAAAGGACCAAAAGGTCAGGATAAAGGACCAAAAGATCAGGATAAAGGACTAAAAGGTCAGGATAAAGGACTAAAAGGTCAGGATAAAGGACCAAAAGGTCAGGATAAAGGACTAAAAGGTCAGGATAAAGGACCAAAAGATCAGGATAAAGAAGGACCAAAAGGTCAGGATAAAGGACCAAAAGGTCAGGATAAAGGACCAAAAGGTCAGGACTACAAGATCAGGATAAAGAAGGACCAAAAGGTCAGGATAAAGGACTAAAAGATCAGGATAAAGGACTAAAAGATAAGGATAAAGGTCCAAAAGGTCAGGATAAAGGACTAAAAGGTCAGGATAAAGGACCAAAAGGTCAGGATAAAGGACCAAAAGATCAGGATAAAGGACTAAAAGATCAGGATAAAGGACCAAAAGGTCAGGATAAAGGACCAAAAGGTCAGGATAAAGGACCAAAAGGTCAGGATAAAGGACCAAAAGGTCAGGACTAAAAGATCAGGATAAAGGACTAAAAGATCAGGATAAAGAAGGACCAAAAGGTCAGGATAAAAGACCAAAAGGTCAGGATGAAGGACCAAAAGGTCAGGATAAAGGACCAAAAGGTCAGGATAAAGGACCAAAAGATCAGGATAAAGGACTAAAAGGTCAGGATAAAGGACTAAAAGATCAGGATAAAGGACCAAAAGATCAGGATAAAGGACCAAAAGATCAGGATAAAGGACCAAAAGATCAGGATAAAGGACTAAAAGATCAGGATAAAGGACTAAAAGATCAGGATAAAGGACCAAAAGGTCAGGATAAAGGTCCAAAAGGTCAGGATAAAGGACTAAAAGGTCAGGATAAAGGACCAAAAGGTCAGGATAAAGGACCAAAAGGTCAGGATAAAGGTCCAAAAGGTCAGGATAAAAGACCAAAAGGTCAGGATAAAGGAACAAAAGGTCAGGATAAAGGACCAAAAGGTCAGGATAAAGGACTAAAAGATCAGGATAAAGAAGGACCAAAAGGTCAGGATAAAGGACCAAAAGGTCAGGATAAAGGACCAAAAGGTCAGGATAAAGGACTAAAAGGTCAGGATAAAGGACCAAAAGGTCAGGATAAAGGAACAAAAGGTCAGGATAAAGGTCCAAAAGGTCAGGATAAAGGACCAAAAGGTCAGGATAAAGGACCAAAAGGTCAGGATAAAGGACCAAAAGGTCAGGATAAAGGTCCAAAAGGTCAGGATAAAAGACCAAAAGGTCAGGATAAAGGACCAAAAGATCAGGATAAAGGACCAAAAGGTCAGGATAAAGGACCAAAAGGTCAGGATAAAGGACCAAAATGTCAGGATAAAGGTCTAAAAGGTCAGGATAAAAGACCAAAAGGTCAGGATAAAGGACCAAAATATCAGGATAAAGGACTAAAAGGTCAGGATAAAGGACCAAAAGGTCAGGATAAAGGACCAAAAGGTCAGGATAAAGGACCAAAAGGTCAGGATAAAGGACTAAAAGGTCAGGATAAAGGACCAAAAGGTCAGGATAAAGGAACAAAAGGTCAGGATAAAGGACCAAAAGGTCAGGATAAAGGACCAAAAGGTCAGGATAAAGGACTAAAAGATCAGGATAAAGAAGGACCAAAAGGTCAGGATAAAGGACCAAAAGGTCAGGATAAAGGACCAAAAGGTCAGGATAAAGGTCCAAAAGGTCAGGATAAAAGACCAAAAGGTCAGGATAAAGGACCAAAAGATCAGGATAAAGGACCAAAAGGTCAGGATAAAGGACCAAAATGTCAGGATAAAGGTCTAAAAGGTCAGGATAAAAGACCAAAAGGTCAGGATAAAGGACCAAAAGATCAGGATAAAAGACCAAAAGATCAGGATAAAGGTCCAAAAGGTCAGGATAAAGGACCAAAAGGTCAGGATAAAGGACCAAAAGGTCAGGATAAAGGACCAAAAGGTCAGGATAAAGGACCAAAAGATCAGGATAAAGGACTAAAAGATCAGGATAAAGGACTAAAACATCAGGATAAAGGACCAAAAGGTCAGGATAAAGGAACAAAAGGTCAGGATAAAGGACCAAAAGGTCAGGATAAAGGACTAAAAGATCAGGATAAAGGACTAAAAGGTCAGGATAAAGGACCAAAAGGTCAGGATAAAGGACCAAAAGGTCAGGATAAAGGACCAAAAGGTCAGGATAAAGGACTAAAAGATCAGGATAAAGGACCAAAAGGTCAGGATAAAGGAACAAAAGGTCAGGATAAAGGACCAAAAGGTCAGGGTAAAGGACTAAAAGATCAGGATAAAGGACTAAAAGATCAGGATAAAGGACCAAAAGATCAGGATAAAGGACCAAAAGATCAGGATAAAGGACCAAAAGACCAGGATAAAGGACCAAAAGATCAGGATAAAGGACCAAAAGATCAGGATAAAGGACCAAAAGATCAGGATAAAGGACCAAAAGGTCAGGATAAAGGACCAAAAGGTCAGGATAAAGGACCAAAAGATCAGGATAAAGGACTAAAAGGTCAGGATAAAGGACTAAAAGGTCAGGATAAAGGACCAAAAGGTCAGGATAAAGGACTAAAAGGTCAGGATAAAGGACCAAAAGATCAGGATAAAGAAGGACCAAAAGGTCAGGATAAAGGACCAAAAGGTCAGGATAAAGGACCAAAAGGTCAGGACTACAAGATCAGGATAAAGAAGGACCAAAAGGTCAGGATAAAGGACTAAAAGATCAGGATAAAGGACTAAAAGATAAGGATAAAGGTCCAAAAGGTCAGGATAAAGGACTAAAAGGTCAGGATAAAGGACCAAAAGGTCAGGATAAAGGACCAAAAGATCAGGATAAAGGACTAAAAGATCAGGATAAAGGACCAAAAGGTCAGGATAAAGGACCAAAAGGTCAGGATAAAGGACCAAAAGGTCAGGATAAAGGACCAAAAGGTCAGGACTAAAAGATCAGGATAAAGGACTAAAAGATCAGGATAAAGAAGGACCAAAAGGTCAGGATAAAAGACCAAAAGGTCAGGATGAAGGACCAAAAGGTCAGGATAAAGGACCAAAAGGTCAGGATAAAGGACCAAAAGATCAGGATAAAGGACTAAAAGGTCAGGATAAAGGACTAAAAGATCAGGATAAAGGACCAAAAGATCAGGATAAAGGACCAAAAGATCAGGATAAAGGACCAAAAGATCAGGATAAAGGACTAAAAGATCAGGATAAAGGACTAAAAGATCAGGATAAAGGACCAAAAGGTCAGGATAAAGGTCCAAAAGGTCAGGATAAAGGACTAAAAGGTCAGGATAAAGGACCAAAAGGTCAGGATAAAGGACCAAAAGGTCAGGATAAAGGTCCAAAAGGTCAGGATAAAAGACCAAAAGGTCAGGATAAAGGAACAAAAGGTCAGGATAAAGGACCAAAAGGTCAGGATAAAGGACTAAAAGATCAGGATAAAGAAGGACCAAAAGGTCAGGATAAAGGACCAAAAGGTCAGGATAAAGGACTAAAAGGTCAGGATAAAGGACCAAAAGGTCAGGATAAAGGAACAAAAGGTCAGGATAAAGGTCCAAAAGGTCAGGATAAAGGACCAAAAGGTCAGGATAAAGGACCAAAAGGTCAGGATAAAGGACCAAAAGGTCAGGATAAAGGTCCAAAAGGTCAGGATAAAAGACCAAAAGGTCAGGATAAAGGACCAAAAGATCAGGATAAAGGACCAAAAGGTCAGGATAAAGGACCAAAATGTCAGGATAAAGGTCTAAAAGGTCAGGATAAAAGACCAAAAGGTCAGGATAAAGGACCAAAAGGTCAGGATAAAAGACCAAAAGATCAGGATAAAGGTCCAAAAGGTCAGGATAAAGGACCAAAAGGTCAGGATAAAGGACCAAAAGATCAGGATAAAGGACCAAAAGGTCAGGATAAAGGACCAAAAGGTCAGGATAAAGGACCAAAAGGTCAGGATAAAGGACCAAAAGGTCAGGATAAAGGACCAAAAGGTCAGGATAAAGGACCAAAAGGTCAGGATAAAGGACCAAAAGGTCAGGATAAAGGACCAAAAGGTCAGGATAAAGGACCAAAAGATCAGGATAAAGGACCAAAAGGTCAGGATAAAAGACCAAAAGATCAGGATAAAGGACCAAAAGGTCAGGATAAAGGACTAAAAGATCAGGATAAAGAAGGACCAAAAGGTCAGGATAAAGGACCAAAAGATCAGGATAAAGGACCAAAAGGTCAGGATAAAGGACCAAAAGGTCAGGATAAAGGACCAAAAGGTCAGGATAAAGGACTAAAAGATCAGGATAAAGGACTAAAAGGTCAGGATGAAGGACCAAAAGGTCAGGATAAAGGACCAAAAGGTCAGGATAAAGGACCAAAAGGTCAGGATAAAGGACTAAAAGGTCAGGATAAAGGACCAAAAGGTCAGGATAAAGGAACAAAAGGTCAGGATAAAGGACCAAAAGGTCAGGATAAAGGACCAAAAGGTCAGGATAAAGGACTAAAAGATCAGGATAAAGAAGGACCAAAAGGTCAGGATAAAGGACCAAAAGGTCAGGATAAAGGACCAAAAGGTCAGGATAAAGGTCCAAAAGGTCAGGATAAAAGACCAAAAGGTCAGGATAAAGGACCAAAAGATCAGGATAAAGGACCAAAAGGTCAGGATAAAGGACCAAAATGTCAGGATAAAGGTCTAAAAGGTCAGGATAAAAGACCAAAAGGTCAGGATAAAGGACCAAAAGATCAGGATAAAAGACCAAAAGATCAGGATAAAGGTCCAAAAGGTCAGGATAAAGGACCAAAAGGTCAGGATAAAGGACCAAAAGGTCAGGATAAAGGACCAAAAGGTCAGGATAAAGGACCAAAAGGTCAGGATAAAGGACCAAAAGATCAGGATAAAGGACCAAAAGATCAGGATAAAGGACCAAAAGGTCAGGATAAAGGACCAAAAGGTCAGGATAAAGGACCAAAAGGTCAGGATAAAGGACTAAAAGATCAGGATAAAGAAGGACCAAAAGGTCAGGATAAAGGACCAAAAGATCAGGATAAAGGACTAAAAGATCAGGATAAAGGACTAAAAGATCAGGATAAAGGACCAAAAGGTCAGGATAAAGGACCAAAAGGTCAGGATAAAGGACCAAAAGGTCAGGATAAAGGACCAAAAGGTCAGGATAAAGGACTAAAAGAGCAGGATAAAGGACTAAAAGATCAGGATAAAGGACCAAAAGGTCAGGATAAAGGACCAAAAGGTCAGGATAAAGGACCAAAAGGTCAGGATAAAGGACCAAAAGGTCAGGATAAAGGACCAAAAGATCAGGATAAAGGACCGAAAGGTCAGGATAAAGGACCAAAAGGTCAGGATAAAGGAACAAAAGGTCAGGATAAAGGACTAAAAGATCAGGATAAAGAAGGACCAAAAGGTCAGGATAAAGGACCAAAAGGTCAGGATAAAGGACTAAAAGATCGGGATAAAGAAGGACCAAAAGGTCAGGATAAAGGAACAAAAGGTCAGGATAAAGGACTAAAAGATCAGGATAAAGAAGGACCAAAAGGTCAGGATAAAGGACCAAAAGGTCAGGATAAAGGAACAAAAGGTCAGGATAAAGGACTAAAAGATCAGGATAAAGAAGGACCAAAAGGTCAGGATAAAGGAACAAAAGGTCAGGATAAAGGACTAAAAGATCAGGATAAAGAAGGACCAAAAGGTCAGGATAAAGGACCAAAAGGTCAGGATAAAGGTCCAAAAGGTCAGGATAAAGGACCAAAAGATCAGGATAAAGGACCAAAAGGTCAGGATAAAGGACCAAAAGGTCAGGATAAAGGACCAAAAGGTCAGGATAAAGGACCAAAAGGTCAGGATAAAGGACCAAAAGGTCAGGATAAAAGACCAAAAGGTCAGGATAAAGGACCAAAAGGTCAGGATAAAGGACCAAAAGGTCAGGATAAAGGACCAAAAGGTCAGGATAAAGGACCAAAAGATCAGGATAAAGGACTAAAAGATCAGGATAAAGGACTAAAACATCAGGATAAAGGACCAAAAGGTCAGGATAAAGGACCAAAAGGTCAGGATAAAGGACTAAAAGGTCAGGATAAAGGACCAAAAGGTCAAGATAAAGGACCAAAAGGTCAGGATAAAGGACCAAAAGGTCAGGATAAAGGACCAAAAGATCAGGATAAAGGACTAAAAGATCAGGATAAAGGACTAAAACATCAGGATAAAGGACCAAAAGGTCAGGATAAAGGACCAAAAGGTCAGGATAAAGGACTAAAAGATCAGGATAAAGGACTAAAAGGTCAGGATAAAGGACCAAAAGGTCAAGATAAAGGACCAAAAGGTCAGGATAAAGGACCAAAAGGTCAGGATAAAGGACTAAAAGATCAGGATAAAGGACCAAAAGGTCAGGATAAAGGAACAAAAGGTCAGGATAAAGGACCAAAAGGTCAGGATAAAGGACTAAAAGATCAGGATAAAGGACTAAAAGATCAGGATAAAGGACTAAAAGGTCAGGATAAAGGACCAAAAGGTCAGGATAAAGGACCAAAAGATCAGGATAAAGGACCAAAAGACCAGGATAAAGGACCAAAAGATCAGAATAAACGACCAAAAGGTCAGGATAAAGGACCAAAAGGTCAGGATAAAGGACCAAAAGATAAGGATAAAGGTCCAAAAGGTCAGGATAAAGGACTAAAAGGTCAGGATAAAGGACCAAAAGGTCAGGATAAAGGACTAAAAGGTCAGGATAAAGGACCAAAAGGTCAGGATAAAGGACTAAAAGGTCAGGATAAAGGACCAAAAGATCAGGATAAAGGACTAAAAGGTCAGGATAAAGGACTAAAAGATCAGGATAAAGGACCAAAAGATCAGGATAAAGGACCAAAAGATCAGGATAAAGGACCAAAAGATCAGGATAAAGGACTAAAAGATCAGGATAAAGGACTAAAAGATCAGGATAAAGGACCAAAAGGTCAGGATAAAGGTCCAAAAGGTCAGGATAAAGGACTAAAAGGTCAGGATAAAGGACCAAAAGGTCAGGATAAAGGACCAAAAGGTCAGGATAAAGGTCCAAAAGGTCAGGATAAAAGACCAAAAGGTCAGGATAAAGGAACAAAAGGTCAGGATAAAGGACCAAAAGGTCAGGATAAAGGACTAAAAGATCAGGATAAAGAAGGACCAAAAGGTCAGGATAAAGGACCAAAAGGTCAGGATAAAGGACCAAAAGGTCAGGATAAAGGACTAAAAGGTCAGGATAAAGGACCAAAAGGTCAGGATAAAGGAACAAAAGGTCAGGATAAAGGTCCAAAAGGTCAGGATAAAGGACCAAAAGGTCAGGATAAAGGACCAAAAGGTCAGGATAAAGGACCAAAAGGTCAGGATAAAGGTCCAAAAGGTCAGGATAAAAGACCAAAAGGTCAGGATAAAGGACCAAAAGATCAGGATAAAGGACCAAAAGGTCAGGATAAAGGACCAAAAGGTCAGGATAAAGGACCAAAATGTCAGGATAAAGGTCTAAAAGGTCAGGATAAAAGACCAAAAGGTCAGGATAAAGGACCAAAATATCAGGATAAAGGACTAAAAGGTCAGGATAAAGGACCAAAAGGTCAGGATAAAGGACCAAAAGGTCAGGATAAAGGACCAAAAGGTCAGGATAAAGGACTAAAAGGTCAGGATAAAGGACCAAAAGGTCAGGATAAAGGAACAAAAGGTCAGGATAAAGGACCAAAAGGTCAGGATAAAGGACCAAAAGGTCAGGATAAAGGACTAAAAGATCAGGATAAAGAAGGACCAAAAGGTCAGGATAAAGGACCAAAAGGTCAGGATAAAGGACCAAAAGGTCAGGATAAAGGTCCAAAAGGTCAGGATAAAAGACCAAAAGGTCAGGATAAAGGACCAAAAGATCAGGATAAAGGACCAAAAGGTCAGGATAAAGGACCAAAATGTCAGGATAAAGGTCTAAAAGGTCAGGATAAAAGACCAAAAGGTCAGGATAAAGGACCAAAAGATCAGGATAAAAGACCAAAAGATCAGGATAAAGGTCCAAAAGGTCAGGATAAAGGACCAAAAGGTCAGGATAAAGGACCAAAAGGTCAGGATAAAGGACCAAAAGGTCAGGATAAAGGACCAAAAGATCAGGATAAAGGACTAAAAGATCAGGATAAAGGACTAAAACATCAGGATAAAGGACCAAAAGGTCAGGATAAAGGAACAAAAGGTCAGGATAAAGGACCAAAAGGTCAGGATAAAGGACTAAAAGATCAGGATAAAGGACTAAAAGGTCAGGATAAAGGACCAAAAGGTCAGGATAAAGGACCAAAAGGTCAGGATAAAGGACCAAAAGGTCAGGATAAAGGACTAAAAGATCAGGATAAAGGACCAAAAGGTCAGGATAAAGGAACAAAAGGTCAGGATAAAGGACCAAAAGGTCAGGGTAAAGGACTAAAAGATCAGGATAAAGGACTAAAAGATCAGGATAAAGGACCAAAAGATCAGGATAAAGGACCAAAAGATCAGGATAAAGGACCAAAAGACCAGGATAAAGGACCAAAAGATCAGGATAAAGGACCAAAAGATCAGGATAAAGGACCAAAAGATCAGGATAAAGGACCAAAAGGTCAGGATAAAGGACCAAAAGGTCAGGATAAAGGACCAAAAGATCAGGATAAAGGACTAAAAGGTCAGGATAAAGGACTAAAAGGTCAGGATAAAGGACCAAAAGGTCAGGATAAAGGACTAAAAGGTCAGGATAAAGGACCAAAAGATCAGGATAAAGAAGGACCAAAAGGTCAGGATAAAGGACCAAAAGGTCAGGATAAAGGACCAAAAGGTCAGGACTACAAGATCAGGATAAAGAAGGACCAAAAGGTCAGGATAAAGGACTAAAAGATCAGGATAAAGGACTAAAAGATAAGGATAAAGGTCCAAAAGGTCAGGATAAAGGACTAAAAGGTCAGGATAAAGGACCAAAAGGTCAGGATAAAGGACCAAAAGATCAGGATAAAGGACTAAAAGATCAGGATAAAGGACCAAAAGGTCAGGATAAAGGACCAAAAGGTCAGGATAAAGGACCAAAAGGTCAGGATAAAGGACCAAAAGGTCAGGACTAAAAGATCAGGATAAAGGACTAAAAGATCAGGATAAAGAAGGACCAAAAGGTCAGGATAAAAGACCAAAAGGTCAGGATGAAGGACCAAAAGGTCAGGATAAAGGACCAAAAGGTCAGGATAAAGGACCAAAAGATCAGGATAAAGGACTAAAAGGTCAGGATAAAGGACTAAAAGATCAGGATAAAGGACCAAAAGATCAGGATAAAGGACCAAAAGATCAGGATAAAGGACCAAAAGATCAGGATAAAGGACTAAAAGATCAGGATAAAGGACTAAAAGATCAGGATAAAGGACCAAAAGGTCAGGATAAAGGTCCAAAAGGTCAGGATAAAGGACTAAAAGGTCAGGATAAAGGACCAAAAGGTCAGGATAAAGGACCAAAAGGTCAGGATAAAGGTCCAAAAGGTCAGGATAAAAGACCAAAAGGTCAGGATAAAGGAACAAAAGGTCAGGATAAAGGACCAAAAGGTCAGGATAAAGGACTAAAAGATCAGGATAAAGAAGGACCAAAAGGTCAGGATAAAGGACCAAAAGGTCAGGATAAAGGACTAAAAGGTCAGGATAAAGGACCAAAAGGTCAGGATAAAGGAACAAAAGGTCAGGATAAAGGTCCAAAAGGTCAGGATAAAGGACCAAAAGGTCAGGATAAAGGACCAAAAGGTCAGGATAAAGGACCAAAAGGTCAGGATAAAGGTCCAAAAGGTCAGGATAAAAGACCAAAAGGTCAGGATAAAGGACCAAAAGATCAGGATAAAGGACCAAAAGGTCAGGATAAAGGACCAAAATGTCAGGATAAAGGTCTAAAAGGTCAGGATAAAAGACCAAAAGGTCAGGATAAAGGACCAAAAGGTCAGGATAAAAGACCAAAAGATCAGGATAAAGGTCCAAAAGGTCAGGATAAAGGACCAAAAGGTCAGGATAAAGGACCAAAAGATCAGGATAAAGGACCAAAAGGTCAGGATAAAGGACCAAAAGGTCAGGATAAAGGACCAAAAGGTCAGGATAAAGGACCAAAAGGTCAGGATAAAGGACCAAAAGGTCAGGATAAAGGACCAAAAGGTCAGGATAAAGGACCAAAAGGTCAGGATAAAGGACCAAAAGGTCAGGATAAAGGACCAAAAGATCAGGATAAAGGACCAAAAGGTCAGGATAAAAGACCAAAAGATCAGGATAAAGGACCAAAAGGTCAGGATAAAGGACTAAAAGATCAGGATAAAGAAGGACCAAAAGGTCAGGATAAAGGACCAAAAGATCAGGATAAAGGACCAAAAGGTCAGGATAAAGGACCAAAAGGTCAGGATAAAGGACCAAAAGGTCAGGATAAAGGACTAAAAGATCAGGATAAAGGACTAAAAGGTCAGGATGAAGGACCAAAAGGTCAGGATAAAGGACCAAAAGGTCAGGATAAAGGACCAAAAGGTCAGGATAAAGGACTAAAAGGTCAGGATAAAGGACCAAAAGGTCAGGATAAAGGAACAAAAGGTCAGGATAAAGGACCAAAAGGTCAGGATAAAGGACCAAAAGGTCAGGATAAAGGACTAAAAGATCAGGATAAAGAAGGACCAAAAGGTCAGGATAAAGGACCAAAAGGTCAGGATAAAGGACCAAAAGGTCAGGATAAAGGTCCAAAAGGTCAGGATAAAAGACCAAAAGGTCAGGATAAAGGACCAAAAGATCAGGATAAAGGACCAAAAGGTCAGGATAAAGGACCAAAATGTCAGGATAAAGGTCTAAAAGGTCAGGATAAAAGACCAAAAGGTCAGGATAAAGGACCAAAAGATCAGGATAAAAGACCAAAAGATCAGGATAAAGGTCCAAAAGGTCAGGATAAAGGACCAAAAGGTCAGGATAAAGGACCAAAAGGTCAGGATAAAGGACCAAAAGGTCAGGATAAAGGACCAAAAGGTCAGGATAAAGGACCAAAAGATCAGGATAAAGGACCAAAAGATCAGGATAAAGGACCAAAAGGTCAGGATAAAGGACCAAAAGGTCAGGATAAAGGACCAAAAGGTCAGGATAAAGGACTAAAAGATCAGGATAAAGAAGGACCAAAAGGTCAGGATAAAGGACCAAAAGATCAGGATAAAGGACTAAAAGATCAGGATAAAGGACTAAAAGATCAGGATAAAGGACCAAAAGGTCAGGATAAAGGACCAAAAGGTCAGGATAAAGGACCAAAAGGTCAGGATAAAGGACCAAAAGGTCAGGATAAAGGACTAAAAGAGCAGGATAAAGGACTAAAAGATCAGGATAAAGGACCAAAAGGTCAGGATAAAGGACCAAAAGGTCAGGATAAAGGACCAAAAGGTCAGGATAAAGGACCAAAAGGTCAGGATAAAGGACCAAAAGATCAGGATAAAGGACCGAAAGGTCAGGATAAAGGACCAAAAGGTCAGGATAAAGGAACAAAAGGTCAGGATAAAGGACTAAAAGATCAGGATAAAGAAGGACCAAAAGGTCAGGATAAAGGACCAAAAGGTCAGGATAAAGGACTAAAAGATCGGGATAAAGAAGGACCAAAAGGTCAGGATAAAGGAACAAAAGGTCAGGATAAAGGACTAAAAGATCAGGATAAAGAAGGACCAAAAGGTCAGGATAAAGGACCAAAAGGTCAGGATAAAGGAACAAAAGGTCAGGATAAAGGACTAAAAGATCAGGATAAAGAAGGACCAAAAGGTCAGGATAAAGGAACAAAAGGTCAGGATAAAGGACTAAAAGATCAGGATAAAGAAGGACCAAAAGGTCAGGATAAAGGACCAAAAGGTCAGGATAAAGGTCCAAAAGGTCAGGATAAAGGACCAAAAGATCAGGATAAAGGACCAAAAGGTCAGGATAAAGGACCAAAAGGTCAGGATAAAGGACCAAAAGGTCAGGATAAAGGACCAAAAGGTCAGGATAAAGGACCAAAAGGTCAGGATAAAAGACCAAAAGGTCAGGATAAAGGACCAAAAGGTCAGGATAAAGGACCAAAAGGTCAGGATAAAGGACCAAAAGGTCAGGATAAAGGACCAAAAGATCAGGATAAAGGACTAAAAGATCAGGATAAAGGACTAAAACATCAGGATAAAGGACCAAAAGGTCAGGATAAAGGACCAAAAGGTCAGGATAAAGGACTAAAAGGTCAGGATAAAGGACCAAAAGGTCAAGATAAAGGACCAAAAGGTCAGGATAAAGGACCAAAAGGTCAGGATAAAGGACCAAAAGATCAGGATAAAGGACTAAAAGATCAGGATAAAGGACTAAAACATCAGGATAAAGGACCAAAAGGTCAGGATAAAGGACCAAAAGGTTAGGATAAAGGACTAAAAGATCAGGATAAAGGACTAAAAGGTCAGGATAAAGGACCAAAAGGTCAAGATAAAGGACCAAAAGGTCAGGATAAAGGACCAAAAGGTCAGGATAAAGGACTAAAAGATCAGGATAAAGGACCAAAAGGTCAGGATAAAGGAACAAAAGGTCAGGATAAAGGACCAAAAGGTCAGGATAAAGGACTAAAAGATCAGGATAAAGGACTAAAAGATCAGGATAAAGGACTAAAAGGTCAGGATAAAGGACCAAAAGGTCAGGATAAAGGACCAAAAGATCAGGATAAAGGACCAAAAGACCAGGATAAAGGACCAAAAGATCAGAATAAACGACCAAAAGGTCAGGATAAAGGACCAAAAGGTCAGGATAAAGGACCAAAAGATAAGGATAAAGGTCCAAAAGGTCAGGATAAAGGACTAAAAGGTCAGGATAAAGGACCAAAAGGTCAGGATAAAGGACTAAAAGGTCAGGATAAAGGACCAAAAGGTCAGGATAAAGGACTAAAAGGTCAGGATAAAGGACCAAAAGATCAGGATAAAGAAGGACCAAAAGGTCAGGATAAAAGACCAAAAGGTCAGGATAAAGGACCAAAAGGTCAGGATAAAGGACCAAAAGGTCAGGACTACAAGATCAGGATAAAGAAGGACCAAAAGGTCAGGATAAAAGACCAAAAGGTCAGGATAAAGGACCAAAAGGTCAGGATAAAGGACTAAAAGATCAGGATAAAGGACTAAAAGATAAGGATAAAGGTCCAAAAGGTCAGGATAAAGGACTAAAAGGTCAGGATAAAGGACCAAAAGGTCAGGATAAAGGACCAAAAGATCAGGATAAAGGACTAAAAGATCAGGATAAAGGACCAAAAGGTCAGGATAAAGGACCAAAAGGTCAGGATAAAGGACCAAAAGGTCAGGATAAAGGACCAAAAGGTCAGGATAAAGGACCAAAAGATAAGGATAAAGGTCCAAAAGGTCAGGATAAAGGACTAAAATGTCAGGATAAAGGACCAAAAGGTCAGGATAAAGGACCAAAAGATCAGGATAAAGGACCAAAAGATCAGGATAAAGGACCAAAAGGTCAGGATAAAGGACCAAAAGGTCAGGATAAAGGACTAAAAGGTCAGGATAAAGGACCAAAAGGTCAGGATAAAGGACTAAAAGGTCAGGATAAAGGACCAAAAGATCAGGATAAAGAAGGACCAAATGGTCTTGATAAAAGACCAAAAGGTCAGGATAAAGGACCAAAAGATCAGGATAAAGAAGGACCAAATGGTCAGGATAAAAGACCAAAAGGTCAGGATAAAGGACCAAATGGTCAGGATAAAAGACCAAAAGGTCAAAATAAAGGACCAAAAGGTCAGGATAAAGGACTAAAAGATCAGGATAAAGAAGGACCAAAAGGTCAGGATAAAAGACCAAAAGGTCAGGATAAAGGACCAAAAGATCAGGATAAAGGACTAAAAGATCAGGATAAAGGACTAAAAGATCAGGATAAAGGACCAAAAGGTCAGGATGAAGGACCAAAAGGTCAGGATAAAAGACCAAAAGGTCAGGATAAAGGACTAAAAGGTCAGGATAAAGGACTAAAAGGTCAGGATAAAGGACCAAAAGGTCAGGATAAAGGACTAAAAGGTCAGGATAAAGGACCAAAAGATCAGGATAAAGAAGGACCAAAAGGTCAGGATAAAGGACCAAAAGGTCAGGATAAAGGACCAAAAGGTCAGGACTACAAGATCAGGATAAAGAAGGACCAAAAGGTCAGGATAAAGGACTAAAAGATCAGGATAAAGGACTAAAAGATAAGGATAAAGGTCCAAAAGGTCAGGATAAAGGACTAAAAGGTCAGGATAAAGGACCAAAAGGTCAGGATAAAGGACCAAAAGATCAGGATAAAGGACTAAAAGATCAGGATAAAGGACCAAAAGGTCAGGATAAAGGACCAAAAGGTCAGGATAAAGGACCAAAAGGTCAGGATAAAGGACCAAAAGGTCAGGACTAAAAGATCAGGATAAAGGACTAAAAGATCAGGATAAAGAAGGACCAAAAGGTCAGGATAAAAGACCAAAAGGTCAGGATGAAGGACCAAAAGGTCAGGATAAAGGACCAAAAGGTCAGGATAAAGGACCAAAAGGTCAGGATAAAGGACCAAAAGGTCAGGATAAAGGACCAAAAGGTCAGGATAAAGGACCAAAAGATCAGGATAAAGGACCAAAAGGTCAGGATAAAGGACTAAAAGGTCAGGATAAAGGACCAAAAGGTCAGGATAAAGGAACAAAAGGTCAGGATAAAGGACCAAAAGGTCAGGATAAAGGACCAAAAGGTCAGGATAAAGGACTAAAAGATCAGGATAAAGAAGGACCAAAAGGTCAGGATAAAGGACCAAAAGGTCAGGATAAAGGACCAAAAGGTCAGGATAAAGGTCCAAAAGGTCAGGATAAAAGACCAAAAGGTCAGGATAAAGGACCAAAAGATCAGGATAAAGGACCAAAAGGTCAGGATAAAGGACCAAAATGTCAGGATAAAGGTCTAAAAGGTCAGGATAAAAGACCAAAAGGTCAGGATAAAGGACCAAAAGATCAGGATAAAAGACCAAAAGATCAGGATAAAGGTCCAAAAGGTCAGGATAAAGGACCAAAAGGTCAGGATAAAGGACCAAAAGGTCAGGATAAAGGACCAAAAGGTCAGGATAAAGGACCAAAAGGTCAGGATAAAGGACCAAAAGATCAGGATAAAGGACCAAAAGATCAGGATAAAGGACCAAAAGGTCAGGATAAAGGACCAAAAGGTCAGGATAAAGGACCAAAAGGTCAGGATAAAGGACCAAAAGGTCAGGATAAAGGACCAAAAGATCAGGATAAAGGACCAAAAGGTCAGGATAAAGGACCAAAAGGTCAGGATAAAGGACCAAAAGGTCAGGATAAAGGACCAAAAGGTCAGGATAAAGGACCAAAAGGTCAGGATAAAGGACCAAAAGGTCAGGATAAAGGACCAAAAGGTCAGGATAAAGGACCAAAAGGTCAGGATAAAGGACCAAAAGGTCAGGATAAAGGACCAAAAGGTCAGGATAAAGGACCAAAAGATCAGGATAAAGGACCAAAAGGTCAGGATAAAGGACTAAAAGGTCAGGATAAAGGACCAAAAGGTCAGGATAAAGGAACAAAAGGTCAGGATAAAGGACCAAAAGGTCAGGATAAAGGACCAAAAGGTCAGGATAAAGGACTAAAAGATCAGGATAAAGAAGGACCAAAAGGTCAGGATAAAGGACCAAAAGGTCAGGATAAAGGACCAAAAGGTCAGGATAAAGGTCCAAAAAGTCAGGATAAAAGACCAAAAGGTCAGGATAAAGGACCAAAAGATCAGGATAAAGGACCAAAAGGTCAGGATAAAGGACCAAAATGTCAGGATAAAGGTCTAAAAGGTCAGGATAAAAGACCAAAAGGTCAGGATAAAGGACCAAAAGATCAGGATAAAAGACCAAAAGATCAGGATAAAGGTCCAAAAGGTCAGGATAAAGGACCAAAAGGTCAGGATAAAGGACCAAAAGGTCAGGATAAAGGACCAAAAGGTCAGGATAAAGGACCAAAAGGTCAGGATAAAGGACCAAAAGATCAGGATAAAGGACCAAAAGATCAGGATAAAGGACCAAAAGGTCAGGATAAAGGACCAAAAGGTCAGGATAAAGGACCAAAAGGTCAGGATAAAGGACCAAAAGGTCAGGATAAAGGACTAAAAGATCAGGATAAAGAAGGACCAAAAGGTCAGGATAAAGGACCAAAAGATCAGGATAAAGGACTAAAAGATCAGGATAAAGGACTAAAAGATCAGGATAAAGGACCAAAAGGTCAGGATAAAGGACCAAAAGGTCAGGATAAAGGACCAAAAGGTCAGGATAAAGGACCAAAAGGTCAGGATAAAGGACTAAAAGAGCAGGATAAAGGACTAAAAGATCAGGATAAAGGACCAAAAGGTCAGGATAAAGGACCAAAAGGTCAGGATAAAGGACCAAAAGGTCAGGATAAAGGACCAAAAGGTCAGGATAAAGGACCAAAAGATCAGGATAAAGGACCGAAAGGTCAGGATAAAGGACCAAAAGGTCAGGATAAAGGAACAAAAGGTCAGGATAAAGGACCAAAAGATCAGGATAAAGAAGGACCAAAAGGTCAGGATAAAGGACCAAAAGGTCAGGATAAAGGACTAAAAGATCGGGATAAAGAAGGACCAAAAGGTCAGGATAAAGGAACAAAAGGTCAGGATAAAGGACTAAAAGATCAGGATAAAGAAGGACCAAAAGGTCAGGATAAAGGACCAAAAGGTCAGGATAAAGGAACAAAAGGTCAGGATAAAGGACTAAAAGATCAGGATAAAGAAGGACCAAAAGGTCAGGATAAAGGAACAAAAGGTCAGGATAAAGGACTAAAAGATCAGGATAAAGAAGGACCAAAAGGTCAGGATAAAGGACCAAAAGGTCAGGATAAAGGTCCAAAAGGTCAGGATAAAGGACCAAAAGATCAGGATAAAGGACCAAAAGGTAAGGATAAAGGACCAAAAGGTCAGGATAAAGGACCAAAAGGTCAGGATAAAGGACCAAAAGGTCAGGATAAAGGACCAAAAGGTCAGGATAAAAGACCAAAAGGTCAGGATAAAGGACCAAAAGGTCAGGATAAAGGACCAAAAGGTCAGGATAAAGGACCAAAAGGTCAGGATAAAGGACCAAAAGATCAGGATAAAGGACTAAAAGATCAGGATAAAGGACTAAAACATCAGGATAAAGGACCAAAAGGTCAGGATAAAGGACCAAAAGGTCAGGATAAAGGACTAAAAGGTCAGGATAAAGGACCAAAAGGTCAAGATAAAGGACCAAAAGGTCAGGATAAAGGACCAAAAGGTCAGGATAAAGGACCAAAAGATCAGGATAAAGGACTAAAAGATCAGGATAAAGGACTAAAACATCAGGATAAAGGACCAAAAGGTCAGGATAAAGGACCAAAAGGTCAGGATAAAGGACTAAAAGATCAGGATAAAGGACTAAAAGGTCAGGATAAAGGACCAAAAGGTCAAGATAAAGGACCAAAAGGTCAGGATAAAGGACCAAAAGGTCAGGATAAAGGACTAAAAGATCAGGATAAAGGACCAAAAGGTCAGGATAAAGGAACAAAAGGTCAGGATAAAGGACCAAAAGGTCAGGATAAAGGACTAAAAGATCAGGATAAAGGACTAAAAGATCAGGATAAAGGACTAAAAGGTCAGGATAAAGGACCAAAAGGTCAGGATAAAGGACCAAAAGATCAGGATAAAGGACCAAAAGACCAGGATAAAGGACCAAAAGATCAGGATAAACGACCAAAAGGTCAGGATAAAGGACCAAAAGGTCAGGATAAAGGACCAAAAGATAAGGATAAAGGTCCAAAAGGTCAGGATAAAGGACTAAAAGGTCAGGATAAAGGACCAAAAGGTCAGGATAAAGGACTAAAAGGTCAGGATAAAGGACCAAAAGGTCAGGATAAAGGACTAAAAGGTCAGGATAAAGGACCAAAAGATCAGGATAAAGAAGGACCAAAAGGTCAGGATAAAAGACCAAAAGGTCAGGATAAAGGACCAAAAGGTCAGGATAAAGGACCAAAAGGTCAGGACTACAAGATCAGGATAAAGAAGGACCAAAAGGTCAGGATAAAAGACCAAAAGGTCAGGATAAAGGACCAAAAGGTCAGGATAAAGGACTAAAAGATCAGGATAAAGGACTAAAAGATAAGGATAAAGGTCCAAAAGGTCAGGATAAAGGACTAAAAGGTCAGGATAAAGGACCAAAAGGTCAGGATAAAGGACCAAAAGATCAGGATAAAGGACTAAAAGATCAGGATAAAGGACCAAAAGGTCAGGATAAAGGACCAAAAGGTCAGGATAAAGGACCAAAAGGTCAGGATAAAGGACCAAAAGGTCAGGATAAAGGACCAAAAGATAAGGATAAAGGTCCAAAAGGTCAGGATAAAGGACTAAAATGTCAGGATAAAGGACCAAAAGGTCAGGATAAAGGACCAAAAGATCAGGATAAAGGACCAAAAGGTCACGATAAAGGACCAAAAGGTCAGGATAAAGGACTAAAAGGTCAGGATAAAGGACCAAAAGGTCAGGATAAAGGACTAAAAGGTCAGGATAAAGGACCAAAAGATCAGGATAAAGAAGGACCAAATGGTCAGGATAAAAGACCAAAAGGTCAGGATAAAGGACCAAAAGATCAGGATAAAGAAGGACCAAATGGTCAGGATAAAAGACCAAAAGGTCAGGATAAAGGACCAAATGGTCAGGATAAAAGACCAAAAGGTCAAAATAAAGGACCAAAAGGTCAGGACTAAAAGATCAGGATAAAGGACTAAAAGATCAGGATAAAGAAGGACCAAAAGGTCAGGATAAAAGACCAAAAGGTCAGGATAAAGGACTAAAAGATCAGGATAAAGGACTAAAAGATCAGGATAAAGGACCAAAAGGTCAGGATGAAGGACCAAAAGGTCAGGATAAAAGACCAAAAGGTCAGGATAAAGGACTAAAAGATCAGGATAAAGGACCAAAAGATCAGGATAAAAGACCAAAAGGTCAGGATAAAGGACTAAAAGATCAGGATAAAGGACCAAAAGATCAGGATAAAGGACCAAAAGGTCAGGATAAAAGACCAAAAGGTCAGGATAAAGGACCAAAAGGTCAGGATAAAGGACCAAAAGGTCAGGATAAAGGACCAAAAGATCAGGATAAAGGACCAAAAGGTCAGGATAAAGGACCAAAAGGTCAGGATAAAGGACCAAAAGATCAGGATAAAGAAGGACCAAATGGTCAGGATAAAAGACCAAAAGGTCAGGATAAAGGACCAAATGGTCAGGATAAAAGACCAAAAGGTCAAAATAAAGGACCAAAAGGTCAGGACTAAAAGATCAGGATAAAGGACTAAAAGATCAGGATAAAGAAGGACCAAAAGGTCAGGATAAAAGACCAAAAGGTCAGGATAAAGGACTAAAAGATCAGGATAAAGGACTAAAAGATCAGGATAAAGGACCAAAAGGTCAGGATGAAGGACCAAAAGGTCAGGATAAAAGACCAAAAGGTCAGGATAAAGGACTAAAAGATCAGGATAAAGGACCAAAAGATCAGGATAAAAGACCAAAAGGTCAGGATAAAGGACTAAAAGATCAGGATAAAGGACCAAAAGATCAGGATAAAGGACCAAAAGGTCAGGATAAAAGACCAAAAGGTCAGGATAAAGGACCAAAAGGTCAGGATAAAGGACCAAAAGGTCAGGATAAAGGACCAAAAGATCAGGATAAAGGACCAAAAGGTCAGGATAAAGGACCAAAAGGTCAGGATAAAGGACCAAAAGGTCAGGATAAAGGACCAAAAGGTCAGGATAAAGGACCAAAAGATCAGGATAAAGGACCAAAAGATCAGGATAAAGGACCAAAAGGTCAGGATAAAGGACCAAAAGGTCAGGATAAAGGACCAAAAGGTCAGGATAAAGGACCAAAAGGTCAGGATAAAGGACTAAAAGATCAGGATAAAGAAGGACCAAAAGGTCAGGATAAAGGACCAAAAGATCAGGATAAAGGACTAAAAGATCAGGATAAAGGACTAAAAGATCAGGATAAAGGACCAAAAGGTCAGGATAAAGGACCAAAAGGTCAGGATAAAGGACCAAAAGGTCAGGATAAAGGACCAAAAGGTCAGGATAAAGGACTAAAAGAGCAGGATAAAGGACTAAAAGATCAGGATAAAGGACCAAAAGGTCAGGATAAAGGACCAAAAGGTCAGGATAAAGGACCAAAAGGTCAGGATAAAGGACCAAAAGGTCAGGATAAAGGACCAAAAGATCAGGATAAAGGACCGAAAGGTCAGGATAAAGGACCAAAAGGTCAGGATAAAGGAACAAAAGGTCAGGATAAAGGACCAAAAGATCAGGATAAAGAAGGACCAAAAGGTCAGGATAAAGGACCAAAAGGTCAGGATAAAGGACTAAAAGATCGGGATAAAGAAGGACCAAAAGGTCAGGATAAAGGAACAAAAGGTCAGGATAAAGGACTAAAAGATCAGGATAAAGAAGGACCAAAAGGTCAGGATAAAGGACCAAAAGGTCAGGATAAAGGAACAAAAGGTCAGGATAAAGGACTAAAAGATCAGGATAAAGAAGGACCAAAAGGTCAGGATAAAGGAACAAAAGGTCAGGATAAAGGACTAAAAGATCAGGATAAAGAAGGACCAAAAGGTCAGGATAAAGGACCAAAAGGTCAGGATAAAGGTCCAAAAGGTCAGGATAAAGGACCAAAAGATCAGGATAAAGGACCAAAAGGTCAGGATAAAGGACCAAAAGGTCAGGATAAAGGACCAAAAGGTCAGGATAAAGGACCAAAAGGTCAGGATAAAGGACCAAAAGGTCAGGATAAAAGACCAAAAGGTCAGGATAAAGGACCAAAAGGTCAGGATAAAGGACCAAAAGGTCAGGATAAAGGACCAAAAGGTCAGGATAAAGGACCAAAAGATCAGGATAAAGGACTAAAAGATCAGGATAAAGGACTAAAACATCAGGATAAAGGACCAAAAGGTCAGGATAAAGGACCAAAAGGTCAGGATAAAGGACTAAAAGGTCAGGATAAAGGACCAAAAGGTCAAGATAAAGGACCAAAAGGTCAGGATAAAGGACCAAAAGGTCAGGATAAAGGACCAAAAGATCAGGATAAAGGACTAAAAGATCAGGATAAAGGACTAAAACATCAGGATAAAGGACCAAAAGGTCAGGATAAAGGACCAAAAGGTCAGGATAAAGGACTAAAAGATCAGGATAAAGGACTAAAAGGTCAGGATAAAGGACCAAAAGGTCAAGATAAAGGACCAAAAGGTCAGGATAAAGGACCAAAAGGTCAGGATAAAGGACTAAAAGATCAGGATAAAGGACCAAAAGGTCAGGATAAAGGAACAAAAGGTCAGGATAAAGGACCAAAAGGTCAGGATAAAGGACTAAAAGATCAGGATAAAGGACTAAAAGATCAGGATAAAGGACTAAAAGGTCAGGATAAAGGACCAAAAGGTCAGGATAAAGGACCAAAAGATCAGGATAAAGGACCAAAAGACCAGGATAAAGGACCAAAAGATCAGGATAAACGACCAAAAGGTCAGGATAAAGGACCAAAAGGTCAGGATAAAGGACCAAAAGATAAGGATAAAGGTCCAAAAGGTCAGGATAAAGGACTAAAAGGTCAGGATAAAGGACCAAAAGGTCAGGATAAAGGACTAAAAGGTCAGGATAAAGGACCAAAAGGTCAGGATAAAGGACTAAAAGGTCAGGATAAAGGACCAAAAGATCAGGATAAAGAAGGACCAAAAGGTCAGGATAAAAGACCAAAAGGTCAGGATAAAGGACCAAAAGGTCAGGATAAAGGACCAAAAGGTCAGGACTACAAGATCAGGATAAAGAAGGACCAAAAGGTCAGGATAAAAGACCAAAAGGTCAGGATAAAGGACCAAAAGGTCAGGATAAAGGACTAAAAGATCAGGATAAAGGACTAAAAGATAAGGATAAAGGTCCAAAAGGTCAGGATAAAGGACTAAAAGGTCAGGATAAAGGACCAAAAGGTCAGGATAAAGGACCAAAAGATCAGGATAAAGGACTAAAAGATCAGGATAAAGGACCAAAAGGTCAGGATAAAGGACCAAAAGGTCAGGATAAAGGACCAAAAGGTCAGGATAAAGGACCAAAAGGTCAGGATAAAGGACCAAAAGATAAGGATAAAGGTCCAAAAGGTCAGGATAAAGGACTAAAATGTCAGGATAAAGGACCAAAAGGTCAGGATAAAGGACCAAAAGATCAGGATAAAGGACCAAAAGGTCACGATAAAGGACCAAAAGGTCAGGATAAAGGACTAAAAGGTCAGGATAAAGGACCAAAAGGTCAGGATAAAGGACTAAAAGGTCAGGATAAAGGACCAAAAGATCAGGATAAAGAAGGACCAAATGGTCAGGATAAAAGACCAAAAGGTCAGGATAAAGGACCAAAAGATCAGGATAAAGAAGGACCAAATGGTCAGGATAAAAGACCAAAAGGTCAGGATAAAGGACCAAATGGTCAGGATAAAAGACCAAAAGGTCAAAATAAAGGACCAAAAGGTCAGGACTAAAAGATCAGGATAAAGGACTAAAAGATCAGGATAAAGAAGGACCAAAAGGTCAGGATAAAAGACCAAAAGGTCAGGATAAAGGACTAAAAGATCAGGATAAAGGACTAAAAGATCAGGATAAAGGACCAAAAGGTCAGGATGAAGGACCAAAAGGTCAGGATAAAAGACCAAAAGGTCAGGATAAAGGACTAAAAGATCAGGATAAAGGACCAAAAGATCAGGATAAAAGACCAAAAGGTCAGGATAAAGGACTAAAAGATCAGGATAAAGGACCAAAAGATCAGGATAAAGGACCAAAAGGTCAGGATAAAAGACCAAAAGGTCAGGATAAAGGACCAAAAGGTCAGGATAAAGGACCAAAAGGTCAGGATAAAGGACCAAAAGATCAGGATAAAGGACCAAATGATCAGGATAAAGGACCAAAAGATCAGGATAAAGGACCAAAAGGTCAGGATAAAGGACTAAAAGATCAGGATAAAGGACCAAAAGGTCAGGATAAAGGACCAAAAGATCAGGATAAAGGACCAAAAGGTCAGGATAAAGGACTAAAAGGTCAGGATAAAGGACCAAAAGATCAGGATAAAGGACTAAAAGGTCAGGATAAAGGACCAAAAGGTCAGGATAAAAGACCAAAAGATCAGGATAAAGGACCAAAAGATCAGGATAAAGGACCAAAAGATCAGGATAAAGGACCAAAAGGTCAGGATAAAGGACTAAAAGGTCAGGATAAAGGACCAAAAGATCAGGATAAAGGAATAAAAGGTCAGGATAAAGGACCAAAAGGTCAGGATAAAAGACCAAAAGGTCAGGATAAAGGACCAAAAGGTCAGGATAAAGGACCAAAAGGTCAGGATAAAGGACCAAAAGGTCAGGATAAAGGACCAAATGATCAGGATAAAGGACCAAAAGATCAGGATAAAGGACCAAAAGGTCAGGATAAAGGACTAAAAGGTCAGGATAAAGGACCAAAAGATCAGGATAAAGAAGGACCAAAAGGTCAGGATAAAGGACCAAAAGATCAGGATAAAGGACCAAAAGGTCAGGATAAAGGACTAAAAGATCAGGATAAAGGACCAAAAGATCAGGATAAAGGACTAAAAGGTCAGGATAAAGGACCAAAAGATCAGGATAAAGGACCAAAAGATCAGGATAAAGGACTAAAAGATCAGGATAAAGGACTAAAAGGTCAGGATAAAGGACTAAAAGGTCAGGATAAAGGACCAAAAGATCAGGATAAAGGACCAAAAGATCAGGATAATGGACCAAAAGGTCAGGATAAAGGACCAAAAGGTCAGGATAAAGAAGGACCAAAAGGTCAGGATAAAGGACCAAAAGACCACGATAAAGGACCAAAAGGTCAGGATAAAGAAGGACCAAAAGGTCAGGATAAAGGACCAAAAGATCAGGATAAAGAAGGACCAAAAGGTCAGGATAAAGGACCAAAAGGTGAGGATAAAGGACCAAAAGATCAGGATAAAGGACTAAAAGATCAGGATAAAGGACCAAAAGATCAGGATAAAGGACCAAAAGATCAGGATAAAGGACTAAATGATCAGGATAAAGGACTAAAAGATCAGGATAAAGGACCAAAAGGTCAGGATAAAGGACCAAAAGATCAGGATAAAGGACCAAAAGGTCAGGATAAAGGACTAAAAGATCAGGATAAAGGACTAAAAGGTCAGGATAAAGGACCAAAAGGTCAAGATAAAGGACCAAAAGGTCAGGATAAAGGACCAAAAGGTCAGGATAAAGGACTAAAAGATCAGGATAAAGGACCAAAAGGTCAGGATAAAGGAACAAAAGGTCAGGATAAAGGACCAAAAGGTCAGGATAAAGGACTAAAAGATCAGGATAAAGGACTAAAAGATCAGGATAAAGGACTAAAAGGTCAGGATAATGGACCAAAAGGTCAGGATAAAGGACCAAAAGATCAGGATAAAGGACCAAAAGATCAGGATAAAGGACCAAAAGGTCAGGATAAAGGACCAAAAGGTCAGGATAAAGGACCAAAAGATAAGGATAAAGGTCCAAAAGGTCAGGATAAAGGACTAAAAGGTCAGGATAAAGGACCAAAAGGTCAGGATAAAGGACTAAAAGGTCAGGATAAAGGACCAAAAGGTCAGGATAAAGGACTAAAAGGTCTGGATAAAGGACCAAAAGATCAGGATAAAGAAGGACCAAAAGGTCAGGATAAAAGACCAAAAGGTCAGGATAAAGGACCAAAAGGTCAGGATAAAGGACCAAAAGGTCAGGACTACAAGATCAGGATAAAGAAGGACCAAAAGGTCAGGATAAAAGACCAAAAGGTCAGGATAAAGGACCAAAAGGTCAGGATAAAGGACTAAAAGATCAGGATAAAGGACCAAATGATCAGGATAAAGGACCAAAAGATCAGGATAAAGGACCAAAAGGTCAGGATAAAGGACTAAAAGGTCAGGATAAAGGACCAAAAGATCAGGATAAAGAAGGACCAAAAGGTCAGGATAAAGGACCAAAAGATCAGGATAAAGGACCAAAAGGTCAGGATAAAGGACCAAAAGGTCAGGATAAAGGACCAAAAGGTCAGGATAAAGGACCAAAAGATCAGGATAAAGGACCAAATGATCAGGATAAAGGACCAAAAGATCAGGATAAAGGACCAAAAGGTCAGGATAAAGGACTAAAAGGTCAGGATAAAGGACCAAAAGATCAGGATAAAGAAGGACCAAAAGGTCAGGATAAAGGACCAAAAGATCAGGATAAAGGACCAAAAGGTCAGGATAAAGGACTAAAAGATCAGGATAAAGGACCAAAAGATCAGGATAAAGGACTAAAAGGTCAGGATAAAGGACCAAAAGATCAGGATAAAGGACTAAAAGGTCAGGATAAAGGACTAAAAGGTCAGGATAAAGGACCAAAAGATCAGGGTAAAGGACCAAAAGATCAGGATAAAGGACCAAAAGGTCAGGATAATGGACCAAAAGGTCAGGATAAAGGACCAAAAGGTCAGGATAAAGGACCAAAAGGTCAGGATAAAGGACCAAAAGATCAGGATAAAGAAGGACCAAAAGGTCAGGATAAAGGACCAAAAGATCAGGATAAAGGACCAAAAGGTCAGGATAAAGGACCAAAAGGTGAGGATAAAGGACCAAAAGGTCAGGATAAAGGACCAAAAGATCAGGATAAAGGACCAAATGATCAGGATAAAGGACCAAAAGATCAGGATAAAGGACTAAATGATCAGGATAAAGGACTAAAAGATCAGGATAAAGGACCAAAAGGTCAGGATAAAGGACCAAAAGATCAGGATAAAGGACCAAAAGGTCAGGATAAAGGACTAAAAGATCAGGATAAAGGACCAAAAGATCAGGATAAAGGACCAAAAGATCAGGATAAAGGACCAAAAGATCAGGATAATGGACCAAAAGATCAGGATAAAGGTCCAAAAGGTCAGGATAAAGGACCAAAAGGTCAGGATAAAGGACTAAAAGATCAGGATAAAGGACCAACAGATCAGGATAAAGGTCCAAAAGGTCAGGATAAAGGACCAAAAGGTCAGGATAAAGGACTAAAAGATCAGGATAAAGGACCAAAAGATCAGGATAAAGGTCCAAAAGGTCAGGATAAAGGACCAAAAGGTCAGGATAAAGGACCAAAAGGTCAGGATAAAGGACCAAAAGGTCAGGATAAAGGACCAAAAGGTCAGGATAAAGGACTAAAAGGTCAGGATAAAGGACCAAAAGATCAGGATAAAGAAGGACCAAAAGATCAGGATAAAGGACCAAAAGATCAGGATAAAGGACCAAAAGGTCAGGATAAAGGTCCAAAAGGTCAGGATATAGGACCAAAAGGTCAGGATAAAGGACCAAAAGGTCAGGATAAAGGACTAAAAGGTCAGGATAAAGGACCAAAAGATCAGGATAAAGAAGGACCAAAAGGTCAGGATAAAAGACCAAAAGATCAGGATAAAGGACCAAAAGATCAGGATAAAGGACTAAAAGATCAGGATAAAGAAGGACCAAAAGATCAGGATAAAAGACCAAAAGGTCAGGATAAAGGACCAAAAGATCAGGATAAAGGACCAAAAGATCAGGATAAAGGACCAAAAGATCAGGATAAAGGACCAAAAGGTCAGGATAAAGGACTAAAAGGTCAGGATAAAGGACCAAAAGATCAGGATAAAGGACTAAAAGGTCAGGATAAAGGACCAAAAGGTCAGGATAAAAGACCAAAAGATCAGGATAAAGGACCAAAAGATCAGGATAAAGGACCAAAAGATCAGGATAAAGGACCAAAAGGTCAGGATAAAGAACTAAAAGGTCAGGATAAAGGACCAAAAGATCAGGATAAAGGACTAAAAGGTCAGGATAAAGGACCAAAAGGTCAGGATAAAAGACCAAAAGGTCAGGATAAAGGACCAAAAGGTCAGGATAAAGGACCAAAAGGTCAGGATAAAGGACCAAAAGATCAGGATAAAGGACCAAATGATCAGGATAAAGGACCAAAAGATCAGGATAAAGGACCAAAAGGTCAGGATAAAGGACTAAAAGGTCAGGATAAAGGACCAAAAGATCAGGATAAAGAAGGACCAAAAGGTCAGGATAAAGGACCAAAAGATCAGGATAAAGGACCAAAAGGTCAGGATAAAGGACTAAAAGATCAGGACTACAAGATCAGGATAAAGAAGGACCAAAAGGTCAGGATAAAAGACCAAAAGGTCAGGATAAAGGACCAAAAGGTCAGGATAAAGGACCAAAAGGTCAGGACTACAAGATCAGGATAAAGAAGGACCAAAAGGTCAGGATAAAAGACCAAAAGGTCAGGATAAAGGACCAAAAGGTCAGGATAAAGGACTAAAAGATCAGGATAAAGGACCAAATGATCAGGATAAAGGACCAAAAGATCAGGATAAAGGACCAAAAGGTCAGGATAAAGGACTAAAAGGTCAGGATAAAGGACCAAAAGATCAGGATAAAGAAGGACCAAAAGGTCAGGATAAAGGACCAAAAGATCAGGATAAAGGACCAAAAGGTCAGGATAAAGGACCAAAAGGTCAGGATAAAGGACCAAAAGGTCAGGATAAAGGACCAAAAGATCAGGATAAAGGACCAAATGATCAGGATAAAGGACCAAAAGATCAGGATAAAGGACCAAAAGGTCAGGATAAAGGACTAAAAGGTCAGGATAAAGGACCAAAAGATCAGGATAAAGAAGGACCAAAAGGTCAGGATAAAGGACCAAAAGATCAGGATAAAGGACCAAAAGGTCAGGATAAAGGACTAAAAGATCAGGATAAAGGACCAAAAGATCAGGATAAAGGACTAAAAGGTCAGGATAAAGGACCAAAAGATCAGGATAAAGGACTAAAAGGTCAGGATAAAGGACTAAAAGGTCAGGATAAAGGACCAAAAGATCAGGATAAAGGACCAAAAGATCAGGATAAAGGACCAAAAGGTCAGGATAATGGACCAAAAGGTCAGGATAAAGGACCAAAAGGTCAGGATAAAGGACCAAAAGGTCAGGATAAAGGACCAAAAGATCAGGATAAAGAAGGACCAAAAGGTCAGGATAAAGGACCAAAAGACCACGATAAAGGACCAAAAGGTCAGGATAAAGAAGGACCAAAAGGTCAGGATAAAGGACCAAAAGATCAGGATAAAGAAGGACCAAAAGGTCAGGATAAAGGACCAAAAGGTGAGGATAAAGGACCAAAAGATCAGGATAAAGGACTAAAAGATCAGGATAAAGGACCAAAAGATCAGGATAAAGGACCAAAAGATCAGGATAAAGGACTAAATGATCAGGATAAAGGACTAAAAGATCAGGATAAAGGACCAAAAGGTCAGGATAAAGGACCAAAAGATCAGGATAAAGGACCAAAAGGTCAGGATAAAGGACTAAAAGATCAGGATAAAGGACCAAAAGATCAGGATAAAGGACCAAAAGATCAGGATAAAGGACCAAAAGATCAGGATAAAGGACCAAAAGGTCAGGATAAAGGACCAAAAGATCGGGATAATGGACCAAAAGATCAGGATAAAGGTCCAAAAGGTCAGGATAAAGGACCAAAAGGTCAGGATAAAGGACTAAAAGATCAGGATAAAGGACCAACAGATCAGGATAAAGGTCCAAAAGGTCAGGATAAAGGACCAAAAGGTCAGGATAAAGGACTAAAAGATCAGGATAAAGGACCAAAAGATCAGGATAAAGGTCCAAAAGGTCAGGATAAAGGACCAAAAGGTCAGGATAAAGGACCAAAAGGTCAGGATAAAGGACCAAAAGGTCAGGATAAAGGACCAAAAGGTCAGGATAAAGGACTAAAAGGTCAGGATAAAGGACCAAAACATCAGGATAAAGAAGGACCAAAAGATCAGGATAAAGGACCAAAAGATCAGGATAAAGGACCAAAAGGTCAGGATAAAGGTCCAAAAGGTCAGGATATAGGACCAAAAGGTCAGGATAAAGGACCAAAAGGTCAGGATAAAGGACTAAAAGGTCAGGATAAAGGACCAAAAGATCAGGATAAAGAAGGACCAAAAGGTCAGGATAAAAGACCAAAAGATCAGGATAAAGGACCAAAAGATCAGGATAAAGGACTAAAAGATCAGGATAAAGAAGGACCAAAAGATCAGGATAAAAGACCAAAAGGTCAGGATAAAGGACCAAAAGATCAGGATAAAGGACCAAAAGATCAGGATAAAGGACCAAAAGATCAGGATAAAGGACCAAAAGGTGAGGATAAAGGACCAAAAGGTCAGGATAAAGGACCAAAAGATCAGGATAAAGGACCAAATGATCAGGATAAAGGACCAAAAGATCAGGATAAAGGACTAAATGATCAGGATAAAGGACTAAAAGATCAGGATAAAGGACCAAAAGGTCAGGATAAAGGACCAAAAGATCAGGATAAAGGACCAAAAGGTCAGGATAAAGGACTAAAAGATCAGGATAAAGGACCAAAAGATCAGGATAAAGGACCAAAAGATCAGGATAAAGGACCAAAAGATCAGGATAATGGACCAAAAGATCAGGATAAAGGTCCAAAAGGTCAGGATAAAGGACCAAAAGGTCAGGATAAAGGACTAAAAGATCAGGATAAAGGACCAACAGATCAGGATAAAGGTCCAAAAGGTCAGGATAAAGGACCAAAAGGTCAGGATAAAGGACTAAAAGATCAGGATAAAGGACCAAAAGATCAGGATAAAGGTCCAAAAGGTCAGGATAAAGGACCAAAAGGTCAGGATAAAGGACCAAAAGGTCAGGATAAAGGACCAAAAGGTCAGGATAAAGGACCAAAAGGTCAGGATAAAGGACTAAAAGGTCAGGATAAAGGACCAAAAGATCAGGATAAAGAAGGACCAAAAGATCAGGATAAAGGACCAAAAGATCAGGATAAAGGACCAAAAGGTCAGGATAAAGGTCCAAAAGGTCAGGATATAGGACCAAAAGGTCAGGATAAAGGACCAAAAGGTCAGGATAAAGGACTAAAAGGTCAGGATAAAGGACCAAAAGATCAGGATAAAGAAGGACCAAAAGGTCAGGATAAAAGACCAAAAGATCAGGATAAAGGACCAAAAGATCAGGATAAAGGACTAAAAGATCAGGATAAAGAAGGACCAAAAGATCAGGATAAAAGACCAAAAGGTCAGGATAAAGGACCAAAAGATCAGGATAAAGGACCAAAAGATCAGGATAAAGGACCAAAAGATCAGGATAAAGGACCAAAAGGTCAGGATAAAGGACTAAAAGGTCAGGATAAAGGACCAAAAGATCAGGATAAAGGACTAAAAGGTCAGGATAAAGGACCAAAAGGTCAGGATAAAAGACCAAAAGATCAGGATAAAGGACCAAAAGATCAGGATAAAGGACCAAAAGATCAGGATAAAGGACCAAAAGGTCAGGATAAAGAACTAAAAGGTCAGGATAAAGGACCAAAAGATCAGGATAAAGGACTAAAAGGTCAGGATAAAGGACCAAAAGGTCAGGATAAAAGACCAAAAGGTCAGGATAAAGGACCAAAAGGTCAGGATAAAGGACCAAAAGGTCAGGATAAAGGACCAAAAGATCAGGATAAAGGACCAAATGATCAGGATAAAGGACCAAAAGATCAGGATAAAGGACCAAAAGGTCAGGATAAAGGACTAAAAGGTCAGGATAAAGGACCAAAAGATCAGGATAAAGAAGGACCAAAAGGTCAGGATAAAGGACCAAAAGATCAGGATAAAGGACCAAAAGGTCAGGATAAAGGACTAAAAGATCAGGACTACAAGATCAGGATAAAGAAGGACCAAAAGGTCAGGATAAAAGACCAAAAGGTCAGGATAAAGGACCAAAAGGTCAGGATAAAGGACCAAAAGGTCAGGACTACAAGATCAGGATAAAGAAGGACCAAAAGGTCAGGATAAAAGACCAAAAGGTCAGGATAAAGGACCAAAAGGTCAGGATAAAGGACTAAAAGATCAGGATAAAGGACCAAATGATCAGGATAAAGGACCAAAAGATCAGGATAAAGGACCAAAAGGTCAGGATAAAGGACTAAAAGGTCAGGATAAAGGACCAAAAGATCAGGATAAAGAAGGACCAAAAGGTCAGGATAAAGGACCAAAAGATCAGGATAAAGGACCAAAAGGTCAGGATAAAGGACCAAAAGGTCAGGATAAAGGACCAAAAGGTCAGGATAAAGGACCAAAAGATCAGGATAAAGGACCAAATGATCAGGATAAAGGACCAAAAGATCAGGATAAAGGACCAAAAGGTCAGGATAAAGGACTAAAAGGTCAGGATAAAGGACCAAAAGATCAGGATAAAGAAGGACCAAAAGGTCAGGATAAAGGACCAAAAGATCAGGATAAAGGACCAAAAGGTCAGGATAAAGGACTAAAAGATCAGGATAAAGGACCAAAAGATCAGGATAAAGGACTAAAAGGTCAGGATAAAGGACCAAAAGATCAGGATAAAGGACTAAAAGGTCAGGATAAAGGACTAAAAGGTCAGGATAAAGGACCAAAAGATCAGGATAAAGGACCAAAAGATCAGGATAAAGGACCAAAAGGTCAGGATAAAGGACCAAAAGGTCAGGATAAAGGACCAAAAGGTCAGGATAAAGGACCAAAAGATCAGGATAAAGAAGGACCAAAAGGTCAGGATAAAGGACCAAAAGACCACGATAAAGGACCAAAAGGTCAGGATAAAGAAGGACCAAAAGGTCAGGATAAAGGACCAAAAGATCAGGATAAAGAAGGACCAAAAGGTCAGGATAAAGGACCAAAAGGTGAGGATAAAGGACCAAAAGATCAGGATAAAGGACTAAAAGATCAGGATAAAGGACCAAAAGATCAGGATAAAGGACCAAAAGATCAGGATAAAGGACTAAATGATCAGGATAAAGGACTAAAAGATCAGGATAAAGGACCAAAAGGTCAGGATAAAGGACCAAAAGATCAGGATAAAGGACCAAAAGGTCAGGATAAAGGACTAAAAGATCAGGATAAAGGACCAAAAGATCAGGATAAAGGACCAAAAGATCAGGATAAAGGACCAAAAGATCAGGATAAAGGACCAAAAGGTCAGGATAAAGGACCAAAAGATCGGGATAATGGACCAAAAGATCAGGATAAAGGTCCAAAAGGTCAGGATAAAGGACCAAAAGGTCAGGATAAAGGACTAAAAGATCAGGATAAAGGACCAACAGATCAGGATAAAGGTCCAAAAGGTCAGGATAAAGGACCAAAAGGTCAGGATAAAGGACTAAAAGATCAGGATAAAGGACCAAAAGATCAGGATAAAGGTCCAAAAGGTCAGGATAAAGGACCAAAAGGTCAGGATAAAGGACCAAAAGGTCAGGATAAAGGACCAAAAGGTCAGGATAAAGGACCAAAAGGTCAGGATAAAGGACTAAAAGGTCAGGATAAAGGACCAAAACATCAGGATAAAGAAGGACCAAAAGATCAGGATAAAGGACCAAAAGATCAGGATAAAGGACCAAAAGGTCAGGATAAAGGTCCAAAAGGTCAGGATATAGGACCAAAAGGTCAGGATAAAGGACCAAAAGGTCAGGATAAAGGACTAAAAGGTCAGGATAAAGGACCAAAAGATCAGGATAAAGAAGGACCAAAAGGTCAGGATAAAAGACCAAAAGATCAGGATAAAGGACCAAAAGATCAGGATAAAGGACTAAAAGATCAGGATAAAGAAGGACCAAAAGATCAGGATAAAAGACCAAAAGGTCAGGATAAAGGACCAAAAGATCAGGATAAAGGACCAAAAGATCAGGATAAAGGACCAAAAGATCAGGATAAAGGACCAAAAGGTCAGGATAAAGGACTAAAAGGTCAGGATAAAGGACCAAAAGATCAGGATAAAGGACTAAAAGGTCAGGATAAAGGACCAAAAGGTCAGGATAAAAGACCAAAAGATCAGGATAAAGGACCAAAAGATCAGGATAAAGGACCAAAAGATCAGGATAAAGGACCAAAAGGTCAGGATAAAGAACTAAAAGGTCAGGATAAAGGACCAAAAGATCAGGATAAAGGACTAAAAGGTCAGGATAAAGGACCAAAAGGTCAGGATAAAAGACCAAAAGGTCAGGATAAAGGACCAAAAGGTCAGGATAAAGGACCAAAAGGTCAGGATAAAGGACCAAAAGATCAGGATAAAGGACCAAATGATCAGGATAAAGGACCAAAAGATCAGGATAAAGGACCAAAAGGTCAGGATAAAGGACTAAAAGGTCAGGATAAAGGACCAAAAGATCAGGATAAAGAAGGACCAAAAGGTCAGGATAAAGGACCAAAAGATCAGGATAAAGGACCAAAAGGTCAGGATAAAGGACTAAAAGATCAGGACAAAGGACCAAAAGATCAGGATAAAGGACTAAAAGGTCAGGATAAAGGACCAAAAGATCAGGATAAAGGACTAAAAGGTCAGGATAAAGGACTAAAAGGTCAGGATAAAGGACCAAAAGATCAGGATAAAGGACCAAAAGATCAGGATAAAGGACCAAAAGGTCAGGATAATGGACCAAAAGGTCAGGATAAAGGACCAAAAGGTCAGGATAAAGGACCAAAAGGTCAGGATAAAGGACCAAAAGGTCAGGATAAAGGACCAAAAGATCAGGATAAAGAAGGACCAAAAGGTCAGGATAAAGGACCAAAAGACCACGATAAAGGACCAAAAGGTCAGGATAAAGAAGGACCAAAAGGTCAGGATAAAGGACCAAAAGATCAGGATAAAGAAGGACCAAAAGGTCAGGATAAAGGACCAAAAGGTCAGGATAAAGGACCAAAAGATCAGGATAAAGGACTAAAAGATCAGGATAAAGGACCAAAAGATCAGGATAAAGGACCAAAAGATCAGGATAAAGGACTAAATGATCAGGATAAAGGACTAAAAGATCAGGATAAAGGACCAAAAGGTCAGGATAAAGGACCAAAAGATCAGGATAAAGGACCAAAAGGTCAGGATAAAGGACCAAAAGGTCAGGATGAAGGACCAAAAGGTCAGGATAAAAGACCAAAAGGTCAGGATAAAGGACTAAAAGATCAGGATAAAGGACCAAAAGATCAGGATAAAAGACCAAAAGGTCAGGATAAAGGACTAAAAGATCAGGATAAAGGACCAAAAGATCAGGATAAAGGACCAAAAGGTCAGGATAAAAGACCAAAAGGTCAGGATAAAGGACCAAAAGGTCAGGATAAAGGACCAAAAGGTCAGGATAAAGGACCAAAAGATCAGGATAAAGGACCAAATGATCAGGATAAAGGACCAAAAGATCAGGATAAAGGACCAAAAGGTCAGGATAAAGGACCAAAAGGTCAGGATAAAGGACCAAAAGGTCAGGATAAAGGTCCAAAAGGTCAGGATAAAGGACCAAAAGGTCAGGATAAAGGACTAAAAGATCAGGATAAAGGACCAAAAGGTCAGGATAAAGGACCAAAAGATCAGGATAAAGGACCAAAAGGTCAGGATAAAGGACTAAAAGGTCAGGATAAAGGACCAAAAGATCAGGATAAAGGACTAAAAGGTCAGGATAAAGGACCAAAAGGTCAGGATAAAAGACCAAAAGATCAGGATAAAGGACCAAAAGATCAGGATAAAGGACCAAAAGATCAGGATAAAGGACCAAAAGGTCAGGATAAAGGACTAAAAGGTCAGGATAAAGGACCAAAAGATCAGGATAAAGGAATAAAAGGTCAGGATAAAGGACCAAAAGGTCAGGATAAAAGACCAAAAGGTCAGGATAAAGGACCAAAAGGTCAGGATAAAGGACCAAAAGGTCAGGATAAAGGACCAAAAGGTCAGGATAAAGGACCAAAAGGTCAGGATAAAGGACCAAAAGGTCAGGATAAAGGACCAAAAGATCAGGATAAAGGACCAAAAGGTCAGGATAAAGGACTAAAAGGTCAGGATAAAGGACCAAAAGATCAGGATAAAGAAGGACCAAAAGGTCAGGATAAAGGACCAAAAGATCAGGATAAAGGACCAAAAGGTCAGGATAAAGGACTAAAAGATCAGGATAAAGGACCAAAAGGTCAGGATAAAGGACCAAAAGATCAGGATAAAGGACTAAAAGATCAGGATAAAGGACTAAAAGGTCAGGATAAAGGACTAAAAGGTCAGGATAAAGGACCAAAAGATCAGGATAAAGGACCAAAAGATCAGGATAATGGACCAAAAGGTCAGGATAAAGGACCAAAAGGTCAGGATAAAGAAGGACCAAAAGGTCAGGATAAAGGACCAAAAGACCACGATAAAGGACCAAAAGATCAGGATAATGGACCAAAAGGTCAGGATAAAGGACCAAAAGGTCAGGATAAAGAAGGACCAAAAGGTCAGGATAAAGGACCAAAAGATCAGGATAATGGACCAAAAGGTCAGGATAAAGGACTAAAAGGTCAGGATAAAGAAGGACCAAAAGGTCAGGATAAAGGACCAAAAGATCAGGATAAAGAAGGACCAAAAGGTCAGGATAAAGGACCAAAAGGTGAGGATAAAGGACCAAAAGATCAGGATAAAGGACTAAAAGATCAGGATAAAGGACCAAAAGATCAGGATAAAGGACCAAAAGATCAGGATAAAGGACTAAATGATCAGGATAAAGGACTAAAAGATCAGGATAAAGGACCAAAAGGTCAGGATAAAGGACCAAAAGATCAGGATAAAGGACCAAAAGGTCAGGATAAAGGACTAAAAGATCAGGATAAAGGACTAAAAGGTCAGGATAAAGGACCAAAAGGTCAAGATAAAGGACCAAAAGGTCAGGATAAAGGACCAAAAGGTCAGGATAAAGGACTAAAAGATCAGGATAAAGGACCAAAAGGTCAGGATAAAGGACCAAAAGGTCAGGATAAAGGACCAAAAGGTCAGGATAAAGGACTAAAAGATCAGGATAAAGGACTAAAAGATCAGGATAAAGGACTAAAAGGTCAGGATAAAGGACCAAAAGGTCAGGATAAAGGACCAAAAGATCAGGATAAAGGACCAAAAGACCAGGATAAAGGACCAAAAGATCAGGATAAAGGACCAAAAGTTCAGGATAAAGGACCAAAAGGTCAGGATAAAGGACCAAAAGATAAGGATAAAGGTCCAAAAGGTCAGGATAAAGGACTAAAAGGTCAGGATAAAGGACCAAAAGGTCAGGATAAAGGACTAAAAGGTCAGGATAAAGGACCAAAAGGTCAGGATAAAGGACTAAAAGGTCTGGATAAAGGACCAAAAGATCAGGATAAAGAAGGACCAAAAGGTCAGGATAAAAGACCAAAAGGTCAGGATAAAGGACCAAAAGGTCAGGATAAAGGACCAAAAGGTCAGGACTACAAGATCAGGATAAAGAAGGACCAAAAGGTCAGGATAAAAGACCAAAAGTTCAGGATAAAGGACCAAAAGGTCAGGATAAAGGACTAAAAGATCAGGATAAAGGACCAAATGATCAGGATAAAGGACCAAAAGATCAGGATAAAGGACCAAAAGGTCAGGATAAAGGACTAAAAGGTCAGGATAAAGGACCAAAAGATCAGGATAAAGAAGGACCAAAAGGTCAGGATAAAGGACCAAAAGATCAGGATAAAGGACCAAAAGGTCAGGATAAAGGACCAAAAGGTCAGGATAAAGGACCAAAAGGTCAGGATAAAGGACTAAAAGGTCAGGATAAAGGACCAAAAGATCAGGATAAAGGACCAAAAGGTCAGGATAAAGGACCAAAAGATCAGGATAAAGGACCAAATGATCAGGATAAAGGACTAAAAGGTCAGGATAAAGGACCAAAAGATCAGGATAAAGGACCAAAAGATCAGGATAAAGGACCAAAAGGTCAGGATAAAGGACCAAAAGATCAGGATAAAGGACCAAATGATCAGGATAAAGGACCAAAAGATCAGGATAAAGGACCAAAAGGTCAGGATAAAGGACTAAAAGGTCAGGATAAAGGACCAAAAGATCAGGATAAAGAAGGACCAAAAGGTCAGGATAAAGGACCAAAAGATCAGGATAAAGGACCAAAAGGTCAGGATAAAGGACTAAAAGATCAGGATAAAGGACCAAAAGATCAGGATAAAGGACTAAAAGGTCAGGATAAAGGACCAAAAGATCAGGATAAAGGACTAAAAGGTCAGGATAAAGGACTAAAAGGTCAGGATAAAGGACCAAAAGATCAGGATAAAGGACCAAAAGATCAGGATAAAGGACCAAAAGGTCAGGATAATGGACCAAAAGGTCAGGATAAAGGACCAAAAGGTCAGGATAAAGGACCAAAAGGTCAGGATAAAGGACCAAAAGATCAGGATAAAGAAGGACCAAAAGGTCAGGATAAAGGACCAAAAGACCACGATAAAGGACCAAAAGGTCAGGATAAAGAAGGACCAAAAGGTCAGGATAAAGGACCAAAAGATCAGGATAAAGAAGGACCAAAAGGTCAGGATAAAGGACCAAAAGGTGAGGATAAAGGACCAAAAGATCAGGATAAAGGACTAAAAGATCAGGATAAAGGACCAAAAGATCAGGATAAAGGACCAAAAGATCAGGATAAAGGACTAAATGATCAGGATAAAGGACTAAAAGATCAGGATAAAGGACCAAAAGGTCAGGATAAAGGACCAAAAGATCAGGATAAAGGACCAAAAGGTCAGGATAAAGGACTAAAAGATCAGGATAAAGGACCAAAAGATCAGGATAAAGGACCAAAAGATCAGGATAAAGGACCAAAAGATCAGGATAAAGGACCAAAAGATCAGGATAAAGGACCAAAAGATCGGGATAATGGACCAAAAGATCAGGATAAAGGTCCAAAAGGTCAGGATAAAGGACCAAAAGGTCAGGATAAAGGACTAAAAGATCAGGATAAAGGACCAACAGATCAGGATAAAGGTCCAAAAGGTCAGGATAAAGGACCAAAAGGTCAGGATAAAGGACTAAAAGATCAGGATAAAGGACCAAAAGATCAGGATAAAGGTCCAAAAGGTCAGGATAAAGGACCAAAAGGTCAGGATAAAGGACCAAAAGGTCAGGATAAAGGACCAAAAGGTCAGGATAAAGGACCAAAAGGTCAGGATAAAGGACTAAAAGGTCAGGATAAAGGACCAAAAGATCAGGATAAAGAAGGACCAAAAGATCAGGATAAAGGACCAAAAGATCAGGATAAAGGACCAAAAGGTCAGGATAAAGGTCCAAAAGGTCAGGATATAGGACCAAAAGGTCAGGATAAAGGACCAAAAGGTCAGGATAAAGGACTAAAAGGTCAGGATAAAGGACCAAAAGATCAGGATAAAGAAGGACCAAAAGGTCAGGATAAAAGACCAAAAGATCAGGATAAAGGACCAAAAGATCAGGATAAAGGACTAAAAGATCAGGATAAAGAAGGACCAAAAGATCAGGATAAAAGACCAAAAGGTCAGGATAAAGGACCAAAAGATCAGGATAAAGGACCAAAAGATCAGGATAAAGGACCAAAAGATCAGGATAAAGGACCAAAAGGTCAGGATAAAGGACTAAAAGGTCAGGATAAAGGACCAAAAGATCAGGATAAAGGACTAAAAGGTCAGGATAAAGGACCAAAAGGTCAGGATAAAAGACCAAAAGATCAGGATAAAGGACCAAAAGATCAGGATAAAGGACCAAAAGATCAGGATAAAGGACCAAAAGGTCAGGATAAAGAACTAAAAGGTCAGGATAAAGGACCAAAAGATCAGGATAAAGGACTAAAAGGTCAGGATAAAGGACCAAAAGGTCAGGATAAAAGACCAAAAGGTCAGGATAAAGGACCAAAAGGTCAGGATAAAGGACCAAAAGGTCAGGATAAAGGACCAAAAGATCAGGATAAAGGACCAAATGATCAGGATAAAGGACCAAAAGATCAGGATAAAGGACCAAAAGGTCAGGATAAAGGACTAAAAGGTCAGGATAAAGGACCAAAAGATCAGGATAAAGAAGGACCAAAAGGTCAGGATAAAGGACCAAAAGATCAGGATAAAGGACCAAAAGGTCAGGATAAAGGACTAAAAGATCAGGACAAAGGACCAAAAGGTCAGGATAAAGGACTAAAAGGTCAGGATAAAGGACCAAAAGATCAGGATAAAGAAGGACCAAAAGGTCAGGATAAAAGACCAAAAGGTCAGGATAAAGGACCAAAAGGTCAGGATAAAGGACCAAAAGGTCAGGACTACAAGATCAGGATAAAGAAGGACCAAAAGGTCAGGATAAAAGACCAAAAGGTCAGGATAAAGGACCAAAAGGTCAGGATAAAGGACTAAAAGATCAGGATAAAGGACCAAATGATCAGGATAAAGGACCAAAAGATCAGGATAAAGGACCAAAAGGTCAGGATAAAGGACTAAAAGGTCAGGATAAAGGACCAAAAGATCAGGATAAAGAAGGACCAAAAGGTCAGGATAAAGGACCAAAAGATCAGGATAAAGGACCAAAAGGTCAGGATAAAGGACCAAAAGGTCAGGATAAAGGACCAAAAGGTCAGGATAAAGGACCAAAAGATCAGGATAAAGGACCAAATGATCAGGATAAAGGACCAAAAGATCAGGATAAAGGACCAAAAGGTCAGGATAAAGGACTAAAAGGTCAGGATAAAGGACCAAAAGATCAGGATAAAGAAGGACCAAAAGGTCAGGATAAAGGACCAAAAGATCAGGATAAAGGACCAAAAGGTCAGGATAAAGGACTAAAAGATCAGGATAAAGGACCAAAAGATCAGGATAAAGGACTAAAAGGTCAGGATAAAGGACCAAAAGATCAGGATAAAGGACTAAAAGGTCAGGATAAAGGACTAAAAGGTCAGGATAAAGGACCAAAAGATCAGGATAAAGGACCAAAAGATCAGGATAAAGGACCAAAAGGTCAGGATAATGGACCAAAAGGTCAGGATAAAGGACCAAAAGGTCAGGATAAAGGACCAAAAGGTCAGGATAAAGGACCAAAAGATCAGGATAAAGAAGGACCAAAAGGTCAGGATAAAGGACCAAAAGGTCAGGATAAAGGACCAAAAGACCACGATAAAGGACCAAAAGGTCAGGATAAAGAAGGACCAAAAGGTCAGGATAAAGGACCAAAAGATCAGGATAAAGAAGGACCAAAAGGTCAGGATAAAGGACCAAAAGGTGAGGATAAAGGACCAAAAGATCAGGATAAAGGACTAAAAGATCAGGATAAAGGACCAAAAGATCAGGATAAAGGACCAAAAGATCAGGATAAAGGACTAAATGATCAGGATAAAGGACTAAAAGATCAGGATAAAGGACCAAAAGGTCAGGATAAAGGACCAAAAGATCAGGATAAAGGACCAAAAGGTCAGGATAAAGGACTAAAAGATCAGGATAAAGGACCAAAAGATCAGGATAAAGGACCAAAAGATCAGGATAAAGGACCAAAAGATCAGGATAAAGGACCAAAAGATCGGGATAATGGACCAAAAGATCAGGATAAAGGTCCAAAAGGTCAGGATAAAGGACCAAAAGGTCAGGATAAAGGACTAAAAGATCAGGATAAAGGACCAACAGATCAGGATAAAGGTCCAAAAGGTCAGGATAAAGGACCAAAAGGTCAGGATAAAGGACTAAAAGATCAGGATAAAGGACCAAAAGATCAGGATAAAGGTCCAAAAGGTCAGGATAAAGGACCAAAAGGTCAGGATAAAGGACCAAAAGGTCAGGATAAAGGACCAAAAGGTCAGGATAAAGGACCAAAAGGTCAGGATAAAGGACTAAAAGGTCAGGATAAAGGACCAAAACATCAGGATAAAGAAGGACCAAAAGATCAGGATAAAGGACCAAAAGATCAGGATAAAGGACCAAAAGGTCAGGATAAAGGTCCAAAAGGTCAGGATATAGGACCAAAAGGTCAGGATAAAGGACCAAAAGGTCAGGATAAAGGACTAAAAGGTCAGGATAAAGGACCAAAAGATCAGGATAAAGAAGGACCAAAAGGTCAGGATAAAAGACCAAAAGATCAGGATAAAGGACCAAAAGATCAGGATAAAGGACTAAAAGATCAGGATAAAGAAGGACCAAAAGATCAGGATAAAAGACCAAAAGGTCAGGATAAAGGACCAAAAGATCAGGATAAAGGACCAAAAGATCAGGATAAAGGACCAAAAGATCAGGATAAAGGACCAAAAGGTCAGGATAAAGGACTAAAAGGTCAGGATAAAGGACCAAAAGATCAGGATAAAGGACTAAAAGGTCAGGATAAAGGACCAAAAGGTCAGGATAAAAGACCAAAAGATCAGGATAAAGGACCAAAAGATCAGGATAAAGGACCAAAAGATCAGGATAAAGGACCAAAAGGTCAGGATAAAGAACTAAAAGGTCAGGATAAAGGACCAAAAGATCAGGATAAAGGACTAAAAGGTCAGGATAAAGGACCAAAAGGTCAGGATAAAAGACCAAAAGGTCAGGATAAAGGACCAAAAGGTCAGGATAAAGGACCAAAAGGTCAGGATAAAGGACCAAAAGATCAGGATAAAGGACCAAATGATCAGGATAAAGGACCAAAAGATCAGGATAAAGGACCAAAAGGTCAGGATAAAGGACTAAAAGGTCAGGATAAAGGACCAAAAGATCAGGATAAAGAAGGACCAAAAGGTCAGGATAAAGGACCAAAAGATCAGGATAAAGGACCAAAAGGTCAGGATAAAGGACTAAAAGATCAGGACAAAGGACCAAAAGATCAGGATAAAGGACTAAAAGGTCAGGATAAAGGACCAAAAGATCAGGATAAAGGACTAAAAGGTCAGGATAAAGGACTAAAAGGTCAGGATAAAGGACCAAAAGATCAGGATAAAGGACCAAAAGATCAGGATAAAGGACCAAAAGGTCAGGATAATGGACCAAAAGGTCAGGATAAAGGACCAAAAGGTCAGGATAAAGGACCAAAAGGTCAGGATAAAGGACCAAAAGGTCAGGATAAAGGACCAAAAGATCAGGATAAAGAAGGACCAAAAGGTCAGGATAAAGGACCAAAAGACCACGATAAAGGACCAAAAGGTCAGGATAAAGAAGGACCAAAAGGTCAGGATAAAGGACCAAAAGATCAGGATAAAGAAGGACCAAAAGGTCAGGATAAAGGACCAAAAGGTCAGGATAAAGGACCAAAAGATCAGGATAAAGGACTAAAAGATCAGGATAAAGGACCAAAAGATCAGGATAAAGGACCAAAAGATCAGGATAAAGGACTAAATGATCAGGATAAAGGACTAAAAGATCAGGATAAAGGACCAAAAGGTCAGGATAAAGGACCAAAAGATCAGGATAAAGGACCAAAAGGTCAGGATAAAGGACTAAAAGATCAGGATAAAGGACCAAAAGATCAGGATAAAGGACCAAAAGATCAGGATAAAGGACCAAAAGATCAGGATAAAGGACCAAAAGATCAGGATAAAGGACTAAAAGATCAGGATAAAGGACCAACAGATCAGGATAAAGGTCCAAAAGGTCAGGATAAAGGACCAAAAGGTCAGGATAAAGGACTAAAAGATCAGGATAAAGGACCAAAAGATCAGGATAAAGGTCCAAAAGGTCAGGATAAAGGACTAAAAGATCAGGATAAAGGACCAAAAGATCAGGATAAAGGACCAACAGATCAGGATAAAGGTCCAAAAGGTCAGGATAAAGGACCAAAAGGTCAGGATAAAGGACTAAAAGATCAGGATAAAGGACCAAAAGATCAGGATAAAGGTCCAAAAGGTCAGGATAAAGGACCAAAAGGTCAGGATAAAGGACCAAAAGGTCAGGATAAAGGACCAAAAGGTCAGGATAAAGGACCAAAAGGTCAGGATAAAGGACTAAAAGGTCAGGATAAAGGACCAAAAGATCAGGATAAAGAAGGACCAAAAGATCAGGATAAAGGACCAAAAGATCAGGATAAAGGACCAAAAGGTCAGGATAAAGGTCCAAAAGGTCAGGATATAGGACCAAAAGGTCAGGATAAAGGACCAAAAGGTCAGGATAAAGGACTAAAAGGTCAGGATAAAGGACCAAAAGATCAGGATAAAGAAGGACCAAAAGGTCAGGATAAAAGACCAAAAGATCAGGATAAAGGACCAAAAGATCAGGATAAAGGACTAAAAGATCAGGATAAAGAAGGACCAAAAGATCAGGATAAAAGACCAAAAGGTCAGGATAAAGGACCAAAAGATCAGGATAAAGGACCAAAAGATCAGGATAAAGGACCAAAAGATCAGGATAAAGGACCAAAAGGTCAGGATAAAGGACTAAAAGGTCAGGATAAAGGACCAAAAGATCAGGATAAAGGACTAAAAGGTCAGGATAAAGGACCAAAAGGTCAGGATAAAAGACCAAAAGATCAGGATAAAGGACCAAAAGATCAGGATAAAGGACCAAAAGATCAGGATAAAGGACCAAAAGGTCAGGATAAAGAACTAAAAGGTCAGGATAAAGGACCAAAAGATCAGGATAAAGGACTAAAAGGTCAGGATAAAGGACCAAAAGGTCAGGATAAAAGACCAAAAGGTCAGGATAAAGGACCAAAAGGTCAGGATAAAGGACCAAAAGGTCAGGATAAAGGACCAAAAGATCAGGATAAAGGACCAAATGATCAGGATAAAGGACCAAAAGATCAGGATAAAGGACCAAAAGGTCAGGATAAAGGACTAAAAGGTCAGGATAAAGGACCAAAAGATCAGGATAAAGAAGGACCAAAAGGTCAGGATAAAGGACCAAAAGATCAGGATAAAGGACCAAAAGGTCAGGATAAAGGACTAAAAGATCAGGACAAAGGACCAAAAGATCAGGATAAAGGACTAAAAGGTCAGGATAAAGGACCAAAAGATCAGGATAAAGGACTAAAAGGTCAGGATAAAGGACTAAAAGGTCAGGATAAAGGACCAAAAGATCAGGATAAAGGACCAAAAGATCAGGATAAAGGACCAAAAGGTCAGGATAATGGACCAAAAGGTCAGGATAAAGGACCAAAAGGTCAGGATAAAGGACCAAAAGGTCAGGATAAAGGACCAAAAGGTCAGGATAAAGGACCAAAAGATCAGGATAAAGAAGGACCAAAAGGTCAGGATAAAGGACCAAAAGACCACGATAAAGGACCAAAAGGTCAGGATAAAGAAGGACCAAAAGGTCAGGATAAAGGACCAAAAGATCAGGATAAAGAAGGACCAAAAGGTCAGGATAAAGGACCAAAAGGTCAGGATAAAGGACCAAAAGATCAGGATAAAGGACTAAAAGATCAGGATAAAGGACCAAAAGATCAGGATAAAGGACCAAAAGATCAGGATAAAGGACTAAATGATCAGGATAAAGGACTAAAAGATCAGGATAAAGGACCAAAAGGTCAGGATAAAGGACCAAAAGATCAGGATAAAGGACCAAAAGGTCAGGATAAAGGACTAAAAGATCAGGATAAAGGACCAAAAGATCAGGATAAAGGACCAAAAGATCAGGATAAAGGACCAAAAGATCAGGATAAAGGACCAAAAGATCAGGATAAAGGACCAAAAGATCAGGATAAAGGACCAACAGATCAGGATAAAGGTCCAAAAGGTCAGGATAAAGGACCAAAAGGTCAGGATAAAGGACTAAAAGATCAGGATAAAGGACCAAAAGATCAGGATAAAGGTCCAAAAGGTCAGGATAAAGGACTAAAAGATCAGGATAAAGGACCAAAAGATCAGGATAAAGGACCAAAAGATCAGGATAAAGGACTAAAAGATCAGGATAAAGGACTAAAAGATCAGGATAAAGGACCAAAAGGTCAGGATAAAGGACCAAAAGATCAGGATAAAGGACCAAAAGATCAGGATAAAGGACTAAAAGATCAGGATAAAGGACCAAAAGATCAGGATAAAGGACCAAAAGATCAGGATAAAGGACCAAAAGATCAGGATAAAGGACTAAAAGATCAGGATAAAGGACCAAAAGATCAGGATAAAGGTCCAAAAGGTCAGGATAAAGGACCAAAAGGTCAGGATAAAGGACTAAAAGATCAGGATAAAGGACCAAAAGATCAGGATAAAGGACCAAAAAGTCAGGATAAAGGATCAAAAGGTCAGGATAAAGGACCAAAAGATCAGGATAAAGGACCAAAAGGTCAGGATAAAGGACTAAAAGATCAGGATAAAGGACTAAAAGATCAGGATAAAGGACCAAAAGGTCAGGATAAAGGACTAAAAGATCAGGATAAAGGACCAAAAGATCAGGATAAAGGACTAAAAGATCAGGATAAAGGACTAAAAGGTCAGGATAAAGGACTAAAAGATCAGGATAAAGGACTAAAAGATCAGGATAAAGGACTAAAAGGTCAGGATAAAAGAGCAAAAGGTCAGGATAAAGGACCAAAAGATCAGGATAAAGGACCAAAAGATCAGGATAAAGGACCAAAAGGTCAGGATAAAGGACCAAAAGGTCAGGATAAAGGACCAAAAGATCAGGATAAAGGACTAAAAGATCAGGATAAAGGACCAAAAGGTCAGGATAAAGGACTAAAAGATCAGGATAAAGGACCAAAAGATCAGGATAAAGGACTAAAAGATCAGGATAAAGGACTAAAAGGTCAGGATAAAGGACTAAAAGATCAGGATAAAGGACTAAAAGATCAGGATAAAGGACTAAAAGATCAGGATAAAGGACTAAAAGGTCAGGATAAAAGAGCAAAAGGTCAGGATAAAGGACCAAAAGATCAGGATAAAGGACCAAAAGATCAGGATAAAGGACCAAAAGATCAGGATAAAGGACCAAAAGGTCAGGATAAAGGACCAAAAGGTCAGGATAAAGGACCAAAAGATCAGGATAAAGGACCAAAAGGTCAGGATAAAGGACCAAAAGGTCAGGATAAAGGACCAAAAGATCAGGATAAAGGACCAAAAGGTCAGGATAAAGGACCAAAAGATCAGGATAAAGGACCAAAAGGTCAGGATAAAGGACCAAAAGGTCAGGATAAAGGACCAAAAGGTCAGGATAAAGGACCAAAAGGTCAGGATAAAGGACCAAAAGGTCAGGATAAAGGACCAAAAGATCAGGATAAAGGACTAAAAGATCAGGATAAAGGACTAAAAGATCAGGATAAAGGACTAAAAGGTCAGGATAAAGGAACAAAAGGTCAGGATAAAGGAACAAAAGGTCAGGATAAAGGACCAAAAGATCAGGATAAAGGACCAAAAGATCAGGATAAAGGACCAAAAGATCAGGATAAAGGACCAAAAGGTCAGGATAAAGGACCAAAAGATCAGGATAAAGGACCAAAAGGTCAGGATAAAGGACTATATGATCAGGATAAAGAGGCGAATGAAGTGGAAAACACAGACCCACGGATCATGGCGGCAGCCGTCCAGTGGGCATTAAAGCACATCACCCGGTGTTATGAATGAAATGTGACTGAAATGTGACTGAAATGTGACTGAAATGTGAATGAAATGTGAATGAAATGTGAATGAAATGTGACTGAAATGTGACTGAAATGTGAGATCTTCAGCCAGCAGCAGAGGGTTCAGGCTTGTGTTCCTCTGGGAAACCCACCGGCTGTCTCTCTTCTTTCTGTTTTATCTTCTGCAGTGTGGTCGGACCCGCCATCACCTTCAGGATCAGACCCAACTCCAAGAACCTGACGGCTGCAGACGTGGCCGATAAAGCAGGTACCACCTGTGGTTTTATACGGTTTCATGTGTTAACAGCTCAGGAGCAGGAGGGAGGAAAGGGTGGGAGGGCCCGAGAACCACAGAAGAAGAAGAAGGACGTTTCAGAAGAAGAAACGGGAGGATCCTGGGGAAAAGAAGGGAGGAAAGAGGAGAGTTTCAGATGAAAAGAAGGGAGGAAAGAGGAGAGTTTCAGATGAAAAGAAGGGAGGAAAGAGGAGAGTTTCAGATGAAAAGAAGGGAGGAAAGAGGAAAGTTTCAGATGAAAAGAAGGGAGGAAAGATGACAAAGGATGGATGGAAAAGAATAATGGTGTAATAAAAGGAAGGACATAAAGAAAGGAATTGAACGTGTTTAGAATAATGGAGGGAGGAAAAGAAAGATGGCGGGGGTTTAATGCTGGCTGCTGAATGTTTTGCAGTGGCAGAGAAGAACTTCCTGGAGTCTGAGACGGGCCTGAAGGTGCTGCAGGGTGGAGTCGGAGAGGTGAGCCGTGAGATCTGACCCCGTCGGGAAAGAAGGGATTTAATGTCCTCTCCGTGACCCAATGTTCTCCCATTCCACCCAAAGGTTTCATGTTCTCAGGCTGCCATTAAACTCTTTGGCTTTCTCCTTTCTGTCTGCATGCCACACTTTCATTTTGTTAACTTTTTTAAAATGTATTTATCTTTTTTGTTATTTTTGGGCTATTTTCTTTCATTTTGTTAACTTTATTAAAATTTATTTATCTTTTTGTCATTTTTGGGCTATTTTCTTACATTTTGTCAACTTTTTTAACATTTATTTATCTTTTTTGTTATTTTTGGGCTATTTTCTTTCATTTTGTTAACTTTTTTTAAAAATGTATTTATCTTTTTTGTTATTTTTGGGCTATTTTCTTTCAATTTCTTAATTTTTTAAAAATGTTTTTATCTTTTTTGTTATTTTTGGGCTATTTTCTTTCATTTTGTCAACTTTTTTAAAAAGGTATTTATCTTTTTTGTCATTTTTGGGCTATTTTCTTACATTTTGTAAACTTTTTTTGAACATTTATTTATCTTTTTGTCATTTTTGGGCTATTTTCTTACATTTTGTTGACTTATTTTGAACAAAGGGTTCAAAACTGTTTGGCTTTCTCATTTCTGTCTTCACGCCACAGAAGAATGAAGCAAAGTCGATGCCTCTGGCGACCAGAGTCCAGCCCCGGTCCCGCTGGGCATTTGCAACGCTGGTGGCCATGGCCTGCATCGGCAGCATCCTGGTGGCGGCCATGACCATCGCCTGCCTGCGCCACCACGCGCACCGCCTGGCAGCAAAGAAGCTGGGCCTGGGACCAGAGGGAGGCAGCTTCAGTCACCAGGAGTACCAGGTGAGGAGTGCACCCACCGACTGTAGCGCCTCACAGTTTCTTTAGGTAGACATTTAAATAGATGCGTTTTTTTAAGGCTCCGAAGTGGAAACTCACTGCAACAAAAGGGAACGCGCTCATGATTACTGACACGCCTGCATGAAGGGCGTTCCAGACCGACCCGTGTAGAAACTTTCTGTCTGCAGAGGAAAAGTAACCGGCCTCGTTTGGAAGTGTGATGGGTGGAAAGTCCAGATGTTTGTGGTTAGATGTCTGCAGGTAAAACTATAACCTTACAGTAATCAGATCCCTGCATTTGTACTTCCAACCTCGGAGGATCAAGTGTGTTCGGCGCGAACTTGGCCAGGACTTCCAGAGTGGATAGATAGTTACAGTGAAGCACGGAGGTGGAAGTGTGATGGCATGTGGCTGCGTGGTGTGGCAGAAACTTTCACCAAAAGAGTTTCTGAAGAGGAGAAATGTGAAATTGTGGCCTGGTTGAGCGGCCTGATGTGGTGTTCTGACTTTTGTTGCATTAAGTTCCTTCGTTAGCTAATTAAGAGGCGTGTGTGTTTGGTAAAATAGTTCAAGTAATTATCGAACTGGAAATCTCTACTTCAGTGTTATGTCAAACTGCACAAATACATTCAGATTCTTACCACTTATTGATGGCTGATTGGTTAATGACAGTTTCAAACTGTCAGTTTTATGGTTTAGAGGCTAAATAAAGCGGTGTAACCATGTTAATGCATGCAAACTGGCTCACCAGGACCTGTGTCGCCAGCGCATGGCTTCCAAAGGCGCCTTCGGGCGGCTGGAAGCCGCCGCCCTGGGCGCAGTGGGAGGACCGAGCGGAGCGAGTGGAAGTGCAGCCGGAGGAGGTGGAGGTGTCGGGGCAGCAGGAGGTGGAGGGGCCGACTCCAGGGTGAGCAGCGTGTCGTCCCAGTTCAGCGACGGAGCCCAGCCCAGTCCCAGCTCCCACAGCAGCACGCCGTCCTGGTGCGAGGAGCCGGCACAGGCCAACATGGACATCTCCACCGGCCACATGATTCTGGTCAGTACCCGATTCACCTGTGGGTGGGCTCTGAAGCCCCCCCCCCCTACATTGGCAACTGAATTAGTGGCAGTGATTGGCTCAACATAAAGACTCCTCCTTGCTCTGATTGGGTTAGAAGCAACGGAAGGAGCCAGAAGAAGAAATGTTCCCCCACATTGGCTGTGATCGAAACAGCCTACTACTCCTACTAACTTTAACTTTTTTTAAGTTCCCGGATGCATACTAGATTCTCCGAAATGTTGGGTATGCATCATGAGGTTACTACTCATACTCAAACTACCCAAGATGCAACGTAACGTGACGTCGCCGATCGCCATTTCCTGTCAAAACGGCAGTTTCAAGCTAGCTACAACGAGGGTAGGTTCACTTCCTGTTTTCAAAACAAAAGCACCAACTGTTAAAGTTTACAGAGTTTAGAGCTTAAGGGAAATCAGCTTCAGGCCGGCTGATTTCGGCTCGGGCAGGAGCAAAATGCATTGTGGGTAAACGCTCTGCATACTGTCTGATCAATGCAGAATGGAAGTATGTAGTATGTAGTAGGCGGTTTCGAACACAGCCATACTCATCGATCAGACAGTATGTAGAGCGTTTACCCACAATGCATTTCGCTCCTGCCCGAGCCGAAATCAGCCGGCCTGAAGCTGATTTCTCTTAAGCTCTAAACTCTGTAAACTTTAGCAACATTTGAAACATTTTCAGGAGAGAAAGTAGTCGTTTAGATCCCCAACGTGTTGAAAACCTGACAAAGTACCGGCTGTTTACCATTTTGTTCCCACGAATTCGGCGCTACTAAAGCTAGCCGCAGTGAGCAACGCACTTCCTGTTATTTTCACAAAATAAAATACCCGTTGCCTTTTATCATAGGGAAAGCCATTACCATACAATTGGTGCTTTTGTTTTGAAAACAGGAAGTGAACCTACCCTCGTTGTAGCTAGCTTGAAACTGACGTTTTGACAGGAAATGACGATCGGCGACGTCCCGTTACGTTGCATCTTGGGTAGTTTGAGTATGAGTAGTAACCTCATGATGCATACCCAACATTTCAGAGAATCTAGTATGCATCCGGGAACTTAAAAAAAGTTAGTAAGAGTAGTGGGAGTAGTAGGAGAAGTAGGCGGTTTCGAACACAGCCCATGTGTTACATGTTTATTCCAAAGTCGACGTCCATAAGCCACTTTTATGAGTTTTAACGTTGTCCTTTAAAACGATGATCTTTGTGTATGAAGGCCTACATGGAGGACCACTTGAGGAACAAGGACCGCCTGATGAAGGAGTGGGAGGCGTTGTGCTCCTACCAGGCCGAGCCAAGCTTCATCTCCGTGGCTCAAAGTGACGCCAACACCAAGAAGAACCGCTGCCCCGAGTCAGTGCCCTGTGAGTCCCAACCAAAAGCCACCCTTTTAAACCTTTTTATGACCGGATTTCATGTAAGAACTCCTTTGGTTGCCTTGATAGAGGTGCAGTAAGGCGGGATGATCGTAGAACATCGGGGGTCTAAAAGCACCCAAACTGGGACTTGAGGGGTTAAACGTGGCTGTTGTTTTGCAGATGATCACTCCAGGGTGAAGCTGAAAGCCGAGGTCAACCCTTCGCGCTCAGACTACATCAACGCCAGCACCATCGTGAGTCTGTGGCCTTAAAAATGCTCAACATGAAGCCAAACATTCTGCTCACTGCGAGAGGAAAATGGAAAATGGAACTTTACCCTGTCACATCTTACAGTCTCCATTGTTCCCAGCATGCAGCATGACCTCTTAGGGCTCCGTTCCCTGAAATAAGTGCCTGTTTTGTGCTGCAGCTGCAGACTTTGTGCTTAGTGTGTTTCTCTCCCGATCGCCCGCCTGCCTGCAGATCGAGCACGACCCCCGGATGCCGGCTTACATTGCCACCCAGGGCCCCCTGTCGCACACCATCTCCGACTTCTGGCAGGTCAGTGTGATGCTGGGTACAAACCAATCCAAGCTCCAAGTGTAAACCCCCTTCTGACTGTATCCGTGCTGTTGTTGCACAGATGGTGTGGGAGAACGGCTGCACCGTGATCGTGATGATGACGGCTCTGGTGGAGGACGGACAGAAGCAGTGTGACCGCTACTGGCCTGATGAAGGCTCGTCCCTCTACCACATCTATGAGGTGGGTGTTTCTGGCAGTGGGGTTACTAACCTGCAGAGACGGGGACTCGAGTCACTGTGACTTGGACTCGAGTTGACTCGAGTCGCTGTTTTGATGACTTGTGACTTGACTTGACAAAAAATAAAAGACTTGAGACTCGACTCGAACTTGGAAGTTAAAGACTCGGCACTTGACTTGACTTGAGGCTGAGAATGGCGTCATGATTGGATCCCTACCCTGTCAATCAGCCATGCCCTCTCTGCATACCTTAGTGTTTATTGGAGAGAATAAACTCATATCAGATATGCATCAACATGTCAGCGGGACCGAGAGTCGTTGTCTCCGGCTTTCATAATCACCATTTTGACGTCAAAAGACGAACAGCACAGTGCAAGACATGCGGCATCAACATCTCAGACAGCCAGACGACAACTTCCAACTTTGTTCGTCATTTGAAGATCCATTCTGACCAGTAAGTGCTCGTCAAATTAGCTAATATTATCCTGTTAGCCTAGTTGGTAGTTAGCTAAGGTTAGCTTGATATGATACGGGGTGGACAGGTTGGACACATTGGCCAATGATGTTTACTGACAGTTACTTATATCTTTGTGTTTTCACTTTATTAAGATCAGATTCTGCAGGTAAAATTGCAATAATAAGGTGACTTTGACTTTGACTTGACTTGACAAGAAAAAATTACTTCGGACTTACTTGAGACTATGCTATGCACACTTTCTGCAACAGAAAGGATCAGATAATTGGCTAAATTACAATAAGAATGAGTTATTAATGGGTAATTCTCCTTGGATATATGGGGCTGAATGAATGGGATCAGAGGCACAAAGCGTGTCATACCCCGGTATGATAGGTGGCGCTGTACCCATTCCAGCTGTTGCTAATAGAGCCACTTCCTGTTGACCTCTTCACCACCAACAACAACAACAAACTCAGGCATTGGAGAAAGATGGAGAACGCAGAGCCAGATGAAGCTACGTCCCTCTACATTTGGTCTGTGATGAGCTGCTTGTTGCACAAACTCGATGCCCAACGGAGCATTCTCCATCGCGTTGTTTGTTTCTTTCTGACGGCGACAACAACAGGAATATCGTCTCCTTTGACTTCCGGGTCACGACCCCGGGAAAACATCTGGAGCATGCGTAGAACGCAAAGTCTGATTCACCACGAGCTTCAGCGTCTACAAGCAGGTTTAGAGTGACTTTCAGCCCAGTTATCTCGGGGTCTGAATCCGATCCAATCCAATTCTTAGTCAGATTAAGGTGTCTACATGCACTTAATAACTCAGTCTGATTGTAATTTAGCCAATAATCCGATCCTTTCAGTACCATGTAACCCCACTGAGTGTGTGACCTGTGTGTAACCTGTGTGTAACCTGTGTGTAACCTGTGTGTGACCTGTGTGTGACCTGTGTGTAACCTGTGTGTGACCTGTGTGTGACCTGTGTGTGACCTGTGTGTGACCTGTGTGTGAGTCACAGATTTCATGCTTTTCCTGTCCTTCCTTCAGGTGAACTTGGTGTCGGAGCACATCTGGTGCAACGACTTCCTGGTGCGCAGCTTCTACCTGAAGAACGTGCAGACGCAGGAGACTCGCACGCTCACACAGTTCCACTTCCTCAGCTGGCCGGCGCAGGGCATCCCCACCTCCACGCGCCCCCTGCTGGACTTCCGCAGGTACTGCAGTTTGTATCTGTCCTCACGTACACAGCAGCCCGAGACACTGAAGGCGTAAATCCCATCTCACTGGGGTTTCAGAGCGGAGGAGAAGATTTTCACACTATAATACAGTGTAAAATGGAAGGAAAAAAGGGATGTAATGACTTACAAATCTCATTAGTGCCTATGGAACTGGAAAGCTGCACATCTGGAAAGGCTCCATCAATGCTGAAAGGTTTTAGAGCAACATCTGCTCCCATCCAGGTCATCTTTTCAGGGAAGCCCTAAACATTTTGGATATATTAACCTCATTAAACAGTATCAGAAACATGCTGATAATGTAACGCTAACACTCCGACAGTGAGGAGAGGCCGGTGTTGTGTTGGAAACGCACCTGATCCACACAGCTGCAGGCTGATGAGTTACAGAACGGAACCGTTCAGCTAGCTTCGTCAGCAGTAACGAGGATGTAAGGAGGAGTCTGGGTAGTGGCCAAAGGAACGAGGTCGCAGATACGAGCGACTGAACGAGTTTACATCACATTACGGTCATTCTGCAGACGCTTTTATCCAAAGCGACTCACAATCAGTGTGTTCCACATCGGTAGGCAAAAGAACTTCAGGTCACAAGAAATCATAAGTGCATTTCCTTCCAAAACCAAACAGCTAAGAGCATAACTAGTGCTAGAGTAAGTGCGGTAAGTTAAGTACCGAGACAGTGGAGAGAGACAGGAAGCAGGGGGCAGAGAGAGGGGGAATAACATGCAGCAAAGGGCCGTCCGATGCGGGACTCCTCAGACTCCTCAGAGGGCGGCGGGCTCAGCATTCGAGGAGCTCGGATGGCTTATTTAAAAAGGCACACTGAACAGATGAGGAACCCTGAAATGTTCAGAGATGTACCTGATGCTCAGTCAAGGAGCTTCGTGGTCCACAGTGTTAATGTTTACCATGAAGACCGAACATATCTAAACGAGGAAATTCAGACGCTTAAGACTTAAAGGGACAGTTTGCCTCTTCTGACATGAAGCTGTGTGACATCCCATATCAGCAACATCATTTCTGAACATCTTCTTACCCCCTGCTGCGTCCTGTGAGCAGAGTTCCAGCCTCGTTTTGGTGTTGATGAAGGTAGGCCGGCTAGTTGGCTGGGGTTTAAAAAATAAAGCGTTTTGCTTCTTAAAACAATATGCGTTCAACAGAGTAATACATTTGCATCACAAAATGGTTTTCCAGGAAAAAGTCAGACCTCACAATCGCTTGGCCCTATTCTCTCTCCCTTCATATCACTGCCTGCTGTGCAGACCGAGCAGCAAACAGCGTAACAGGCGCGGCTGTCGGCTGTCGGCAGCAGGCAGTGATACGAAGGGAGAGAAAATAGGGCCAAGAGAGTGTGAGGTCTGACTTTTTCCTGGAGAACCATTTTGTGATGCAAATGTATTACTCTGTTGAACGCATATTGTTCTGAGAAGCAAAACGCTTTATTTTTTAAACCCCAGCCAACTAGCCGGACTACCTTCATCAACACCAAAACGAGGCTGGAACTCTGCTCACAGGACGCAGCAGGGGGGAAGAAGATGTTCATAAATGATGTTGCTGATATGGGATGTTATACAGCTTCATGTCAAAAGAGGCGAACTGTCCCTTTAAGGTAAAATAGGTCTGAAATACGGTTGATTTAAAGCTAACAGTCAACACTTCATTTTAAATCGTCTTCGATGATACAGTATAACTTAGTCTGAATGCATATGGACCTGACTTCCACCATCACCCCCCCCCTCACTCACTCTCCTCCCACCCTGTGCGATGGAGGTCAGCGAGGCCTTTGGTTTATTTCTCAACACATCTGTCTGTGTCATTCTTGTGGTTTGCAGCTAGTAGTCTGGGTCCAGTTGCATAGTCACAAAAATGACCACGGACTGATGTGGCTGCAGCAGGAGGTCCATCGCCGAACACCCCACATCAACCCATGCACGCATACACGGTGCTGAGCAACGTCCTGAAACATTCGGGAAACAGGAAATAGCTTGATGAAAAACATGAATAAAGTTAGTTCAGTTCTGAGCAGCTTTAAAGTGAATATCTGCAGATGTTTCCATGGTAACAGCTGCAGAGATTCACTGAAACATGTTCCAACATGAACATAAACCCAGAATCTGAGGCAGAACCAGAGTTAGTTCAGTTCTGAGCAGCTTTAAAGTGAATATCTGCTCTGAGCTCCTTTCTCCTCCAGCACAGCCTGAACCCTCTCAGACGAGCTTTCTGTCCTTTCTTTAAGGAGTCTTCAGGAATAGTTCTCCAGGCTTCTTGAAGGACATCCCAAAGCTCTTCTTTGGATGTGGGCTGCCTTTTGTTGCGTTCTCTGCCAACATGATCCCACACTGCTTCAGTAATGTTGAGCTCCGGGCTCTGGGGAGGATTCATCCCTCCATCAGACCTGCTGCCACTGATTTTCAGCCCACTTCTTGTGTCCTTTGGCCCAGCTCAGCCTTTTCTCCCTGTTTCCCTTCCTTAAGAACGGCTTCCTGACAGCCACCCTTCCATGGAGCCCATTTCTGATGAGGCTTGGGCCAACAGCAGATGGATCAGCTGAAGGTCCAGATGCATCTCTCAGCTCCTGTGTCAGGTCTTTGCTGGATGTTTTCCTCTTTCTTAAGGACATCACTTTCAGATCCTGTTCATCTGCTGGAGATAGTTCTGGAAACAAAAACTAACGAAATAGCCACAAAGAGCTAGCCTGGCTGACGCGTCCACATCTCGATGAGATGTGCATTTTCTCGTATTTGAGGCGTGGTTTACGAATGCCTAGAGCCGTTTATTGGGCGCTATGAATGTCTATCAAATGGCGTCTGGTTCTTCCCATGCTGCTTTGCGCGCGATTCATAGCCAATTGTATCACTTATACCAGATGACGTATGTAGAGCGACTGAAATTCGACGAGGAAGAAGAAGACGCGTTGCTCTTTTTTAAAAGTAAACTTGCGTTCTAAGTTACTTAAAACACTTTCTAAGGCTGCATCGAACGGTAACGTTATGTCCGCTGCCATGTTGGATTAACACTCTACAAGCTTCGGTGTCGCGCATAGACGTCGTCATCGTCTTGCTGCCCCCCCCCCCCCCCTGTTCTGTGATTGGTTCCCTAACTCAGGCAAAAATAAGGGCGGTGGTTTCCAGGCTGCCTTTGCAGTGTGAACGAAATCGCGTGCAAAGCAGCATGGGAATTCCCAGGCTAGCAAAGAGCCACAATATGACACAAAAGTGGGAACAAAAACTTTCACATCCTGTTCATCTGCTGCAGATAGTTCTTTAGGCCTGACACTTCTTCTTCTGTCCTCCACTTGTCCAGTTTCCTCAAATGTTTTAAGGACACACTGCACACCATGCTGAGATATGCCAAGTTTTCAGCTAACAGCTCTTTGGGAATCACCTTGTTGCTGCAGAAATCCTGTTTTCTGTCTGTCACACTGTGTTATCTTTGCTGTTTTTCACACATGCAGCTAAGGAAATGGGAACAAATCTTAATTCCAGTCTGAAACCCACAAAGAGCTTCTAGATTATTCATTTCTGGTGGCATAAAACAGTTTAATTATTTCATTTATATTAATTGTTCCATAATTAGTCATTAGATTATATCTTATATTCCTTTTTTAAGCTTTAAATGGAATCTTATTTACTTTTTCTTGATGTTGAATAACATATAATTCTTATTATTGTCTGTTTTTTTTCCTATTTTTCTACTTTTAGACGTGATAACGTTCATTATTTTGGGATTAGGATTTTTTTTAAACTGAATTTCATATATTAATTTGACTCTTTTGGTAACTGAAAGCAGTTTTAATGTAAATGTACAAAAAAGTTGAAACTATGAAGCTGTTTTTCACAGATGCAGCTAAAGAAATGGGAACAAATGATGTGTCTCTGTGACAGGCTGCTGGGAACAAAGTGCCTAAAGATCCAGTTTAAAACGTCAATTCATAATCGCTGATGGTTCTTTGGCTTTTGGGTCATCGGGAAGTTAATTGGCTCGATTCTTGGCCAGAGCTTCATAGATAAATGAATAAATATACCAGCAGTAATCGTCCTTTTTCTTTCTTTTCTGCTGCACTCAGGAAGGTGAACAAGTGCTACCGAGGACGATCCTGCCCCATCATCGTACACTGCAGGTAAAAGCCTAACATCACAGAACTTCTTAAAAGCTTTTTCAAAATGTGTCCCGTCCTCAGCTGAACGATTACTTCATCCAAGAAGGCACCAAAGTAAAGGAAAATTCTTTAACTTTAAAGTTTATTCTTTTGTTCACAACAGAGTAACGTTTCATTCAAACACTTGGATTCATATTGATTTAAAAAATGAAACTTTATTGACAAAAACATCAACACGTTGTGGTGCCACATGCACAAACACGACAGTTTAGTTCCACTTTGGTTTGTTAACGCAGGATTTATCCTTCGGCACCAGTGCGAGTTGTGCTTTTCTCTTGTTTCCATAGTGACGGGACGGGCCGGACCGGGACTTACATCCTGATTGACATGGTTCTGAACCGCATGGCCAAAGGTGAAGCTCGTGTCTACGAGTTCTGTCTTTTTGTGGATTGGTGCTCATGATGACCTCGATGCAAAATGAGCTGCGAGAACGTTTTCGTGACCTTGAGCGTGTTTTCCTGCAGGTGTAAAGGAGATAGACATCGCCGCAACCCTGGAGCACGTCCGAGACCAAAGGCCCGGGATGGTGCGCACCAAGGTGAGTTCGGACCAGTTCGGACCAGTTTGGACCATCTATAACAGGGATGGGCAGCTGGCGGCCCTCGTCCTTACTCAGTACGGCCCGCAAATAGATCAATAAACATTTAATTATTAAAAAAAAAAAAAAAACTTGTAATCATACTGTTGACCGATAGAGGGCGCACCATACCCAAACATTAGTGGGGCCCGGGCCGCTTTCCGCAACAGCGAATAGGAAAGTCAAGAGCCATGGCCACCAGCAGTGGCAAAAAGAGAAAACTTGACCGAGAAAATCGCATTTTTCAGCCAAAATGGGAAGAAGAGTACGTCTTCACCGAATTCAAAGGAAAACCAATGTGTCTAGTTTGCTTGGAAACATTATCAGTATCAGCCCTAAAAGATTACAACTTGAGTCACCATTACAACACCTTCAAAAGTATGTCAACATAAATATAAATTCATATAAAATGTGTTCTTATTGAGAATCATTTGTAGCGTCTTTCATATCCAATTATTCGAAGTGCGTGGTCATGTGGCCCTCCACTGATAGCGCTGAAAAAATGTTGGCCCTCTTTATCATGGAAGTTGCCCATCCCTGCTCTATAACCTGACGAGCTGTGTTTTTCACTCCTGCTGCACCTATGACCTGCCTGTAGGTGTCAGTGTTGGGCTGACAGATTACCTGATGATGACAGATTACCGTAGAGGAGCACCATGACAGTTACAGTTACAGTTACAGATCCCACCACAGAACCCCTCTGCACCCTTTAGACACTTTAAAACCACATCTTCAGCTCTTTGGCACAGATGTTTGGGCAGATGTGCTCCTCCATTACTTATAGAAGCACTCTAAACGGGACTCAGTCATAGGAATCAGTGCCGTAAGCCTCCGGGTGAGTTACTCCAGGTATCCTGCTTTCATCCGGCTATTCATTTAAAGAAACGAAGCGACTGGATGAGTGAGTCTCACCACATATGTAACATACCCTGGAATGCCACCTGCTCATTAATCAACAGCCTGTTTAGTCGGTTTAGAGCAGTTTGATGCATCCTTTGAAGCTGAACCCAACCTGACGCAGTCTCACCTTTCTTCTCGTCTCCAGGACCAGTTTGAGTTTGCGCTGACCGCCGTGGCCGAGGAGGTGAACGCCATCCTCAAAGCTCTGCCCCAGTGAGGCTGACAGCTTTGCTTTTCTCTGCCATGACAACGAGCGGCGCTTCTGTCCGAGGAAACCTCAAACTTGATGCCAAAATTGAAAAAAATAAGGGTGTGAGGGATTGATATTGGTTTAAAATATATATAAAAAAAATACTATAATGGATTCCCCAAACCAGACTGCATGTAAATGCACCACAAAGGAATGGATTTGTTTCTCTCTGTGCTCCCACGTTAAGCTGAAGCTTCTATGGTTGATGTTTGTGCTGCTGTTGGTTCTGGACTCGCGTGAAGCCGGATTTAAAAATATCTACGTGTTGGAACGACTCTAAAGAACTGAAAGGCTCCACATCCTGATGCCTCCTCCTCACATGACTAACACCCGCAGAAAAAAAAACCCTCTCACGTCCTCCTCCTGTGTGCCATCCAGACGATTTCCTCTCTGGATATGTTGTTGTTTACCTCAAGCAAAATGAAACTGGAAAAAAAAAAAAAAAAAAGCTATTTTGTATCTGTGAAAAAAATGGATTAAATAAATCTTTTGGTGTGTAAGTGCTGCAACAACTTGGTGACTTCTGTGACTTCCTGTGCTTTAAAGACCTGATTCCACAGTATTGATCCAGAATAGTCACTCACAGCACTATAACAGCGTTTTCACGTCACTGTAACCCGAACTAAAGGTGATAATCACATCTTAACGCCATCATTACGTCCTACCGGGGCTCTCACAGCATCTGGTTGCGCCGGCCTTTTCTTTGACCTCATCTCAGGAACTCCAGTTGGTGCAGAGCAGGATGAAAGGAAACTTTAATGGAACCACATTCCCAATGCGCCGACAGGAATAGAGCCGCTGCACATGTAAACACGGCCAACATTTGTGAAATTAAGCTCCAGGCTTCTGAGAAGTGCCGTTTAGTTACCAAATGAGGTCTGAAGACATTTAAGAGCCATTAGTTCAAGATTACCCACTTCATAATTTAGGTTTACATCGGTTCAGCCACTCCCTTCTGAAATAAAAGATCCTTTAATGCAGGGGTCTTCAACATTTCTCAGGCCAGGGACCCCCCTATTATTTATATGGCATACAATTGTGTTTTATATTTAACGGGGCCTAGTGCCATGTATAAACCTAGCTACTCTGTTATTGTACAATCAATACTAAGCTATTCAAATAATACACAGGTTAATATATTCATGTTTTTATTTTAAACAATTGCTAACTGAAAGATAACGTCTCCTGCCTCTGTTCGCTATATTATTTTGGATTGCATGAATGTGCATTTAAAGACATTGCAATGTGAGAAAAAATAAAAAATAAATCACCTAATCAACCAAAGACTTCGGACCCCCTGTTGAAGACCTAATGGATCACTTTGCTGGGTTAAAGCATGTTTTAAATACACGGACAAAGAAAAAGTAGAAATGACTTGTTGACAACTTTATTCAAACAAACATGAAGCAGAAACGACCGATTCATTTAGGTTCGAAGGCTAACGACAGTTTGCCTTCAGCAAAGACAAAATGTCCGAACTGCTGGGAACTAAAGGACACAGAAATGACTGTAGGAAACGATACAAACACGTCGGAGCTGCAGGAAGAACGCCAACATCTCCGAGCGAGTCGATGGAGCCAAACTGCAAACGGATTATCCGGAGCCTCAGTACTCCTCTCCTTCATCCTCCTCGCCGAGGCTGTCGGTTCCCACCTCTTCGTAATCCTTCTCCAGCGCTGCCATGTCTTCTCTGGCCTCGGAGAACTCGCCCTCCTCCATGCCCTCGCCCACGTACCAGTGCACGAAGGCCCTCTTTGCGTACATCAGGTCGAACTTGTGGTCCAGGCGGGCCCAGGCCTCTGCGATGGCGGTGGTGTTGCTCAGCATACACACGGCTCTCTGCACCTTGGCCAGGTCGCCCCCGGGAACCACGGTGGGGGGCTGGTAGTTGATGCCCACCTTGAAGCCGGTGGGGCACCAGTCCACAAACTGGATGCTGCGTTTGGTCTTGATGGTGGCGATGGCGGAGTTGACGTCTTTGGGCACCACGTCCCCCCTGTACAGCAGACAGCACGCCATGTACTTGCCGTGGCGAGGGTCGCACTTCACCATCTGGTTGGCTGGCTCAAAGCAGGCGTTGGTGATGTCTGCCACGGAAAGCTGCTCGTGGTAGGCCTTCTCTGCGGAGATAACGGGGGCGTAGGTGGCCAGGGGGAAGTGGATGCGGGGGTAGGGCACCAGGTTGGTCTGGAACTCGGTCAGGTCCACGTTCAAGGCACCGTCAAAGCGCAGAGAGGCGGTGATGGACGACACGATCTGTCCGATCAGCCTGTTGAGGTTGGTGTAGGTGGGACGGTCGATGTCCAGGTTCCTTCGGCAGATGTCGTAGATGGCCTCGTTATCCACCATGAAGGCGCAGTCCGAGTGCTCGAGGGTGGTGTGAGTGGTCAGGATGGAGTTGTAGGGCTCCACCACGGCGGTGGACACCTGTGGGGCCGGATAAACCGCAAACTCCAGCTTGGACTTCTTGCCGTAGTCGACGGAGAGGCGCTCCATCAGCAGGGAGGTGAAGCCAGAGCCGGTTCCCCCGCCGAAGGAGTGGAAGATGAGGAAACCCTGGAGCCCTGTGCACTGGTCAGCCTGGAACGGGACAGCACGGACGGTGTTAGATCTGAGCCCGCTTTGAAAGAGCCGCATAACCAACCCTGCATCTCAGCTCACCAGTTTACGAGTCCTGTCCAGAACCAGGTCGATGATCTCCTTGCCGACGGTGTAGTGGCCGCGGGCGTAGTTGTTGGCTGCGTCCTCTTTGCCGGTGATCAGCTGCTCGGGGTGGAAGAGCTGCCGGTAGGTTCCTGTACGGACTTCATCTGAGGAACAAGCAGATTCAGGGTCATCAGGTTAGTCTGTTGGAGTCAGCATTAGCCTTTACTTTCCAAATTTTAGCCTGTATTCAGTTAAACCTCCTGCGTTTCCCACCCCTTTTTAACTACTCTGCAGTTTGTAAATATCCTAACTGCAAAATATATATATATAAAAATATCCCCATAAATAAATATCATTTACAAATTAAATTACAATATAACAATTAACCCTTTTCTATTCATATATTTATCCCTCATTGTCCTCTGTTAACATACTTCCTCTTCCATGTACTTGTTTAAATCTGAAAAGAATCAGAAACTCAATGCACCAGCCGGAAACACACCAGTGTCAGGTGTGGGAAACCGCTGCTGGACCCCACAACTGTAAATAAAGCCATCATCTCCCGTCTAAAGCCCCATAACCTGAATTTCTGGAGTAGAATTTACCGATGACGGTTGGTTCCAGGTCCACAAAGACGGCTCTGGGAACATGTTTTCCAGCCCCAGTCTCACTGAAGAAGGTGTTGAAGGAGTCGTCTCCCCCTCCGATGGTCTTGTCGCTGGGCATCTGCCCGTCCGGCTGGATGCCGTGCTCCAAGCAGTAGAGCTCCCAGCAGGCATTGCCCATCTGGGTGCCGGCCTGGCCGACATGCATAGAAATACACTCACGCTGTAGAGAAAAGGGAAAAAAAACAACAACAAATGGATCAGACAAGTTTGTGAGGCCTGGACTCAGAAGCCCAGCAAGCGCAGCTGTTATCAGTGTATACAGCTGCATCATCCAACCGTGGCACCATGAGATCATCATTAAGGCATTTCCACATTCACTCACTCTAATCCATCTGTCTCGAGAGCCAACTGTAAAAATCACCACTTTATTGTTCAACAAGAACTCAAAAGGAGCTGAAAAACCAGGAAAATGTAACATCTATAATGTTACTAGTTTAATTTAATAGATTCTATATGGTTTAAGAGACTTTCATGGCATTAAATGCCGTTATTTGGACTTAAATATCATGTACGTGTATTTAAGTCCAGGTTGAAGACACCTATTTTCAGCTGCGATTGAATAAAGCTCAAAACTTAATCACATTTTAACTAATGATTTTATATTGTTCTTATTTCTTTCTTTAAAATTTAAATCATGCATATCTAAAATGTTACTAGTTTAATTTAATAGATTCTATATGGTTTAGAGACTTAATGGCAATAAATGCCGTTATTTAGGGGCCATTTGCTCTTGTTTTAAGTCAATATTTCATTGTAAAAAAGAGCCTTCATGTTAATGTTTCTCAAGGATTGAATTTTTTTCCACTAAAAGTACTGCGTTTTAAGCTCTTCCGGCGTCACGGTGTGATTTCAGGACATCTCGGCGGGTTTACACCGTCAGACACGTTTTCAGACCTGATGAATCATGCTTTTTCGATCACGTGGCAGCTCCCTCCTCCCATTGGCGGATCAGCGGAAAAATGCACCAATCAGGGAGGAGATTACAGGAACATGTGACCCGCACACAGGAAGCGGAGCCCCTCCCCGTCCCCCAGCTTTGTAACGGCAGCGCCTTATCTTTGGGCGCCTTCCTTATTACTTTAAATTTCTATTAAATCCGACCACAAACACCACGATCCGTCACAAGTTCAAATGATCAGCTACAATTATTATCGATCACGTTAATAATCAAGTAGCGAGTCAAAGATTTAAAGCGCAGTCATGTACGCTGTGAAATTGGGATTTTTCGCCGCATTTTTTTTTTTTTTTTTTATTTCAAACTGCGCCAGAAGCTCGGCCTTGTTCGACGTCGCCAGTTTAACCACGACAAAGAAAAAAATAAACCAAATGATCAGCCAACTAAAAAACAGAGGGAACAAAACACAATGCTATTTTCACTGCGTTTAACCTATATTATATATATATATAATTGACGTTAACAATAAATATTTATTCGCACAAAACTGAAAGTTGCCATAAAAATGTTCCTCTTGTTTTAAACGGTAGCAAAATTCCGCACCGTCTTGTTAATATATTCAGACCTCTAACACAACTTAGTCGCCCCTCGTTACTCACCATTTTTCTTGCAGTTTTTCCTCCTTTTTTCCCGACGTTGAAGAATCGGTTTCCGGAAGCAGTTTGGTGAGGGAGCAGCGCAGCCGGTGGCTTTTATAGCCGCTGCTGGGGGGGCGGGGCTAAAGGCGGTTTGAATTTCCTGTTGGCGGGAGCGAACGTTGAGTGGGTGGTGAGGCTCGAAATAATTAAATAAGTCTGTTCATCTACTTTTTCCTCGAAACTAAGCCACGGGGCAGCATTTATTTTCATTTTGAGCTTTTTAACTTGTCAACATTTCTCAATTTTATAATGTAGATTACATTCAGCTAACAAAATATAGTAAATACACGGGTCTAAAGTTTGATAAATGGGATGAAAATTTGGACACTTTAGGTTTTAGTTGTCAGAATCAGAATGCCTTTATTGTCATTGTACATGGAACAGCGATTACAGCGAGTACAGTGATTGTGGTTGATTACATATGAGGGCCGCTGTGGAAATATCAGGCAATTTACCTGTCAAATACCCCTCATTAAAAGCCAAGATGGCTGTAAAGTACAACCTCTCATTAACGAAGACTGAAAATACTATTTCTGTGATGTTAGACCTAAACATTTACATAGTTCTACCATCAGAAATGTGACTCAGTTTCAGGTAGAAGACACTTCAGCTATTTAAACTACAGAAACATTTGTTTTCCCACAGATCAAACTTAATTGGTGGTATTCAAATTAAAACCTTAGGCAGCATTTATTTTCATTTTGAGCTTTTTTTTTTTTTAATTCAAATATTTATTAGTGTTTTAGTTGGTACAAGACAAATACAGATGTTTACATTCTGAAGATGAAAAGAAAAAGTCAGTTGGCTGCCACATGAAAAATCAAGTGTATGCATGTCCAAAAAAAAAAAAAAAAAGGCATATATCAAATCAAATCCAATCAAATCAAATTTATTTATATAGCACATTTCATGTACAAACAATTCAAAGTGCTTTACATAAAATAAAAGCATTGCAGCAGGGAGTGGAAGAAGCATTAAAATACATAAAAGAACATAAAGAGAAACAAATAAAATAATTTAAATGAATTTAAAAACAAGCAACAGTCCAGATAAGTTCAAAGATATCGCGCAGATTTCATTCATAGACACATGAGAACAGAAATGTCTTTAAATCATATCATTAAATACACCTCTCAGGTACCAGTAACAATATATTCAACACATATTTAACATTTTGTTGGGCTTATTTTCCAATCTAATAACTATTTATTGTGATATATGACCAGAAATGATCCCACACTGATACTATAGTTTTGTCCCTATTTTTAAGCTTGTTGAGCATGCATTCATAAGAAGCCATTTTTGTCATTTTATTAGCCCATTCCTTAATTTTTGGAGCAGTTTGGGTTTTCCAAGTGGGTTAGAATAACTGTAGCAGCCACAGATACCCCCACCATGATAACTGAGAATTTTCCACCCGAAATGTTAGGTATCCGTGCCCTATCCCCCAATAAACATAGTCCATACATAGTGGTCTGCATGACCACTAACCAGAAGGGTTTAATTACTATACAGTCCCACAGACTGTGTATAAGAGTTCCAGCCTCATTACAGCTTTTCCAGCATTGCGAATTATTCACGAGGCCGAGTCTATGCAACTTTGTTGGTGTCCAGTAGAACCTTTGAAGTATTTTATACTGTGTGAATTTACCTCGACGTTCTCTTATATAATTTTCCATTTTCAGATATAATTTTAAACCATTCGTCATCTCTTAACACAATTCCAACGTCCTTTTCCCATAAAAGTTTCAAAGCTTTACTGCCATCACTGAGTGCTGAGTTGATTCTCCTGTAGAATGTTGAGGCTCACTTTGAGCTTTGTAACTTGTCAACATTGTCACATTTCTCAATTTTATATTGTAGATTACATTCAGCTAACAAAATATAGTAAATACACGGGTCTAAAGTTTGAGAAATGGGATGAAAATGTTTGAAATTTGGACACTTTAGGTTTTAGTTGTGGCTGATTACATATGAGGCTGTGGAAATGTCAGGCAATTTACCTGTCAAATACCCCTCATTTAAAACCAAGATGGCTGTAAAGTACAACCTCTCATTAACAAAGACTGAAAATACTATTTCTGTGATGTTAGACCTAAACATTTACATAGTTCTACCATCAGAAATGTGACTCAGTTTGATGTAGAAGACACTTCAGCTATTTGAACGGCAGAAACATTTGTTTTCCCACAGATCAAACTTAATTGGTGGTATTCAAATTAAAACCTGCATGATAACATGGTGCGTTTGCAGCCTGAGTTCTTTAACCGCCCCAGTGTGAGCTGAATAGCCCTTTGTCACAAATCACTATTGCGTCATCGCTTTGGTGCAGGTTAATTTCCAATGCAAAGTCTTCCAGCAGGCTGAAACATTGATGAATGAACACAAAAAAAAATGGATCAACTGGACTCGTGCAGTATTCAAAGGTAGAGGTTACCAAAGGATTGTGAATACTCCTGAGGAGTTCTCAGTCCTGAATGAGTTAAAATTGTAACTATAAATGCATGACCTGAATATTTAGAAAGCCGGAAACCCTAAAAATGAGCAGAGTGACAAGCCTACTGCCTGTGTAGGCTCATACTCTGGCTAATCTCTTTCTCTCTTCATTCATGAATATTTGAGCGATCACCTTAAACCCTGATGTGGTGTCCATTGTTATGTGTGGTGCCTGAGCCGTAACACAATAATGCTCGTCCATTCATCGCTGGGTTTCTACCTAGTTATTCTGAGAGTAATGAGATTATTAGTGTAGTCACATGCCTGTGTGGATTTGTGTTTGTGGTCTGCTGTGGTGTTGCTAAGCGTGCACACAACACCTTCTTTGTGTTTTTACTCGTTGCCCGTGGTGACGTGGGCATAGCTGTTTCCCTCGCAGTAATCTTGAATTGTTCCTTTCAGCCATTTTTTGTAAACTGCATTAGTTTGTTTGAATCTACAGAATTGTAAATTGGGTTAGATGTGCTCGTGTGCAGGCACGCTCTGCCGCACACCAATAACTCTGGGTCCTGCCCAAAGGTAAATGTGTAACCCTGAGTTCATACAATCACCAAGACAAACATGTCCCATCTCCATGGAGACCCACTCTGAGTTCTGTTGTGTTTTCCACACGGTTGGACTTCCTTTTGTTTCAGAGCAATTTAAGGTCACATTACTGCTGCTGATGGAGCTAATAAATAAAAATCCCAGTCATCCCTACTCTGCCACCTGGTGTTAAATAAAGAGAAAACCGTTTAAGACCAGTGTTGGTCAAGTTACAGTTACTAGTTACTGCTCCCAAAAAGTAATTGAGTTAGTAACTCAGTTACCACATTGTAAAAGTAATTAGTCACTCAGCAAAGTAACTGTGGCGTTATTTTTTATGTTCTATAACATCTTTAACATCAAATATGTTTATATTAACTGATTGAAGAATAAAAACACTATATACAGTAATTTAGAACATTCGGTATTTATTTGAACTCAATAGATCAAGTCAGGTCAAGTCCTGTAACAGGTCAAGTCAAGTCAAGTCAAGTCAAGTCAAGTCACCTTAATATTGCAGTTTTACCTGCAGAATCTGATCTTAATAAAGTGAAAACACAAAGATATAAGTAACTGTCAGTAAACATCATTGGCCAATGTGTCCAACCTGTCCACCCCGTATCATATCAAGCTAACCTTAGCTAACTACCGGCTAGGCTAACAGGATAATATTAGCTAATTTGACGAGCACTTCCTGGTCAGAATGGATCTTCAAATGACGAACAAAGTTGGAAGTTATGCTAGATGCTTAACACTCAAGTCATTCAAGTCATCGTGTCTCAAGTGAAGTCAAGTGCCGAGTCTTTAACTTCCAAGTCCGAGTCGAGTCCCAAGTCTTTTATTTTTTGTCAAGTCAAATCATCAAAACAGCGACTCGAGTCCCCATCTCTGGGAAACTGTTTAGGGTTGTGAAGATTGTGGGTTCAATTCCCAAAGAGACCCGATGACAGAGATGTGTCAAAAATGAAGAATTATAAGGTGCTTTGTTTTAAATCTCAAAGTACAGAGACAGAAGCTTTAGGATCGCACAGCCAGGTGTCTGAAGAAGAGCTCAGACTGTTCGGGGAAGGCTTTGGAGCTCAGAGCTCGTGTAACTTCACATTTACAAATGGGCTTCTACAAAAATATACTTATGTCTGTCATGAAGCGGGTATTGAAGGAGTACGGGCATCTGTCCATAAAGCTGGATGCCGTGTTCCAAGCAGCGGAGCTCCCAGCATGCATTGCCCATCTGGAAGGGCATGTATTAAATGACTTTTAAACTAAACTGCTTTAGTTTGTGTACGAATGTGAGAAGCTGCAGAAACTCAGCAAAGTTATATCTCCTGCTGCTAATGTTTTGGATTAGTCGGTGTGTCCGGGAAGACTTGTAGTTCCTCTAAACTCTAACAGCTTAGTTACTGATCAGTGAAACTTGGGTTACGCAGAAGTCATGTGCAGGCATGCTCTGCCTCGAAGGTAATGTGTCATCCACACGACAGGTCCGGGCTGCTGAGCACACAGTGGAGCGTTCCAGAGGAAAAAACTCAAGGCTCCAAAGATGTCACATCTCCAAGGAGATCCCCCCGAGTGACCAAGTCAAGGACGTTTCGAAGAATTTTCGAAATAAGATAAATAACCCTTAAAAGACTTTCAGGTTAAGGCCAAGTCTTAGCTTTCAAGTCTCAAGTAAGTCTCAAGTCTTAGCTTTCAAGTCTCAAGTCTTAGCTTTCAAGTCTCAAGTAAGTCTCAAGTCTTAGCTTTCAAGTCTCAAGTAAGTCTCAAGTCTTAGCTTTCAAGTCTCAAGTAAGTCCCAAGTCTTAGCTTTCAAGTCTCAAGTAAGTCTCAAGTCTTAGCTTTCAAGTCTCAAGTAAGTCTCAAGTCTTAGCTTTCAAGTCTCAAGTCTTAGCTTTCAAGTCTCAAGTAAGTCTCAAGTCTTAGCTTTCAAGTCTCAAGTAAGTCCCAAGTCTTAGCTTTCAAGTCTCAAGTAAGTCTCAAGTCTTAGCTTTCAAGTCTCAAGTAAGTCCCAAGTCTTAGCTTTCAAGTCTCAAGTCTTAGCTTTCAAGTCTCAAGTAAGTCTCAAGTCTTAGCTTTCAAGTCTCAAGTAAGTCTCAAGTCTTAGCTTTCAAGTCTCAAGTAAGTCCCAAGCCTTAGCTTTCAAGTCTCAAGTAAGTCCCAAGCCTTAGCTTTCAAGTCTCAAGTAAGTCTCAAGTCTTAGCTTTCAAGTCTCAAGTAAGTCCCAAGCCTTAGCTTTCAAGTCTCAAGTAAGTCCCAAGCCTTAGCTTTCAAGTCTCAAGTAAGTCCCAAGCCTTAGCTTTCAAGTCTCAAGTAAGTCCCAAGCCTTAGCTTTCAAGTCTCAAGTAAGTCTCAAGCCTTAGCTTTCAAGTCTCAAGTAAGTCTCAAGTCTTAGCTTTTAAGTCTCAAGTCTTAGCTTTTAAGTCTCAAGTCTTAGCTTTCAAGTCTCAAGTAAGTCTCAAGTCTTAGCTTTCAAGTCTCAAGTAAGTCCCAAGTCTTAGCTTTCAAGTCTCAAGTAAGTCTCAAGTCTTAGCTTTCAAGTCTCAAGTCTTAGCTTTCAAGTCTCAAGTAAGTCTCAAGTCTTAGCTTTCAAGTCTCAAGTAAGTCCCAAGTCTTAGCTTTCAAGTCTCAAGTAAGTCCCAAGTCTTAGCTTTCAAGTCTCAAGTAAGTCTCAAGTCTTAGCTTTCAAGTCTCAAGTAAGTCCCAAGTCTTAGCTTTCAAGTCTCAAGTAAGTCCCAAGTCTTAGCTTTCAAGTCTCAAGTAAGTCCCAAGTCTTAGCTTTCAAGTCTCAAGTAAGTCCCAAGTCTTAGCTTTCAAGTCTCAAGTAAGTCTCAAGTCTTAGCTTTCAAGTCTCAAGTAAGTCCCAAGTCTTAGCTTTCAAGTCTCAAGTAAGTCCCATGTCTTAGCTTTTAAGTTTCAAGTAAGTCTCAAGCCTTAGCTTTCAAGTCTCAAGTAAGTCCCAAGTCTTAGCTTTCAAGTCTCAAATAAGTCCCAAGTCTTAGCTTTCAAGTCTCAAGTCTTAGCTTTCAAGTCTCAAGTAAGTCCCAAGTCTTAGCTTTCAAGTCTCAAGTAAGTCCCAAGTCTTAGCTTTCAGGTCTCAAGTGAGTCCCAAGTCTTAGCTTTCAAGTCTCAAGTAAGTCCCAAGTCTTAGCTTTCAAGTCTCAAGTAAGTCCCAAGTCTTAGCTTTCAAGTCTCAAGTAAGTCCCAAGTCTTAGCTTTTAAGTTTCAAGTAAGTCTCAAGCCTTAGCTTTCAAGTCTCAAGTCTTAGCTTTCAAGTCTCAAGTAAGTCCCAAGTCTTAGCTTTCAAGTCTCAAGTAAGTCCCAAGCCTTAGCTTTCAAGTCTCAAGTAAGTCCCAAGTCTTAGCTTTCAAGTCTCAAGTAAGTCCCATGTCTTAGCTTTTAAGTTTCAAGTAAGTCTCAAGCCTTAGCTTTCAAGTCTCAAGTCTTAGCTTTCAAGTCTCAAGTAAGTCCCAAGCCTTAGCTTTCAAGTCTCAAGTAAGTCCCATGTCTTAGCTTTTAAGTTTCAAGTAAGTCTCAAGCCTTAGCTTTCAAGTCTCAAGTAAGTCCCAAGTCTTAGCTTTCAAGTCTCAAGTAAGTCCCAAGTCTTAGCTTTCAAGTCTCAAGTAAGTCCCAAGTTTTAGCTTTCAAGTCTCAAGTAAGTCTCAAGTCTTAGCTTTCAAGTCTCAAGTAAGTCCCAAGCCTTAGCTTTTAAGTTTCAAGTAAGTCCCAAGTCTTAGCTTTCAAGTCTCAAGTAAGTCCCAAGTCTTAGCTTTCAAGTCTCAAGTAAGTCCCAAGTTTTAGCTTTCAAGTCTCAAGTAAGTCTCAAGTCTTAGCTTTCAAGTCTCAAGTAAGTCCCAAGTCTTAGCTTTCAAGTCTCAAGTAAGTCCCATGTCTTAGCTTTTAAGTTTCAAGTAAGTCTCAAGCCTTAGCTTTCAAGTCTCAAGTCTTAGCTTTCAAGTCTCAAGTAAGTCCCAAGTCTTAGCTTTCAAGTCTCAAGTAAGTCCCAAGCCTTAGCTTTCAAGTCTCAAGTAAGTCCCAAGCCTTAGCTTTTAAGTTTCAAGTAAGTCTCAAGCCTTAGCTTTCAAGTCTCAAGTCTTAGCTTTCAAGTCTCAAGTAAGTCCCAAGTCTTAGCTTTCAAGTCTCAAGTAAGTCCCAAGCCTTAGCTTTCAAGTCTCAAGTAAGTCCCAAGCCTTAGCTTTCAAGTCTCAAGTAAGTCTCAAGCCTTAGCTTTCAAGTCTCAAGTAAGTCCCAAGCCTTAGCTTTCAAGTCTCAAGTAAGTCTCAAGTCTTAGCTTTTAAGTCTCAAGTCTTAGCTTTCAAGTCTCAAGTAAGTCTCAAGTCTTAGCTTTCAAGTCTCAAGTAAGTCTCAAGTCTTAGCTTTCAAGTCTCAAGTAAGTCCCAAGTCTTAGCTTTCAAGTCTCAAGTAAGTCTCAAGTCTTAGCTTTCAAGTCTCAAATAAGTCCCAAGTCTTAGCTTTCAAGTCTCAAGTCTTAGCTTTCAAGTCTCAAGTAAGTCTCAAGTCTTAGCTTTCAAGTCTCAAGTAAGTCCCAAGTCTTAGCTTTCAAGTCTCAAGTAAGTCTCAAGTCTTAGCTTTCAAGTCTCAAGTAAGTCCCAAGTCTTAGCTTTCAAGTCTCAAGTAAGTCCCAAGTCTTAGCTTTCAAGTCTCAAGTAAGTCTCAAGTCTTAGCTTTCAAGTCTCAAGTAAGTCTCAAGTGTTAGCTTTCAAGTCTCAAGTAAGTCCCAAGTCTTAGCTTTCAAGTCTCAAGTAAGTCTCAAGTCTTAGCTTTCAAGTCTCAAGTAAGTCCCAAGTCTTAGCTTTCAAGTCTCAAGTAAGTCCCAAGTCTTAGCTTTCAAGTCTCAAGTGAGTCCCAAGTCTTAGCTTTCAAGTCTCAAGTAAGTCCCAAGTCTTAGCTTTCAAGTCTCAAGTAAGTCTCAAGTCTTAGCTTTCAAGTCTCAAGTCTTTGCTTTCAAGTCTCAAGTAAGTCTCAAGTCTTAGCTTTCAAGTCTCAAGTAAGTCCCAAGTCTTAGCTTTCAAGTCTCAAGTCTCCGCTTTCAAGTCTCAAGTAAGTCCCAAGTCTTAGCTTTCAAGTCTCAAGTCTCCGCTTTCAACTCTCAAGTAAGTCCCAAGTCTTAGCTTTCAAGTCTCAAGTCTTAGCTTTCAACTCTCAAGTAAGTCTCAAGTCTTAGCTATCTCGCCTTGAAACTGGACGTTTTCATGCATCCCAGAGGAGAACAGAAAGTGTCACCGGTGTGACTTAAATGAGGTGGAAAATGAGATGCATTTTGTGTTTTACTGTCCTTTTTACCATGTATTTAGACTTAAGCTCTTCCTTAAATTGACTTTGGAATGTCATGATTTGTTTTCTATGTCCAATGAGTGCAGACTTACATATTTGTTTCGAGAAAAAGTGTTTTATTTAGCCCCATATGTGTTGGAAGCTTACCAACAGCGCAGGGGCACGCTTTATGTTTGAGTGGGGTTGTTGTCTACTGACGACCGTATATGTTGGATTAGCAATTATGGAGATGTTCTTTTGACTATTGCTCACACACTTATTTTGTCTTCATTTCTTTAATTAATATTTTCATTTTTTTTTCTGCTTGTCCCCTTGGGGTGGTGGTGGGGTGTTCTTATATTTCTGTATGTCTTATGTATCAGTTTAAATTGTGAAAACCAATAAATAAAGTGAGAAAAAAAGACTTTCAAGTTGAAGTTCAGCAACAGAAAGAAATCGACAGGACAAATGACGTCTCATTCACCTTTAATGACACTGATTTGATCCAGCAGATATGGTGCATTAGTTACATTAACCGGTTTCTGTTTAATCCACTTCACACAGTGTAAAAATATCCCATGCACGTCTTTAACTCCGGCGTCTTCATCATACATGGTAAAACGGGCTTGTTTCGAACCGAACAAAACCGGGAGAAACATTTCAAATATCAGCTGGCTGCAGTCAAAACCAGATCTTATTTTTCTAACTGGGAAAAGGGCAGAAAGCTCATCTACGCAGTCGGGCCTCGATGCAGCAGAAGACTGAAAGTCCGGAGTCAAGACTTAAAAAGGAAACAAAACCAAGATCATCAGAAAACGTTCTCAACATGGTCAAAGACAGAAATGAAAGGCTACTGTTCCCTCTGAACCAACAACAAACTGTGAAATATGGGGCAGAGCTCTGAGAACGTCCCGTTTGGAACTGAGGCGTTCCGCAGGGCTCTGCTCCAGGACTCCTGCTTCTTCACACTCAGAACCACAGCTTCACAGCTTCATGTGCAAACTGTGGAGGTCCTCCGAACATTAGTTTCCAAAAACAGTAGATTTTGACCAGCTCATCCATTACTTGTTATTCTCGACAAGGATATGGTTTTGTGTTTTAGGTTCATCGACGTATAATTACACCTCGTTTCCATGTCCATGAGTGTTCAGTCCGGGCTGCCATCTGATAAACGGACTGCAGCCCCGAGTGTTCAACATAAAAACATGCAGTTCTTATCTTCTTTCCATCCAGATTCATGCAACGCTGCGTGGAATTACAGAGACAGAATAAAACTATACTGAAAGGGGAGAAAAGAGTCTGTATTTATGTGGAAGATGCTGTTCAGAACATGCATGCACCCTGTATGCATGCATGTAAGCATGAGAGGTCTATTGAAAATGTGTCATCAGGTAGTTCTCCTTCCACACACTGCAGTCTGTCCTCATTATCCACCGAAAAAGCTTCTCTGTGCATTTCAACTAAACTCCAGAGCAGAGAAAATGGAAGCCAGAGTTTCACACACCGAAGGATTGCCATAGGAATACATATGTGGAAACGAGGTGTTGATTCTGGAATAACAAATCAAAGCAAATACATTTATGTTTTTTTAAATTTATTTTCTAAATAAACTCGACCACAGTAAAACCAAATTCTTTTCAACTTTGCAGAATTGCTAACAGGCACAGTTTTCAACCATTTGGTGTCACAGGAGATGTGATGTTTCAGTGCACATTTCTGGGTGTAATCGTGGTGTTTGTAGGTAGACGGAAAAAGGACTCGGTCCCAGTTAAACGTGTCCGAGGAGGAGTTTGGAGCAGAGGTCAGGGTTCACGTCAAACCTTCTGAGTGAAATTCTCAGGGAAAACGCCTTTGGTTGAAGTGTCCTTCTTCTGCATCCAGTCAGACTCCTTCAGTCCCAGGAGCCAGCCGTCATCCTGCACACAGACAGAGGTCAGAGGTCACACATAGAGGTCACGGACAGAGGTCACACACAGAGGTCACGAACAGGGGTCACAGACAGAGGTCACACACAGAGGTCAAGGACAGAGGTCACAGACAGAGGACACGGACAGAGGTCACAGACAGAGGTCACAGACAGAGGTCACAGACAGAGGTCACACACAGAGGTCACACACAGAGGTCAAGGACAGAGGTCAAGGACAGAGGTCACAGACAGAGGTCACAGACAGAGGTCACACACAGAGGTCACGGACAGGGGTCACAGACAGAGGTCACACAGAGGTCAAGGACAGAGGTCAAGGACAGAGGTCACAGACAGCGGTCAGAGACAGAGGACACGGACAGAGGTCACACACAGAGGTCAAGGACAGAGGTCACAGACAGCGGTCAGAGACAGAGGACACGGACAGAGGTCACAGACAGAGGTCACAGACAGAGGTCACAGACAGAGGTCACACACAGAGGTCACACACAGAGGTCAAGGACAGAGGTCAAGGACAGAGGTCACAGACAGAGGTCACAGACAGAGGTCACACACAGAGGTCACGGACAGGGGTCACAGACAGAGGTCACACAGAGGTCAAGGACAGAGGTCAAGGACAGAGGTCACAGACAGCGGTCAGAGACAGAGGACACGGACAGAGGTCACACACAGAGGTCACGGGCAGAGGTCACAGACAGAGGTCACAGACAGAGGTCAGAGACAGAGGACACGGACAGAGGTCACAGACAGAGGTCACAGACAGAGGTCACACACAGGTCACACACAGGTCACGGACAGGGGTCACAGACAGAGGTCACACACAGAGGTCAAGGACAGAGGTCAAGGACAGAGGTCACAGACAGCGGTCAGAGACAGAGGACACGGACAGAGGTCACGGACAGGGGTCACAGACAGAGGTCACACACAGAGGTCAAGGACAGAGGTCAAGGACAGAGGTCACAGACAGCGGTCAGAGACAGAGGACACGGACAGAGGTCACACACAGAGGTCACGGGCAGAGGTCACAGACAGAGGTCACAGACAGAGGTCACGGACAGAGGTCACGGACAGAGGTCACGGGCAGAGGTCACGGACAGAGGTCACGGGCAGAGGTCACGGACAGAGGTCACGGACAGAGGTCACAATATCCTATTCTGCCTATTACAGCCTATTTACTAAACTATCTTAAGCATTATAAATGGGTAAAATGTGGGTAGGCTAGTTTAAAAGGCTACTCAATCAGGGGAATAACTTATCAGACCATATCAGGTACTCTTAATTTAAGATTCTGACTTTTTATTTTGCAATATTCCCTCTTGTAGACGTATTTCATATTCAGTATCTGGACTGAAATATTGTTCATTATTCTGTATCTGTTGCTGCTCATTTGACTTGGTCGTGACTCGTCTTGTATTTTTTCTCTCCGGTTTTAGTTCTTTCAGGTTAGTTTTGGGGGATTTCAGGTTAAGGAAGCAGCCTGCTCTCACATTAGTCCAGGGCTCCATCTCCCTGATGGATTTGGTTCTATATGTTACGGGTCCTTTGAGCCCATGTTTGCTGTGTGTGTTAATGTGGCTCCACAAAGTACAGCAGGCATCATACAGTAAAGGTTTGCATCTGGGACAGTATCCCCTCAGTCTTATTTGTGACTAATATTTGTGATGCTGACCTGTTCGTCTGGGTTGTCAGCGGCCAGAACCAGCACGGAGTCTCCGATCTTCAGCTCCAGCTCGTCACCGTCGGTGGCGGTGTACTCGTGTATGGCTTTTACCTGGAGCATCGAAGCAGAATTTCATTTACAGATGTGCACACGCTGGCGTCTTTGATGCCCGCTCCAATCAACATCAGAGATGGGACCAAGTCACACATGTGCAAGTCTCAAGTAAGTCCCAAGTCATTTTTTCTTGGTCAAGTCAAGTCAAAGTCTCCTTATTATTGCAATTTTACCTGCAGAATCTGATCTTAATAAAGTGAAAACACAAAGATATAAGTAACTGTCAGTAAACATCATTGGCCAATGTGTCCAACCTGTCCACCCCGTATCATATCAAGCTAACGTTAGCTAACTACCGACTAGGCTAACAGGATAATATTAGCTAATTTGACGAGCACTTATTGGTCAGAATGGATCTTCAAATGATGAACAAAGTTGGAAGTTGTCGTCTGGCTGTCTGAGATGTTGATGCCGCATGTCTTGCACTGTGCTGTTCGTCTTTTGCCGTCAAAATGGTGATTACGAAAGCCGAAGACGATGGCTGTGTTGGAAACTACATACTACATACTCATCGATCAGACAGTATGCAGAGCGTTTACCCACAATGCATTTCGCTCCTGCCCGAGCCGAAATCAGCCGGCCTGAAGCTGATTTCCCTTAAGCTCTAAACTCTGTAAACTTTAGCAACATTTGAAACATTTTCAGGTGAGAAAGTAGTCGTTTAGATCCCCAACGTGTTGAATATCTGACAAAATACCGGCTGTTTACAATTTTGTTCCCACGAATTCGGCGCTACTAAAGCTAGCCGCAGTGGGCAACGCACTTCCGGTTATTTTCACAAAATAAAATACCCGTTGCCTTTTATCATAGGGAAAGCCATTAGGATACAATTGGTGCTTTTGTTTTGAAAACAGGAAGTGAACCTACCCTCGTTGTAGCTAGCTTGAAACTGTCGTTTTGACAGGAAATGACGATCGGCGACGTCACGTTACGTTGCATCTTGGGTAGTTTGAGTATGAGTAGTAACCTCATGATGCATACCCAACATTTCAGAGAATCTAGTATGCATCCGGGAAGTTCTCGCTTACTCAAACTGGCATACTAACTCAAAAGGTTAGTAGGAGAAGTAGGAGAAGTAGAAGAAGTATGCGGTTTCGAACACAGACAACGACTCTCGGTCCCGCTGACATGTTGATGCATATCTGATATGAGTTTATTCATACTCTCCAATAAACACTAAGGTACGTAGAGAGGGCATGACTGACTGACAGGGTAGGGATCCAATCAGGACGCCATTCTCAGCCTGCGCTCCTACCGGGTAATCGATATTATTTTTTAAATTAATTTATTAATTTTATATTCAAACTGAAAACATGTACTGAATAACACTCAAGTCATTCAAGTCATCGTGTCTCAAGTCAAGTCAAGTGCCGAGTCTTTAACTTCCAAGTCCGAGTCGAGTCTCAAGTCTTTTATTTTTTGTCAAGTCAAGTCACAAGTCATCAAAACAGCGACTCGAGTCCAAGTCACAGTGACTCGAGTCCCCATCTCTGATCAACACAAAGCGGACTCACTTTGTACAGGAACCCTGGAGGCAGTTCATCATCAGAGCCATTGGTCACTGAACTCTGTGGCAGGAAAAGAACAGAAAGATCCAGGTGAATTAGTAAAGAAGTCTCAGAGAAACATGGAGGGGACATGATGCGGGGGAAGGAAGAAACGTTCAGATAGGAGGCTCCGGTTGTAGAATCCTGGTTTATCAAAGGCCAGCCTGAGATACCACCTGCATCCCCTTTCCATTCAACTCTACCTCCTCATTGCCCCAACCACTCTGTCCCACATCGGTGTCCTCCTCCCAGTTGGGTTCGGTGTACGACTGAGCCGCGTCGCCTTGGTCGCTGCTCCAGGCCTCCTGAGCCTCGGCCGGTGCTGCATCGTCCCAGCTGGGCTGAGTGTAGCTCTGCCTGTTGCCTTCACTCTGATCCCAGCCACTTTGGGCCTCCGAGCATTGGTCATCATCATGCTGGGGCACCTGTTCTGTGGCGGTCTGGTCTTGCTACGAGGTCAAGGGTCGGGGAGCATCGGAAGAGTTTCGGGATCAAGAGGAAGGACAGAAGGGTTCGTGGGAGCAGCCATGGGAGCGTTTGGGTTTAATGGAATAATAAAAGGTCATACCAAGGGTTGCACAGGGCATTGGAAAGCCAGAGGAAGGAGGTTGAAGAGTTTATTTCACCGTTCATGAGAATGGAAACAGGATAAAAAAAAAAAGAAGTGCCGTGGTTTTCTGGAGAGGCCAACTGTAATAAAACAGGATGAAGCCATGCTTACCCACGATTCCCACACGGGTTCCTGCAGCGAAGCAGCAGGGAACAAGAGGAAAAGCCTCAGTGATACTTACCCAGCAGCAAACATGGACATTTATCTGGCTCACAGGAACATGGTTTAAAGGATTTAAAATGGTAACCAAGACTAACATTTACAGAGTAGTTTAGGTTCTTTGCTTCTCATTGGTCAACTTAAACGTTAGGAGTGATAATCAGAAAGAGTCAGAACATTTCCTGGTTGTCCATGCAAAGGGTTGAGCTCACATCCATGCAGTGAAGAAGTGACACACACACACACACACACACACACACACACACACACACACTGTGTTTACAAGCCCTCAAATGATTTTTACACCGAGTAAGACTGAAAGAAGGTTCTTTATCTCATTTACAGACTCTAAAAACTGTGAAAAGTGAAGCTTTTAAACTTTAAAACCTTTTTTGTTGTGGCCATTTATGTTTGCAAATTATAAATTGTATCAATTCATTTTCTTCGGGCAGTTAGAATATACTTTAGTTAGTTCGGAATTAAAATCTGTAATTCATTTTTATATTTGAAATTGTTTAGAATACTTTGGTAACTTGCTCTGGCTCTTTTTGTTTGTCAGATGTCCGCTGTGAAGACGGGAGGTTTTGCTAAAATGATTTTTTGACCACTTTTTGAGCTTGTAAAATCAGATTAAGTTAACTTTCGTTTTTCATCTAAGTCGTAAGAGATTTTTAGTTATTGTTTTGTACATATATTTTTTAAACAATCAACTCTGAAGTGCGTGCAAGAATCAAACCACCCGTTGCCACTCATGGCCTTTGTTAGAAAATGTAGTTTGGAAACTTAAAGGGACAGTTCGCCTCTTTTGACATGAAGCTGTATGACATCCCATATCAGCAACATCATTTATGAACATTTTATTACCCCCTGCTGCGTCCTGTGAGCCGAGTTCCAGCCTCGTTTTGGCCTGCCTGCTGTGCAGACCGAAGTGCAGAGCGAGCAGTCCCCTGCTTCCGAGCAGCAAACACCGTAACAGGTGCGGCTGTCGGCAGGCGGCAGCAGGCAGTGATACGAAGGGAGAGAAAATAGGGCCAAGAGATTGTGAGGTTCTGACTTTTTCCTGGAGAACCATTTTGTGATGCAAATGTATTACATTACATTATGGTCATTTTGCAGACGCTTTTAACCAAAGCGACTTACAATAAGTGCGTTCAACATCGGTAGGCAAAAGAACTTCAGGTCACAAGAAATCATAAGTGCATTTCCTTCCAAAGCCAAACAGCTAAGAGCAGAACTAGTGCTAGAGTAAGTGCAATAAGTCAGATACCAACATATCATTGGTACCTGATATTACTCTTTTGAACGCATATTGTTTTTAGAAGCAAAACGCTTTATTTTTTAAACCCCAGCCAACTAGCCGGACTACCTTCATCAACACCAAAACGAGGCTGGAACTCTGCTCACAGGACGCAGCAGGGGGTAAGAAGATGTTCAGAAATGATGTTGCTGATATGGGATGTTATACAGCTTCATGTCAGAAGAGGCGAACTGTCCCTTTAAAAGGCCGCAACATTTTTAATTTAAAAGTTAAACTCAGCACCGTCTTTCACAGGAGTCCCAGCCCCACAGGAGGGGTTAATGTACTCCTTTGGGCCGACTCATCAGAGTGCTTGTAAACACTGTAAATCATCTCACAGGAACATTGCTCACACCCACCTTGGGCGCTGGAAATGTGACGGGCTGTAATACCTCCACATCCCAGTCCAGCAGGTTCACCCCCGACCAGGGCTCACACTGCTTCACACACACAAGCTAATGTTAAGAGGGTTCACTACCGACACAAACATCTGCTCTGCAGGCAGAAACACGAATAAAACACGATGCGAAGGTAAAGTGGGTCTGTTCCACTCGCACTGCTCAACATGTTCTGTTCCAAACCAAAACCACTTTATCAATAACTCCCCCAGTGTTGTGATAAAACTAATGAACCGTCAGAAATAAAGCTGTCGGTGACGGTAAATCTAAGGCTACATGCCCACGACAACGCTCTGAAGCATAAACGCAGATGTCTGTTTTTTTCCTCCACAATTTATCTGCGTTCTCACGAGCGTCTTGGGGGTGGATATCTGTCTACCCATAGGAACAGGGAAAACGTATGAAACTCATAAAACTCGCAGTTTGCCGATGTAGTATGCACGCCCCGGACGTAGGTGGCAGTAGCAACAATACCTTTGGTATTGTTAAATGAGTTATATTGTTATATATTAATAAATATGAGAAATGCCTGTTTTGTGGCTACTTCCTCCGCGTCAGTTGGAAGAAAATGGCGAAGCGCGGCAGCAACAACAGTACGCCTTCAAACTTTGTTTGGACAGATGATGAGGTCCAGTTGCTCCTGAACACGACACTGAACTACAAAGCCAGGAAGGCAGTGGATAATGTGGATTGGGAGAGTGTCCAAAATAAATATAGTGAGATAAGGGAGTCATTCAAGGAGAACTACCCACTTAACGTGTGCAAAAAACGCACTTCTGCGTTTTGAAGTGTTCCTACGGCGACGAGAGGTTGGATCGTTTTCAAGATCTCCACTCTGGGGGGCGTTTGCGTTTTCTCCGTTTTGAACTCCTAAAAACGCCGTCGCCGTGTGCAAGATAGGCACATCTGTCGAAATGTTCTGCGTTTATCTGTCGTTACCGTTGTCGTGGGCACGTAGCCTAAGATAACAGGATGTTGAACACACGGAGTTCCTCAGGGTTCAGTCCCCAGACCACTTCTTTTTACCTCTTCAGGTTCAGATGACACAAAACTGCTAAATATGTTCCCAAACTCGCCGATCAGAGGCGTCAAACGTCACAAGATTTAACTTCTGGATCGATCATTTCAACAAAAATACGAGTCAGTTTGTGTTTTTAGCTTGTGGGAATCAGTTACTCTGCAGATGTCAGTCTGACCTGCGGCGTCGTGCTCGTGGCGTCCATGTTAGCGACAGGCCCGTCCTCGAACAGGTCGACCTGCTCCGCTCTTGGATCCGGGGACGGCGTCAGTCTGGGCGGAGGCCGACTGGGCGGAGGACCGGGTTTCTGCACCACCAGCTGGGTTTGAACCACACAGCACACACGTGCACGCATGCAAACGAGGCAGGAGGACAGAGGCGTGTTAGTATTTACAAGGAGTCACCGTTAGGCTGCTTCAGAGCTTACACTGGAAAAAAATCAAAGTCTTACCAAGTATATTTGTCTCATTTCTAATTGAAATATCTCATTACACTTAATATAAGACACAACTGCCTAACAAGTTCCATTTCAGCCAGATATAGGGACTTGTTTTAGTACAATACATCTGGAATATCTTGTTAAATGAAAAAGTCTTGAAAACAAATTGTTTTGAGTCGGATTTCATATGAAACAAGCTTTTTGTTTTTTTATTTGAAGAGGTTTTTAAGCTAATTTCAAGATCACTTTTATCTCAAAAGTCCTAAATATCACATTTTATTTCAAGAAATCTTGACAAGCCGATTTTCACTAGTTCCATTGGCAGATTTTTTTGCTTATTTCAAGCAAAAATGTCTTTTATTTGTTGTTTTTCTACTTATTTTTGGAGGGGCATTTTTTCCCAGTGTAGATGTGTACATTAATCATTTATACGTTTGTTAGGACGTGGCAGTGTGCATGTGAGCTGATGTTTCGAGTGCGGTAGCATCCACATGCACATAATATATATTATTATAATATGTTATATTATATAACAACATATAATAAACTCCAACCATGTGTTTCAGCTGCTAACCCCAAACTATTCACAACTGAGGGAAGTCGGAAGCATTTCAGATGAGCCTATGAGAAGGCCGTCCTCCAGCTTCACTGCCCACAGAAGGGAGCAGATCCACGGTGTGCAACGGCGCGTCGTCACGTGGGAAGATGGAGCATCAGACAGTGTCATGTGACATCATTGTGTCGGGTGAACGGGGATCAATGGTGAACGGGTACAACAAAGCTCAGGCACCAAGCAGACAAACAGAAACCAGTGTAGAAACACAGAGACTTTAGAATAAATGTGTCCTTCAGTGGGTCTGAGACCGAGGTCAATATGACCTCGGTCATATGCTGGATCTGCTGGATCAGGGGTTCACTTAGTTTCTCACACTGCTGCTACCAGCTGCTGGATCAGGGGTTCACTTAGTTTCTCACTCACTGCTGCTACCAGCTGCTGGATCAGGGGTTCACTTAGTTTCTCACTCACTGCTGCTACCAGCTGCTGGATCAGGGGTTCACTTAGTTTCTCACTCACTGCTGCTACCAGCTGCTGGATCAGGGGTTCACTTAGTTTCTCACTCACTGCTGCTACCAGCTGCTGGATCAGGGGTTCACTTAGTTTCTCACTCACTGATGCTACCAGCTGCTGGATCAGGGGTTCACTTAGTTTCTCACTCACTGATGCTACCAGCTGCTGGATCAGGGGTTCACTTAGTTTCTCACTCACTGATGCTACCAGCTGCTGGATCAGGGGTTCACTTAGTTTCTCACTCACTGATGCTACCAGCTGCTGGATCAGGGGTTCACTTAGTTTCTCACTCACTGATGCTACCAGCTGCTGGATCAGGGGTTCACTTAGTTTCTCACTCACTGCTGCTACCAGCTGCTGGATCAGGGGTTCACTTAGTTTCTCACTCATTGCTGCTACCAGCTGCTGGATCAGGGGTTCACTTAGTTTCTCACACTGCTGCTACCATTTGCTGGATCAGGGGTTCACTTAGTTTCTCACTCACTGCTGCTACCAGCTGCTGGATCAGGGGTTCACTTAGTTTCTCACTCACTGCTGCTACCAGCTGCTGGATCAGGGGTTCACTTAGTTTCTCACTCACTGATGCTACCAGCTGCTGGATCAGGGGTTCACTTAGTTTCTCACTCACTGCTGCTACCAGCTGCTGGATCAGGGGTTCACTTAGTTTCTCACTCACTGATGCTACCAGCTGCTGGATCAGGGGTTCACTTAGTTTCTCACTCACTGCTGCTACCAGCTGCTGGATCAGGGGTTCACTTAGTTTCTCACTGCTGCTACCAGCTGCTGGATCAGGGGTTCACTTAGTTTCTCACTCACTGCTGCTACCAGCTGCTAGATCAGGGGTTCACTTAGTTTCTCACTCACTGATGCTACCAGCTGCTGGATCAGGGGTTCACTTAGTTTCTCACTCATTGCTGCTACCAGCTGCTGGATCAGGGGTTCACTTAGTTTCTCACTCATTGCTGCTACCAGCTGCTGGATCAGGGGTTCACTTAGTTTCTCACTCACTGCTGCTACCAGCTGCTGGATCAGGGGTTCACTTAGTTTCTCACACTGCTGCTACCAGCTGCTGGATCAGGGGTTCACTTAGTTTCTCACTCACTGATGCTACCAGCTGCTGGATCAGGGGTTCACTTAGTTTCTCACTCATTGCTGCTACCAGCTGCTGGATCAGGGGTTCACTTAGTTTCTCACTCATTGCTGCTACCAGCTGCTGGATCAGGGGTTCACTTAGTTTCTCACTCACTGCTGCTACCAGCTGCTGGATCAGGGGTTCACTTAGTTTCTCACTCACTGCTGCTACCAGCTGCTGGATCAGGGGTTCACTTAGTTTCTCACTCACTGCTGCTATCAGCTGCTGGATCAGGGGTTCACTTAGTTTCTCACTCACTGCTGCTACCAGCTGCTGGATCAGGGGTTCACTTAGTTTCTCACTCACTGATGCTACCAGCTGCTGGATCAGGGGTTCACTTAGTTTCTCACTGCTGCTACCAGCTGCTGGATCAGGGGTTCACTTAGTTTCTCACTCAGAGCACATTGTACTGTTAAATCTGTCTCCAAACACCTCAAGTTGCTCAGAATGATGTCATGAATATTATTTCAGAGCCGTAACGTTTACATTTGATTCTAAATCCTGAAAGTTCTGAGTTCTAAGAGGAGACGTTGGATGAGTCCGTTTACCTTTGGTGCTGAACCGCCTGTTTCACTGTGGTTGGTTTCCTCACTGACAGGAGAAAAGAAGGAGAGAAGACGATAAGTCAGACACGGAATAAGAGAAAAAGACAAACTAATCAGCAGTTCTCTGCTCCTGCCACACGAGGGCGCCAACGAGCTTCAAACAAACACCAGCGGAGTGATACGGGCCAGGCGTGTCAAAGCAAACAGGCACACACGGACCCACAGCAAGTAGTCCGTCAGGCGATTAATATGAAGCTTTCAGATTTATTGATAGTTTGCGTCATACATCAAGCATAAATGGAAAAAAATATATATTTAGTGACAAAACAACCACATGATTCAGTAACTCGACAACTTTTCAAGAAAATTTTGATCTTCTCAAGCGTGTTAAAGATTAGGAGTTAAAGGGATAGTTCGCCTCTTTTGACATGAAGCTGTGTAACATCCCATATCAGCAACATCATTTCTGAACATCTTCTTACCCCCTGCTGCGTCCTGTGAGCAGAGTTCCAGCCTCGTTTTGGTGTTGATGAAGGTAGTCCGGCTAGTTGACAATATGCGTTCAACAGAGTAATACATTTGCATCACAAAATGGTTCTCCGGGAAAAAGTAAAGTGTTTTTTGTTGTTGGTTTTTTTAAATGTTTTTTTTATTTTAATTTTTTTAATAAATTAAAAAAAAAAATTTACAATTAATTTTTTTTTAAATAAATTTAAAAAAAAAAAAAAAAAAAAAAAAAAAAAAAAATTAAATGAAATAAAATAAAGCGTTTTGCTTCTCAAAACAATATGCGTTCAACAGAGTAATACATTTGCATCACAAAATCGTCCCTCCAGAAAAAGTCAGAGCTCACAATCTCTTGGCCCTATTTTCTCTCCCTTCATATCAATGCGTACAGCCACCTAGCGACAGCCGCACCTGTTACGGTGTTTGCTGGTCGGTCTGCACAGCAGGCAGTGATACGAAGGGAGAGAAAATAGGGCCAAGAGATTATGAGGTCTGACTTTTTCCTGGAGAACGATTTTGTGATGCAAATGTATTACTCTGTTGAACGCATATTGTTTTGAGAAGCAAAACGCTTTATTTTTTTAAAATTTTATTCATTTTTATTTATTTTTAATTTTTTTAATTATTTTTAATTTATTAAAAAAATAAAAATTAGAATAATAAAACAAAAAAAAAAAGAAAGAAAACGCTTTATATTTCAAACCCCAGCCAACTAGCCGGACTACCTTCATCAACACCAAAACGAGGCTGGAACTCTGCTCACAGGACGCAGCAGGGGGTAAGAAGATGTTCAGAAATGATGTTGCTGATATGGGATGTTACACAGCTTCATGTCAAAAGAGGCGAACTGTCCCTTTAACTGTTAGTCAGACCAAGTCAGCGTCTGAGTGATGCACTGATCAAACAGCAGGGTTAGGGTTGTGGACACACCTCTGCAGGCCGAGCATGCAGCAGCTTTTACCTCTTTGCTCCGTCGCCCGTCTTAGACGCCGCAGAGTCATCTTTTCTGCAGCAGGAGGCGCCGTGAAGGACATTATTTTCATTTGCTCTACATGTTCATGCATCTTTAAAGTGTCCGACTGAACTCACTTGAACTGCCGCTGCTCCTCCAGCTTGGTCATGATGTCGTTCAGGTTTTGGCTGAGCTGTGGAGGCGAGAGGAGATGCAGACGTTACCGACCGACCCACCGATCTTTATAGTTCCAGCGATTTCAAGTTATCGTGTGGCTCACTTTGCTCATTTCTTTGTGGAACTTCTCCTGATGACCTGCCAGGCTCTGGAATGCGTTAACGTAGACGCCAACACGTCTGCACGCACACACAAACACGTCATTAACCACCTGAGCGCTCGCTGCAGAGTCGGGCTGTGTTCCAAACCGCATACTGCATACTCATCGATCAGACAGTATGCAGAGCGTTTACCCACAATGCATTTCGCTCCTGCCCGAGCCGAAATCAGCCGGCCTGAAGCTGATTTCCCTTAAGCTCTAAACTCTGTAAACTTTAGCAACATTTGAAACATTTTCAGGTGAGAAAGTAGTCGTTTAGATCCCCAACGTGTTGAAAACCTGACAAAATACCGGCTGTTTACAATTTTGTTCCCATGAATTTGGCGCTACTAAAGCTAGCCGCAGTGAGCAACGCACTTCCTGTTATTTTCACAAAATAAAATACCTGTTGCCTTTTATCATAGGGAAAGCCATTAGGATACAATTGGTGCTTTTGTTTTGAAAACAGGAAGTGAACCTACCCTCGTTGTAGCTAGCTTGAAACTGCCGTTTTGACAGGAAATGACGATCGGCGACGTCACGTTACGTTGCATCTTGGGTAGTTTGAGTATGAGTAGTAACCTCATGATGCATACCCAACATTTCAGAGAATCTAGTATGCATCCGGGAACTTAAAAAAAGTTAAAGTTAGTGGGAGTAGTGGGAGAAGTAGGCGATTTGGAACACAGCGACTAACTTTAACTTTTTTTAAGTTCCCGGATGCATACTAGATTCTCTGAAATGTTGGGTATGCATCATGAGGTTACTACTCATACTCAAACTACCCAAGATGCAACGTAACGTGACGTCGCTGATCGTCATTTCCTGTCAAAACGGCAATTTCAAGCTAGCTACAACGAGGGTAGGTTCACTTCCTGTTTTCAAAACAAAAGCACCAATTGTATGGTAATGGCTTTCCCTATGATAAAAGGCAACGGGTATTTTATTTTGTGAAAATAACCGGAAGTGCGTTGCTCACTGCGGCTAGCTTTAGTAGCGCCAAATTCATGGGAACAAAATTGTAAACAGCCGGTATTTTGTCAGGTTTTCAACACGTTGGGGATCTAAACGACTACTTTCTCTCCTGAAAATGTTTCAAATGTTGCTAAAGTTTACAGAGTTTAGAGCTTAAGAGAAATCAGCTTCAGGCCGGCTGATTTCGGCTCGGGCAGGAGCGAAATGCATTGTGGGTAAACGCTCTGCATACTGTCTGATCGATGCAGTATATAGTAGGCGGTTTGGAACACAGCCTCGGACTGTTTCTCACCTGTCCCACAGTGCAGGGAGCTCGTCTTGTAACTCCACGTTCAGCTCCTCAAATATCTTCTGAGCTCGGCCCAGATCCTCCTCTGCCTGGAAAACACACACACACAATAATTCATGATGAACCGTCTCAGGTGCAGCCGACACACGGCTTCATCCAGAGGCTGCAGGCTCTTTGGGGATCAGACTGTGACTCTGCAAACACAGACAGAGGATAACAAGCTAACAAACATCTAAATGTGGAAATACAAAGCGGAATACACATGACTGTGGAAACATGTGGATGAGAAGCTGAATATAAAGCTCTGCTGGGGTTCACACCCCCCCATTAACACTGAACCACATGTTACTTTGTGTGTGAGTCACACGATATGCAACAAAAACCGATAAACATTTGGGGATAAAACGGTTTGAGGAGTAGAAGCAGCCTCAGCGTTACAGCCATCTTTGTTTCCATCAGTTTCTTTCTCTGTGTCCAATTTTATCAGACCAGGTTCAGCTTTTTTCTGCCTCTTTTCTCAGACCAGATTTTGCAGTATTCTGAAGATATTTACAGAAGGATTTGTTTATAAATCATTCCTGGCCTGATTTATGTGACAATATAATAAAAAAATATGGCGAAAATCAATGTTTTTTAGGCTATGGACAGTATATTTTGATTTCCTCGGAAATGAAAGCAGATATCCTAAAATCCCTCCATAATTTTCTTTTCACTTTGTGTGTAAACAAAAGGAAAAAAGAATTTTGCACCTGGCTTTGCATATATTTCCGGAAGCTAGATCTGAACATATGATAAATGTCCGCATATTTAATGAGATAATGCCTAATTTGCATAATTAAACATACAAATTTCTAAAACTTGTAATACATTTTCTTTTCATACTTGTATAAGTAATCAACTGAGGAAGTTTCATGGTGATATCTATTATTTTAAAATATTACCCTATTCACCTGTAGTGTCTTTCCCTCTTCTTCTACCCTGGTCGGTGTGTTTAACTCGTGAAATGAAGCTCCGAACTATGCACAGGAAAAAATCTAAATCTTACCAAGTATATTTGTCTCATTGAGTATCTCATTACACTTAATATCAGACACAACTGCCTAACAAGCACCATTTCAGCCAGATATAGGGACTTGTTTTAATACAATACATCTGGAATATCTTGTAAAGTGAAAAAGTCTTGAAAACAAATTGTTTTGAGTCATATATCACATGAAACAAGCTTTTTTTTTTCATTTGAAGAGGTTTTTAAGCTAATTTCAAGATCACTTTTAACTCAAAAGTCCTAAATATCACATTTTATTTCAAGAAATCTTGACAAGCCGATTTTCACTAGTTCCATTGGCAGAGTTTTTTGCTTATTTCAAGCAAAAACGTCTTTTATTTGTTGTTTTTTTACTTGTTTTTGGAGGGGCATTTTTTCCAGTGTGTGTTGAGTGTGAAGAGAAATTTCAGGTGAGAACCCGGTTCAAGGTTTACATCATGTGAGCCCAGGTTCGGTTGCTAATTTTGCCCTAAATTTATTTCAAACCAACATTTCATTCGTAAACTGAGTGGCGAGTTAGTGTTGTTTTCATTATTTATTTATTTTTAATTTTTTTATTTATTTATTATTTATTATTTATTTTTATATGAATTATTATTATTATTTTATTTTATATATATGAATTATTTATTTATTATCATTTTCATATTATCATTATTTCAACTGAAGTGAGTGCAAAAAAAATAGTAGTAAAAACAAAGAAAATATTGATAAATTAAGCAGAAATCGGTCCCAGGGCGTTTGATGCTGGTCATTTATCTGGAATGATTAGGTTTAAATAAAATAAATTCATTTCCACTTGAAACCTAAAACCTTTAACTGAAATGTGAGCAGTAGAAGACTCTGTATTTGTGAACTCACTACACCTCTCAGAGCGCGGCTGCTTCTCGGGTTTTTGAGGGTGAGGAAGGGGAGATGAACCAGAGTGTCACCTGGTTGTAGGAGAGGTTAGTCTGAGCCACCTGGTGGGCTGATATCAAACCCTGAGCCCAGCTGGGAGCCGCCATCTCCAACAGGGCTGCTGGCTAACCATCACACACCATGCAAGAGAAGAAGAGGAAGAGGAGGAGAAACAGCAAACAGGGACAGTTCAAGACAAATGCAAACATGTTCATTAGCATTTCAGTGAGAGAAAACCATTTCAATGACATTTTAAATTAGTGTGAAGCTGTTCTGATGGTTTGTTTTAAGGTGGTAAACAGATTCTTATCTCCAAAAACACTCAAACATCTCAAGACATTCAACAGAACAGATTCGACCTCAGAGTTTATCAGGTCCAAAAAAAGGTTGTGACGCTGAGAAAAAGGTAAATAAAAACCAACATTTTAAAAACAGTGACTTTTCATGCAGTGGTCAAGTTTTAGATTTTAGATATGTGTTCTTTCAACCTGCTATAAAGAAAACGTTGAAAACATAAATTTAAATGTTTATTTCATCACATTTTGTTTACTCGCAGCAGTGCGTTTCGCCCCCCCTATTTAAATCTTTAAATGCCGTTTTCTCAAAATCAGTTTTTCGTATTTTTCCAGTATCAATATCTCAGGGAAAAAAAAAAAAAACAGTGAACTTTTTTCTGCTGTTTAAATGTTTTTATAATTCACGGGTCAAAAATGACCCATAAGACAATCTTTGTACCCTAGTGGAAACATAAACAAAAATAAAGTGTGACTTTTTCTAATGATGAGGCTCCCTTTAGAAACAGTCATAAAATTTCAAGTTGGAAAAAGATAGTTTAAGGTATTTTTTCTACAGATAAACATGGTGGTGGGTCACTTTTGACCTGCAAGACAACATGAAGGGTTTATTCTGCGCCCACACCACCTTAAGTCAAAAACTGCCCCTTTAAACCTGAATAAAAGCATGCTGAAACACACACAAGCTGCCAGTAAAATGCACACACACACACACACACACGCACACACACGCACACACACGCACACGGCTGGTTACCTTGGCGATCTTGGCCTCGTCCTTCTTCTTGCCTTTCTGTAAGGAGGCGAAGTGATGGCGAGCGCTGTCAAAGTCCACCATCTTCCTTTCGCGCTTCGCTATACGAGCCTGTTGGACATCACAACAAGCGTCTGAGCAGCCTGTTCACGTGCACGCGCACGTGTTCTGAAGCCTACTTTAAGTTCAAATTCTGCTTTTCTAAAACTAAAATACATTCAGTCATGGTAAACTTCAGCCAGACTGTATATGGACAGATTACACTGGAAAAAATCAAAGTCTTACCAAGTATATATTTGTCTCATTTCTAGTCCAAATATCTCATTACACTTAATATAAGACACAACTGCCTAACAAGCACCATTTCAGCCAGATATAGGGACTTGTTTGAAGACAATACACCTGAAAAAGTCTTGAAAACAAATTATTTTGAGTCAGATTTCATATGAAACAAGATTTTTTTTCATTTGAAGAGGTTTTTAAGCTCATTTCAAGATCACTTTTATCTCAAAAGTCCTAAATATCACATTTTATTTCAAGAAATCTGAAAAAGCCGATTTTCACTAGTTCCATTGGCAGATTTATTTTGCTTATTTCAAACAAAAACGTCTTTTATTTGTTGTTTTTTTACTTATTTTTGGAGGGGCATTTTTTCCAGTGAATAGATTTATTTATTTTTGACCAGGGAAACTGTCCCCATCTGTATTTTTCTGTAAAGTCTGTCCCTCCTTCCACTCGCTTCCCCTGAGTCTCTTCCCTCAGCTGCCTTCACTCACTCATCACCCTCCCATGCATTTAAGCTCCCGGTTGTCATAGCAACCCGTGGTTTTCCCCCGTCAGTCTTGAGCTGGAAGGAGTTCAAATGCAGAGGAGGGTGGACTAAACCAACTGGGGACTAAACCAACTGGGGACTAAGCTAACTGGGGACTAAACCAACGGGGGACTAAACCAACTGGGGACTAAACCAACTGGGGACTAAATCAACTGGGGACTAAACTAACTGGGGACTAAACCAACTGGGGACTAAACCAACTGGGGACTAAATCAACTGGGGACTAAACCAACTGGGGACTAAACCAACTGGGGACTAAATCAACTGGGGACTAAACTAACTGGGGACTAAACCAACTGGGGACTAAACTAACGGGGGACTAAACCAACTGGGGACTAAATCAACTGGGGACTAAACTAACTGGGGACTAAACCAACTGGGGACTAAATCAACTGGGGACTAAACCAACTGGGGACTAAACTAACTGGGGACTAAACCAACTGGGGACTAAACTAACTGGGGACTAAACCAACTGGGGACTAAACCAACTGGGGACTAAACTAACTGGGGACTAAACTAACTGGGGACTAAACCAACTGGGGACTAAACGAACTGGGGACTAAACTAACTGGGGACTAAACCAACTGGGGACTAAACCAACGGGGGACTAAACCAACGGGGGACTAAACCAACTGGGGACTAAACCAACTGGGGACTAAACTAACTGGGGACTAAACTAACTGGGGACTAAACCAACTGGGGACTAAACTAACTGGGGACTAAACTAACTGGGGACTAAACTAACTGGGGACTAAACCAACTGGGGACTAAACTAACTGGGGACTAAACTAACTGGGGACTAAACTAACTGGGGACTAAACCAACGGGGGACTAAACCAACTGGGGACTAAACCAACTGGGGACTAAACTAACGGGGGACGAACAGACTGAACAGAAACGACAACAAAAAGACCGAAACGTAAAAATAAGGAAGTGTTTTCCTTTTATAGAGACACCAGCTCGTGGATTCTTTCTCCTCTTTGTGGTCTCTTAACTTCCTTTATTTGTCATTAAAAATCTCTTTATCGTCTCTTTTGGGCCTTTAGTTTCACCTGGTGGTTATCGAGTCTCCCTGAGGTCTTTATGCCTCCGTTTCTGTTCTTTTTGGATCTGTTTCTGTTCATTTTGGATCTGTTTCTGTTCTTTTTGGATCTGTTTCTGTTCTTTTTGGATCTGTTTCTGTTCTTTTTGGATCTGTTTCTGTTCTTTTTGGATCTGTTTCTGTTCTTTTTGGATCTTTTTCTGTTCTTTTTGGATCTGTTTCTGTTCTTTTTGGATCTGTTTCTGTTCTTTTTGGATCTTTTTCTGTTCTTTTTGGATCTGTTTCTGTTCTTTTTGGATCTGTTTGTAGTCATTTTGGATCTGTTTCTGTTCTTTTTGGATCTTTTTCTGTTCTTTTTGGATCTGTTTCTGTTCTTTTTGGATCTGTTTCTGTTCTTTTTGGATCTGTTTCTGTTCTTTTTGGATCTTTTTCTGTTCTTTTTGGATCTGTTTCTGTTCTTTTTGGATCTGTTTGTAGTCATTTTGGATCTGTTTCTGTTCTTTTTGGATCTGTTTCTGTTCTTTTTGGATCTGTTTCTGTTCTTTTTGGATCTGTTTCTGTTCTTTTTGGATCTGTTTCTGTTCTTTTTGGATCTGTTTCTGTTCTTTTTGGATCTGTTTCTGTTCTTTTTGGATCTGTTTGTAGTCATTTTGGATCTGTTTCTGTTCTTTTTGGATCTGTTTCTGTTCTTTTTGGATCTGTTTCTGTTCTTTTTGGATCTGTTTCTGTTCTTTTTGGATCTCTTTCTGTTCTTTTTGGATCTCTTTCTGTTCTTTTTGGATCTGTTTCTGTTCTTTTTGGATCGTTTCTGTTCTTTTTGGATCTGTTTCTGTTCTTTTTGGATCTGTTTCTGTTCTTTTTGGATCTGTTTCTGTTCTTTTTGGATCTGTTTCTGTTCTTTTTGGATCTGTTTCTGTTCTTTTTGGATCTGTTTCTGTTCTTTTTGGATCTGTTTGTAGTCATTTTGGATCTGTTTCTGTTCTTTTTGGATCTGTTTCTGTTCTTTTTGGATCTGTTTCTGTTCTTTTTGGATCTGTTTCTGTTCTTTTTGGATCTCTTTCTGTTCTTTTTGGATCTCTTTCTGTTCTTTTTGGATCTGTTTCTGTTCTTTTTGGATCGTTTCTGTTCTTTTTGGATCTGTTTCTGTTCTTTTTGGATCTGTTTCTGTTCTTTTTGGATCTGTTTCTGTTCTTTTTGGATCTGTTTCTGTTCTTTTTGGATCTGTTTCTGTTCTTTTTGGATCTGTTTGTAGTCATTTTGGATCCGTTTCTGTTCTTTTTGGATCGTTTCTGTTCTTTTTGGATCTGTTTCTGTTCTTTTTGGATCTTTTTCTGTTCTTTTTTGATCTTTTTCTGTTCTTTTTTGATCTGTTTCTGTTCTTTTTGGATCTGTTTCTGTTCTTTTTGGATCTTTTTCTGTTCTTTTTGGATCTTTTTCTGTTCTTTTTGGATCTGTTTGTAGTCATTTTGGATCCGTTTCTGTTCTTTTTGGATCGTTTCTGTTCTTTTTGGATCTGTTTCTGTTCTTTTTGGATCTGTTTGTAGTCATTTTGGATCCGTTTCTGTTCTTTTTGGATCTGTTTCTGTTCTTTTTGGATCTGTTTCTGTTCTTTTTGGATCTGTTTCTGTTCTTTTTGGATCTGTTTCTGTTCATTTTGGATCTGTTTCTGTTCTTTTTGGATCGTTTCTGTTCTTTTTGGATCTGTTTCTGTTCTTTTTGGATCTGTTTGTGGTCATTTTGGATCTGTTTGTGGTCTTTTTGATCTGTTTCTGTTCTTTTTTGATCTGTTTCTGTTCTTTTTTGATCTGTTTCTGTTCTTTTTTGATCTGTTTCTGTTCTTTTTGGATCTGTTTCTGTTCTTTTTGGATCTTTTTCTGTTCTTTTTTGATCTGTTTCTGTTCTTTTTTGATCTGTTTCTGTTCTTTTTGGATCTGTTTCTGTTCTTTTTGGATCTGTTTCTGTTCTTTTTGGATCTTTTTCTGTTCTTTTTGGATCTGTTTGTAGTCATTTTGGATCCGTTTCTGTTCTTTTTGGATCTGTTTCTGTTCTTTTTGGATCTTTTTCTGTTCTTTTTGGATCTGTTTGTAGTCATTTTGGATCCGTTTCTGTTCTTTTTGGATCCGTTTCTGTTCTTTTTGGATCCGTTTCTGTTCTTTTTGGATCTGTTTCTGTTCTTTTTGGATCTGTTTCTGTTCTTTTTGGATCTGTTTCTGTTCTTTTTGGATCTGTTTGTAGTCATTTTGGATCTGTTTCTGTTCATTTTGGATCTGTTTCTGTTCTTTTTGGATCTGTTTGTGGTCATTTTGGATCTGTTTCTGTTCATTTTGGATCTGTTTCTGTTCTTTTTGGATCTGTTTGTGGTCATTTTGGATCTGTTTCTGTTCATTTTGGATCTGTTTCTGTTCTTTTTGGATCTGTTTCTGTTCTTTTTGGATCTGTTTGTAGTCATTTTGGATCTGTTTCTGTTCATTTTGGATCTGTTTGTAGTCATTTTGGATCTGTTTCTGTTCATTTTGGATCTTTTTCTGTTCTTTTTGGATCTGTTTCTGTTCTTTTTGGATCGTTTCTGTTCTTTTTGGATCTGTTTCTGTTCTTTTTGGATCTGTTTGTGGTCATTTTGGATCTGTTTCTGTTCTTTTTGGATCTGTTTCTGTTCTTTTTGGATCTGTTTCTGTTCTTTTTGGATCTGTTTCTGTTCTTTTTGGATCTGTTTCTGTTCATTTTGGATCCGTTTCTGTTCTTTTTGGATCTGTTTCTGTTCATTTTGGATCCGTTTCTGTTCTTTTTGGATCCGTTTCTGTTCTTTTTGGATCTGTTTGTAGTCATTTTGGATCTGTTTCTGTTCTTTTTGGATCTGTTTGTAGTCATTTTGGATCTGTTTCTGTTCTTTTTGGATCTGTTTGTAGTCATTTTGGATCTGTTTGTAGTCATTTTGGATCTGTTTGTAGTCATTTTGGATCTGTTTCTGTTCTTTTTGGATCTGTTTCTGTTCTTTTTGGATAATTTCTGTTCTTTTTGGATCTGTTTCTGTTCTTTTTGGATCTGTTTCTGTTCTTTTTGGATAATTTCTGTTCTTTTTGGATCTGTTTCTGTTCTTTTTGGATCTGTTTCTGTTCTTTTTGGATCTGTTTCTGTTCTTTTTGGATAATTTCTGTCCTTTTTGGATCTTTTTCTGTTCTTTTTGGATCTGTTTGTGGTCATTTTGGATCTGTTTCTGTTCTTTTTGGATCTGTTTGTAGTCATTTTGGATCCGTTTCTGTTCTTTTTGGATCGTTTCTGTTCTTTTTGGATCTGTTTCTGTTCTTTTTGGATCTGTTTCTGTTCTTTTTGGATCTGTTTCTGTTCTTTTTGGATCTGTTTCTGTTCTTTTTGGATCTGTTTGTGGTCATTTTGGATCATTTCTGTTATTTTTGGATCTTTTTCTGTTCTTTTGGGATCTGTTTGTGGTCATTTTGGATCATTTCTGTTATTTTTGGGTCTTTCTGTTCTTTTTGGATCTGTTTGTGGTCATTTTGGATAATTTCTGTTCTTTTTGGATCTTTTTCTGTTCTTTTTGGATCTGTTTGTGGTCATTTGGGATCATTTCTGTTATTTTTGGGTCTTTCTGTGGTCATTTTGTCTTGATGAAAGTCTTTTATTTTGAAAGATCGTGCCGTCTTTCCTGTGCCTGGTTTCCAAAGTTGTTCTCACCTTTATTTCAGGGAACTGAGTGAGGAAGGTGTCCACGGTGAGCAGGGATTTGTCGGTGATGTTCTGGTCGTAGTCTAACCACAGCGTGTCTGTGTCCTGAAACATACGACACATTTACACACCAACACATACAGATCAAACCTGTTTTCACACTGCCAGGCTGCTCCCACGTATTGTTTTAAGGAACCGTGTAAAAACCTCGACTTTAAGGTGAAACCGGCCTCGTTCTTGTACCCGCTGATCCCTGCATGCACAGCTGCTATAGATGTAGCGTTTGTGCCTCTTTGTGGTAATGTTAAGTCATTGTGAAGCTATTTTTTTCTCTCTGCCATCATTTTCTGTCCTTTGTGGTCATGATTTGTGTTTTTAATTATATAAATTTAAAGGGAATGAGCTTCAGGGCCTCCTGTATTATCTCCTTTATAAGAAACACTGAACCATCCTTTAGAAAATAAAGTAGATCGAATTTAATGACAGCCCCATGCAACAATTGTACTTTTGTGAAGTTCTTTTTCCTTTAATTATGAAGCTAGATGATAAAGTTGTGCAGTATATCACCTGTTATATGACATCATTTCCATGTAACGATGGCATCAGATTTCATTAGACAAACTATCTCCAGCACTTTTGTCGGATACTTATTGAACATTTGTAGTTTCAGTGCTGCAGACCCACATCCCAGCTTTGTCCTTTCCTTAAAGGGACAGTTCGCCTCTTTTGACATGAAGCTGTGTAACATCCCATATCAGCAGCATCATTTATGAACATCTTCTTACCCCCTGCTGCGTCCTGTGAGCAGAGTTCCAGCCTCGTTTTGGTGTTGATGAAGGTAGTCCGGCTAGTTGGCTGGGGTTTAAAAAATAAAGCGTTTTGCTTCTCAAAACAATATGCGTTCAACAGAGTAATACATTTGCATCACAAAATGGTTCTCCAGGAAAAAGTCAGACCTCACAATCTCTTGGCCCTATTTTCTCTCCCTTCATATCACTGCCTGCTGTGCAGAGCGAGCAGTCCGCTGCTTCCGAGCAGCAAACACCGTAACAGGCACGGCTGTCGGCAGCAGGCAGTGATACGAAGGGAGAGAAAATAGGGCCAAGAGATTGTGAGGTCTGACTTTTCCTGGAGAACCATTTTGTGATGCAAATGTATTACTCTGTCGAACGCATATTGTTTTGAGAAGCAAAACGCTTTATTTTTTAAACCCCAGCCAACTAGCCGGACTACCTTCATCAACACCAAAACGAGGCTGGAACTCTGCTCACAGGACGCAGCAGGGGGTAAGAAGATGTTCAGAAATGATGTTGCTGATATGGGATGTTACACAGCTTCATGTTAGAAGAGGCGAACTGTCCCTTTGAGCCCATGGCCGTGCTAACAGTGCTAACTATGCTAACAGTGCTAATTGTGCTAACTGTGCTAACTATGCTAACAGTGCTAACAATGTTAACAGTGCTAATTGTGCTAACTGTGCTAACAGTGCTAACTATGCTAACAGTGTTAACAGTGTTAACAGTGTTAATTGTGCTAACAGTGCTAACTGTGCTAACAGTGTTAATTGTGCTAACTGTGCTAACTGTGCTAACTATGCTAACAGTGCTAATTGTGCTAACTGTGCTAACTATGCTAATTGTGCTAACTGTGCTAACAGTGCTAACAGTGTTAATTGTGCTAACTGTGCTAACTGTGCTAACTATGCTAAAAGTGTTAACAGTGTTAATTGTGCTAACAGTGCTAACTGTGCTAACAGTGTTAATTGTGCTAACTGTGCTAACTATGCTAACAGTGCTAATTGTGCTAACTGTGCTAGCAGTGTTAATTGTGCTAGCAGTGCTAACAGTGCTAACTATGCTTACAGTGCTAACAGTGTTAACAGTGCTAATTGTGCTAACTGTGCTAACTATGCTAATTGTGCTAACTGTGCTAACAGTGCTAACAGTGTTAATTGTGCTAACTGTGCTAACTGTGCTAACTATGCTAACAGTGTTAATTGTGCTAACAGTGCTAACTGTGCTAACAGTGTTAATTGTGCTAACTGTTCTAACTGTGCTAACTATGCTAACAGTGCTAATTGTGCTAACAGTGCTAATTGTGCTAACAGTGCTAATTGTGCTAACTGTGCTAACAGTGCTAATTGTGCTAACTGTGCTAACAGTGCTAACTATGCTAACAGCGCTAACAGCCCCACACCCTGTCCTGTCCTGACCGCTGCTTTCTTCTGGCAGCTTTTCATGTGGAACTAACATCAACTCTCTGACTGGCAGTGTGAAAATGACCCGACAGCTTCCACCACGCTGCTCTGAGCTCTAAACGCAGACGTGTGCGCTTCCTGAGCTGCGTCAGGTTCCCGTGCTACAACTACGCACAACTCTGCACAAACTGATCCGACGCCCTGAAGGCTTTCTGCACTTTACCTCCAGGTTATAGTCCAACTCCTTCTCTATCATCTCCTTCAGGGTGAAGCGAGACAGAGGCATGCGGTTAGAGAGGAAACAGAGAGTCAGAAACAGGAGGAAAACTCTGCAGAATGAGCCACAAACCTTCTACAAACGCTCAGAGGAAACAGAGTAGTTTAAAACATGCAGCCATGCTGTCAGACCACACTTAGTCTCACCTCTGCCAGGGCGTCCATCTCCTCCTTCCCAAACCAGTCGGGCTCGTACATGTCGGCCAGGCAGTCGTGCAGCCGCCGGGACGCGTCGTGCATCGCTGCCACACAGAAACAGAAAGAGCCAGAAACAGACACAGTCACAACCAATCGTATCACTGCCTGCTGTGCAGACCGAGCAGCAAACAGCGTAACAGGCGCGGCTGTCGGCAGGCGGCAGCAGGCAGTGATACGAAGCGAGAGAAAATAGGGCCAAGAGATTGTGAGGTCTGACTTTTTCCTGGAGAACCATTTTGTGATGCAAATGTATTACTCTGTTGAACGCATATTGTTCTGAGAAGCAAAACGCTTTATTTTTTAAACCCCAGCCAACTAGCCGGACTACCTTCATCAACACCAAAACGAGGCTGGAACTCTGCTCACAGGACGCAGCAGGGGGTAAGAAGATGTTCAGAAATGATGCTGCTGATATGGGATGTTACACAGCTTCATGTCTAAAGAGGCGAACTGTCCCTTTAACTGACGCAGGTGCTCACACATACTTTTCACTGCTGTCAGGTAGGTCTTCAGGTCCTTCTGCAGCCTGGTTCCTTCTGCCTGAAACAGCAAACACAGAGTGAGGAAGCTGAGCAACAAGCCGGCAGCGAGGATTCGTGCAGCTCCACAAACCGACCATCTGCTTGTTGAAGTTGGCCACCATCTCCTCAAAGGCGACGTCCCGCGTCTCGTCTGCTTTACCCAGTTTCTGCAAGACCTGCAGGAAGGACCAGAGAAGGGCGTCATGCATCACCTCATTTATCCGTCAGATCATCATCTCATTTATCCATCTGCAGCACGACACCGAGGCACTGCAGCCACATCAGATATGAGTGTGTTTACATGTGCTTTATGCTCTATAAACCTGTCTGAGCACTCAAAATGGGCTTCAGGGTTCAGGTTAGAGGCCATTTGGGTTTGGATCAAGACCAGAGTTTGAAATGTCATTTTACAAGGAACAGGAGCACCGGGGGCTGAGAGTCCGTCCAATCAACCCCCCCCCCCCCAAAAGATAAGAAATACAAGAAGCAACAAGAGGTTAACAAGAGAGATCAACGAAAACGTGCAAATCTGCAAAAAAACCATGCAATGAGAGGCAAGATTACAGCAAAAACAGACAAAATGGATAGAAAATGGATAAAAAAAAGGATAAAAAATAGATAGAAATAGGATAGAAAATGGATAGAAAATAGATAGAAAATGAATAAAAAATAGATAGAAATGGATAGAAAATGGATAAAAAAAAGGATAAAAAATAGATAGAAATGGATAGAAAATGGATAGAAAATACAGTAGATAGAAAATGATAGAGAACCAAAGACACAAAGTCTGCATCTATGGAGACCGAAAGTAAACCCAAAATAACAAAAAAAAATAGATTTAAAAATTACTGTAAACACAAACAAACAAAAAGATGAAAATAGAGACAAAGCTGAGACTAAATAAAGATCCAGAACTAAGTGAGTATTACACGGCGAACACTCACAGGACCAGAAAACAAACACAGTGACCACAAAAAGATGCAAAATGACTTCAATGGAACCCAAAAAATGACAAAATGACTGAAATAAGGTAAATATGTGAATATTCAGAGAGCAAAATGCATAAAAACAGACCTTAAATGGAAAAAAAGCAGCAGTTAAACCACTAAAAATAGGAATGAACTGCAGAAACAAAGAATAACTGTGATAAGATACGTGATGACATCACAAAGTCTGAGCGAATCAGCATGAATCAGCGTTTCTTTCCGCCGTGGAATCGCTTTATAACGAAGATGGAGGTCACGTCTCGTAATGATTTTATTTTAGCGCCGACGCTCCTGCGTTTCTTCATCAGGACGAGATGGAGGTCAGAGGTCAGAGGTTAAGGCCTCTGTGACCAGGTGACACACATTTCCTGCTTTAGCCAAACTTAAATCACTCGTCTCCCATAATATTCCGTCTCAGATCTGATCCAGTAGTTTTTTAAGGAGGTTTTTAAGGAGTCTAAACTGTTTAAATGAGTTTATGGAGAAATAAACGTGACTTTAACACACCTAATGCGTATAAAATAAAGCTGAACAGACAGAAACCGCAAATAACTCCATAAAATCAGGACGTTTTGTAGCAACTCAGCTGTTTTCTTTTCCTACGTTTCTCTCTTTTTTACTGTTATTTCTTAACTTTTGTTCATATTTCAAACCTTTTATGCTAAATACTGTTTTTTATTCATATTTATTTCTACGTTTCTCTCTTTTTTACTGTTATTTCTTAACTTTTGTTCATTTGTCAAACCTTTTATGCTAAATACTGTTTTTTATTCATATTTATTTCTACATTTTTAATGAGTTTTCAGGGTTTTTTGGTGTCTTGATGCTTCCTTTTTATTTTCGTCCCACTTTTTTCTTGATTGTAATTTAATTTTTGTTGTATTTTTCTGGAATAATACTAATAGTTGCTCAGACATTACTTCGTGCTCGACCTCCATCTTTCTGACTTGACCTGCAGATAATGGAGGTGAGGGTCCTGGAAATAGACGGTCGATGTGTCTCCTCTGTTGTCGTTAGGGTGAATGAGGTCACCGGCTAATCTGATCAGAAGACTGACTGCGAGCACATGGACGCGCCTCCACCACCTGCCGTCCTAATCCTCTGACGGACACACAAACCGGTGACAACCCGACGGAGGGAACTTCCCTGCGCTGCAGCCCGGCCTCTGCCAGCGTCCCTCAATAACTCCATCAGCACCTCACATTTAGAAGCAGATTTATGGACAAAGCAGAAGTAAAGCACGGTTTTACGTCTTCGGCCAGCAGGGAGAATCCTGCTGCTGTTTGAAGGAATTTAGATCCACTTCTATTCCTGGCCAATACAACTGCTGTATCTGTTACAGCCACACAAATGTGCTCACTGGAAAAAATGCCCCTCCAAAAATAAGTAAAAAAACAACAAATAAAAGACGTTTTTGCTTGAAATAAGCAAAAAAAAAATCTGCCAATGGAACTAGTGAAAATCGGCTTGTCCAGATTTCTTGAAATAAAATGTGATATTTAGGACTTTTGAGATAAAAGTGATCTTGAAATTAGCTTAAAAACCTCTTCAAATGAAAAAAAAAGCTTGTTTCATGTGAAATATGACTCAAAACAATTTGTTTTCAAGACTTTTTCATTTAACAACATATTCCAGATGTATTGTCTTAAAACAAGTCCCTATATCTGGCTGAAATAGTGCTTGTTAGGCAGTTGTGTCTGATATTAAGTGTAATGAGATATTTGGACTAGAAATGAGACAAATATACTTGGTAAGACTTCTCAGTGGGACTTTATACCTTCTGGGCGAGGAGCCGTGGGGTTTCAGTGGTTTGTGAGGACATTTTAGTCCTCACAAAGACAGAAGAACAAATATGTAGCGTAGCCATCGGTGTTCAGTTTCAACTGCCCCGAAAATACTCCCGGGCAGTTTGTGGGGTATTAAGGGAGACGAGGAGGGGGGGTAAAAATAGATTGCACACCCTCCTCTAAGCCCCGCCCCCAACAGTGAGGCATGCTGGGAGCCAGTCTTGGGAAGGAGGGGGGGACAGGTGCTGCAGCCAAGAAGGGAAGCTTTGAGTTTCCAGAGAAACATGCAACTTTTCAGGCTTTTTTTAAACGTGTGTCGGCTGTATTTAATGATCTTTATGTTTCCTGAAAACACACAAACCTTAAATTATGGGACATGAGATATATTTCCTCTCTGAACCACCTCGAGTCTCCAGTTTTCTCTGAAACTATTACATCTGATTTAACATTATGCTGCTGTTGATATTCGGACTAAATACATCATAACAGTTTGCATATGGAAAGTGTGCTGGTTCAAAGGTTCTTTAACGGCCTATTTTTGTCCTTTTTTTAAAACATTTCTTCGTTGACATGGATGGGAAACGCCACGAGGTCGAGGAGAGATGGAAGGAGAGATTTATCATCCATCAGCCTCAGAGGTGAAGCTGGAAATCACACCTGAGTTTACAGAATGCAAAGAAACCCAAAGATCCTCCAAGTTAATACCAACTCATTGAGCTGCACACAAAACCAGAAGAAACTAATAGAGGTTAGTTAGGGTTTAAAGTAGGGCTGGTATTTCCCTGATTAATCACGATTAATCGCAATTTGTACGCAGAATCCAAAAATGAATCCAAAAGTAGCGTATAGCTTTTAGCATTTAGCTTTATTTTAAATGTGCTGCCATATGAATGAAAGTGCCATAACATTTGTTGTGCAAACACACTTTTAACATCAGCATCTTTCTGTAGTTTTTATGTAGAAGCCTCGCTCCACTGTCTGTTTCCTTGAATGACTTGCTGCTATCAGTTGTGTGTTTTGCCTTTAAGTGATATTTTAGACTGGAACTACTACGCTGAGAAGACAATTCAACTTGGCAGAGTTTACAGATGACTTTGGTTCTGTCGACTCCGCCGTCTGGAAGAACTTTAACATGAAAATGGCCGAGTAAAAGTTCCGTACCCTTCTCCATGTTTGGTGGATCCGCCGATTACTTTCTTTTCCGGTTCCACAGCAGACAGCAGCAGACTTTTACAAAATAAAAGCCTGTGAGCAACAGACTTTTACAAAATAAAAGCCTGTGAGCAACATACTTTTAAAAAAAGAAAAGCCTGTGAGCAACAGACTTTTACAAAATAAAAGCCTGTGAGCGACAGACTTTTACAAAATAAAAGCCTGTGAGCAACAGACTTTTACAATAATAAAATAAATAATAAAACCTGCGCTAATGCGCGATAAAATATTTATCGGCGTTAAATAATTAACGAGTTAACACGATAATAACGAGTTAACTCGCCCAGCCCTAGTTTTGTGTGATTTGAGACGACACAAGCTGACAAAAAGAGAAAAACGAATAAACAGTTTATCAGCCATGTTGGTCGGGCTGCTGAGGTTTCACTGACTGTCCAAAAATCTGGGAACTCTGAAATCCTCCTGAGCACAAATAGAGAGCGTGATTAGGAAACTAGAAGCCCTGAGGTGGGATGTCTGTATTAAACACATCGGGCGCTCGGCCTTGTGGGATCTTATCGTGTTGCTTCTTGCAGATAAATATAAATCCGAGCAACCCGGGGAACGAAGGACGATTTAAATCTGACTGAACGGACGCTGATCTTTGCTTTGTGGGGTGCAGATGGAAAGTGTTGCTGCTTGCAGTTCTGTGCAGTAATGCTGGCATTTCTGTTCTCTACCATCTCTGATGAGCTCCACAACAACCACGATATTTCTAAGTTTTACGGCCAACAATCAGTGACGGAAACCTTTGGTTTCACCACGGTCACCATCATTTATTGTTCCTCACCAACGAGAAACTGCAGCAGCACAGAAAAACCTGCTTTTCTGCTCATAGATCACACTATTAGAGCACAAACAGAAGCACTTTACGGCTTTATTAAGACCTAAAGGTGTTCTGTAAAGCTATGAAAGCAGCATCTCCTGCAGGCAGAACATCAACAGCGAGTGAAAGCTGAGAGAGAATGGGTGAATGGGCGTCTCTGGCTCTGCACCCTCCATGTTCTCATCCTACCAGGTAACACTGAGGCTCTGTGTCGAAGCCACGTCCGGCTAGTTGGCTGGGATTTAAAAAATAAAGCGTTTTGCTTCTCAAAACAATATGCGTTCAACAGAGTAATACATTTGCATCACAAAATCGTTCTCCAGGAAAAAGTCAGACCTCACAATCTCTTGGCCCTATTTTCTCTCCCTTCGTATCACTGCCTGCTGCCGCCTGCCGACAGCCGCGCCTGTTACGGTGTTTGCTGCTCGGTCTGCACAGCAGGCAGTGATACGAAGGGAGAGAAAATAGGGCCAAGAGATTGTGAGGTCTGACTTTTTCCTGAGTTTTTACTTAGTTTTATGAGGATAAAATGACAGAAAAACACAAATGTATTACTCTGTTGAACGCATATTGTTCTGAGAAGCAAAACGCTTTGTTTTTTAAACCCCAGCCAACTAGCCGGACTACCTTCATCAACACCAAAACGAGGCTGGAACTCTGCTCACAGGACGCAGCAGGGGGTAAGAAGATGTTCAGAAATGATGTTGCTGATATGGGATGTCATACAGCTTCATGTCAAGAGAGGCGAACTATCCCTTTCAGACTCTGGTGCTGGCCTACAGGGCAGTGGAAGGAGCAGCTCCTTCATACCTCCAGGCTGTGGTTGAGCCCTACACCCCCGCCCGACCACTTCGCTCTGCGGCCTCCAGGCGCCTGGCTGCCCCGTCACTCAGGGGTCCCTGCGCACCATCGACACGGTCACGGCTTTTCTCTGTTCTGGCGCCCCGATGGTGGAACGATCTCCGACTGATGTCAGCTGAGTCGCTGCCCATCTTTGGCCGCAGGCTGCAAACCATCTCTGCAGAAAACTCTACCCTGATCCGCCCTCTGAGGACATCTCCTGCTTCCTCCCAGCTCCTTACGCACTTATTTGTTTCCTAAATTGTCTTCCCATTTGTCTCGGTACCTAACAACCAGAGATGGGGACTCGAGTCACTGTTTTGATGACTTGTGACTTGACAAAAAATAAAAGACTCGAGACTCGACTCAGACTTTGAAGTTAAAGACTCGGCACTTGACTTGAGGCTGAGAATGGCGTCAGGATTGGATCCCTACCCTGTCAGTCAGCCATGCCCTCTCTGCATACCTTAGTGTTTATGGGAGAGAATAAACTCATATCAGATATGCATCAACATGTCAGCGGGACCGAGAGTCGTTGTCTCCGGCTTTCATAATCACCATTTGGACGTCAAAAGACGAACAGCTCAGTGCAAGACATGCGGCATCAACATCTCAGACAGCCAGACGACAACTTCCAACTTTGTTCGTCATTTGAAGATCCATTCTGACCAGTAAGTGCTCGTCAAATTAGCTAATATTATCCTGTTAGCCTAGCCGGTAGTTAGCTAACGTTAGCTTGATATGATACAGGGTGGACAGGTTGGACACATTGGCCAATGATGTTTACTGACAGTTACTTATATCTTTGTGTTTTCACTTTATTAAGATCAGATTCTGCAGGTCAAATTGCAATAATCCCATCTCTGTAACTTACCGCACTTACTCTAGCACTAGTTATGCTCTCAGCTGTTTGGTTCTGGAAGGAAATGCACTTATGATTTCTTCCGATGTGGAACACACTTATTGTAAGTCGCTTTGGATGAAAGCGACTGCAGAATGACCGTAATGTAATGTAATGTAATTGTTGAAGAAGTTTATACCAGATACAGATTCAGAAATGCAACGATGTCCTAAAGAAGTTTTCGGATTTTCACTCGCTCCGATCTAAAGATGCAAAATGTCTCCCAGAAATGTTTGAAACTATTCTACAGTTCTGGCATGGTGAAATAAAATGTTTTACTATAGAATACAGACAAAGTTTGGATGGATAACACAAGGAATGAGTTTAAACTGAGCGTATTCTTATCATCTGTTATCTGGTGGCTTCAGAAAGGTTGCTACAGGACGGGGAGTTCAGGTGGGGCTGAGGTGGAGCTGCTGGTTCTTTGACTTCCCAGCACCACACCGGGTCTCCGGCTGCTTTATAAAGGGCACCAGAGTCATCCTGATTCATCCGAGGGGAATTTACCCAGCATGCTCTCCACCGCACAGCTGACTGGGTGACATTACATCACTATGGCAACCCCTGTGACACCCAGGAGAGTCCCGGGTGTTGTGGCGTCAGCTGGTCCGAATCAAATTAATTCTTACCTAATGAACAAGCAGCATCAAGGCAGACCCAAAATCCGCTCACTCTAATCAGGTTGAGCCACTTTCAGCTCAGTAATTACAGCCGTTTGTTCATCTGTTGAACAAATGTGTTGGGGGTGTTTCGACACCCCCACTTTTACAGCAAGATGAGTTCACCTTTTTGAATTTTCAATGACCAAATAAAGTTTTAACAAATCATAAAATGTGTTTTAAAGACTCTGTACCCTCTTTAGAATAATTATATCCAGATTTGAGCAGTGTAACTATTGTAGTTGCCATACAGGACCTAGTTTAGGGTGATCAAAATTTTAAAAAAATGCAGTGAAATGGCCCTTTATGTCCATCCATTTAATTTGCGAATCGGATGCCAACTTCAGCGTCGTGTCTCTGGGCTTGATGTGGCGCTCATGGAACACCCCCACATTTAAAATCACTGCTCCCCCCTGTGTGGTTGTTTAGCTTGGCTACGCAACGCCGTGTTCCTGCTAGCTAAGATCTGACGGGTGAGTAAAACGTTCTCATCCAAGTGGAATAAGTGCAAATACCAAAACAATTCAGTGGAAAAAAAATTTTACTTCAAAAACCGGATGTTGAGTCTGGTTCTTTTTCCACTGAATTTTAATTTTTTTTAAGTTTAATTTTTTTACACTGATTTTTGTTTTTAGAAATTGATTTTTTTTCTTTTTACACTGTTGGTTTTTCAAATTCAAAGTCTAATTTTGATGCTGTAAAAATTCAATATTAGAAATCCGTATTCAAACTCTGATGGCACTGAAAACCTTCCATACAGAGGATGCAAACGAAGCCAGTCTGCTTCGCCAAGTAGAAGAAAAATGAGAGAAGTTTTAAGGAATTACAGGAATTCTGTTTTTGTGTGTTAACTATGGACTTTTCCTCATTTTAAAGCCTTCTTGTGGCACGAAATAAACCAGCTTTAATACAATACTAAGAACTAAGATGGGGTCACATCTTATGATAAAAGACTTTTTACGAGCACCATAAAACCGACAAAGGCAGGCGAACCCGAGCTTTCCGTCCCCTCCTTTGTGGGTATGTTTAGACTTTTGGGATATTTTCAACAACCTCCTGCGAAGCTGACGGGGTGGAGGGTGGAGGGGTGGAGGGGTGGGGGGTGGGGGGTGGAGGGTGGAGGCAGCCTGCCAGCAGACAGACAGCTGAAGCCAACGACACCCCCCCCCCCCCTTCTCCAGCTCAGCTGGCCTTCAGAGGGAAGATGATACTCTGACCTTCCTCTTTTCTCTCCCAGCCTGTCAGAGCGACTCTGCTCTGGGCTCCATCTCATCCATTCAGCTGCTTCCTACATTTCTACAGATCTAAAGTGGAAAACAAGTCCTGGAGTCGGTCCTGGAGTCGGTCCTGGAGTCGGTCCTGGAGTCGGTCCTGGAGTCGGTCCTGGAGTTCAAGGCTTCCAGACACATTGGAAGCTCTAAGCTAACCTGATAGCAGCTTAAATTCCTAAAACGTGTGCCGTGAATCACAGAATATTTGGGTGAATCTCTGAATACTTGAGATATAAAATAGACAAAATGTTATATTTTAAGTTTTAAGAAAGCAAAAAAATTTTTTTTTTATTATAAATAAATAAATTTCCTCGAGTATTTCTGTGAAAGACCAAATATTCTTTTTGTTTTCTGGGAGACCCTCTTCCTTTATGTGTAATTTATGCAAAAATATTTGTTAGAAATTCCTGATCTTTGGGTTTCACATCGATCTAAGCAACAGTTTTAATACATTAATACAAAACAACCGACTCTACCTGCGGATTCTTCATCTTATTTCAACAAAGTCACAAATAAAATCATCTTTATTTTTACTAAATTGTTATGAATACTGATGACTATGAACTAAATGATGAAAATCATAATTTCCCTAAACCTAAGCGTTCTCTAAAAGCTTTACTCTGATAAAACCCTTATTGCACAGATCTGGATTTGTTCTTCTTCGAGTCAAATCAAGTCACCTTTATTCGTATTTAAAAGTGCTTCAACGATTAAAACAACAACAAATACGTCAGAAACATAAAATCTCCTTTGCAAAGAAAGGCAGAGAAGAAGAGCAGATTCAGCCCCAGAAAAAGCTCCTGCAGCGCTGAATATTCTCCTGAAAGTGATCCTCGTCCACACAAACATTCAGTTTCTGTGTGAAAAGTCTTCACAGACTGAACCGATGGACCAACCTTCTGCATCATTCTGACAGATTCTGAGCGAGACTCTTCTCTAACTGAGTCCTTAAAGTCTGCAGAAGGAGACTCATCCATGGATCCTTCTTCCTGTTTCCTTTGCATCCCAACTGCTTCTAAATAATCTGTAAAACACTAGAAATGTGAGCCCCGGCGGCAGCTTAGAGTTCAGGTGGTTTCTGAGTCAGATTCCTCAGATATTAGACAGATTGGCTTAAACTGAATCCACATATTCATTCCTCTGGACCCAGAATTAGCTTTAAATTCAGCCCCATTAATATGGGCTCAGTCAGCAGCAGCTGTTTCCCCAGGCATGATATTCCCTCTTTCACAGCATGCGTTACAACCACAAATAAAAAGAAGACCCGGCTGTTATATTCCCATTGCTCAGATGTGCTCGTATCACAGAAGTGACAAACTGCTGAGTCATGCTGTGGGATGGAAAAAGGCCATTAAGGCTCTGGACTGCCTTAAACTGGGCCTAAAACTCGTTAAACTAGGCCTAAAACTCATTAAACTGGGCCCAAAACTCATTAAACTAGGCCTAAAACTCATTAAACTGGGCCTAAAACTCATTAAACTGGGCCTAAAACTCATTAAACTGGGCCTAAAACTCATTAAACTGGGCCCAAAACTCATTAAACTGGGCCTAAAACTCTTTAAAATAGGCCTAAAACTCATTAAACTGGGCCCAAAACTCATTAAACTGGGCCTAAAACTCTTTAAAATCGGCCTAAAACTCATTATACTGGGCCTAAAACTCATTAAACTGGGCCCAAAACTCTTTAAACTGGGCCTAAACTGGGCCCAAAACTCATTAAACTAGGCCTATAACTCATTAAACTGGACCTAAAACTCATTAAACTGGGCCTAAAACTCATTAAACTGGGCCTAAACTGGGCCTAAAACTCATTAAACTGGGCCTAAAACTCATTAAACTGGGCCTAAACTGGGCCTAAAACTCATTAAACTGGGCCCAAAACTCATTAAACTGGGCCTAAAACTCATTAAACTAGGCCTAAAACTCATTAAATTGGGCCTATAACTCATTAAACTGGGCCTAAAACTCATTAAACTGGGCCTAAAACTCATTAAACTAGGCCTAAAACTCATTAAATTGGGCCTATAACTCATTAAACTGGGCCTAAAACTCATTAAACTGGGCCTAAAACTCATTAAACTAGGCCTAAAACTCATTAAATTGGGCCTATAACTCATTAAATTGGGCCTATAACTCATTAAACTGGGCCTAAAACTCATTAAACTGGGCCTAAAACTCATTAAACTGGACCTAAAACTCATTAAACTGGGCCTAAAACTCATTAAACTGGGCCTAAAACTCATTAAACTAGGCCTAAAACTCATTAAACTGGGCCCAAAACTCATTAAACTGGGCCTAAAACTCTTTAAACTGGGCCTAAAACTCATTAAACTGGGCCTAAAACTCATTAAACTGGGCCTAAACTGGGCCTAAACTGGGCCTAAAACTCTTTAAACTGGGCCTAAAACTCATTAAAATAGGCCTAAAACTCATTAAAATAGGCCTAAAACTCATTAAACTGGGCCTAAAACTCTTTAAACTGGGCCTAAACTGGGCCTAAAACTCATTAAAGACGAAGCCACACAGGCTTCAGCTCCTTTAAACTTCCCTCTAAGAGCCGTTTGAGCTCGATGACTTCCACCCGGTTTGAATCTATCGATATCATACCTGCAAACAACTGCTTAAACATAGAAATCCTTCGGTGGGAGATCTGTGAGACAAAAAGCAGCAGCAGATACTCACTTCTGAGTTTTAAAAAGTGAGTGAGAAGCAGTGAAAATATGGACTCCCCCTGCTGACTGAGTGACAGCACTCCTGGTGTGGCGCTGGGGTGATTAGAGGGTAAAACCTCAGCAGGCTTAGGCCAGAAGAGTGATTAGTGCGGACAATAATAACTCAGAGCCAAACAGACCGATCGGCTTTCTTTTGGACACTTTCAGGCCGTTTTCTCCCCTCCTGTCCCGCACTTTAGCTTCTCTGAAAACATGAAAAACATCCACCAAACTGGACAAGAACTCCACTCTCTGTAACTTACATTAGTTTGGTTATAAATTACCCATAATTACCCAAACTTAAACCCATCAGACTGTTACTGAAGCACATGACTTTTCCCTTAGTTTCCACCACTAGCCGTTAGCTGCTCATAACCCTGCACAGGTCTAAAAGAGTTTGCATTACATATTCCTAAAATAAACTATTAAAGGTACAGCATTTAAACTTTGAATTAAGGCTAAAATGGTGAAAAGCACCACTGAATTTCCCTGTAAACCACACATAAAACTCAAGTGTTATCCCTTAAACGGGACCTTCGCCCTGTTAAAGGATCTTAAGTCTGGATCTTAGACGCCTTCATTTATTTGAAAAGTTTCCTGATGATGAACTTAAGGATCTGAAAGTTATCCCCAAAACCAAACAACAATAACATGCAACAGTCCACTGAGTTTCTACTCCAAAGTAAACTTTAATGAACGGCTTCTTTAAAACGGTCTAAGGGACAGAACAACAAAGGCTCCTTTAATTTCCCTCAATGACCTTTGAGCAACATGGTGGCTGAATTTAACATTAAACTCTGCAGAAAATACCTCCAACAATGTCTCTCTGGATCACATTTCTTCAATGAATGCATCGAAAATACTCATTTAATGTACTTCTAGGTGTAAAGCAGCTCCCTAAAGTTGTCCAAAAACCATGGAAAACACATCCTGAAGCCACTGTGAGCTGGTCCCAAACCCCAACAGCCGGTTAGGTTTTCAGCCTTAAGATTTCAGAGGATTCTGAGGCATCTGTTCTACATCTGAACCCTGAAAACAAACCGGAAAGTCATCAAAATCATGCTAATCCTATGGAATATAATCTGAATTCAGGGTTTATTAGAAGAGGAGGACACCTTGTCCCACATTGTGTCCCCCCACCAGCTTCTGCAGCCATGTTAGAAGCACAAAGTTAACGGCTCCAGTTTCACAGCGGCGCGCCGAGCCTCCTACCTTTTCCTGCGCTCTGGTGAGCCTCTTCTGGACATTGATGGCCAGTTTCCCGGCGGTGACCCCTTTCCCCATCTCGGCCATGTCGCGCGGCGTGGCGGGCTCCCCAGTGAGGCGGCGTCCGGACCGGTGAAGAAGAAGAGGGACGGAGCGGAGGCGCGGGAGGAACTGTCGCTGAGGGGACACAGGCGGCGCGTAAAACCGCTCCGGTGCGCGTAACTCTAATCCCGTTGACAGCTCCTTAAAGGCGCAACGCGTAATTTAATCCGGGTTATGTGTGTGAGAGGAAAAAGCGACAGAAAGATGGAGGATTCCGGTGAGCAGAGGCGCGCGACAGCCTCAGATGTCCTTCCGTTATCACTCTTTATGTTAATTGATGCGAGCTTGCGCTCGATATGGAGAGATATTGGGTTTCCCCCTCACTCATCCTCTTAAAGGGGCAGTGCGTTGTTATTATTAGCCGACAGCTGTTGCATTCAAGCACCTGGTGAGCCACTGTCTTCACGCGCAGCCTTATTTATGCGCATAGCGCCTCGTTTGCGCTCAGATGTGAGGGCTAAATCAGTCCTGAATCCAGTCTGCGACGCGCGCAGCAGCAGCAGGTGTCAGTGAAGTCTCGTGCACGGAGGGTAAATGTCCACCTTCATCATGCGACACACCTGACCCGTTTAAAAGAGGCGCAGTGACGCAGTGACGCACAGACGCAGCAGCTCCGTCTCCAGCTGCGTCAAAACTGCCAGATTATGGAGTTGTTTTATGGGATTACTTCCTCTACTTTGTGTTCTCACTTCTATGTTTGATGATTTACTTCTCGTTGTGGTAATTCTGTTTCATTTTGTCACTTCAAACTTTTGTTGAATTCGTCTCTCTGCGCGTCATTCTGCTTCTTTGTGGTTGTTTTACACATTTTGCGGTTAATTTCAGTCATTTTGACTCTCTTTGTGGTCAATTTAAGCCGAGACACCACTAAAATAATAGATATCACTATGAAACTTCCTCAGTTGATCACTTATACAAGTATGAAAAGAAAATGTATTACAAGTTTTAGAAATTTGTATGGTTATTTATGCAAATGAGGCATTATCTCATTAAATATGTGCACATTTGCATATATTTCCAAAAGATAGATCTGAACATATGATAAAGCCAGGTGCAAAATTCTTTTTTCATTTGGTTTACACACAAAGTGAAAAGAAAATTATGGAGGGATTTTAGGATATCTGCTTTCGTTTCCGAGGAAATCAAAATATACTGTCCATAGCCTAAAAAACATTGATCTCTGCCATATTTTTTTATTATAATGTCACATAAATCAGGCCAGGAATGACTTATAAACAAATCCTTTGGTAAATATCTTCAGAATACTGCTAAGTGTATAACTGGAAAGTTTGGTGTTAGTAGGTGCTCCATCGGCTGAGATATTGATACTGGAAAAATACAAAAAACAGATTTTGAGAAAACGGCATTTAAGGCGAGACGCTACAGGTGAATAGGGTAATATTTTTAAAATAATAGATATCACTATCAAACTTCCTCAGTTGATCACTTATACAAGTATGAAAAGAAAATGTATTACAAGTTTTAGAAATTTGTATGTTTAATTATGCAAATTAGGCATTATCTCATTAAATATGCGCAAATTTGCATATATTTCAGGAAGATGGATCTGAACATATGATAAAGCCAGGTGCAAAATTCTTTTTTCATTTTGTGTACACACCAAATGAAAAGAAAATTATGGAGGGATTTTAGGATATCTGCTTTTGTTTCCGAGGAAATCAAAATATACTGCCCATACCCTAAAAAACATCGATTTTCGCCTTAAATCCCTGTTTTTGCCTGCCGTGTCTCGCCTTAAACAATTCCTCTTCTCTTTGAAATCATTTTAACGACATTTTGGCTCTTTTAAACTCACTTTGTGCTCATCTGTCCACTCCTTGTAGATCTTTCAGTGTTAAACAGGTTAAACAGGTTAAATAAGTTAAATTCCCTTCGACACAAACATGACGCAGTGACAAGCAGCTCGTTTCCTTATAATTTAATTTAAAAAATAAATCTTTGTAATATCTCTTCACCCATAACAATAATAACTGCAGAAACATTGCTGGTTCTTCTGTAAACAAACAATAAACTTAAATAAAACATCATTTATTCTAAAATCTCTGTGTGGAAGCAGAAAGTCGGAGAACTTTTCCAAACATCTGGACGCAGTTGGCTGTGAAACCCCTCAGACTTCCTCCTTATTTCCACTTTACTGATGATGGAACAGACTCTAAATGTGTAAATGAGTCATTTCGGCTCAGGTGCACATTGACATTTGAAAGGTGGCAAACCAAGATACCAATTAATGAATCATTTTATGTTGAAATCTGACTTTAAATTTTCAGTCTGCCCTTAAAAATGATGGCTTTCACGCTGTAGATATTAAGGCAAATCTATTAATCCTATCTAATTAAAACTATATAAAGTAACCACTTAGAATCATCTTGAAACCTAAAATACGTTCAGAGTGCCTTAACTTTTCACAAAAAGCTGTCGTCTGGCAGCTTAATATCTAATGAAATGAGGCTCATTCCATTCATTTAGAACAAAGGTGGCAGAAGTCTGATAAATAGCAGAGTTAATATATATATATAAAGGTGATATAAAACCAGTCCTCAGAGCAACATAAATGCACGACTAGGTGAAAATCAGAGGACGCTTCTCATCTCTTTGTGAAAGAGCTTTAAAACAAAGAGCGTTTTCAGACTGAATTATGGAGTTTTTCAGGGATTTTTGCTTCAGAGCGTTTTAAATATCTCCAGAAAAACTTCTGTGTGAAACATCTGTGTGAAACATCTGTTCCTTCTGTGTGAAACATCTGTGTGAAACATCTGTTCCATCTGTGTGAAACATCTGTTCCTTCTGTGTGAAACATCTGTGTGAAACATCTGTTCCATCTGTGTGAAACATCTGTGTGAAACATCTGTTCCATCTGTGTGAAACATCTGTTCCATCTGTGTGAAACATCTGTTCCTTCTGTGTGAAACATCTGTTCCTTCTGTGTGAAACATCTGTGTGAAACATCTGTGTGAAACATCTGTGTGAAACATCTGTTCCATCTGTGTGAAACATCTGTTCCATCTGTGCGAAACATCTGTTCCATCTGTGTGAAACATCTGTTCCTTCTGTGTGAAACATCTGTTCCATCTGTGTGAAACATCTGTTCCTTCTGTGTGAAACATCTGTTCCATCTGTGTGAAACATCTGTTCCATCTGTGTGAAACATCTGTTCCTTCTGTGTGAAACATCTGTTCCATCTGTGTGAAACTTCTGTGTGAAACATCTGTGTGAAACATCTGTTCCATCTGTGTGAAACTTCTGTGTGAAACATCTGTGTGAAACATCTGTTCCATCTGTGTGAAACATCTGTGTGAAACATCTGTTCCATCTGTGTGAAACTTCTGTGTGAAACATCTGTGTGAAACATCTGTTCCATCTGTGTGAAACTTCTGTGTGAAACATCTGTGTGAAACATCTGTTCCATCTGTGTGAAACATCTGTGTGAAACATCTGTGTGAAACATCTGTTCCATCTGTGTGAAACATCTGTGTGAAACATCTGTGTGAAACATCTGTTCCATCTGTGTGAAACATCTGTGTGAAACATCTGTGTGAAACATCTGTTCCTTCTGTGTGAAACATCTGTGTGAAACTTCTGTGTGAAACATCTGTTCCATCTGTGTGAAACATCTGTTCCATCTGTGTGAAACATCTGTGTGAAACATCTGTTCCTTCTGTGTGAAACATCTGTGTGAAACATCTGTTCCTTCTGTGTGAAACATCTGTGTGAAACATCTGTTCCATCTGTGTGAAACATCTGTGTGAAACATCTGTGTGAAACATCTGTTCCTTCTGTGTGTGGTTTCTCTGCAGCAGCCCGAACATCTGGGCGGGTCCTGTGCGTCGTGGTCCCGTTCGGCTCCGTGTTTTTGGGTTTCAGAGTTCCGGTGTGTTTGTTTTCCTTGGCTCCGCCCTCACCTGTCGTCCTGAGCCACGCCCAGTGGGTGGAGCCGGCCCGCGCCCAGCAGCGTCCTCCCCAGCCACAGTAGGAGCCGGGAGTACCAGTGCATCCCGCGGCCGTGGCCCCCAGTGTTCCCAGTGTTCCCAGTCCAGCTGTGCGCCAGCCTCAGGGGGGCGAAGGCCCAGTGAGCCAGCCAGTGCTGCTCCACCACGGCGTAGCAGGACGCCACCACCCCGTCCACCACCAGCGTGCCCCTCCGGGTCAGCGGTGCGAACGCCCCCCGCCTCACGTGCACACCGACCCGGCTGATCCGGGACAGGCGCCCCACTGCGCCCTCTGACACCAGCAGACACTGGCCCGGCTCGGCTCGGCTGGCGTACACAGTTCTGAGGGCGCCGGGGGCTGGCTCCGCCCCCTCAGAGCAGTTCCCCTCGGACACAAAGACGAGGTGGGCGGCGGTGAGGGAGAGCCGTGCCCCGGCCTCGGTCTGCAGGGTGTAGAAGAGCCTGCGGGTGGTGGGGTCCCGGTCCAGGAAGGTCAGCACCTCGCTGAACACCAGCCGCCCGCCGCCGTCGCTGCCCGCCGAGGCCAGGACCCGCTCGCCGGGGCGCAGGGCGCTGATGGACCTCTGAGCGCCGCCCTCCAACGTCACCGAGGCGTTGCCGGGGAAACAGCCTCCAGACTTTGCTGCCACTGAGTGGTCTGAGGATGGAGACAAAGAGGAACAGGACGGTGAAACAAGGCTCATAAAACTGATTTAAATGGTTAAAGGGATAGTTCGCCTCTTTAGACATGAAGCTGTGTGACATCCCATATCAGCAACATCATTTCTGAACATCTTCTTACCCCCTGCTGCGTCCTGTGAGCAGAGTTCCAGCCTCGTTTTGGTGTTGATGAAGGTAGTCCGGCTAGTTGGCTGGGGTTTAAAAAATAAAGCCTTTTGCTTCTCAGAACAATATGCGTTCAACAGAGTAATACATTTGCATCACAAAATGGTTCTCCAGGAAAAAGTCAGACCTCACAATCGCTTGGCCCTATTTTCTCTCCCTTCGTATCACTGCCTGCTGTGTAAACTGTGCAGACCGAAGTGCAGAGCGAGCAGTCCCCTGCTTCCGAGCAGCAAACAGCGTAACAGGCGCGGCTGTCGGCAGGCGGCAGCAGGCAGTGATATGAAGGGAGAGAAAATAGGGCCAAGCGATTGTGAGGTCTGACTTTTTCCTGGAGAACGATTTTGTGATGCAAATGTATTACTCTGTTGAACGCATGTTGTTCTGAGAAGCAAAACGCTTTATTTTTTAAACCCCAGCCAACTAGCTGGACTACCTTCATCAACACCAAAACGAGGCTGGAACTCTGCTCACAGGACGCAGCAGGGGGTAAGAAGATGTTCAGAAATGATGTTACTGATATGGGATGTCATACAGCTTCATGTCAAAAGAGGCGAACTGTCCCTTTAAAATAAGGCTCATGAAGCTGACAGCTCAAAGTTAACGATGTACTTTAAACTCGTTCCTTCTATATAATAAAGCTTATAATTGGGGCTCTTTCATCGGGATCATAGGTCCAATCCTCCATCTGCTTATATTTCTACGTCAGCACTTTCCACCCACTGAGTCAGCATTCAGATCTATAGCGCAGTGCATTGTGGGGCAGTGGAGGGAAGCAGTGATTAACTTAAATGTTGTAAAGTCATATCCTGCCAGCTTTTCCCTCTTTAAAAGGTTCTGTCTGCAGCCAGCTGTGGCGTTCCCTCTTTAAAAGGTTCTGTCTGCCTGCAGCCAGCTGTGGTGTTCCCTCTTTAAAAGGTTCTGTCTGTCTGCAGCCAGCTGTGGTGTTCCCTCTTTAAAAGGTTCTGTCTGTCTGCAGCCAGCTGTGGTGTTCCCTCTTTAAAAGGTTCTGTCTGTCTGCAGCCAGCTGTGGCGTTCCCTCTTTAAAAGGTTCTGTCTGCAGCCAGCTGTGGTGTTCCCTCTTTAAAAGGTTCTGTCTGCAGCCAGCTGTGGTGTTCCCTCTTTAAAAGGTTCTGTCTGCAGCCAGCTGTGGTGTTCCCTCTTTAAAAGGTTCTGTCTGTCTGCAGCCAGCTGTGGTGTTCCCTCTTTAAAAGGTTCTGTCTGTCTGCAGCCAGCTGTGGCGTTCCCTCTTTAAAAGGTTCTGTCTGTCTGCAGCCAGCTGTGGCGTTCCCTCTTTAAAAGGTTCTGTCTGTCTGCAGCCAGCTGTGGTGTTCCCTCTTTAAAAGGTTCTGTCTGCAGCCAGCTGTGGCGTTCCCTCTTTAAAAGGTTCTGTCTGCAGCCAGCTGTGGCGTTCCCTCTTTAAAAGGTTCTGTCTGCAGCCAGCTGTGGCGTTCCCTCTTTAAAAGGTTCTGTCTGTCTGCAGCCAGCTGTGGTGTTCCCTCTTTAAAAGGTTCTGTCTGCAGCCAGCTGTGGTGTTCCCTCTTTAAAAGGTTCTGTCTGTCTGCAGCCAGCTGTGGTGTTCCCTCTTTAAAAGGTTCTGTCTGCAGCCAGCTGTGGCGTTCCCTCTTTAAAAGGTTCTGTCTGTCTGCAGCCAGCTGTGGCGTTCCCTCTTTAAAAGGTTCTGTCTGCAGCCAGCTGTGGCGTTCCCTCTTTAAAAGGTTCTGTCTGCAGCCAGCTGTGGTGTTCCCTCTTTAAAAGGTTCTGTCTGTCTGCAGCCAGCTGTGGCGTTCCCTCTTTAAAAGGTTCTGTCTGCAGCCAGCTGTGGTGTTCCCTCTTTAAAAGGTTCTGTCTGCAGCCAGCTGTGGTGTTCCCTCTTTAAAAGGTTCTGTCTGCAGCCAGCTGTGGTGTTCCCTCTTTAAAAGGTTCTGTCTGTCTGCAGCCAGCTGTGGTGTTCCCTCTTTAAAAGGTTCTGTCTGTCTGCAGCCAGCTGTGGTGTTCCCTCTTTAAAAGGTTCTGTCTGTCTGCAGCCAGCTGTGGTGTTCCCTCTTTAAAAGGTTCTGTCTGCAGCCAGCTGTGGTGTTCCCTCTTTAAAAGGTTCTGTCTGTCTGCAGCCAGCTGTGGTGTTCCCTCTTTAAAAGGTTCTGTCTGCAGCCTGCTGTGGTGTTCCCTCTTTAAAAGGTTCTGTCTGTCTGCAGCCAGCTGTGGTGTTCCCTCTTTAAAAGGTTCTGTCTGCAGCCTGCTGTGGTGTTCCCTCTTTAAAAGGTTCTGTCTGTCTGCAGCCAGCTGTGGCGTTCCCTCTTTAAAAGGTTCTGTCTGCAGCCAGCTGTGGTGTTCCCTCTTTAAAAGGTTCTGTCTGCAGCCAGCTGTGGTGTTCCCTCTTTAAAAGGTTCTGTCTGCAGCCAGCTGTGGTGTTCCCTCTTTAAAAGGTTCTGTCTGTCTGCAGCCAGCTGTGGTGTTCCCTCTTTAAAAGGTTCTGTCTGCAGCCAGCTGTGGTGTTCCCTCTTTAAAAGGTTCTGTCTGCAGCCAGCTGTGGTGTTCCCTCTTTAAAAGGTTCTGTCTGTCTGCAGCCAGCTGTGGTGTTCCCTCTTTAAAAGGTTCTGTCTGCAGCCAGCTGTGGTGTTCCCTCTTTAAAAGGTTCTGTCTGCAGCCAGCTGTGGTGTTCCCTCTTTAAAAGGTTCTGTCTGTCTGCAGCCAGCTGTGGTGTTCCCTCTTTAAAAGGTTCTGTCTGCAGCCAGCTGTGGCGTTCCCTCTTTAAAAGGTTCTTTCTCCGGGTGTTCAACATCTGGATTATTGTTCACAGCACCGACTTTTGGGAGGATTTTACATGGACTAAAGAGTTGGGACTAAATTATGGGATGGATGCCATGTGTGTGGTTCTGGAGTTTGGGTACAGATGGGGATCATTTCAGCTCATAATGCAAAGCTCAACATTTGCCCCCGGTGCGCTCTTTTCTTAAACACAGTGAAGAAATATAAATATAAAATATAAATATATATACTGTGGAACACAGCTGAAACACAACTCTAAGAGAAAGTATTACCTTCCTAACTGTCCTCCTGGGTGGAGCACAGGTGAAACTCTGAGCTGAAATGTGTTGGTGAGTTAAGGAGAAATCCCACTTCAGTCCGGGGGCTTTGCTGCCCCCTAGTGGTTGTTTCCTCTTGCTGCCTACAGTCCAGCCTCCTTTAAGAGGGATCTGATGAAGAGTTCAAGCCTCCGCTGGCAGGATTTACCTTCCCACAGAGGAGTTTTTCTTATTTGCCTTGTTTAGGTTTTTTAAAGGAAAAAGTAAGAGGCTTTAAAAAAAAAAAAAAAAAAAAAAAAAGGAGAAATCATCAAAAAATAAGAAAAAAAAATACCAACTTGATTGGTTGCCCTTCTGATCAAGTCAAGGACTGGGCCCTCGCAACCCGATCTGGGGGGGGAAGAAGAGAGGAAACGGAGGAAGAGGAAGGGAAAAGAGGGAAGAAGCAGGAGAAGGGAGAAAGAAAAGTGAAATCTCAGTTACCACTCTGAAAAATGTGTCATGGGTGGGTGTTTAATTCTGATGCATTTTAACAGGGCGGCGAGACTTTCAGCACATCTGTGTGTTCACCTCTGGATGACACATCTGTGTTACTTCTCATGCTGGCTGCACATTCTCAAACATAAACTCTGCGACCGGCAGCCATGTTGCACCACGATGAGAAGAAGAAGAAGTCAGCAGCTGATCTGATGCATCTGCTTAAAAACCTTCAGACAGGACGTAAACCTTTCTTTCTTTCCCCAGGATCAGAATGTTCTGGAGTGGTAACCAGCTTTGGGCTTCCCTTTGTCCTTTTTACCAACACAAACTGCCGCTGGTTTGGACTCGCACAACCTTGCAAATCTCCAAAGAACCGGCAGAACCGTTGCTTGCCTGAATAAAATGGCCTTAATAAAGCTGCTGCCTTGGATTTTATGTCTATTCGAAAGCTGCTTTCTTCTTTCAGTTCAGCAGACGAGATGCTGAAGTTTTTTTAAATGAAAGTTTTACAATAAAACAGTGATGATTAAGTGTCCGTGTTGATCTGAAACCGGATTTCTTCACCAAAACTCAGTTCTTTGGTCGTCAAACAGCGAGTTAAAGGTCGGGGAACAGGCCTGAAGCGGCCCTCTGACTGCGTTAGCAGCACAGAGACTTACAGGTTCTGTATAGGCAGGTCCACAGGATGATTAGCATGGAACTTGGGCTGTGTTCGAAACCGCCGACTTCTCCCACTACTCCTACTAACTTTAACTTTTTTTAAGCTCCCGGATGCATACTAGATTCTGCTAAATGTTGGGTATGCATCACGAGGTTACTACTCATACTCAAACTACCCAAGATGCAACGTAACGTGACGTCGCCGATCGTCATTTCCTGTCAAAACGGCAGTTTCAAGCTAGCTACAACGAGGGTAGGTTCACTTCCTGTTTTCAAAACAAAAGCACCAATTGTATGGTAATGGCTTTCCCTATGATAAAAGGCAACGGGTATTTTATTTTGTGAAAATAACCGGAAGTGCGTTACTCACTGCAGCTAGCTTTAGTAGCGCCGAATTCATGGGAACAAAATTGTAAACAGCTGGTATTTTGTCAGGTTTTCAACACGTTGGGGATCTAAACGACTACTTTCTGACCTGAAAATGTTTCAAATGTTGCTAAAGTTTACAGAGTTTAGAGCTTAAGAGAAATCAGCTTCAGGCCGGCTGATTTCAGCTCGGGCAGGAGCAAAATGCATTGTGGGTAAACGCTCTGCATACTGTCTGATCAATGAGTATGTAGTATGCAGTATGCAGTATGCAGTATGTAGTATGCAGTATGTAGTATGCAGTATGCAGTATGGAAGTATGCAGTATGTAGTATGCAGTATGCAGTATGCAGTATGTAGTATGTAGTATGCAGTATGCAGTATGTAGTATGCAGTATGTAGTATGGAAGTATGCAGTATGTAGTATGCAGTATGTAGTATGCAGTATGCAGTATGTAGTATGCAGTATGTAGTATGGAAGTATGCAGTATGCAGTATGTAGTATGCAGTATGTAGTATGTAGTATGTAGTATGCAGTATGTAGTATGGAAGTATGCAGTATGTAGTATGCAGTATGTAGTATGCAGTATGCAGTATGTAGTATGCAGTATGTAGTATGGAAGTATGCAGTATGTAGTATGTAGTATGCAGTATGCAGTATGCAGTATGTAGTATGCAGTATGTAGTATGGAAGTATGCAGTATGCAGTATGTAGTATGCAGTATGTAGTATGCAGTATGTAGTATGCAGTATGTAGTATGTAGTATGTAGTATGCAGTATGTAGTATGTAGTATGCAGTATGTAGTATGCAGTATGCAGTATGCAGTATGCAGTATGTAGTATGCAGTATGTAGTATGTAGTATGCAGTATGTAGTATGCAGTATGCAGTATGTAGTATGTAGTATGCAGTATGCAGTATGTAGTATGCAGTATGTAGTATGGAAGTATGCAGTATGTAGTATGCAGTATGTAGTATGCAGTATGCAGTATGTAGTATGGAAGTATGCAGTATGCAGTATGTAGTATGCAGTATGTAGTATGTAGTATGTAGTATGCAGTATGTAGTATGGAAGTATGCAGTATGTAGTATGCAGTATGTAGTATGCAATATGTAGAAGGCAGTATGTAGTATGTAGTATGCAGTATGCAGTATGCAGTATGTAGTATGCAGTATGTAGTATGGAAGTATGCAGTATGTAGTATGCAGTATGTAGTATGCAGTATGCAGTATGTAGTATGCAGTATGTAGTATGGAAGTATGCAGTATGCAGTATGCAGTATGTAGTATGCAGTATGTAGTATGCAGTATGTAGTATGTAGTATGCAGTATGTAGTATGTAGTATGCAGTATGTAGTATGCAGTATGTAGTATGTAGTATGCAGTATGTAGTATGCAGTATGCAGTATGCAGTATGTAGTATGTAGTATGCAGTATGTAGTATGTAGTATGCAGCAGTATGCAGTATGCAGTATATAGTATGTAGTATATAGTATGTAGTATGTAGTATGCAGTATGTAGTATGTAGTATGCAGCAGTATGCAGTATGCAGTATATAGTATGTAGTATGTAGTATGCAGTATGTAGTATGCAGTATGCAGTATATAGTATATAGTATGTAGAATGTAGTATGCAGTATGTAGTATGTAGAATGTAGTATGCAGTATGCAGTATATAGTATGTAGTATGTAGTATGGAGTATGTAGTATGTAGTATGCAGTATGCAGTATATAGTATGTAATATGTAGTATGCAGTATGCAGTATATAGTATGTAGTATGTAGTATGCAGTATGTAGTATGCAGTATGCAGTATGTAGTATGCAGTATGCAGTATGCAGTATGCAGTATGTAGTATGCAGTATGTAGTATGTAGTATGCAGTATATAGTATGTAGTATGTAGTATGCAGTATGCAGTATGTAGTATGTAGTATGCAGTATATAGTATGTAGTATGTAGTATCCAGTATGCAGTATGCAGTATATAGTATGTAGTATGTAGTATGCAGTATGTAGTATGCAGTATGCAGTATGCATTATGTAGTATGTAGTATGTAGTATGCAGTATGCAGTATATAGTATGTAGTATGTAGTATGCAGTATGTAGTATGCAGTATGCATTATGTAGTATGTAGTATGCAGTATGCAGTATATAGTATGTAGTATGCAGTATGCAGTATGTAGTATGCAGTATGCATTATGTAGTATGTAGTATGTAGTATGCAGTATGCAGTATGCATTATGTAGTATGTAGTATGTAGTATGCAGTATGCAGTATGTAGTATGCAGTATGCAGTATATAGTATGTAGTATGCAGTATATAGTATGTAGTATGTAGTATGTAGTATGCAGTATATAGTATGTAGTATGCAGTATGCAGTATGTAGTATGTAGTATGTAGTATGTAGTATGTAGTATGCAGTATGTAGTATGTAGTATGTAGTATGTAGTATGTAGTATGCAGTATGCAGTATGTAGTATGTAGTATGTAGTATGAAGTTTGTAGTATGTAGTATGTAGTATGTAGTATGCGGTTTCGAACACAGCCTTGGACTATAGATGGGACATGAACAAGTTTTCATCTTATATCTATTATTCCTATTCAGCCTGAGCAGAGGTTACACTGTTTCAGACACAGTTCCTGAACTCTCAGGAGGTATTTTCTGAGGTATTTTATGTCCCGAGGCTTCCTTCAGACCCCTAACAGAGCACCTGCAGGGGCAGAACTGGAATGCAAGTAACATCTTTAAAAATGTTCGCTAAAAACTAAACAACCTGAGAAAAACCCACTTACGCCCTGGACGTGACCTCGATAGAAACGAGACTCACACAGCCAAATATTTTCACTGCAAACACCTGAATTTGTGGTCAAATTTGAGCTCCTCAAAAACCCTGATGCAAGGTTGTATTAAAGCACAGATGAGGCAAGCAAGAAAGCCCCAAAAACCTGAGGAAACAGGGAGTGGCTGACAGACGGAGGAGAAGGCCAAGAAGAGCCGAGAAAGAGCCGGTTGGTGTTATGTGCGAGACAGAAAAGAGTTAAAAGAGTTAAAAGAGTAAAAGAGTGAGGAAGCAGGAGCAGTTTGTGTTCCTTCAAAGGGAACAAAATGGAGTCCGGGTTTAAATAACTGGAGATCGTGCTCCAACGACATGAAGTGAATGTAGTGGAGACAGAGTGGGACTTAAAAAGGTATTATTTCAAATGTTGCGAAACTCTGAGACCTGACTTTTGACATCAAGAAGACATTTTTTGTGGAATGTAAACACTGCCGTGATAAGCTGTTAGGGAAACGTGTCCGAGCCACCGAACCTCCCGGAAAAGTTAACTTTGCCACACACACACACACACTGAGCTTGTTAAACAGTTTAAGATTGTAAAGCTTTGCTCAGATTTGTAGGTTAAAAACCGGGTTAAGGTCTTACAAAACTGCTTGTTTGCTTTTCCTACACAGTGAGAGGAGGTTTCCATCCAGCTGCTGTTTATCTTTTTGAAACAACTCACATATTTAACATAGATGGAAAAGAGCGTTTAGTTGAATTGTCCTGATGCTGATTTTCTCTTTTTGGTTCACAAAGAGCCACCGAGAGGACAGTCTCTCCTGATCCCAAATACGAGTCGATTCTGGAGGGATGTGGGGGGAAAATGGGCGAAACAAAGTGTTCGACATGCAGCTCAGAGCATAAATCATTTATGAAAGATGGTGGTTTGGTTAAATATTGGACCAAAGCAGGCTGATACTGCATACCTCTCCTTCACATCCAGGCTGAGAACTTTTTCTAACTCTAACAAGGCGCCTTGAGTCACATGTAAGCACAAAAACACCCATTAAAATGGAGCTTTGAAGGTTAAAACTCATCAAATTGGACTGACATAACCGCTCTGGCATTGTTGGGAAGAATATTACGCTGAAGCTATGTGGTTAGTCGGGACTATTTGTCTGCTAAGGAGCGAGCCGAGGTGGAGGGACGCCACTGGTCAGATGGTTTGCAGTTACCCAAAAACTACAGATCGAATTGTAAAAACTCCCCTTGTGTGTTTATTTGCAGGACTACTCTACACGCAACGGTCACATGAAACTTCAGGTTTATTGGGATCTGGATCCAGGATCCTTTTATTCAGCCTTTGGCAGAGACACGAGCTCTCGGACCGCGGCTGTTTGTTCGTGTGTTTTCCCATCGTGGTAACTCTGCCACTGAAGGGTCAACCTGAAGAAACTTTGGAAAAAGACGAACAAAAAAAAAGAAAAAGGAAAAACACCCGATTTGATTTCCTGTTTTAGGTGGAAATATTTAGATTTCTTTAACACCTCGATGAGTACGGAGCCCCTAAAGGGACATAGAGGGATTTTTTTTTTTTGAGAGATCTCGCAAAAAGTATTGCGGGATCTCGCAAAAAGTATTGCTGGATCTCGCAAAAAGTATTGCGGGATCTCACAAAAAGTATTGCTGGATCTCGCAAAAAGTATTGCGGGATCTCGCAAAAAGTATTGCGAGAGCTCACAAAAAGTATTGCGAGATCTCGCAAAAAGTATTGCGAGTTCCTGCAAAAAGTATTGCGGGATCTCACAAAAAGTATTGCGGGATCTCACAAAAAGTATTGCGGGATCTCGCAAAAAGTATTGCAAGTTCCTGCAAAAAGTATTGCGAGTTCCTGCAAAAAGTATTGCGGGATCTCGCAAAAAGTATTGCGGGATCTCGCAAAAAGTATTGCGGGATTTCGCAAAAAGTATTGCGGGATCTCGCAAAAAGTATTGCGAGATCTCGCAAAAAGTATTGCTGGATCTCACAAAAAGTATTGCGGGATCTCACAAAAAGTATTGCGGGATCTCGCCAAAAGTATTGCTGGATCTCACAAAAAGTATTGCGGGATCTCACAAAAAGTATTGCGGGATCTCGCAAAAAGTATTGCAAGTTCCTGCAAAAAGTATTGCGGGATCTCGCAAAAAGTATTGCAAGTTCCTGCAAAAAGTATTGCGGGATCTCGCAAAAAGTATTGCGAGATCTCGCAAAAAGTATTGCTGGATCTCACAAAAAGTATTGCGGGATCTCGCCAAAAGTATTGCTGGATCTCACAAAAAGTATTGCGGGATCTCACAAAAAGTATTGCGGGATCTCGCAAAAAGTATTGCAAGTTCCTGCAAAAAGTATTGCGGGATCTCGCAAAAAGTATTGCAAGTTCCTGCAAAAAGTATTGCGGGATCTCGCAAAAAGTATTGCGAGATCTCGCAAAAAGTATTGCTGGATCTCACAAAAAGTATTGCGGGATCTCGCCAAAAGTATTGCTGGATCTCACAAAAAGTATTGCGGGATCTCGCAAAAAGTATTGCGGGATCCCGCAAAAGTTTCTTTCCCACGTCAGTGAGCCGGAAGTAAAACACAGCGATGGAGGAGCCTACCCATCATCCGTGGGAGAAGTTTATTGATTTCTATTTTAGTATTGGCCTAACATATGGAGACATCAAATCCGTTCTTGCACGTAGACATGGCTTTGACATAAGTGAGAGACTTATCTGAAATCGCTGTGTCTGTTTTACTTCCGGTTCACTGACGTGGAAAAAAAAAACTTTTGCCAGATCTCGCAAAAAAAAAAGATCCTCCATGTCCCTTTAGGGGCTCCGTAGCTGAGCTTTAAAGGAATTTTCCTGCAGTTAAACTCTCCGAAACCTTCCGGGTCTGTACTGAATCCTGCTGAGACACAAGGCACCGTCGCCCTTTGCTCACCTGACTTGACGCTGCAGTGGATGTGGGCTTTGGACTCGTAGTAGACCCAGTCGAATCCGGCCTCCACCGCCAGCCGCGCCAGCATGGCGTACTTGTTCCTGTCCCGGTCCGAGGTGGTGATGTCCACCGCCCGGCCCTCGTAGTGCAGCGACTCCTCGGAGTGGTGGCCGTCTTCGTCCCAGCCCTCGGTGACCCGCAGCCGGACGTTGGGCCAGAGGTTCATCACGGAGATGGCCAGCGAGTTCAGCTTGTCTTTGCAGCGCTGCAGCAGAGGACACAACAAGTCTGATAGCATCGAGGAAGCTTCGTAAACACACTTAAGGAGCTTTATTTAAGCACGAATCTGAGGCACTTGTATGCTTCTGGAGTATTTCCAGTTCCAACTCATGATTTACTGTGAAATGTACACGTACTGCGTCATGAATACTTGTGGTTTTGGTTATTTTGTAAAGCAAAGGCTACTGAAGGACATTTTCTGCTAATCTCAGTGCTAATCTTAGATCAACCCGTACTTTTGGACACTGATATATGCGCAGATACATGAACATACAACTTTATTTAATAACCATGTCCCTTGTAGGACCATATAACATATTTCATATGAGGTTAATATAGAGAAAAGTTTAACCCCTTAACGCCTATTGTCGCATATATGCTACAAACCGTTTGACTCAATCAACCAGCTGAGATAGCATCTTTATTCCCCCAGTGCCGGTTAGTCCATATTCACTACGGACCCAGGAACCTTTATATAAATAAAAATGTTAAAAAAAAAAAAAGTGAATAAAAAAACATTGTTTTTTCACTGTTATATTACTGTGTTGTTGTTATCTTATTATTGACCATTACATACCAAACATACCAAATTGACCAGGATGCCTGTTGTCACAAATTTGCAACATAACAAAATTTCTATTTATTTTTCGTGCAAAATTCAATTCAATTCATTTTTATTTATATAGCGCCAAATACAACAAATGTCATCTCAAGGCACTTAGATAGTAAGTCCAATTCAAGCCAATTGGAATTCAATTAATTAATAATAATCATAATTCATAAAATAATCCAATTCGTTCATATAGAGCCAATTCAAAAACAATTTCCTAGCTAAGAAAACCAACAGATTGCACTAAAAGTGAAATAAATCATCTCAGCATTATTTACCATCTACTTAAAGGCTAAAACACACACAAAACATGTTTTTTTATATACAGCTACATAAATTCAGGCGTTACGAGGTGAAAAAAAACAACTGTGAGAGTTCTATGCAGACGATACATCGCTGTTCAATGGAAAATCAATTCCAGCATGTAGCTACAAATACAAGCTTTTCTATGTCTAGATAAATAAAGTAAGCTTTTCTTTTCTTTTACAGCCTGATACCAACTCTTTCCGCTGCAGTGTGAATATATATTTGATTAAAATGTAAGAAGAAGCCATTGAACTTCTCTCTGCTGCTGTTGGTTTACATGATGATGATTTAGACGCTAAAGCCCGTCCCTCTCCTCCTCCTTTTCCTCTTCTGCTGCACAACTTTAAAACCATTCAGAAATGCGTGGACGCTTCACAAAGACTCATTCTACCTGCATCCATGGACTCCCCATCACCCTGGTCACCCGCTCCCCCACCCTTTCTGTGGCTCCAGCCTCCCCACAATGGACCCCTGCTGTCCCGGCTCAGCCTGGTGTTTGCTCTCTGTGGTGAGGCCAGGGGAGCCAGGAGGCTATGTTAAGGATGGATGGAGGGGTGGCGGGGCAAAGAGGGGGACTGTGAGGTTATATGGGGTGGTTGAGTGGGGGAGTGATAGGAACATGAGGTCCTCAGTGTCCCTCTAAACCTGGAGCCTGGTTAGGGTGAGCAAACAAGAGGTGAGAGGCTCCATTGAGGGGCCGGTTGGGCTCCGTCCTGCTCTGGCCGATGGAAACGAATCCGCCGGCCTGCCACGGTTATCTAATCAGGTGCATTGTCTGCGCGGCAGCGCGGCGTCTCAGGTGACCTTCTCTCAGAAAGAGCTCGCAGAAAAAAAACAACTTTGAAACACCAGCGATCCAACTTCTGAGTTATCATTGTTTACTCCCACGTTTTAAACCCATTATCACTGTTTTAGGTGTGCATCGCTCCACATTCAAAGCTCATTAAAGCTTCAAATAAATGTCACAAAGCAGCGGTTCATTCCCATAAAATGTGAAGCAAACGGGACAATCGGACAGTGACTATACCATCAACTTCAAACTTATAACAACATGGAATGCTTGGTTTCTTATAAGAATAATTGTTTGGAATATTAACTGCAATATAACGGTGCAAATGTCTGATTTACAGTCATTTTTGCAATTGTGCAGATGAATATTTTGAGAGCTGCACTGGAAAAAATGCCCCTCCAAAAATAAGTAAGAAAAACAACAAATAAAAGACGTTTTTGCTTGAAATAAGCAAAAAAAATCTGCCAATGGAACTAGTGAAAATCGGCTTGTCCAGATTTCTTGAAATAAGATGTGATATTTAGGACTTTTGAGTTAAAAGTGACCTTGAAATTAGCTTAAAAACCTCTTCAAATGTAAAAAAAAAAGCTTGCTTCATATGAAATCCGACTCAAAACAATTTGTTTTCAAGACTTTTTCACTTAACAAGATATTCCAGATGTATTGTATTAAAACAAGTCCCTATATCTGGCTGAAATGGAGCTTGTTAGGCAGTTGTGTCTCATATTAAGTGTAATGAGATATTTGGACTAGAAACGAGACAAAAATACTTGGTAAGACTTTGATTTTTTCCAGTGTGTGAGCTGAGAAATTTGGTTGTACAGATGTTAAATTCCAGATGCTGGTATCCTTCCTCTTGGGTTCAGAGGTTACCAGTAACACTCTGGCCTGAGGACGAGGCTGTTTTGCTCTTTAAATTCACGCTTTTGGAAAGAATCGACTGGCCTGGTTGTTGCTACGTTTAGCACTAGCTCGTGGTTTAGCAGTAAAAAGACGCATTGTTTTATATCTTCCACACTCTCCTGTGATCGTGCCCTTCTGATGGAGTTCAATTCCAGTTAAAAGCAGATCAGATCAAGTGTTTTGCATCCGAGTTTCACGTGAATGCAAATGCCTTCTGAAATGATATGAACAGGCACTAAAAAAAAAAGCCTGGCTCTGTGGAGAAAAAGGTTTGAAAAAAAGACTCGAGTTCAAGGCCACGGTACAAGAAAAACCTGCTTTTATTCAAGTTTTTTTCTTGTTTTACTCTGTTTTTGCATCAGAGCTACTGGGTTATGCTCACTTTCCTGGTTCAGTTTACACACTAAAAGGTAAATTAGGTTAAAAAAAAGGTCAAAAAAGGTCTTCAAAAACAATCTTTTCTGACGCCCACCAACATATGGCAGCACTGATGACATCCATAAACAAAAGCTGCTGAATCTTTAGAACTGTGGGATACATCTGGAGATAAAGTTGATCAGATTGAAAGTTTGTAGCACTTTAAAGGCTCCGAGTTGATGCTGGGGCCTGATATTAAATTCAACAGAGAGCAAATGAAGGCTTAAAAACATCAGATGAGGATGAGCTGCAGTGACAGAAACCAGCCAGCTGGGGGCGCTGATACTCATGCATAAATGTAAAGTATTTCAGGTTCCAGACGGAATTTCTGATGGATTTTGTGTGAATGAGTGAAGAAAAGTGCACAGCTGGACAGATGCTGCTGATCTGGGATCTGATTTTACATGTTAAAGTAAATAAATGTGAACTTTAGCAACAAAAACGGAGAATTAGGTCAACTTCAGGGAGTCTGTTATTTCATTAGGCCTATTTCTTTTAACACTTTTAACACATTTTACAAACTAAAAACCAACGTGTGAAATTGGATAATTTAGATCAAAACAGATCAAAAGAGAAGCTAAGATCTAAACTTCTGAGGTGGAGTCTGCTCTGATTCTGGATAAAAACATTAAACTGTCATTAAAATGTCCTGTCTGCAGCCTCTGAAAGCGCCTCTCACTGATGCAGCATTTCATGAATCTCGGCCTATTAAGGCTGCAGACTGGGATTAAACCCTATAAATGTCTTTTTCCATGTTGGCTGTGATAAGAATAGCTCGCGGCTCGTCACCACAGATGCCTTTTCACGGTGTTCAGTGTGGATTTTCAGCGTCTTGTGTTTTCTCTCTGCGGTCACAGCAACGAGCTGGACTTCATAAATCAGACGATAGATTTTGTTGGTTTTCCTTTCAAGGTATACAGATCGACGGGGGTTTCTGTAGGAGCGGTCTGAGCACTAAACCGCTGGCTGCACAAACATTGGACGCGCGGGCTGACAACGCGCGCCTGTGCGCACCTTTGCGCTGCAAAAAGTGTCTGAACGGCTCAGTTCAGACCCGCCGAGGCGCCTGAAAGGCCTCATTTCTTCAGAGGTTTCCTGAGACGGGTAGCCTAATTAAACTGTTGTGGAGCAACGTTTACGCGGATTTTCTGCAAGGAATCCCCAAAAATGTGTTTTGACTTTTTATAAATGCAATTTTCACTCGAATCCGTTTTTGAAAGGAATATCTACAGAGATTAAAACAGCTAATTACCGCGCGCAGGGCAACTTTTTGCAGCGTGGCGTCACCCCAAACAGTCCCGTCTGTATGCAGCGCAGGAGCGCCCAGGAAAAGCGTATAAAAAGTTAAGTATGACGCCGGGGAAAAAAAAAAATGCGTATGATTAAGGCTTCAGCGCAAGTGAAGCGGGCTATTTTTGCACTTGAGCGCTGCGAAAACAAACACAAAAGTAACACGGAATAGTAAAAGACAAACAGGAAGCTGTCTCCTGCGGCCTGGAGCCCATAAATTGTGAGCAGGTCTGCGCCGTTGACGCGCGTCGCGGCTCCGGGTGCGCGCTGCAAAAGAAACGCGCTGCTGGGTGGAGACGTTTCGCCTCTCAACGTTAAATCAATCAAAAAGCCAAATTTGGCTGGTTGGTACCTGCAATGCAACGTGGAGACAGTTTTTTTGTAGAAAAGTGGAAGCGGTAGGAGGGAAAAGGTGCAAAAAGTGGAAGGATTTTTATCATTAAAGCGTCTTAAATGAGTTTAAATGAATCTTACTTACAGAATCAATCTGTTTAAAAAGAAAAAAAATCTATTTTTCAGACACAAATCCACAAACGCTGTAACCTGGGAGACTCAGCAGCAGCGCCTCTCTTTGGCGGATATTTCTTATAGTGCGCGCAGCGAGGTGACAGCTCCAGACACGAGTGCGCGCCTCATTCCCCCCACGTGGGTCTGTGGACATAAACGCAGCCACTCGGGAGGAAGCCCGCGGTCACAAGAGCCAGATATAAATACTTTATTTCTGGGGAAATTGGGAGTCAAATAAATTCCACACGGGGCCACATCAATGACAATGTCGTAAAAATTTTTGACAGTCCAAAAAGGCGACAGTTAACTCTGGCCAGTGGGGCTAAAAACGGTAAACATCAGGACGCGCTTGACCCGGGCTCTAACCAAATACGACTTTTGGCTGTTTTTCCACCAAAAAAACACGATGTGAGACAGAGGACATAGTGTTTTAATTAGGAGCGACCGCTGTGCGTACATTTTTAGAAGGGGTTGCCCTCTTTTACGCAGGAGCTGCCCACAGCTCTGAAACTCCAGCCGGTCACCTCCACAGCTCAGGCTTCACTGTGTCAACAAAACGCAAAGTTTTAAGAATTGACTGGAGAATGAGTTGTGCAAACAGGCTGATTTTGTAATCCAGAGCCGCACTGCAACGGCGGGGGCAAGAAAAAAAATCCACCTTTCAAACAATTTCATGAGGAGAAAAAAGTCGTTTTTAACAGAAATTAATTCACAGAAAGCTGCTGCTGTGACGTGAATCAACGCTGGATAAACAGCATTAAAACATAAACATTTGTAAAACCTAACCTTGTTAGCAAATCCTTTATTTTCTGAGCAGTAAAGAGCCTCGAGTCAACAAAACAGATAACAGCGAGCACGCGTTTAAAGACCGGGCAAAGTGCAGCAAACAGCAGCGAAGACCTCCATAAGAATCAGACTCTGCGGTCCTGAAAGGCTGAGAGGGGACCGGAGGCTCACCTGGGTCATCATGCGGTCTGCACCTGTGTTCTCCTCATCCTTGAAGATGATGTCGGGGTTGTAGTTGGGGGTGAGCTCCTTGAAGCGCTCAGAGTTCCGGGTTATTTTCCCTTCGTATCTCCCGCTGGCCCCCAACGTTTTCTCGGCCACGTTGGGGCTGAACTGCTTGTAGGCGAGCGGCGCCAGCTTCCGCGCTGACCGCCTCTTGCCGTAGCCTCTCCCCGGTCCGCATCCCTCGCTGCCCGGTGAGAGGAGAAAGGCGCACCCGGCGAGGCACGTCACCAGCGTCTGGAGCAGCATTCCGCCCCGCGGCCGGGTGTCACCCCCCGGCGGGAAGCCAAAATGTCACCGCTGGGTGTCGTTTGAAATACACCCCACCCACCCACCCCCCCGACACTTAGTGTGGGCTCCCCTTTATAATTTTAGAGTGGAGGTAATGGTGCAGGACTCATCGCGGAGTCCCCACAAGTCGCCATTCCCGGCGCGTAAAAGTGTCCAAAGCGCCGCTGGAGAGGAGCTGCAGTGAACTGTCCTCTGCGCGGCCGACGCGCTCCTGCCCCGAGTGCACGCAGAGGCAGGGGTATAAATAGGCGAGGTGGGTTTATCTTGGCAGGCAGGTTCAAAGCTGCCCCTCTGTGTTGAAGCTGTGAGAAACGAGCAACAGACAGGCGCGCGGTGCGTGGGCCGGCCGCTGGGCACGGCGGTCAGAGGATGATGTCCCGCAGCGGGTTCTGCCTCCCGGCTGTGGCGCGGCGCTGCTGGCAGGAGGGGAAATGGAAGAGATCCGACTGCAGCGCAGATGAGGTGTCGCGGGAGAAGAAGGAGACCGCGCCCTGCTGGACCTGCCCTCTGCCCCGTGCGCTCCTTTCAGCGGGTGGCACAAGCCGCGCGCCCAACTGCAGCTTGTCAACAAAGACGACGAGCTTACGAGGGCCTGGCGCGCGTTCAGGTTGCTCTTTGGACTCGCGTCCTCACGTCCAGACGCAGGAGCAGCGGCGCAGGTGCGTGCGTGCGTGCGTGCGTAGAGACCTGCACAACTTTATGAGCTCCTGGAAGATGTGACATAACGCTCTGCCTGTGAATGAGGAGGCATCAGCCTGGCCCTCAGAGGGGTCACAGCGGGGGCCAAAATGCACCAGTGCAGCTGACCTCAGTTACAACTGTCAGTGAGGGGACAAATCTTTGAAAAACTTACAGAAAAGTACAATCAGAAGCTGTTCAGTGGATCAAATGAACCATGTTATATTTTTCTGGTGAAGAACTCAGGATCCAGGATACATTTTCACCCAGTAAAACAGGGTAAAAAATGAAGTCCTGAGCCACCAAATGTCCCTGCTGCAGCGGTTTCTTAACGAGGGTTAAAACTGGTGACGTTTGGACATTTTAGCCTTTGGCCTCCATCAGACATTCCTCATGATATCGAGTCGATGCATCACAGTGTTTCACTGTAACTGCGAACACTCTGAAATGGTCAGCAGCTCCCTGCAGTGGACCAGTCCAGAGCAGTTAATCATATTCTAACAAGCTTGATCATCAGTGTTTGATATGAGCAGCCGGGAAACAACCGCCCTGGGACCTCGTTTTGATCCTGGCTCCTCCAGTGGAAACGCACTCAAAGTCACTCAAATCTGAGAAAACAAATCTGAGAGACCTGTGTGGAGATGATGCAACAGGGGCAGAGAACACACGCATGGCACCCCTATCAAACAACGTGTCCACTGCAGGGCTGATTAGGGCTAAAACCTCCCTGAAAACTGCCCTGTGGCGACCCAGAACTGGTTCTTTCTGTTAATCTATTGGCCAAAAGAAGGAATATCAGCAGCTTACGTGGAGAAGAGAGGAATGACACGCTGAGCTCTGATTGGTCGGGATAAAAACACGTCCTGATTCTGATCCACTGAGGTGAACAGACCCTAACCCTCTAAAAAAGTCTAAAAATCTAAAAAGAATATCGATTGATTTGAAGGATTCTTGTTCTTTTTTCTGAAGGTTAAAAAAAAAAAAAAAAGGGAATATTTACTTTGCAGAAACAGCTGAACGGAGTTCAAACGAGGCCACATTTCAGAGACGTTTGTCACAGAAACACATGAAAGGAGCCGTGGAGCCGCCCGGGCAAACAGTGACTTCTCAACTAAAACTTCAATCGCATTCCCGAGACGCTGCAACACCTTGAGTCAACATCTCAGTGTGCTCTGAAAAGAGGAGAGCGGCTCATTGTGCTCCGCCTGTCTGAGCCGGGCGCAGAGCATCTCTGGGCCCAGACTCCAGAGCCGGAGGCGGCGCCACGAAAAGTCACACCATGACGTTTCCTTTCGCTTAAAGAGCAAAAAAAATGCACAAAACAGCCGATAAGAAAAACAACATTTAGAGCTTTAATTGATATTTGACTTCTGAATGTCGCCCAGTGAAAGTGCAGGAAGGCTGAAGGTTAAAAACAACAACAGGTTGCCTGCAAATCACACCACATGATCGCATTAAAAACAGAAACATTTATTCAATTTGAATCTAAAGTCTAGTTAAAACCTGCTCCAGTGCTTCCAGCTGTAAAAACGTCCTCAGGATTAAAGTTTAAAAGTGGCCTGAAATGATAAAAAAGGCCCGTCTGCATTGTGTGTGTGTCCTACTGCTCGGGCTCATCCGAACAGTCCCTTTTTCTTCTTCTTCGGTTTGGAGGACGGTCGCTCTGCAGGGTCGGACGTGACGGGCGGAGCCTGCAAGAGACCAACGGGAGAGAATCTTTCTTTACCTTCTTAGCCTGATTTCCTGTTTTAAATCGATCGTTTCGCACCACTGAGAAGATGCTAAAGATGGGAACTCGTGTGTCCCAGCAGCATTTAAGCTCCTCTGCTGACAAACCTCTGGCACTGTACCTTTAACACCCGTAAACTGTAGAGCTGCGTCAGAACATCTGGCATAAAAGGTAAAAATGGGAGCAGATCTTTGTTGCTGTACCTGCCGTTTCGGGGGTCTGTCAGCGGTCTCGGCTCTGGGAGCTTCCACCAGCCCGTCGGGGTTCTGCTTCCCGTCCTCGCCCGCCGGATCAGTGCTGGCAGACCCGTCCTCTGAGGGACAGCCAGCAGGAAACAAAGGCTCAGATGGGGGTCAGATGTTACACTTTCAAAAGGAAACAGTAAAGGGACAGTTCGCCTCTTTTGACATGAAGCTGTATGACATCCCATATCAGCAACATCATTTATGAACATCTTCTTACCCCCTGCTGCGTCCTGTGAGCAGAGTTCCAGCCTCGTTATGGTGTTGATGAAGGTAGTCCGGCTAGTTGGCTGGGGCTTAAAAAATAAAGCGTTTTGCTTCTTAAAACAATATGCGTTCAACAGAGTAATACATTTGCATCACAAAATGGTTCTCCAGGAAAAAGTCAGACCTCACAATCGCTTGGCCCTATTTTCTCTCCCTTCGTATCACTGCCTGCTGTGCAGACCGAGCAGCAAACACCGTAACAGGTGCGGCTGTCGGCAGGCGGCAGCAGGCAGTGATACGAAGGGAGAGAAAATAGGGCCAAGCGATTGTGAGGTCTGACTTTTTCCTGGAGAATGATTTTGTGATGCAAATGTATTACTCTATGAACGCATATTGTTTTGAGAAGCAAAACGCTTAATTTTTATTTATTTATTCTTAATTTATTTGTACTTATTTTTATTTATTTTCAAGTTTTTAATAATTTTTTATTTATTAAAAAATAAAAATAAATATAAAAAAAAAACAAAAAAAAATGCTTTATTTTTTAAACCCCAGCCAACTAGCCGGACTACCTTCATCAACACCAAAACGAGGCTGGAACTCTGCTCAAACGCAAACGCAAAGTCTGATTCACCACGTGCTTCAGCGTCTACAAGCAGGTTTAGAGTGACTTTCAACCCAGTTATCTCGGGGTCTGAATCCGATCCGATCCAGTTCTTAGTCAGACTAAGGTGTCTACATGCACTTAATAACTCAGTCTGATTGTAATTTAGCCAATAATCCGATCTGGTCCCATTCTTAGTCAGATTAAGGTGTCTACATGCACTTAAAGGGATACGCCCCCCCCCCAGGCCAAATTAAGTGTATCCCCGCATTCCCGAGACATAAATAAGTGTGTGGGAGCGTTTTCCTGGCGACCCAGGCATTGTCCGAATCTCACAGCACTGACCACTGCTTGGTTGCGCGTAATACATACATGCTAGCGTCGCCAATCAAAATATTTCGCCCAACGTGAATTAATTTACTCGATTTACCTTGGGGGGATTCCCAATGACGTAGCGGGGAGTGTGCTTCGGCTGTGTTTTCCGCACCGGAAACTAGTTCCCAAACCGACATGAGCAAACCAAGCCTTCCGTGTAGATTTACACAGTCATTTGCACTCGATGTGAAAGTACACCACTCACACAGTAATTAGAAGGTAAATCGAGTAAATTAATTCACGTTGGGCGAAATATTTCGATTGGCGACGCTGGCGACGCTAGCATGTATGTATTACGCGCAACCAAGCAGTGGTCAGTGCTGTGAGATTCGGACAATGCCTGGGTCGCCAGGAAAACGCTCCCACACACTTATTTATGTCTCGGGAATGCGGGGATACACTTAATTTGGCCTGGGGGTGGTGTATCCCTTTAACAACTCAGTCTGATTGTAATTTAGCCAATAATCCGACCCTTTCAGCACCATGTGACCCCACTGAGTGTGAATCAGGAATCCCACCACCAACCCTTTTGAATGATAAAGGAACTGGTTCTTGCTTCTTCTTCATGACACCATGCAGAGTTTCTCTCCTTTATACCAAACTGATCTGACATATTGGACTGTGACGGATGCTTTTTACTGATTTATGACGCCCCAAACGTGCCTCTTTTGCTGGATGCTTAAATCAGACATTGATTAAATGAATATAAATGTTGGAGCTTCCAGAAGTTAATGTGTTTATGAGGAAGATGAGTTTGAATCCGACTCACCGGGCGATGAGGTGCGTGCCGGGTCTTCGGCGGCCGGCCGCTTCTCCTCAGCGCGGCGCTCCTCGGACAGTTTGCGTTTCCGTGCGTTCTTGTGAGTGACGGTGGTGGCGTACAGCTGCTGGAGACCGGCGTCGAAGCCCGGAGCATCGGAGCTTTCAGACCAGAGCAGAGGAAGGGTCTGATGGCAGGAGAAACAGGTGGAGGGAAAGGTTTGTGCGTTAAGCTGGGGGAATATCGAGCTTTCAAAGGTTTTCAGGGCCCTAAAAGTGTTTGATGCTGAGAGAAGAGGGCGAAAACGAGCTGAGATATTAGACTGAAATGTGCAAAAGACCTTAAATGTGAGTACAAAAAGACACAAATCTGACCAACGTGTCAGGAACCTTCTGGTTTTAGAGATTAAATAAATGGACTCGCTGGAAAATACAGCTGTTCAGCAGCAAAGATGAATTTTGGTCAATCCGACGCAGTTTTCATGTAAAAAAAAAACTCACATTTTTCAACTAATTTCAGGGAAAGTTTCCAAAGAATTCCCAAAATAACAACGGTTACTAAGCAGGTAAACTAAGACGATATTCCAAAGAACGAAGTAGGTTCAAAATGATCAGAACTTAGTCGTTTATTCAGTCGCATACACTGGAGCTGGTCCCCTTTACTGGAAAAAATGCCCCTCCAAAAATAAGAAAGAAAAACAACAAATAAAAGATGTTTTTGCTTGAAATAAGCAAAAAAAATCTGCCAATGGAACTAGTGAAAATCGGCTTGTCAAGATTTCTTGAAATAAGATGTGATATTTAGGACTTTTGAGTTAAAAGTGATCTTGAAATTAGCTTAAAAACCTCTTCAAATTAAAAAAAAAAAGCTTGTTTCATGTGAAATATGACTCAAAACAATTTGTTTTCAAGACTTTTTCACTCAACAAGATATTCCAGATGTATTGTATTAAAACAAGTCCCTATATCTGGCTGAAATGGTACTTGTTAGGCAGTTGTGTCTTATATTAAAGTGATACTCCGGAGTAGATTCAACCTGGGGTCATTTGAACCGTGACATCCAGCCAAGTAGCCCACCCGCAGTTTTTTCGATATTGGCTGAACATCAGCTGAGTTACTGAGTTATCCCGAATAGCTTCGTACAAGGGTTAATGGATCCTGGTCCGTATCTCCAAAATTACCACACTAAAATCACATGCCATGACACCAAACTTCTACAGTAGTACAAATATGGTCTGTACTCACAAAACGATGCATTTGGAAGTTTGAAAATAGTCCAGGAGTTTATTATTATCAACACAAGCCTGATAGCTTTTCTGCTGCTAAAGCTGCGTCGACGTCACTCCAAGGAGCTGGGAGCTTCAAAGTAAGATGAGGGTTGATCTACTACTGTAGACAACAAAGCAAGGCTGCTCAATTTCTCCACTGATAAAATAATTTCACAACTCTACAACATAAAAATTCATAAAAAAAACATGTAGAATATAGCATATACTTTGTTGTCTACAGTAGTAGATCAACCCTCATCTTACTTTGAAGCTCCCAGCTCCTTGGAGTGACGTCGACGCAGCTTTAGCAGCAGAGAAGCTATCAGGCTTGTGTTGATAATAATAAACTCCTGGACTATTTTCAAACTTCCAAATGCATCGCTTTGTGAGTACAGCCCATATTTGTACTACTGTAGAAGTTTGGTGTCATGGCATGTGATTTTAGTGTGGTAATTTTGGAGATATGGACCAGGATCCATTAGCGCTTGTACGAAGCTATTCGGGATAACTCAGTAACTCAGCTGATGTTCAGCCAATATCGAAATAACTGCGGGTGGGCTACTTGGCTGGATATCACGGTTCAAATGACCCCAGGTTGAATCTACTCCGGAGTATCACTTTAAGTGTAATGAGATACTCAATGAGACAAATATACTTGGTAAGATTTAGATTTTTTCCAGTGCTTTACTGGACCACCAGGCTACAAATACTAAGAACTTCCCTGATATCCACAGAAAACTGTGCAGGACTTCTTCTTCTTCTCAGAAATATCAGAGTAATCTAAAGATAGATGTGAGAAACAGAGAGTGAGCCTTCTTAAAAGGAGAACTGCGGTATTTTCAACTTTAAGCCTCTTTTCTGAGTCGTCTGCAATGTTTTAGAACCCCCCTCACCGCTTTTTTGATGTTTACTGCTGTCTCCGGTATTTGCCTAATTTTGATTCTTCTCAACCTGCTTCAGAATGGCAAGTCATGTGCATGTCCAAAAAGGTCCGTAAAAGCACAATAAACATCCGTTTTCAAAATCATCAACTCACCGGAGTGGTTACTGGTGTGCACTGGTGATCCATATCAAATTTCGTGGCGAAAAGTTGCTTCTGTTGTGTTTTATTTGACATTTTGTACTGGATATTCGTTGATATTACTCCGCCACCGCTAAGAAAATAGTGCGAGCATGAACGAGCTGCCAAATAAAACACGACAGAAGCAACTTTTCACAACGAAATTTGATATGGATTACCAGTGCACATCAGTAACCACTCCGGTGAGTTGATGATTTTGAAAACGGACGTTTATTGTGCTTTTACGGACCTTTTCGTACATGCACATGACTTGCCGTTCTGAAGCAGGTTGAGAAGAATCAAAATTAGGCAAATACCGGAGACAGCAGTAAACATCAAAAAAGCGGTGAGGGGGGTTCTAAAACATTGCAGAGGACTCAGAAAAGAGGCTTAATGTTGAAAATACCGGAGTTCTCCTTTAAAGAGAAGAGACGAGCAGCTTCCCGACTCTGTTGAGGTGTTTACACAGAATATTCATGCACAACAAGCGAATAATAACATATATTTAGGTTGAATATGACCCAATGCTCTCTCTGTCGGCTCAGTTTTTCATCTCATTTCATTAAATCTTGTCGGGTCTGTATTTTTCTTCACTGTTAAAAATAAATCTTTAATTGTTTTTACAGCATCACACTGGAAAAAAAATGCCCCTCCAAAAATAAGAAAGAAAAACAACAAATAAAAGACGTTTTTGCTTGAAATAAGCAAAAAAATCTGCCAATGGAACTAGTGAAAATCGGCTTGTCAAGATTTCTTGAAATAAGATGTGATATTTAGGACTTTTGAGTTAAAAGTGATCTTGAAATTAGCTTAAAAACCTCTTCAAATGAAAAAAAAAAAAGCTTGTTTCATATGATATGTGATTCAAAACAATTTGTTTTCAAGACTTTTTCATTTAACAAGATATTCCAGATGTATTGTCTTCAAACAAATCCCTATATCTGGCTTAAGTGGTGCTTATTTATAGGCAGTTACGTCTGATATTAAGTGTAATGAGATACTCAATGAGACAAATATACTTGGTAAGACTTAGATTTTTTCCAGTGCAACACGAGGAAACAAGGAGACGATCGGTCCGTAAGTCTAAAGTTTGCTCAGATTTCCTCCCATAAAACCTGCAGAATCTGCATTTGTTTCAGTTCCTTTTCCTTTTTGGCAGGAATTTAAAGTTTGTGTCTCAACTTTCAGACCTGATGTGATAATAATCTGACACTTAAAAGGCAACAAATCCATGAAAGATCCTTTGGGTTTGTTTGTTTGCTTTTCAGCTGCAGGGGTCACATGTCCGAGGTGTGACGCGATAAGCCTCCAATCAGAGCCGGCCGCAGGCGGCGAGGCGAGCGGCAGCGACTGTAACGCCAGCCCGACAGATAAAGCAGCTCCACTGGGGCAACATTATGTGAACGCACACAGAGATAAACGCTCACCATTCACTAAATCCCTCTTTTTTCCCCCTCTTCAATGGAGAGGACAAACTCTCCAAATTAGCTCCTCAAATATTGACCGGCAGAAATTGGTGGTCTCCTGCTCGCTGACAGGGCAGAGGGGCTCCTGAGCACACTTTGGTCAGGTTTTGAGGTTTCGCATTGATTTATTTTTATTTGTTTGTTTAAATATCGTAAAAATAAATGTATGCTCTGGTGAGGCTTGGTTCTGCTTTGGGCACAGAGAAACCAATGTGCTGAGGGGAGGGGGGGGGGCAGCAGAAAGCCAACCTTATTCTCTCTTTATTCACTTTTTCCCTCCTCCTCCTCGGCTGCAAACTGGCTCTCTTCAGATCATTTGATGTAAAATGTTGAGCTCAATTTGTTGGATCCGGCTGCCCTGAAGCGCCGTACATCTGATAGTCTGGAGCCCCTTCTCACCTCTGTATGGAAGCCCTTTGGTGCCATGTAGAGGACATATTAATGGCACGTTTTGTGCTATTTATAGTCAGCGGTAATAATCTCTTTACGTAGCAGAATATAACGGTGAAATCAGGGAAAAAGAATCAGATGCAGCCGTATCGATGCTAAACTAAACTGCGAGGACTCGAAAACTCAGGAGATTTTGCGAGCGCCACCTGCCAGTCGACGACATGAAAGAATCTAAACTTCATATTTTTGGGAGTCGCTCATTGACTCTGTAGCGCCCCCTACGATGCTTAAAAATGGTCCCCGCATTGGGGTTAGTTTCACGTGGGACGCCGAAATTCGGTACACTCATTCATCATGCCCAGACGCACAAAAAAGTCTCATGCCGCCATGGTCCCACGTCCACAGGAAGGCGGCCATTTTGGATGGAAAGTGCGTTTTCGTGCCATTTTTGACCGATTCCACGCCTTGCATAAGATCGAACTCGTCCAACAGATTTAATGCTACAGACTTCAAACTTGGCCAGGTTACTCTTAAGACATGGGGGGAAATATTCATGGAGAAACCTTTTCAAATCTCAAAGGGCGTGGCCGTGGCGACGCCTCAAATTTGATGACTCGCCATCACTCGCCACAAAATATTAAGTCGCTTATAACTCCCACATATATTATCCAATCTGTCCCAAACTTCATACGGTGAATGCTGGACCCAGCCTGAACGCGTACATATTATCATAACGACATCCACCTATAGCGCCACCTAATGGTGGTTGGAAACATATTTTTTTTTCCACGCCTTGCATATGATCGAACTCGTCCTACAGATTTAATGCTACAGACTTCAAACTTGGCCAGGTTACTCTTAAGACATGGGGGGAAAGATTCATGGGGAAACTTTTCCAAACTCTGAACGGAGTGGGCGTGGCCAGGCGGTGAAAATCGTGTGATGGCGTTTGTGATTTGAAAGCCTTATCATCATCGCAAAGTCATGAAACTTGGCACACACGTCCACCCTGAAGACCTCGTGCGTATGTAAAGGGTATCATGTGTGGGCGGAGCAAAATGGCTCAGTGGCGCCCCCTAGATATGTTCAAAAACCCCTCCACATTGGGGTTATTATGTACTCGTACGTACGCAGAGGTTATCGTGCGTGTGGGCAGAGCTGCGCGACTACAGGGTCCAGCGCATGCCCAACGTACGCACATCTCGGTCCCGCATTTCTAGTTTTTATAGTTGCTTCACGTTAAAACTCCCAGCAGGCTTTTATCTGTTGCAGTCACAGGAAGTGTACGGTGTGTGTTCCAGAGGTTCATCTGAAGGAGGAAAATGTCTCAGAAATACAGCTCCAGGTCCAGCAGGACGATAGTTTCCCTTCCTCTGAGCTGCATATTGTACTTGGAAGCAGCAACAAATAGTGTGAAGAGTGCGTTGAATGCAGGGATTACATCCACTCATCTCACCATTGACTGTCATGTACCAACAACAATAAGCAGAGTTTATGAGCTGTGGGGGAGATTAAACATGACATCACCGAGACGCCGACTCCACGACCAATCAGAAGCGCTCAGCACTGCAGGGCTGGTGGGTCGTACCCGACCTAACCGGATGAAAACCGGGAGAAATACGTTTAGTTTTCATACTTAATGAGAAAAGAAACAGCTCCTCGTAGCCATTAGTAATATTGCTCTTTAAAGGCACTAATTTTTACTATGGCTGGGCGAGTTAACTCGTTATTATCGCGTTAACTCGTCAGTTATTTAACGGCGATAAATATTTTATCGCGCATTAACGCTTTTAAAAAAAGATATATATACATTATATAAAAAATATATATATAAACATATATAATAAATATATATTTTTATAAATATAAAAATAAATATATATTTTTATATTTATAAAAAAAATTGTGTTTTTTTGGGGGGGGGCTTTTGTGCCTTTAATGGATAGGAAAGTTCAGAGAGAGGGGGAACGACACGCAGCACAGGGCCGTCCGATGCGGAACTCGAACCAGCTGCAGCGAGGACTATACCCTCTGTACATGGGGCGCCTTGCTCACAGGCTTTTATTTTGTAAAAGTCTGTCGCTCACAGGCTTTTATTTTGTAAAAGTCTGTCGCTCACAGGCTTTTATTTTGTAAAAGTCTGTCGCTCACAGGCTTTTATTTTGTAAAAGTCTGCTGCTCACAGGCTTTTATTTTGTAAAAGTCTGTTGCTGTCTGCTGTGGAACAGGAAAAGAAAGTAATCGGCGGATCCACCAAACATGGAGAAGGGTACGGAACTTTTACTCGGCCATTTTCATGTTAAAGTTCTTCCAGACGGCGGAGTCGACAGAACCAAAGTCATCTGTAAACACTGCCAAGTTGAATTGTCTTCTCAGCGTAGTAGTTCCAGTCTAAAATATCACTTAAAGGCAAAACACACAACTGATAGCAGCAAGTCATTCAAGGAAACAGACAGTGGAGCGAGGCTTCTACATAAAAACTACAGAAAGATGCTGATGTTAAAAGTGTGTTTGCACAACAAATGTTATGGCACTTTCATTCATATGGCAGCACATTTAAAATAAAGCTAAATGCTAAAAGCTATACGCTACTTTTGGATTCATTTTTGGATTCTGCGTACAAATGAGATTAATCAGGGAAATCATGTGATTAATTAGATTTTAATCGTTGCCCAGCCCTAGTTTTTACTTTGGAAAACTAAAATAGGTCAATTTTTAGCTTAGAATATGTCCATAATGATGACAAATCGTTTAAATTGTAAACATTAGGCATGCGGGTGAGCCTTACAGGCGCCTCCACCAGCCTCTGAGAGAAATATCTGGTTCAGTATCTGCTAAAATCTCCACTTTGTGGACTTTAAAAGGCCGAATCCAACCCGCCGGAGCTGCAGAAGTGAGTCAGACTGCTGAACAATGAGCTGGAATTCAGTGTGAAGCTCTGTGAAGCTGCACATCCAGCTGGTGCATCGCCCCTGCAGATCATCATTAAAATAGAAGCTTAACGCAGCCGCCTCCCTCCCGGGCAGAGGTGGGCTTCCATAGCTCGCTGTATTTTAGGAACATTACAAAAGAGGCCTCAGGGTGTGAAAACGGTGACGAGTGGGTTGTTAGGGGCTGCTGACCAGAAAGGAAACACCAGAGGAGGAATAAACAGGTGATTACAGCAGGTCCATAACCTCTCGCCCGTTTTGTCGAGCTGAGTAATGTGGTGGAAAAGTTCCTCCCGGAACAGAACAAAGGAGGAGGACGCTCACCTGGTGGCCACGCCCCCCCGCCGCCGGCCCCCCGGCCCACAGTAAAGCATCATGTGTGGGGAGGTGGTGAGAGGACAGGGGCAGTTTCTGTATTATTAGCAGGTAAACAGCTCTGATTTTAGACCGGCTGCTGCTGCCTGAGGCAGGCGGCTTCGGTGCCGGGGAGTCGTGCTCTCTGCATCCTCTGACCTCATGTTTACCCTCCTTCCTTTCAGCCTCGCTTTCTCTCACCGTGGCCTCTGCCTCCCGCCCCCCACTGGAGCGACGCGTCGCTTACTTACGAAGCCTCCACAACATCCTCCGAGATAAAGAGAAGTGGAGCTGCACTGGAAAAAAATGCCCCTCCAAAAATAAGTAAAAAAACAACAAATAAAAGACGTTTTTGCTTGAAATAAGCAAAAAAAAAATCTGCCAATGGAACTAGTGAAAATCGGCTTGTCAAGATTTCTTGAAATAAAATGTGATATTTAGGACTTTTGAGTTAAAAGTGATCTTGAAATTAGCTTAAAAACCTCTTCAAATGAAAAAAAAAGCTTGTTTTATATGAAATATGACTCAAAACAATTTGTTTTCAAGACTTTTTCACTTAACAAGATATTCCAGATGGATTGTCTTCAAACAAGTCCCTATATCTGGAAAAAAATCAAAGTCTTACCAAGTATATTTGTCTCATTTCTAGTCAAAATATCTCATTACACTTAATATAAGACACAACTGCCTAACAAGCACCATTTCAGCCAGATATAGGGACTTGTTTTAATACAATACATCTGGAATATCTTGTAAAATGAAAAAGTCTTGAAAACAAATTGTTTTGAGTCGGATTTCATATGAAACAAGCTTTTTTTTTTTACATTTGAAGAGCTTTTTAAGCTAATTTCAAGATCACTTTTATCTCAAAAGTCCTAAATATCACATCTTATTTCAAGAAATCTGGACAAGCCGATTTTCACTAGTTCCATTGGCAGATTTATTTGCTCATTTCAAGCAGAAACGTCTTTTATTTGCTGTTTTTTTACTTATTTTTTCCAGTGTTACAGTGTGTTAAAGTATGTTAATGAGTGAAGGGCAGCAGCCTGTAGCTGCAGCTGCAGACTGACCCACAGCGGAGTGATGACAGTGATTTAACACGGCCAGACAGCGCTGTCATGACGTAAGGAGACACACGCGTGGCATGTCATAAACAGAGCCGGGGGAGGCGTCGGTGCATCGGGGCTTTAAATAAGTCCCAGGATCCTCTCTGCTCTGGCGTCATCCACACCTTGGTTTACCTTTCACCTGCTCCGAGCCGCCGCTCGCTGTCGTCACGTCTCCCTTCGGCACGATGACACAGAAAGCTGCTAATCTGAGCCACAGAGGCCCCTTCAGTGGGTCAGCCAGTGTGTGAGAACACAAGAGGCTGCAGGAGGCTGTAAGAGGCTGTAGGAGGCTGCAGGAGGCTGCAAGAGGCTGCAGGAGGCTGTAGGAGGCTGTAAGAGGCTGCAGGAGGCTGTAAGAGGCTGCAGGAGGCTGTAAGAGGCTGTAAGAGGCTGCAGGAGGCTGCAGGAGGCTGTAAGAGGCTGTAAGAGGCTGCAGGAGGCTGTAGGAGGCTGTAGGAGGCTGTAAGAGGCTGTAAGAGGCTGCAGGAGGCTGCAGGAGGCTGCAGGAGGCTGTAAGAGGCTGCAGGAGGCTGTAAGAGGCTGCAGGAGGCTGTAAGAGGCTGCAGGAGGCTGTAAGAGGCTGAAGGAGGCTGTAAGAGGCTGCAGGAGGCTGTAAGAGGCTGCAGGAGGCTGTAAGAGGCTGCAGGAGGCTGCAAGAGGCTGCAGGAGGCTGTAAGAGGCTGCAGGAGGCTGCAAGAGGCTGCAGGAGGCTGTAAGAGGCTGTAAGAGGCTGCAGGAGGCTGTAAGAGGTTGCAGGAGGCTGTAAGAGGCTGCAGGAGGCTGTAGGAGGCTGCAAGAGGCTGCAGGAGGCTGCAAGAGGCTGCAGGAGGCTGTAAGAGGCTGCAGGAGGCTGCAGGAGGCTGTAAGAGGCTGCAGGAGGCTGCAGGAGGCTGCAGGAGGCTGCAGGAGGCTGCAAGAGGCTGCAGGAGGCTGCAGGAGGCTGCAGGAGGCTGTAAGAGGCTGCAGGAGGCTGTAGGAGGCTGCAGGAGGCTGTAAGAGGCTGCAGGAGGCTGTAGGAGGCTGTAAGAGGCTGCAAGAGGCTGCAAGAGGCTGTAGGAGGCTGTAAGAGGCTGCAGGAGGCTGTAGGAGGCTGCAAGAGGCTGCAGGAGGCTGCAGGAGGCTGTAAGAGGCTGTAAGAGGCTGCAGGAGGCTACAGGAGGCGGCTGTTGACAACCTGGCGTGCTCGCCACGCCGCTGTGTTTCGTGCTGCTGCTCTCATGTCGCTCAGGTCTCGTGATGTCTCTGCGGCGCGCCGCACTCGGCCCTCCAGACTGGGACTCGGCCCAGAGGCCGGCAGCTGAGGGGAGGCGGCAGCCAGGCCACAGAGGACCTAATTACAGAGCCGGAGCCGGGACAGCCCTGTGGAAAAAGAGGGATGTGCTGCCTGCCTGCAGGAGGATTCTGTTTTGCTTTTACTCTGCAAAAAAAAAAAAAAAAGTCCATGAAATGTCAAACGCATTGCAGCATCAAAAAAGCCCTGAAAGAGATGCTTCTAAATATAAAGTGATGCCCCAAACCAACAGATGTAAACCGAGGTTTACGGCTTCTGGGAAAGGAAAGCTCCAAAAGCTGATCCACTGGCTGTGATTAACAGAACCGACGGCAACTTACGGTGCGTTTACACCAAGCGTGACGTAAGCTGCGTGGGAAATACGTCCAAGTGAAAAAAGTTTCCACATGAGCCTATCAGCGCTGAGCTTCTGCCTCCGTCACCAGGAGCGAGATGTGATGCAACCAAACGCCTTCCAGCCAAGTTCTGACCACGTGTCCACATGGTTCCAGCTGTTCTTTACTCTGAATCTGCTCCAGAGCCGGACCGGGTCTCACTTATTAAATACATGGTAAGGGTCATGGTTACCATGGATACGATCCCATATGTTTATTCACATCAGAGTTACTCGAGGAGAAAATGTGTCAACACAGCACAGGAGTCAGTTTTTAACAGAAAAACACTACTGTGGGGATTTATTAAAGAAACGTTGAGAAGATGCATCTAAAAAGTGGACATGGAGAGTTCTGTGACTAATCTCGTTGGTCCTGATCCAGGATAAATTCCTTTCTGTTTCCTTACAAGCAGCTGCACCTTCTGTTAGTCTGTTAAAGTTTTTTTTTTTTGGACATTTTCTGCTTTTTCACTCATTTTCAGTCATATTTGGGTTATTTTTTCTTTGTTAAGCCACTTAACTCTGACCTGTGAAGCATTCAGGCAGGAAAAAGGCTCCTAACTCAAGGGATGAACCAGTGTTGTGTCCAACTTAGCAAAGAAGCCATTTTAAACTGGATCTTTAGGCACTTTGTTCCCAGCAGCCTGTCACAGAGACGCATCATTTGTTCCCATTTCTTTAGCTGCATGTGTGAAAAACAGCAAAGATAACACAGTGTGACAGACAGAAAACAGGATTTCTGCAGCAACAAGGTGATTCCCAAAGAGCTGTTAGCTGAAAACTTGGCATATCTCAGCATAATGTGCAGTGTGTCCTTAAAACATTTGAGGAAACTGGACAAGTGGAGGACAGAAGAAGAAGTGTCAGGCCTAAAGAACTATCTACAGCAGATGGACAGGATCTGAAAGTGATGTCCTTAAGAAAGAGGAAAAAATCCAGCAAAGACCTGACACAGGAGCTGGGATGTCCTTCAAGAAGCCTGGAGAACTATTCCTGAAGACTCCTTAAAGAGAGGACAGAAAGCTCGTCTGAGAGGGTTCAGGCTGTGCTGGAGGAGAAAGGAGCTCAGAGCAGATATTCACTTTAAAGCTGCTCAGAACTGAACTCACTCTGGTTCTGCCTCAGATTCTGGGTTTATGTTCATGTTGGAACATGTTTCAGTGAATCTCTGCAGCTGTTACCATGGAAACATCTGCAGATATTCACTTTAAAGCTGCTCAGAACTGAACTAACTCTGGTTCTGCCTCAGATTCTGGGTTTATGTTCATGTTGGAACATGTTTCAGTGAATCTCTGCAGCTGTTACCATGGAAACATCTGCAGATATTCACTTTAAAGCTGCTCAGAACTGAACTAACTCTGGTTCTGCCTCAGATTCTGGGTTTATGTTCATGTTGGAACATGTTTCAGTGAATCTCTGCAGCTGTTACCATGGAAACATCTGCAGATATTCACTTTAAAGCTGCTCAGAACTGAACTAACTCTGGTTCTGCCTCAGATTCTGGGTTTATGTTCATGTTGGAACATGTTTCAGTGAATCTCTGCAGCTGTTACCATGGAAACATCTGCAGATATTCACTTTAAAGCTGCTCAGAACTGAACTAACTCTGGTTCTGCCTCAGATTCTGGGTTTATGTTCATGTTGGAACATGTTTCAGTGAATCAGCTGCAGCTGTTACCATGGAAACATCTGCAGATATTCACTTTAAAGCTGCTCAGAAATGAACTAACTCTGGTTCTGCCTCAGATTCTGGGTTTATGTTCATGTTGGAACATGTTTCAGTGAATCTCTGCAGCTGTTACCATGGAAACATCTGCAGATATTCACTTTAAAGCTGCTCAGAACTGAACTAACTCTGGTTCTGCCTCAGATTCTGGGTTTATGTTCATGTTGGAACATGTTTCAGTGAATCTCTGCAGCTGTTACCATGGAAACATCTGCAGATATTCACTTTAAAGCTGCTCAGAACTGAACTAACTCTGGTTCTGACTCAGATTCTGGGTTTATGTTCATGTTGGAACATGTTTCAGTGAATCTCTGCAGCTGTTACCATGGAAACATCTGCAGATATTCACTTTAAAGCTGCTCAGAACTGAACTAACTCTGGTTCTGACTCAGATTCTGGGTTTATGTTCATGTTGGAACATGTTTCAGTGAATCTCTGCAGCCGTTACCATGGAAACATCTGCAGATATTCACTTTAAAGCTGCTCAGAACTGAACTAACTCTGGTTCTGCCTCAGATTCTGGGTTTATGTTCATGTTGGAACATGTTTCAGTGAATCTCTGCAGCCGTTACCATGGAAACATCTGCAGATATTCACTTTAAAGCTGCTCAGAACTGAACTAACTCTGGTTCTGCCTCAGATTCTGGGTTTATGTTCATGTTGGAACATGTTTCAGTGAATCTCTGCAGCCGTTACCATGGAAACATCTGCAGATATTCACTGAAACATGTTCCAACATGAATGAAATATGGCAGCAGCCTTTCTGTAAGATGAAGCTAACTTCAGTTGTCACACATTAACAGCCAATCACCTGAACCTGGAAATGCATTTTAAATACCCTCACTGTACACTGAACAAATGCCTCGGGGCTGATGTGCACTCCCCTCGCTCCTAACAGCCCCTCCTTTCGGCCTCGCCCACTTCCCACCTCGGCCCTGAATTCCTCAGGTACGTGAGATAAAGAGCCGTTTATGAGCGCGGCGGTCAATGATTTACCGAAGAAGGAGAAGAAGAAGAAGCTTTCTCACCTGTCGGGATCAAACAATAGTTCCTTTGTTTTCCTGCACAGCTTCACACTCAGTGCTGCAGAAACGTTTTATTGTTCTTTTCTGTGAACATAAACTATAATTCCTGCTTTTATCAAGTCTGAGACGAGTCCAACGACATGTTTCACATATTCCGTCTCCCTTTTAGGTGTCTTATGTTCACATTTCTCTGTTTAACATCAGGCTAAATACAACATCTGGAGGCGATTTCCATTGCACATCAGGGGAATCTCTCCTGCTTTTTCATCCATTTCAGGTTCGTGTACTCACTGCATTCCCTTTTAACAGTTTCTAGAAGGGATGTTAGTACTGAAACAACATCTTATGGTAATTTTGCACTTACAGCTGTAACATCAGGCCGGATTTTAAGCTAACTTTAACGCTGCAGTGTAATGCGAAGGCTCACGTTTGTTTGACAGTGTGGTCTCATGTCTGAACAAACTCTTTCTAAGTCGAATCCACTTTAAACTCCAAGTTTGAGTGAATATGGTCACATCGAAGGACAGTTTTTAAATGTGGCGTTCATTTCGATCACAACGAGAAACGATGCTTCAGAGGTGGTGAGAATGATATTCTCTGAAAAGTCAAACGAGCTGGAAAAAAAACTGTATCACACATGGTTCTTTGCGGGTTTTCTATGGAAGTTTTTCCGTGCCATCAGTGTGAATACGAATTTCTAATATTGAATTTTTACAGCATCAAAAATCAGACTTTGAATTTGAAAAAAAAGGAGTTAAAAAAAAAAAAAAAATCAATTTCTAAAAAAAAATTTAGTGGAAAAAAAATTCAACTTCAAAAACTTTATGTTGAGTCTGGTTCTTTTTCCATTTAATTTTTTTAAGTTGAATTTTTTTTAGATGTTGAATTTTTTTACACTGATTTTTGTTTTTAGAAATAGTTTTTAGGCGAGGCAAAGCCGAATTCAAAAAACGTAACTCTGAAGAACAAACAAAAACTCTTGGCATAGCAATAAATAAATACTTAACTTGGGAAGGGACGAGGAACATGGAACATACAAGGTTTCTTGGTATGGAGAGCAAACAAGGCAGGCATGAGTGGCAACAAAGATCTGGCAAACTAATAGGGGAGACTGGAAACTAAATAGTGAGAGTGATTGGAGAGTGAGTGCAGCTGAGGGAAAAAACACAGGTGAAGTGAGTGCAGGGAAACTAAGACATGACTAAAAACTAAACATGGACTGACACAAAAACATAACCTAAAACATGAAACTAAAAACGTGAGTCCATGGGTGTGACAGTATCATCATCATCTTCATCTTCTTCAGCACGCAGTGGCTGAGTGAAACATGTTTAAGCTCAATGAACCAGAGGTGGGTATTAACGAGTTACATTTAAGTAAGTTTTTGAAAAAATTATACTTCTAGTAGTAGTTTTAAATCTCTATACTTTTTACTTTTCCTTGAGTAGATGTGTGCAGCAGAAACTGTCCTCTTACTCCGCTACATTAGGCTACAATGAGCTGGTTACTTCTCTTCTTACCTCTTTGGTATTCTACGCCTCATTATTTTTATCCCCCCGCGTACGCCTCATTTTAATGTTTTATTCTGACAGAGAGAGAGACTTCCGCCAAAGGCTCTACCACCTGACTGTGTTCCACCAATCAGACGCAGCCGTGCAGTCTGGTCACGTGACCGTACTCGATCTCAGCGGCGGGACGGGTTAGCTTTAGCATTAGCAGTCGTAGCAAACAAACAAAGAAACGGATGAAAAATGTCAGAACCAACGGTGGGAAATGAAGACGCAGACGAGGCCTCATACTGAAAGCATGTTTACCTTACAAAGAGTGAGAAACAGCAGCTACATTATGTGTCTTCTGTGTCAACCAAAACAAACGCACATTTCAGCAGAAACTCAGCATCTAACTTGAGGAAACATGTAGCGCTAAGTTTCCTAAACTCGTTTCTTCCTCACATGATCACTTCTGTTTCTAAAGAATAAGTATGGCCGATACATGACAGAATAATCCCCCCCGTAACACAGTAATACAGGCTTTGATTCTCCTTCTAGAGGCACCGGAAGTGTCGGCATGTCTGAATCTCGCCATAAAAAACACAATATTTACGGCTTCTTACTTTCTGCTTGAACTGAAACATCCGTTTACAGGTTTCTGCCGTCAGTAAGGAACTTTAAAAGCAAATATGAGCTTTAAAACTTTAAAAACTTCGAACAAAGAAGCTGCGCCTAACCCAAACCTTTGTTGAACTTCTTTATTGATCAGAGGATTTAAGTGAAAGACGAGGGGCCAAAGGTTGGGACATTCAGATGCAGTGACATCTAGTGGCACAAACTGCACATTAACTGAATTCCCTCCGTCTAATTACCGAGCTAAACTACGACCAATAACAACTAATCGTGTCCCCTTTCGTCAGATGGCCTTTTACCACAGCTCAGAGCTGATAATTTACCAGTAATAACAAACTAAAACTCATTTTCAAGCTTAAACTAAGCTGTTCTTCATCTTTTATGAATTTCTGTGATGAATTTTCATTAAAGAGCTTGAAGTTGTGTATTTTCGGAGTTCCCTTCCTGAGCAGAAATGACCCGTTCGGCTGATTCGGTGTATCGGCTTTGATGGCGAAAGGTTAAAAACACAGATTTTAGGACCCGACTGGTCCTGGTGTGCCCCACACAGAGCTTCTTGTGGAGAACTTTCCACCCATTTGAACACCTAATCACCCAAGTCCTTCAACCAGAGATGGATAGCTCCTCACATCCCTAAAGAGGAGATGGTTTCTCGTTGTTTTTAAGCAAACCCACTAAAAAAAAAAACTCCAACTGAAGCAAGAAAAGCAGGAAATTTGGAGTAAGGAATGCCACATTTGAAAGCCGCAGCATTTCAGCTCAATTATGCGACTCTACGAAGCTGGAGCGAGGTGTTTTGGTCAGAGGTGGCCACTAATTGTCCGATGCTGTCATACTCCAGCACCGTTACCATGGAGATGTGAAGCCGCCGTCTCATGAAACAGGAAGCGGGTGACATTCCCAAAGGTTGACAGTTTAGTTCGGAGCTGACAGCCACGATGCTGCTGCTGGGCATGCGTCACCACGACACACACGAGTACACGCTCACGCTCGTCTGCGTGGAGGCAAAAGCAGCCCGACACGAATAAAAACCAGAAGGATGCGTCACCGTCTGCTCCGAGTGGGCGAGCGGAGGCCGCGAGCCACGCTCTCACACTGAATCATCCAATAAGTTGCTCACAAAACTCGGGAAACATCCGAGTGTGATGGCTGGACTCCAGAGTTCCCACGCTGGCCGCCGCCCGAACCATCACCTGATGCGAGAGCCCGACCTGTGCGTCGTCCGTCTGATTTAAACTCAGCAGTGGCTGCTGACTGGGAACAAAACGAGGGGCTTGTGTGTGACCTCTGAAGTTAAAAATCACTCGTGTTGGGCCTGATTCTGACTGGACAGACAGACGAGTAGTTGCTCCAGCTTCTTAAACCTCTTCCAGTCAGTTTCAGGTTTATTCTAACAGCATTACTGCACATGTTCAAACTCTTATTCACTATCATTTTAACTAGGGCTGGGCGAGTTAACGCGATAATAACTAGTTAACTGGTTTGTTATTTAACACCGACAAATATTTTATCGCACTCTCTCGCTCTCTCATGTCTGAAATATCTGGCCGATCTGGACAAATTTTATCACAAAACGTAGGCATTTTTGTCCTCTTTCACACAATCTCACACTCATTGACCTCTGCCACACAGATTTATCACAAATTGCCTCTGAGCGAAGAGTGGTGTCCCTCCAACTGACGTTCCGTCCATTATAAATGGCTAAAATCCTAAAATCAGTGTTTAAATGTGATTTAAAAACTGCCATTACAAACGAGCCCGACTTGGTAGCCGAATGAAAATTACACCGCTGGCTTCGGCCGTCCCTTGGGGCGCTCACGGTACAAAAATGATTCGGATACAACATTTACTTTTTGAGCTGTGACCGTTTGTTCGAGAAAGTAGGCGAAAGTCAAAAATGCTCAATTTTAAACAGGTAATAGTGTCTGTCAGTTGGTGCAGCTGTCAGTTGGAGCTGCTCGCATGCTAACGAGCTGTCTCCTAGCAACAAGCTTAACAGCCTGCTCTAAGCAGAGACAGAGGCTACGTTCAGACAGCACACTGAAGTGACCCAAATCCGATTTTTTTGGCCTTATGCGACCTGTATCTGATCTTTTCATGACAGTCTGAACAGCACAGATCGGATTTTTTCAAATCCGATCCAGGCCACTTGGATATGTGGTCCTAATTCCGATACGTATCTGATCTTTTGCCATGCGACTGCAGTCTGAACGGCCAGGGCGCATTTATCCGACCTACGCGTCTGAAAAGCCGCTCACATCACAGTCCCACCACTCCTGGCTACGACGACGCACCCAAACGTGAAATCCGATTTCACAAAAAAAATCGGAATTGAGCATCAAGGCCTGCAGTCTGAACGTAGTCAGAGACTGCTTATGAGGGCAAAGCCAAGATGGAGCCATTTTGGAGCCATATTGGGCCTTCCAGATGCCTTTACGCAAATACCCACAATGCATTGGGAAAATGCATTGAAAAGCACTTAACATTAAGCACTTAAGCATATTTAAAATGGCATAAAAACTGTATTTTACACCGGACCTTGATAAAAATGACATAAAAGTCTCCCCCATTTAGGGACTGGCAGAAGCACAAAATTAAATGGGAAAATCGATTGAAAAGCACAAAATGAGGCCATTTTGAAAATGCCATTAAAGCTGTATTTTAAACAGGACCTTGATAAAAAATGACATAACTGTCTTCATCAGTCTCTGCGAGACCCAAAATTCAATGGGAAAATCGATTGAAAAGCACTTAACGAGCTCCAAAATGCATTTTAAAATGCTAAAAAACCTGTTTTTTAAACAGGACCTTGATAAAAATGACATGGCAGTCTACAGCAGACCTGTCTTTGGAATTTTGGGTCTCGCAGAGACCCAAAATTCAATGGGAAAATCGATTGAAAAGCACTTTACGAACCAAAAATGCCCCAAAAAAATGCCCTGTTTTGGAGGCCTCATAACTCAGCCATACGACATCACAGAGACCTCATTCAAAGTTTATATGGGACAGGAGACTCTCGACTTTAACTGAACTAAAGGCTTTATCGATTGGGCGGGCAGTAGATTGGCACCCATCAAAATTTCTTCAGAAATGTTCTAGTTTATTTTATTATTGTAAAAGTCTGTTTCTCACAGGCTTTTATTTTGTAAAAGTCTGTCGCTCACAAGCTTTTATTTGTATTTATTAATTTCAGTTTGTTCCACTTGTTAGCAGCATAACAGCTAAATGCTGCTTCTCCATGTTTAGTCTGGACTCTGGACTGGACCAGCTGACCTGAGTCCTTGGATCTAAGAGCTCTGCTGGCTTTATATTCTCTGAACAGATCACAGATTGTAAACCATCAGCAGGCTTTTAAAATCTATTCTGTGACTGACTGGAAGCCAGAGTAAAGATTTTAAAGCTGCTGTGATGTGTTCAGATCTCTTAGTCCGGGTTAAAACTCCAGCAGCAGCGTTCTGGATGAGCTGCAGATGTTTAATGCTCTTTGTGGGAAGTCCAGTTAAAAGAGCGTTACAGCGATGGAGTCTGCTGGAGATGAATGCATGGATGAGTTTCTCCTGGTCTGTTTGGGAGAGGAAACCTTTAATTCTGTTGATGTTTCTGAGGTGGTAAAAAGCTGCCTTGGTGACAGCTTTGATGTGGCTGCTGAAAGTCAGATCTGAGTCTATCAACACTCCGAGGTTACCGACTCGCTCAGTGATTGTAAGGGCCCGAATTTTTAGGGCCGAACCTGCAGAACTGCACCCGCAGGAAACCTTCAGGTGTCTCAGGTGAGAGTTTTCTTATCAACATCAACAGTCCAGAGTCCAGACTAAACAGGGAGAAGCAGCATTTAGCTGTTATGCTGCCAACAAGTGGAACAAACTGCCAGTGGAGATTAAACTTTCACCAAATGGAGACATTTTTAAATCCAGGTTAAAACATTTCTGTTCTCATGTGTCTATGCATGAAATCTGCACGATATCTTTGAACTTATCTGGACTGTTGCTGGTTTTTAAATTCATTTAAATGAATTTATTTGTTTCTCTTTATATTCTTTTATGTATTTTTAATGCTTCTTCCCAGGGGCGATTTTAGGATCTGGTCTTTAGGGGTGCCCCAGCCCCCCCAGTGCTCACAGAGGCACATTATTTCTCACTAATTGAGGCGAACTAGTACATTTATCAATTTTGGAGCCGTATTAGTTTTGCTTTGAGTAGTGTTTTCCCCTACAACATTAAATTTTGACCTCTTCATTTCAAAAGACTTGCGGCTTGACAGGGATAACAGAGAGCCGGAGACACATACTGAAGATAACTCAACATTTATTTTGGGAGTAAAGAGTTAAAACAAAAACAAATGCTAGAAAAATAAATAAAATGGTCACTAAAATAATGCATCCTTGAGCAAAAAAAAATGTGTTTTTGCATTATATAATAATTTAAAAATGTGCTGAGCCAGGGGGTGCCGAGCTATCTCACGGTGGGGCCTTGGCACCACTAAAAACACCCTAGCCTCGCCCCTGCTTCTTCCACTCCCTGCTGCAATGCTTTTATTTTATGTGAAGCACTTTGAATTGTTTTGTACATGAAAGGTGCTACAAATAAATTTAATTTGATTTGATTTGATATTTGTGGAGGTGTCACTGACGGCAGGAGAACACGGGCCTGTAGATACACTGTGTCGCTGCATGGAACAGATCAGTGTGTGGATGCAAAACAATTTCCTCCAGCTAAACTCAGACAAAACTGAAATCATTGTCTGTGGCCCACAGAAACAAAGAGAAAGTGTTATCAGTTACCTTGAGACTCTCTCTCTAAAACCTAACTATCAAGTTAGAAATCTCGGGGTAATATTGGACTCAGACCTGAACTTTAACAGCCACATTAAATCTGTAACATCAGCAGCTTTTTACCATCTAAAAAACATTGCCAGAATCAAAGGAATAGTGTCTAAACCAGACTTAGAGAGACTGATCCATGCGTTTGTCTCCAGCAGGTTAGACTACTGTAACGGCCTGCTCACTGGGCTCTCTAAACGGGCTATAAGACAGCTGCAGTACATCCAGAACGCTGCTGCTCGAGTCCTGACTAGAACCAGGAAATACCACCATATTAGTCCAGTGCTCAGGTCTCTGCACTGGCTTCCTGTCGCTCAGAGAATAGACTTTAAAACAGCTCTGCTTGTGTACAAGTCTCTTCACGGTCAAGCGCCAAAGTACATCTCTGACATGTTAGAGCCATATGAACCAACTCGGGCTCTGAGAACCTCAGGGAGGGGTCTCCTGCCCCAGGGAGGGGTCTCCTGCCTCAGGGAGGGGTCTCCTGCTGGGGCCCAGAGTCAGGACTAAACAAGGTGAGGCTGCGTTTCAGTTTTATGCTCCTAAAATCTGGAACAGCCTTCCAGAAGATGTGAGACAGGCCTCAACTCTGACAATGTTTAAATCCAGGCTGAAAACACTTCTGTTTAGCTGTGCATATGACACCTGAAAGTATTTTATCTGCACTCTTTGCTTTTTAATTACTTAATGATTATTTTAATGGGTTTTAAATTTCTTTCTTTTTTTAATTTCTTTCTTTTATTTTTTTTATTCCTTTTTAATGGTTTTATTGCCTTCTTGTGATTTTATGTAGCTGTAAAGCACTTTGAATTGCCCTGTGTATGAATTGTGCTCTATAAATAAAATTGCCTTGCCTTGCCTCATAAACAAAGCCACACACCTTTATGCACTGGAAAAAATGCCCCTCCAAATATAAGTAAAAAAACAACAAATAAAACACGTTTTTGCTTGAAATGAGCAAAATAATCTGCCAATGGAACTAGTGAAAATCGGCTTGTCCAGATTTCTTGAAATAAAATTTGATATTTAGGATTTTTGAGATAAAAGTGATCTTGAAATTAGCTTAAAAACCTCTTCAAATGGAAAAAAAAGCTTGTTTCATGTGATATGTGACTCAAAACAATTTGTTTTCAAGACTTTTTCATTTAACAAGATATTCCAGATGTATTGTCTTCTAACAAGTCCCTATATCTGGCTGAAATGGTACTTGTTAGGCAGTTGTGTCTTATATTAAGTGTAATGAGATATTTTAACTAGAAATGAGACAAATAGACTTGGTAAGACTTTGATTTTTTCCAGTGTGTGTATCTGGAAGGACATAAAGCACCCACAGGAACTGTCACAGCCAACTCAACCTGATTCTGACCCGTCCTCACTTTCCAGCTTTAACGCTGCGGCCCTCACAAAGATACATGCATAAGAACACACACACACACACACACACACACACACACACACACACACACACACACACTCCAAATTTAGGTCCGAGGGGAAGCCGACGTGATCCCGAAAGGATTTAAACTTCTTTTTTTCCTCATCCTTCAGCTCCTCGGCCAGCTTTAGCCCGAGTTAAATCCAAGTGTGTGTCAGACTAATTCCACCCGTGTAAATGTTGACCTGAGCTGGGCGGGGTGTTTGTGTGGTGACCCGGTGGGGAGGGGCTCCACATGGAAACCTGCAGCAGAAAATAAAAGCTGCTGCTGCTGCTGTCATCATCGTTTCTCTCTCGCTGTCCCTCTGCCCGTCGCTCCCCTTGGTGTGGCCGACGGAGGCCACAAACGGCGCACAGGCAAACACACACACACACACTTTTAGAAATGGTAACAGAGGGGGTGATTGAAAGGACAGTTTTTTTTTGAAGGAGAAGATACTTGTGCTGGCACATAAATAACTTTAAAAGCTGAAACTGAAGCGGGGCGTTGTCCAGGAGACGCACACACAGTCGTACCTGCAGCGCTGATCCGTCTGATTCACATTAATGTGCTCGATTTAACCCTCATACCTGATTTAAAACTTAAATTCTTAAAGGGGACAACTTAAAAACATCATATGATAGCCCAAAGAAATATAGTTTTACATTGGAAATCCCCTGAACCACCCAAAGTGTCTGTCTGGCTCACTGAATTAATGTTTTTCTTAAAATTAGAGAAAATTAAATACTTTTCTAGAGGCTCAACAAGACAATTTCACAAGATGTGGAACCCTCTAATTGAGTACTTTAAAAATCTCAAGACCCTTCCATAAGCGTATGGAGCCCTGAGATATATATTTGATCTTGCCTAATTATTGACATGTACTTGAATATGTAATGCCCCCATTGTCTGTCGTTATTATTATTATTTTTATTATTATTGTTTATTTATTTATTTTTCTCAATTTTCTCATCACTGTATGGACACTTTAATTCTTACTAGCATTACTGCTATCATTATTACTGTTTTTCCCTTTATTTATTTAATTTATTGGATTGTTCATTTATTTAACTTTGCTATCTGTGCTTATATGTGTTATTTTTCCTTTACAGCAGTATATGGGTGTTATAGGTGGGTGGGTTCTGTTTGTTAAAAAGAAAACAAATCCAATTCAAGATATTGTATTTAAATGAATCTTACTTTGTGCTTTCTTGAAAAAAAAATATACTTAAAAAAAAAAAACATCATATGTTAATATTTTTTTCCCCTTTTATTCCACTTCAGTTCTGATCATAACTACCAAGTTTTCAATCATTTTAAAAAATGTAACCCTTTGAATACTGGTTTTTATTATGTAAACGCCAATTTCTGTAAGAAACCCCCCCACAAAAACTGCTATATTTTCAATATATAGAATGCAAAGTGGAATTGTTGAGTGGGAATAATTATGATCTGGGATATGTCAATGATTAGCAACAACATTGATTTTTGGAGATTTTTTTTATTTTTTTGCCATGTCTGATTTAAAAAAAAAAAATCTCCTTAATTTCTGAAAAGGGACATTTTTGTCCCCTTTTAAAACTACCTAAAAACATCATATATTAAATCTTTTTATAATGGATGTCTATGTGAGCCGTTTCTGTAATCTGCCATTGCAGAAAAACTAAAAAGCTGATAAAACTGATGTTGTAGCTCATCAATGACATATCCCAGACCTAATAATCCCCCATAGAATATTTCACTTTGCATTGGATACATTAAAATACAGCAGTTTTTGTGTGTGTGTTTTAACATAAATTGGTGTTTACCTCATATAAACTGGTATTTAAAGGGTTAATTTTTTTAAATAATTGAAAACTTGGTGGTTATGATCAGAACTGAAGTGGAAGAAAAGATTTATAAAAAAAGTAGAAAAAAAATATTAACATATGGTATTTTGGGGATCATTTTAAAAGTGGACAAAAATGTCCCTTTTCAGAAATTAAGGAGTACTTTTTTTTTTTTTTTTTTTTGAATCAGATCTAACAAAAAAAAAAAAAATCAATGTTGTTGCTAATCATTGACATATACCAGACCATAATTATCCCCACTCAATAATTCTACTTTGCATTCTATATATTGAAAATATTGGCACCTAAAGGCTTAAATTTTGGGCTAAAAAGTTCAAATTGGCATCTAAAGGGTTAATTTTTTTTTAAATAATTGAAAACATGGTGGTTATGATCAGAACTGAAGTGGAATAAAAGATTTATATAAAAAAAAAAGTGGAAAAAAATATTTCCAGTGAGAAATTAGAGGACTAAGTACACCCCAAGTGGACAAAAATGTCCCCGATCAGGGATTAGGGTTAAAGGAAAAAACACGGCAACAGGCCTCCCAAATTTAAAGAAAACGCAGCTATAATGCAGAAAGAGCAGCAATGCTCTCAGTATGGGCCCTAAAAAGTGTTTTTTTTTTAATTCTGAAGCTTCACGTGAAACTAGTCGACAGGAACTGTGTGAACGTTGATCTTATTCATGTTAAAGAAATGAGAAAGAGCTGAAATAAGTATTTAATCCCACAGTTAAACTCAGAGGATCCAACTCAGAGAAATCCAAACCAAAACCAGGTTAAAAAGTCTTTTGAGTGGAGCTTCTGGAGAAATGTGAGACATCAACTGTGAGGGTTAGAGACAGATGTAGGGTTGGAGTGTCACTTATCAGGGTGAACAGACAGAAAGAAATGTGGAGCTTTGCTAACATCATGAGCGGTTTAAAGGGTTAAGAGTTTAAAATGAGCCTTTGTGCAAACATGAACAATATCGCTGCCTGCAAATAAAGAACTATTATGAGAAGGAGATAAAAACTGACACTGATAATCACGTTGTTGAGGTATTTCGGAGAGCTTAGGAAGGTAAAAAATGCAGAGTAACCTATATAGTAACCTATATAGTAACCTATGTAGTAACCTATGCAGAAGTCTGACTGGCTTTGATGTCATGCAGAAAGTCTTCCTCTCTTTATATGTAAATGTAAATGAACGAAAGAATAATTAATAAATGTAAAATGTACTTTATTTATACAGCCCGTTACAGACAATCCTTACGGTGTACCAAAGTGCTTTACAGCAGGTAATAAATAAAGAGAAGAATAAAATAAAAACAATAAAAGAACAGTTAAAGCAATAAAATAAAATAAAAATATATCAAATAAATATATAATATATATATATATTTCTAGAAATATATATAAATATATCATATATATCAAAGAAAAATGGGAAAAGGAATTGAAAGAACAAATAACTGAGGAAGAGTGGTTTAATATTTGTAAAACGCAGTGGAGAGATCTCCAGCATCTGGAGAGAATTCAACTGGAAGAATATGCTCAGATTCTTTATAACCCCAAAGATTAGGAAAGAAGTGGCGTCTACTCAACAGCCATGCTGGAGAGATGCTGACCATGCACACATATTCTGGTCCAGCCAAACGTTAAAAGGATACTGGGGACAAACTAGGGAGGGGTTTACGAAAAACAATAGGATATGAGGTACCAAAAACGTGTAAAATACTCGACTTTAACACGAGAGGATGAGTATCTTGTTAAAGTGCTGCTGTCAGCCAGTAAAAAATGAGAATGTGGTACAAAGCAGACCCAGCGGCTGAGGAGCAGTGGAAGTGGAGAAATGGAGAAAATCACACAAACTGAGACCACGAGAGGCACGATTTAAGGATAAATGTGAAAAAGTGATTATAGAGGACGAGAAGAGGACACCAGCATTGCCACTGGACAACAAGGACATTAATACAAGGATGATTGTTTTACTATATAAGTACGATGTGCCCTGAAACTGTGATTGTTGAAAGAAAAATCAATAAAAAACAAGTAAAAAATAAATAAAAACGAGGCTTTGTGCTATTTCTGCGTGTCAGTTAATGACAGATAGAAAATAGAAATAGAAAAATACTTTATTCATCCCCCAATGGGGGAAATTCAAATTAGTCAAGTAGCTCAAAAAAAATGATAAATATTTACAATGATTGTATATTAACAACAACAATAATAATACCAATTCTAGTACAAATACTACTACTAACTAGTAATAAAAATAAATGACTAAATAAACAAATAAATAAAATAAATAAAAATAAAAATAAATAATAAAAAAATTTAATAATAATAATAATAAATAAATAAAAATACTACTACTAACTAATAATAAAAATAAATGAATAAATAAACAAATAAATAAAATAAATAAAAATAAAAATAAATAAAAATAAATAATAAAAAATTTAAATAATAATAATAATAAATCAATCAATCAATTTGAGAAGAATTGAAACTGATATTATTGGACAATAATCAAAATGTGCTGAGGGTTATATACAGCAGGATATACAGCACTGATGGGGCTAAGGTGGAGCTCATTTTCAGTCATTTCATTCCTAATCTTTGGCACCTTTGGATTATTTGCACACCTAATCGTGTGTAATTAGCTCAGAACGAGGCAGAGCTTTCTCCTCCTCTGGAGAAGGAATCCAGACGTGTCGTCAGATCCTGAATATGACAGTAAGCAGCAGGACGAACCCTCACAGAAGGTCGTCTCTGCTCGGTAAATCTGCTCAGCACCCCGTTTCTGAGCGGCTGTAGCAGCAATAAACGGATTCTTTCAGCTGTTTAGTGTATAATGCATGCTGCATATGTGGCTGAAAGGCGTCATCCCTAATCCCTGTAAGTCAAATGTGTGCATCAGGTGTTTGGATGCCGCATTATTATGGATTATATTGACAAAGTCCGGGTTTAAAGTCGCATTTCTGGGACCAGAATACCATGTTGCAACACACAGCCGTGACATAGCAAACCTCTGACCGTGGCCTGGGTTCAAGGTGCACGTGAGCCGGCTGAAACATCCACAGTGACACGGCGGGAGGGGCCGAACACTCGTGCTTAAAGGTGTAAAGTGCTCAGAACAAATCAAACTTATTCACTCATGTCAAAGGCCTTTCTGTGGGAAAGCTTTTTTTCTTTAAACTTTCACCAAATGGAGACATTTTTAAATCCAGGTTAAAAACATTTCTGTTCTCATGTGTCTAATCTGCACGATATCTTTGAATTTATCTGGACTGCTGCTTGTTTTTAAATTCATTTAATGATTTTATTTGCTTTATGTAAAGCACTTTGAATTGTTTGTACATGAAATGTGCAACAAATGATTTTTGACCTGCAGAACCTGCAGGATCCCGCCTGAGGTCCGGCGTGTGTGAAACAGGTGTGCATCAGAAGAAAAACTGATTTTATGAAAGTACAAACAAACGTCTGAGCACCAGAATGATTGTCTAACGTTGTCATGGTGACTGCCAGAGATGGCAACACAAACACAAAGTCAGCGGGTGCACAGAGGGCGAACCCACGCACACACAGGCATGCAAACGTCCTGCCCTGATAGATAAATACTGCAGGCTCATGCTAAACGCCTCGGGTTCTCACACACACTCACACACACACACACATCCTCCGTCTGACGCATCCCGGCGACATTTTTCCCAGACACGTTTTATTTCAGGTCGGACTTTGGTCTGAGGGCGGCCTCCACGCCACCCGGTGGAATTTGCCACAAGAGAGAAGACTTTGATCCACGGCAGCGTTTCTCTTCTTGTTCCACTTCTTCTTCTGTGGTTCTGCCACCCAATGACGTGGTGATCATCAAAGGCACCACCGTAACTGTAACTTTCCACCACTATTTGTACCTGAGTTGTTTTTCCCAACACCTGAAAACTGGGGATTCTTTCCCTGTTTGTCCTTTCAGACCAACAACAGCAACAAACGGGCTCTCCGGCCCCCTGAAAAGCACCCCGCCACCTCACTGAGGAGCCGAGCTGAGCTGCACTGCACTGAAGGGTCTTCCTACCTGAGAGGAAATCTGAAAACTAATAAGAAAAGTCATCAGATCTCTGAGATCAATGCAAACTAATAAGAAAAGTCATCAGATCTCTGAGATCAATGCAAACTAATAAGAACAGTCATCAGATCTCTGAGAATAATGCAAACTAATAAGAAAAGTCATCAGATCTCTGAGATCAATGCAAACTAATAAGAAAAGTCATCAGCCTGACCGACAATAACAAACTCTGTAGCTTTGCTGCCTCTGCTCGTGGTTAAAATGGATACACAGATTTTAATTTACTCGATCTTTTGAACTCTTTTAGAGGAGACTTTATTGCTGCGGGGTGACTGGAAGTCTTCCCTGATGAGGTATCTAAGCACGAGCTGCAGCATCTTCCTGATTCAAAAGGTTGTTTTGTCCGTTTGATTCACAACAAACACACAGAGTCGGGGGTCAACACACCCGTAGGTGAGAAATTCCACGCCTGAGCACACTGAGCGCACGCTCAAACAGGAAATGAAGAGACGCTCCTTTGTCCTGATTGGCTGACAGCAGCATAGTGTTTTCTGACCTGCTTTTAGCCGCAGGAAGTGAAGCGGAGGATAAAAACAGGACAGCAGAGTGAGCTGCTGAGTTCTCACCTTTGCCATGAAGTCGTCTCTGTAGGCTCGCTCCTCAAAAGCATCCGTCTGCAGGCGCTCTGGGATCAAACACACACATCTGAATCATTAACGTATCCTCACACAGATAAACAACACAAGAAAAAAAAAAATCAACATCTAAAAATTAAATGGAAAAAAAATCAACTTCAAAAAATTCAGTGGAAAAAAAAATCAACTTAAAAAAATTCAATGGAAAAAAAAACAAAAAAAACAACTCAATGGAAAAAAATTCAACTTAAAAAAAAAAAAAAAAAAAAAAAATCAACATCTAAAAATTAAATGGAAAAAAATCAACTTAAAAAAATTCAATGGAAAAAAATTCAACTTCAAAAGATTCAGTGGAAAAAAAATCAACTTAAAAAATTCAACTTCAAAAAATTCAACTTCAAAAGAGTCAATGGAAAAAAATTCAACTTCAAAAAAAAAAAATCAACATCTAAAAATTAAATGGAAAAAAATTCAACTTCAAAAAATTCAGTGGAAAAAAAATCAACTTAAAAAAATTCAATGGAAAAAAATTCAACTTCAAAAGATTCAGTGGAAAAAAAAAATCAACTTCAAAAAATTCAACTTCAAAAAATTCAATGGAAAAAAAAACAACTTAAAAAAATTCAATGGAAAAAAAATCAACTTAAAAAAATTCAATGGAAAAAAAATCAACTTAAAAAAATTCAACTAGTTCAAGTGTAATTTTTTTCCGTTGAATTTTTTTTTAGAAATTGATTTTTTTTTACACTGTTGGTTTTTCAAATTCAAAGTCTGATTTTGATGCTGTAAAAATTCAATATTAGAAACTCGTATTCAAACTGGTGGCACAGAAAACCTGCAGGTCTTTTCCTGCCCGCTCTGGTCCTGGCTTGTGTCAGTATGGTTGTATCAGTTCAGTAAGTATCAGTAAGTGTCGGCTCTCGGTTTCTGGTGTACCTCTGCTGAGTGTGGCTCCGTTCTCTTTGTAGTCCTGGATCTCGGCGTCCTTCCTCACCAGCAGGCGTCCCAGCTGCTCCACCTGCTGCTGCAGCAGGCGGCTCATCACCAGCAGGGGGCGCACCAGCTGCTCACACACCTGAGACACACAGAGAGGAGCGCATTCAGGATGAAAACCCGCCACAGCCTCCTCGGGTTCGGGTTCGGGTGTGAGCCGTACCAGAGCGACGGGGGCGGGGCTGCAGTGGAACTCCCAGTAGAAGGGCAGCCCCGCCAGCTCGCTCTTCAGCCGCACGCCGACGCTGCCGCCCTCCTGACGCATCAGGGAGATCTGAGCGCCACCGTCAGCTCGCCCGCCGCCTCCTCCTGACAGGCAGGGCTGAGCCACCTCGCACAGATGGGAGAAAAAAGCTTCCGCCGACGCTCGCAGACGCCGGTTCAGCTCCTGGAGGAAGGAGTGAGATTTACTGATGAGAAGCAGGATCCGTCCTGGCATAAAGGGCCATTTCACTGCATTTTGATTGCCCTAAACTGGGTCCTGTAAGGAAACTACATTAGTTACACTGCTCAAATCTGGATAGAATTATTCTAAAGAGGCTATAGATTCATTAAAACCTTGTTTGGGATTTGTGAAACCTTTTTCTGATTTGTGAAAATGCAGAACAGGGCCATTTTACTGCTTTTTTTTGCATTCTGATCACCCTGAACTAGGTTCTGTATGGAAACTACAATAGTTAGACTGCTCAAATCTGGATGGAATTATTCTAAAGAGGCTGTAGATTCATTAAAACCTTGTTTGGGATTTGTGAAACCTTTTTCTGATTTGTGAAAATGCAGAACAGGGCCATTTTGCTGCTTTTTTTTGCATTCTGATCACCCTGAACTAGGTCCTGTATGGAAACTACAATAGTTAGACTGCTCAAATCTGGATGGAATTATTCTAAAGAGGCTTTAAAACACATTTTATGATTTGTTAAAACTTTATTTGGTCATTGAAAATTCAAAAAGGTGTAATCATCTTGCTGTAAAAGTGGGGGTGTTGAAACACCCCCATCCCCCACGGGTGGGACGCCCATGCCTCCTGTATTTCCCGACGGAAGCTCGGCCGTCCGTACCTGTGCTCGGCTCTGGATGTCCGCTGCCTCCATCCTCTCCTCCCACACACAGCGCATGTCGGTCAGCAGGACGCGGTACGCCGTCTCACCGAACCAGCTCTTGGCGAGGAGGTGGCAGCCACTGATGCTCACAGGGAGCCACGGACGCTGGAGGAGGACGTCCTCAGAGGGGGCGCCGCCGGCATCCATCACAGCAGGTGGTGACCAAAGAGGAACAGCTCAGTGAGCGGCCGCTGCAAAGCATCACACACGATCAAATCAAATCAAATTAAATTAAATCAAATCAAATCAAATTAAATCAAATCAAATCAAATTAAGTTAAATCAAATCAAATTAAGTTAAATGAAATTAAATGAAATGAAATGAAATGAAATGAAATGAAATTAAATCAAATCAAATTAAGTTAAATCAAATCAAATCAAATCAAATTAAGTTAAATGAAATGAAATGAAATTCTTATTCTACATGTCCCCACCTATCTCTGTGGTGATTTTCAAGTTATTTCACTGCATCGTTTTTTTAATAAACTGATGTTGAAATCATTCCCAATGCATGTATATGGCCAGATTAAAAAAAAAAAAAAAAAAAAATCATAAAAAAAAGAAATTTGAGTTGTTTTCTTTAAACTCCACCAGGTTCTTGTTCTACATGTCCCCAGCTACCTCTGTGGTGAGTTTCAAGTTATTTCACTGCATCATGCCGGCTGCCTCTTTATTTGGAGTGTCCCTTCTGCAACAATTAGCGCTAAAATTAAATTTAATTAAATCAAATCAAATTTATTTGTGGCACATTTAATGTACAAAACGGTTCAAAGTGCTTCACATAAAATAAAAGCATTGCAGCAGGGAGTGGAAGAAGCATTAAAAATACACAAAAGAATATAAAGAGAAACAAATAAAATCATTTAAATGAATTTAAAAACAAGCAACAAATGTTTACATTATTATCCCCTCTCTGATCCCTGGGCAAACTTGCTGCCTTAGAAAGATTATCATACAGATTGCTAAATAGAATTAATGAGTACAACAAAAAGTGGTCCCATTATTTTTCCATATGTGGGTTAAATGGCATCTCCAGCTCAAGCTTAAGTTGATGATCTGAATATGCTGTAATGCTATAATTATTTAAATGTTTCTGTGGGCAGGGCATTTTAAAGTGAATTTATATATGTAGATTTTTGGTTAGTGGTAGTTGATTTTATTGTCTTTTATTTTATTTAGTAATTTTTTTTCTTTCTATTAAGTAATCTTAATTATTGTATTGGCACATCATGCTATGGAGAGTCCAGAAGATTTACCAATGCCAATGTTTGTGTTATGTTAATCTGGAACTGTTGTGTATTTATCTTTATGGAAAACTAATGAAGTTAAACTCATAAAAAAAAATTTAAATGTTTACATTACATGCACATTGATGACTGAAAAATGTTTAAGCTGCATCAAAATGGCACGACTGGTTGTTCATTATTTAATGTGAAAAAGAAGCAGCTGCGGGTTAAAGTGAAACTCCAGATTAAAGAACCCAAAAGCAGCTGAAAACTGAACTCCTGAACAGATTGAAGAGCTTCACCAGCAGCTGAAGATCCTCCTGATTTTAGGTTTTCGTTATGTTCTTCTTGCTTTAACAGAGCTACAGCACGGTTGCACACTGAAAAAAGTGACTTTTTGGTGAAGTAAACTCTATTAGAGTAACTGTCATCATTTCTACCTTTTATTTTTAAGATTCAGTAAGAACTTCTTGAGTAAAATTAAACATTTTATTAACGTAATACATGAATTATGGGGGAAGAGTAAGTTTTACTTTGGTTTCCTCATACAATTTAAATGTTTAATAGTTGTATGTACATAAACCTAGAAATACTACATAAAATTTACTCTGAAAGTGTGTCGTTAAAATCTACTAAGTTACTTCATAACAGCAAATACTACAGATATATAAAATTTACTTAAAATTTGGAGTAAAATGATGTTCCTGCCTATGAAAAACAAGTAGACTTTACTTAGTTTGTTTAAATAAATATAACTTAAAACTTAGATGTAATTAAGTAAATGTTACTTAAAGGACAATTTCGGTCGTTTACAACATCCAGCTGTATTGCCCAATCTACCCATGATTTAGCCACAGCAAAGACGCAAAAAAATGTCATCCGACCCTGACAGTGTTGCTTGCACGGAGATTTCGGACTGACAACATAGCCATGGGGGCATGGATTTATATTGTTTTAAACGCTATTTTTATACCTCTTCTACAGCTCCAAACAACATAACACTTACGTGGTAGTGAGTAGAGGGTCCCTAAAGCCAAACCGAAGTGTCCCGAGGTCTTCATGTGGTCGGATAGAGAGTCCAGAATGAATTCAATCAAGCCAGTACCTGCTATCAATCAGAGCTCTTCCATCAACATGAGGCTATCTCACGCAAGACATCACGTCACGTGACATTTCAAAATTCCAACCTGTTAGTAAGCTAGGCTTTGATGTTGTATACAACTTCATTTCACTTTCGAAAGAAATACTGGACTATGTTTGTAAAAAGAACGGCAACGAAATTGTGAATTTCCAGAGCGAGTTACTCAGCAATCAACAACGGACTCACGTGACGTGACGTGATGTCTCGCGTGAGATAGCCTCCTGTTGACGGAAGAGCTCTGATTGAGAGCAGGTACTGGCTTGATTGAATGCATTCTGGACTCTATATGCGACCACATGAAGACCTCGGGACACTTCGGTTTGGCTTTAGGGACCCTCTACTCACTACCACGTAAGTGTTATGTTGTTTGGAGCTGTAGAAGAGGTATAAAAATAGCGTTTAAAACACAATATAAATCCATGCCCCCATGGCTATGTTGTCAGTCCGACATCTCCGTGCAAGCAACACTGTCAGGGTCGGATGACATTTTTTTGCGTCTTTGCTGTGGCTAAATCATGGGTAGATTGGGCAATACAGCTGGATGTTGTAAACGACCGAAATTGTCCTTTAATATCTTCAAAACTGTTGTGTTTTATGGTAAGTAAAATTTACTTGATATTGCAGCATTAAATCTGTGCAGACCGAGCAGCAAACAGCGTAACAGGCGCGGCAGGCGGCAGGCGGCAGGCGGCAGGCGGCAGCAGGCAGTGATACGAAGGGAGAGAAAATAGGGCCAAGAGATTGTGAGGTCTGACTTTTTCCTGGAGAACCATTTTGTGATGCAAATGTATTACTCTGTTGAACGCATATTGTTTTGAGAAGCAAAACGCTTTATTTTTTAAACCCCAGCCAACTAGCCGGACTACCTTCATCAGCACCAAAACGAGGCTGGAACTCGGCTCACTGACCAGAACAAAGAGGCAGGAATCCATCACCCCGGTCCTGTGCACCCTTCACTGGCTCCCTGTCGGGTTTCGGGTGAAATTTAAGGTTTTTTTGGTTGCTTTTAAGTGTTTAAACTTTAAACTGTTCCCAAAGCTGAAGACCAGAGGTGATGGAGCCTTCTCTGTGGAGCAGCCTCCCGTTGTCTGTCAGCTCCTCTCAGTCTTAGTCTTCAGTTCAAATCCAGACTGAAGACACATCTCTTTTCCCTGGCCTTCCACTCGCTGAAATGGAGTTTACCTTGGCGTGCTACTTTTATTGTTACTGTTATTGTTATTTTATTGCTAATTTTATCTCAAATTTTATTTTTATCTGTGATGAAGTTATTCTTATTGCTATTTTATTGATGACTCGTTAATATGTGATGCGGTTGCTGTTGTGAAGCACTTTGGTCAGCTGAGGTTGTTTTAATGTGCTGTATAAATACATTTTGAATTGAATTGAATTAAATTGAATTGAATTGAAACACTACCCAGATCCGCACTCTTAGGACATCACCTGTTTCGTACCAGCTTCTTACGCTTCTTATTCGTTTCCTAAATTGTCTTTTTTTTCCCCATTTGTATCGGTACCTAACTTACTGCACTTACTGCTAAGAGCACTAGTTATGCTCTTAGCTGTTTGGTTTTGGATAGAAATAGAAGAAATAGAAAAATACTTTATTCATCCCCCATTGGGGGAAATTCAAATTAGTCAAGTAGCTCAAAAAAATTATAAATATTTACAATGATTGTATATTAACAACAACAATAAGAATACCAATTCTAGTAAAAATACTACGACTAACCAATAATAATAATAAATGACTAAATAAATAAATAAAATATAAATAATAAAATTAAATTAAATAAAAATAAATAAATAAATTATAAATCAATCAATTAAAAAAAAAAAAAAAAAAAAAAAAAAAATCAATCAATCAATGCACTTATGATTTCTTGTGACCTGAAGTTCTTGTGGAACACACTTATTGTAAGACTGCAAAATGACTGTCATGTAATGTAATGGTTGCCAGGATATAGGGGGCGGTTCAACTTAACCTCTGGCTTATCTTACCCCACCCTTCCTTAATAACTGTGGTATAAATGTTGTTTACTGTATTCAGTGTCTGAAAAGTGGAAACAGAGACCTGGTTAATGTCGTCTCAGTTATTACATTCAATTATTGTTATTCAGACTAAAACAAGAATCCTAAAACGGACGTTAATGGTTGGTTCAACCAAAAATCATAGAACGGCGAGCATTACATCCAACCTCTTACTCTGTTGGTGCATAAAACCAGCCAAAGATGCACCTGATGACACACTAAACACTCCACAGGTGTGGAAGTGGGCATCGCGTTCACGTGAAAGACACTTGGAATTAAGATCGTGCACAATCACTTTACATTCAAAAACTTTTCATCATTATGAAATCTAAAAAGACGGGTGGAGCTGCTTTCTGTCTTTATGCACCAAAAATCTGGAACTCTCTACCAGTGTACATTCGTCAGTCAACAGATATTACAAACTTTAAGAAGCAGCTAAAAACACATCTATACACCCTCGCCTTCTACTAGTTTTATCATTTCTATTATTATTTATATATTACATTTATTGTTTCTCTATTTTATTGGTAAATTCATTTTTCTATTTTTAGTACTTCCTCTTTAATTTATATCCATTTCCTCCTCACTCTATCCCCCCGTAACATGTTCTATTGTACTCTATTTTGTTATTCTTGTAGTTATTTTACTTTATTTACTTTGTATATTGATCTTATTTGTAAAGCACTTTGAGCTACATTTTGTGTATGAAAGGTGATTTATAAATAAATTATTATTATTATTATTATTATGTCCTTTTCTCGACCTCATGAGAAGGCTTTTATTTGTGTTGTTGGAGGAAACAGAAAAAAGAAATGAAAGGGATCCTTTTCTTTTCAGAGGTAAACTCACCTGTAACACTGGAAAAAATCAAAGTCTTACCAAGTATTTTTGTCTCATTTCTAGTCAAAATATCTCATTACACTTAATATAAGACACAACTGCCTAACAAGCACCATTTCAGCCAGATATAGGGACTTGTTTTAATACAATACATCTGGAATATCTTGTTAAATGAAAAAGTCTTGAAAACAAATTGTTTTGAGTCATATTTCACATGAAACAAGCTTTTTTTGACATTTGAAGAGGTTTTTAAGCTAATTTCAAGATCACTTTTATCTCAAAAATCCTAAATATCACATTTTATTTCAGGAAATCTTGACAAGCCGATTTTCACTAGTTCCATCGGCAGATTTTTTTGCTTATTTCAAGCAAAAACATCTTGTATTTGTTGTTTTTTTAACTTATTTTTGGAGGGGCAGTTTAACTTATGTGATAACAGGAAGATCATAAACTAATATCTAAATTGCATATTTCTTAACAAAGTTACAGAGTTGTTTTGTCTTTTTTTCTTTTTTCTAACACAGAAGAAACATAACAAGTTACTTTGTGGGTAAACTGCGGGCAGAAGCTGCTGTTTCTGGAAGTGGATGCCAGTCAACACCCACGCCCCAACCAGAAGTTGTAATTTTCCTTTTAATTTATTTATTTTTTCCCCCAATCACTCACCTCGGAGATATGCGCCTCCAAAGCCCGGTCTGAGATCAGTTTAAAGAGGCGGCCGCATAATCACCACCAGCCTGCAGGAGGCAGACCGCGGCGACAGCTCCTGTTTTCGGGGAAAGAAACGAGGTATTTCTCGTTAGAAACCAGCTGACTCAACGTTACAACTGGCTGACTCATAATGATTTGGATATAAACACACCAAATCAGTGACTTTATGACAACAATATACACACAAACGAGTCTGGGTGCAGACGCCAGCGGTTAAAAGGAAGAACGTAGACCGGAAAAAAATAGAAACCACACCGGACTTTCATTTAAAAAAGTCTGACATTTGTACAGTTTCCTTTGTTATCAATAAATTAAATAAATGAGTAGCTAATCATTACAATATAAGATATAATTTTATCCTACTCTTTAATTCGGCGATAATTTAACCGATATTACACCCACACATATAGCTAAAATATCATCTTTTTGTTCTGAATTTCCAGAGTTTACTTTGCTTCGAACGTCAGGGGACGTTAGCTTAAGTTAGCTTAAGTTACCTTTTCTGTTGCCGTAAACGGTCAAATTAGCCCCAGCAGTAGGCCTGTCGTCACTGGGTATAAAACACCAAAAACCGTGGTAAAATGGATAAAAGCAAGTGAATTAGTCCTTTAAAAGTACAAAATCTGTGACAAGAGGAGCTGCTCCTCAGCCGGATGTTGTTGACAGTTGAGAATTTCGACACCGACGTCAAACAAGGCTACATTTGTAAGGTTCCGCCTGTGCTCAAGATACAAATAGTTAAATTAAATAAAATTAGATACATTTGAAAACGACATTATCACCGGGAACATATCTTTTCGATGTCACATTAAGTTTTGGTTATTCCAGATTTTTTAAATACATTTAATCTTTGTTTTTTGGTTTTAAACTAACTTGATTAACTGGCAACTGTCTTGTGTATCTAACAGAAATACCTAACAGACAGCTATAATAATAATAATAATAATAATAATAAATCAAATTTGTAATGAACTTTTCATTAGCAAAAATCTCAAAGTGCTACAAAGTACAACTAAAATCAGGGATAAAATCAACATCATAAAAATCATGTGGCGGCAGAATAGGCTTGCTTAAAAAGAAAAGTCTTTAAGCCTCTTTTGAAGTCGCCCAGTGGTTGCGGAGCTCTCAGATAGACCGGGAGAGAGTTCCAGAGACGGGGGGCAGCCACAGAGAATGCCCGATCTCCCATGGTCCTTAATCTGGATCGAGGAAGGTGGAGGAGGTTGCAGTCTTGTGATCGTAGAGATCTGGTGGATGAATGTGGAATGAGAAGGTCCTTCAGATAATCTGGTGAGGTTCCGTTTAAGCATTGATGGGTGATGAGAGCAATTTTGTACTGAATTCTGTAAGTGACAGGAAGCCAGAGAAGATCATGGAGAATAGGTGTAATATGGTCAGATTTACGAGCTCTCAATAGAACCCTGGCTGCACCGTTCTGAATGTATTGAAGCTTCTGAAGGTGTTTTCTGTGGATTCCAACAAACAGAGAGTTGCAGTAATCGAGCCTGGAGGAAGCAAAGGCATGGACGAGAGTCTCGGCATCAGAGAAAGAGAGAGATGGACGAATTTTGGAGATAATACGAAGATGAAAGAAGCAGGTTTTAAACAGATGCTTAATGTGATTTTCAAATGTAAGTTGAGAGTCCATTCTTACTCCAAGATTTGTAACAGGGGTGGAGAGGGAGATGTCTTGTCCAGAAAAATAAATAGTCGTCAGAGTTGAAGTTTGAACCTGGTGAGGGGTGCCAATCAGTATGGCCTCAGTTTTGATGATTGCTCCAGTTCTAATGTAAAGTTGTATGTCGTCAGCATAACAATGGTAGGAGATGTTGTGCCGATTAATGATTTGACCTAAAGGCAGCATGTAAAGGGAAAATAGCAGGGGCCCTAGAACTGACCCTTGTGGGACACCACAGGAGACACAGACAGTCTGGGACTTGGCGTTGCCAAGACTAACACATTCCAGCCTATTGGAGAGGAAGGATTTAAAGTTGGGCTCCAGTTTGTTCAAAAGGGAAAACATTTCTTCAGCTCTGCAGCGTGATTGTGGGTCAAAAAAGGAACACATTCAGTATGTTGGAACAAAGTTAAGATTTTGCTCCACTTTCTGACTTTATAATGATGATTTTACCATCACACAGTCCCTAAAATTTGATTATTCTATTTTAGCAGCCTGTCTGATAATCATTTTATCATTTCAGTAATTAAACAATAATCTCACATACAGTGGCACTTGAAGGTTTGAACAAAGCTGTGTTGGTTTGACTGCTGGTTTCAGTTGCAAGTTGAAAACCAGTTAAAGCAATACTATGTAACATTAATACATTAAAATAACAGCTTGAAAAAAATTGTGCGGCTAGAATGAGTTTTAATATTACGATTGGCCTGTTTCCTATGCCCTTCGGGGGTCTGAGTTGGAAAAACTGCGCTATGTAACTTTGCTGGAGCGGCCCGGGAGCTGAGCGGAAGTACTTCGACTTGCTTTCTGGCACACCTACCGCAAAAACAAATAGACCCCTCTCACGCTCCCAGGTACATTTGATTACTCTTACCTTCTCGGTCGACATAGCTTGCAACTTCTGACTCCTCGCCGGTTCGTCAACAAACGTGAAACGTGAAAGCGAAAGGGTGTTGTATTTACGACAGTGTAACCGTACATTACCTCCAAGCCTGTAGGGGGAGCTCCATAGTGGGCTTTTTGAGAAGTTACATTGTATTGCTTTAATGTGTCAGGCTGCATCAGTGGTGGAGTCCAACTATCTCTTGTGATTGTGAGACTCGTGCAGCTGATTGTTTTTAAAAGCCATCAGGCCACACATCCATTTTTGGAAAAAAAATTCAACTTAAAAAATTCAACATCTAAAAAACTGAATTTTTAGATGTTGAATTTTTTTCCACTAAATTTTTATTTAAAGGAGAGCCTCTTTTCTGAGTCGTCTGCAATGTTTTAGAACCCCCCTCACCGCTTTTTTGATGTTTACTGCTGTCTCCGGTATTTGCCTAATTTTGATTCATCTCAACCTGCTTCAGAACGGCAAGTCATGCGCATGTACAGAAAGGTCCGTAAAAGCACCATAAACGTCCGTTTTCAAAATCATCAACTCACCGGAGTGGTTACTGGTGTGCACTGGTAATCCATATCAAATTTCGTTGCGAAAAGTTGCTTCTGTCGTGTTTTATTTGACATTTTGTACTGGATGTTCGTTGATATCACTCCGCCACCGCTAAGAAAATAGTTCGAGCATGAACGAGCTGCCAAATAAAACACGACAGAAGCAACTTTTCGAATTATTTCTGCTTTTCCAATGTTAATCAGCTGCTCCCTGTTGTAAACCACCTTGTTGCTATGGTTATGCATCATAACAAAAGAGCAAAATTTACAAAAGTATTGGGAAAAATCAATCCAGCTGCACAGCATCCAAGGCAGGAAGGAACAGTTGTCCAAAAAATGCAATTTCTTCCAAGAAAAAACAGGAATGAAATTTAGAAAAAAGAATAAATCTCAATGTGAGGTACAGAGCTACTCCAACGTGCTGCCACCCTCAGCAGCGCATTCTAGAACATAAAAAAAGCGGTGAGGGGGGTTCTAAAACATTGCAGACGACTCATAAAAGAGGCTTAATGTTGAAAATACTGCAGTTCTCCTTTAATGTTGAATTTTTTCACACTGATTTTTGTTTTTAGAAATAGATTTTTTACACTGTTGGTTTTTCAAATTCAAAGTCTGATTTTGATGCTGTAAAAATTCAATATTAGAAATCCGTATTCAAACTTCCATAAAATGCCGCAGTGCAACTTTCAAATGATCCAATTTGTTGCACCTTGTGGTTCTCGCATGGTTGCTGCGATGGATCGAGCGCGAGCGGTGTTGCTTCGTATAGTTGCGCCAGTAGTTGCATTCTTCTCCGCCACAGAGGTGTCGCTGCTCCGTGAAGCTTAGAGTAACTACTCTGTGGAGAAGGAAACAATGACACAGCAGAGAGCATCCATAGGGGAAAGGGATAAAACAAGTGAGGTGAGCCCGACGGTTCTGTGGACAGAGGTACTTAAGTGGAGGCTGCAGGAGGCCAAGGTAGATTTAGAAATGCAAAATATTAAGGAAAGAAGTAAAACTGTGGATTTGGTGCAGGAATTTTATAGTTATATAGATGAGAAATACAGGGATTATGTGCATATATATACAGATGGCTCCAAAGAGCAGAAAGTAGGGGCAACGGGGGCAGCAGTGGCTGTCTCTATCACCAAAGCTCAGTGTCAAGAAGAACGTCGGACCATTTAAGTATATATGCAGTGCAGCTATGTGCAATACTATTAGCAGTGGAATGGGTGGAGAGTGTGAGGGACAAAAAGATAATTATATGTAGTGATTCATTCTCATCGATCTTGAGTATTAAAAACGGGATAGCAGATAATCATCAGGAAATATTTTATGAAATACAGTTAAAAACATCTAGGTTAATAGAAGAGGGGAGGGTCGTAGTGTTTATGTAGGGATCAGCGGGGATGAATTAGCAGATAAGTTAGCTAAGGAAGCAGTGAAGAGAGAAGAGGTGTCCATGAAAGTAAAGTTATCTAAAACAGAGGGCAAAAGTTTAATAAGGAAAGAAATGAATAAACAGTGGAATCAGTATTGGATGAGGTACCTGAGAAGACTGGTTTAGCCAAAAGAATTTAGATAGGAGTAAGAGGTAGAGTCCAGTAGATGGCGGCAAATGTTAATTTCAAGATCACTTTTATCTCAAAAGTCCTAAATATCACATCTTATTTCAAGAAATCTGGACAAGCCGATTTTCACTAGTTCCATTGGCAGATTTTTTTGCTCATTTCAAACAAAAAAGTCTTTTATTTGTTGTTTTTTTACTTATATTTGGAGGGGCATTTTTTCCAGTGCAAGGTGTTTTAAAGGGTCAGTTCACGGTCATTTTCAGAGCTTTTTTGAAATGAATCTGCTCAGATACTCCCCAGATGTGGTGCTTCTCCAGGAAATGGTGCCGCCCTACGTGCGCTTCCTGCACAGACGCCTGGCTGCCACCTACACCTTCATCGAAGGCGGTGACACGGGTTACTTCACCGCCGTGCTGCTGAAGAAGTCTCGGCTCACGCTGTTGGACAGTGAGGTTGTCGCCTTTCAAAACACTCACATGACGAGGAACCTGCTCTGCGCTCAGGTTCGTGCTCAGAATACGTTAACAAACCTAAATTTCACCTTCTCCACTGGAACATTCAGCTGCTTTCAGTACTTTTCCTTCCACTGCACTTTCCTAACAGTCCCAGGCACAAAGTACTTTGAAGCATTCTGAAGGTCTGCTTTCTCAAACTAAGGTGCTGTTCAGAGGCCAGAAGTTGTGCCTGATGACGTCCCACTTTGAGAGCTGCAAGGACGGCGCAGAGGAGAGGATGAGGCAGCTGAGGCTGGTGATGAAGAGGATGAGCGAGGCGCCTGATGATGTGACGGTGCTGTTCGGAGGGGACACCAACCTGAGGGACGCTGAGGTTTGACTCCTCATTCAGATCTCCTGCAGGCGTGAAGCTGCTGCTCGTCTCTGAGACCTTAAAGGGACAGTTCACCTCTTTAGACATGAAGCTGTATGACATCCCATATCAGCAACATCATTTCTGAACATCTTCTTACCCCCTGCTGCGTCCTGTGAGCAGAGTTCCAGCCTCGTTTTGGTGCTGATGAAGGTAGTCCGGCTAGTTGGCTGGGGTTTAAAAAATAAAGCGTTTTTTATTTTTATTTTATATATATATATATATATATATATATATATATATATATATTTTTTTTTTAATAAATAAAAAATATAAATAATAATAATGAAAAAAAAATAAAAAAAAATAAAAAAAAATATATATATATGTATATATTTTTTAATAAATAAAAAATTATAAAAAATAAATAAAGAAAAAAAAATAAAGCGTTTTGCTTCTCAAAACAATATGCGTTCAACAGAGTAATACATTTGCATCACAAAAATGACTTTTTCCTGGAGAACCATTTTGTGATGCAAATGTATTACTCTGTTGAACGCATATTGTTCTGAGAAGCAAAACGCTTTATTTTTTAAACCCCAGCCAACTAGCCGGACTGCTATGGAAGGTTTTCTGTGCCATCAGAGTTTGAATACGAATTTTTAAAATTGAATTTTTACAGCATCAAAATCAGAATTTGAAAAACCAACAGTGTAAAAAAAATTCAACTTCCACTGAATTTTTTTAAATTGATTTTTTTTACACTGTTGGTTTTTCAAATTCAAAGTCTGATTTTGACGCTGTAAACATTCAATTTTAAAAATTCGTATTCAAACTCTGATGGCACAGAAAAACTTCCATAGGCTACCTTCATCAGCACCAAAACGAGGCTGGAACTCTGCTCACAGGACGCAGCAGGGGGTAAGAAGATGTTCATAAATGATGTTGCTGATATGGGATGTTACACAGCTTCATGTCAGAAGAGGCGAACTGTCCCTTTAACTGCTTCAGTCTGCCCGATTTCTTCGTTTTCTTGTCATCTCTGTCATGAAAACAGTCCAAAAGAACTTGTACAGTAACCTGTTACCCCAGGTGGCCTCGGTGGGAATTCCCAGCGGCGTCTGTGATGTGTGGGAGCAGCTGGGAGAGCCGGAGAAGTGCCGCTACACCTGGGACACCGCGGCAAACACCAACAAGGACATCCGCTTCAAGTGCCGGTTCCGCTTCGACCGGGTGTACGTGCGCCGGGCCAGAGGGGACGGGGTCCCGCGGCTGGACCCCCACAGCATGGCCCTGGTGGGGCTGGAGAAGCTGCAGTGTGGCCGCTACACCAGCGATCACTGGGGCATCTACTGCACGCTCGCTGCTGAGTAGGAAGGCAGAGTTTCCCTCTGTCTGTCTTTAAAAAGAAAACTGTTCCTCTCCTGTATGGAAGGCTTTCTGTGCCATCAGAGTTTGAAGACAAATTTCTAATATTGAATTTTTACAGCATCAAAATAAGACTTTGAATTTCACTTCAAAAACCGGATGTTGAGTCTGGTTCTTTTTCCACTCCATTGAATTTTTTTCCATTGAATTTTTTTCCATTGAATTTTTTTCCATTTAATTTTTTTCCATTGAATTTTTTTCCATTGAATTTTTTTCCATTTAATTTTTTGAAGTTGAATTTTTTTCCACTGAATTTTTGGAAGTTGAAGTTTGAATTTTTTTTTATGTCGATTTTTTTTTACACTGATTTTTGTTTTTAGAATTTTTTTATTGTTTTTTACACTATTGTTTTTCAAATTCAAAGTCTGATTTTCATGCTGTAAACATTCAAAATTAGAAATTCGTATTCAAACTCTGATGGCACAGAGAAACTTCCATACTCGTGGATCTGTGCTCGGTTAGCATGGATGAGCTGCACTTCTGAGCGGTTCTCTGCTCTACAAGATGACTCAGACGCTAAAATTCCAAACTACGGAGCTGAAGTTATGGGGACAAAAACTGGGAAACTGGATTATGAAGCCACGCAGAGCAAAGTTTCCTTTTAATTGTCTTTTTATTTGCTTATTGAGGCTTAAAGGAAGATTAAAAGGCCCAATAAGAACGGGAGTCTCTGCATCTTCCAGCAGTGCGCTGCTGAGTCAGGTGTTTCTTAGCTAATGAGGGCTGGAGCTTTCTGCTTATATGTTCAGCTTTAACGGTTCAAACAGCCTTTTGCTTTGCTTTGTCTCTCTGGGTTGGGTTTGTTTGCTCCTGTGTCGAAGCACTTTGATGAAACTTTAGTTTGCTTTAAGGATGAATGATGAATAAAACTGACATTGACATTTTAACCTCAGAAACACACTGGAAAAAATGCCCCTCCAAAAATAAGTAAAAAAACCATCAAATAAAAGACGTTTTTGCTTGAAATAAGCAAAAAAATCTGCCAATGGAACTAGTGAAAATCGGCTTGTCGAGATTTTTTTAAATAAGATGATATATTTGGGACTTTTGAGTTAAAAGTGATGTTGAAATTAGCTTAAAAACCTCTTCAAATGTCAAAAAAAGCTTTGATGTTGAATTTTTTTACACTGATTTTTTGTTTTTAGAAATTGATTTTTTTTTTTTACACTGTTGGTTTTTCAAATTCAAAGTCTGATTTTGATGCTGTAAAAATTCATTATTAGAAATTGGTATTCAAACTCTGATGGCACAGAAAGCCTTCCATACACAACAAAGTGAAGTAAAAAGTTCCATCTGATATTGTGAGGAAAAGGAGAATAAAGTGGGATCATGTTAACGTACTTTGCACCACTGCAAACATATGATGCAGTGCAACTTATATGTTTACAACTTAATTTACACTGCAGGGGATTAAATGAAGGCTAACACTAGATGTCGGGTGACTTTGGGATTTAAGGTAGAATGAAAAATGCTGTGGGTAAACATTTGTTGTTGTGGAGTGCTGACATTACTTTGCCTCTAAATCAAAAGGAATAGCAGAAAATCTTTGATTTCCAGCTGAAGGGTGCAATGATTTTACCCCAACGTGTTGTTAAATGTTCTGTTAACCAGCAGCAGCCTCTTTTGTTCATTTTTTTCTTAATGGTGTAATGTACGCCTCATTTTCAGCACTGACCTTACTTGAAGAAGAAAAACTTAAAGGTTCACAAAGTTTGTATTTTCTGTCTAAACTTGGTCTAAACGTTGTAGATTTTAACTGTATTTGACCTTCAAAGTTTACCAAAATATAAAAAATGTCATTCAAACTGCATTTGCCTTGTTTACTTTTTACTTATACGTTTCATTACATTACTTAAGTTCATCTATTTTTACAGTAATTCTCATACTTAAGTACAAGACGTTTCGGATACTTTAAGACTTTCACTCGAGTAACATTTCAGTCAGTGACTTGGACTTTTACCAAAGTCATATTTTGGAGGGGTACCTATACTTTTACTTGAGTGTGAGATTTCAGTACTTTGTACAACACTGCTCGTTTTACTGTTTGTGTTGTGTATTAATTCATATGTTTGTACAGTTTTACACAATTTTCTCTGGTTCATGGTTCATTTCTTGCTGAGTCCCCTAAGATTCCCTGGTGTTCCCTAAAACCACTTTTGGTTATAACTGAGATGATTTTTCAATTCACAAAACATCTCTAAATATTACTCTAAATGTTATTTTTTCAAAACCTCGTGCTTCTCCAGCTTAAGTCATTAAGTTCAGTTGTTAACCTTTTTTTTTTTAATACAACTTTATTTTGCTTTACAAGATACAAAAACAGTGCAAAAACATGACAAGTATCATTAATAATAAATGAAGAACAAATAAGCATACCAAAATAAATACATACATAAGTAGTTTAAATAAAAAATGGAGAGAGAGAGAGAGAGAGAGAGAGAGAGAGAGAGAGAGAGAGAGAGAGAGAACATGAACAATGAGGATTCAAAAATTGGGTTTCACTTTGGCAAATTTACATTTGTGGATGTAATACTTAGCAAGAATTAAAATTAGATTAATTAAAAAATATTCTTTTTCAGTGGGAGCATCACTCTTGTTCAGTTGTTAACCTGCAAGTTGCTTCAGCCGAGTCAACGAAATACACGCTGGCCCTTTAAGGGTCACGTGACCCAGCGTCGTAGCCTAGGAGACGTTTTGTTTACATCCGGGTTGTTTCTGTCGAAAACAGAGGGGCACCAACACGCCCTCAACACCGAGCAAAGCGGATTAAAGTCCCGCAGAAATGGCAGGGGAGACTGAGGACGAAATTCCGGGTAAACAGACGTGATTATATTTGGATTTTATTTCTGTGCCTTGTAAGAACGGAGAGTGTCTGTTAGCTTCTTTAGCTTCTGTCGCCACCCGGCTAGTTAACGGTGCAGGGAGTTAGCTTTAGCTTGTTAGCTAATGGAAGATAAACATTTAATCACGGATTTTCCTCGCTGAAACCTGTCTGATATCTTTCTGTTCTGCTTCTTTCAGTCTCACAAATGCTTTAAATGACCAGTTCTTGCACTTTTTTATTTCTCCATCTCCAGTGTCTTGTCATTATAAAGCACTTGACAGTTTAAAAGTTATTAAACATTGGGCTAATTAGCCCATATGCTGGTGTTAGCTTTTAATCTGCTGATTTAATTAACACACACCCAGCACTGAATAATTTCCAACACATATCAGCTGCTTGTGTTGTGTTTGATGCATTGTTTTTGCAGTTTAAACCATGAAACTAAATGAAAATAGAAAAGAAACATTTAAATGAACATAAAAGCAGTTAAACAAAACCACTGAAACTCTTCTAAACTGGCATTGTAAACCAGATTATCTGAGAAAACGGTGTCCTGCTACTGAAACTTCCATAACTCCAATTAAAGAAAAAAGAAACAGTAAAATGTCTCTCTGTCAACATTGAACATGCTTTCTTTATTCTACTGTGAATAAAATATTGATTTATGAGATTATCCCTGCTTTCTATTTTAATTTACATTTGACGCATCATCACAACTTTTTTGGAATTAGCTTTTTTACATTTACTCAGATGTTACTTTGACTCATTCCGTGTTGTTTACTGGGACCAACTGCACGACACGGCAGATAAAGTAGCTGTTTTTGCTTCAAATAATCCTTAATACGGTTTATATGTTTTCCACCAAACTGAAAATATGTTTGTTTTTGCAGTCAAACCTTCTCTTTCTTCCCTTCGATGCCTCACCAAGCTGTGTTTCATGTTTATCCCTTAAATCGGACTAAATTAAGTTCTTTTACAGAAAATACAGAACTGTCTTAAAGGGACATTATGTAATTTCTTCCCCCATCTAGTGGTGCAATTTTATTTTGCAAAGTCGAATGAATTTGCTCTCTAGCGCCTCACGTTTTCAAATGTGCGCTGCAACTTCTTGAACTACGGCAAGCGGAATCTGTCAAGATTCAAGAAACTATAGCTTCAGACTCAAGGTCCATACAAACAAAAAGACATCAAGACACACAGTACAAAGGATTACATAACACACATACAACAACACTATAAATACAGACAACAGATAACATGTCAGATAACATAAGTTGACAGCCTTTGGTGTGCAAACAATGCAATTAGTCATATTCCGGGAGTTACCGGAAGTGACGTGGACGCAGCGTTAGCATTAGCCTGCGTTAGCAATAGGAGCATTAGCAGTGGTAAATAAACTCCCGGTAAACTTACAAACTTTCTAATGCCTCGTTTTGTGAGTTAAGAGCCAATGTGTACTACGGCAGAAGTTTGGTAACAATCAGTGCATTATTAGTGGGATCATTTACGAGATAAAATCTATTTAGCATTTTTTTTTTTTTTTAAACTTTATTAGTAAATCAACAAAATAACAGTTTACAAAAGTGAGCATAACGCCAAAAGAAGATATCCAGGGGGAGCATAGGAATAATAATAAAAAGAAGAAGATGATGCACTTACAAAAAGAAAGCTAATGAACACAAAGACATATGTGCCAAGGAATAAAATCTATTTAGCATTTTTTTTTTTTTAAACTTTATTAGTAAATCAACAAAATAACAGTTTACAAAAGTGAGCATAACGCCAAAAGAAGATAGCCAGGGGGAGCATAGGAATAATAACAAAAAGAAGAAGATGATGCACTTACAAAAAGAAAGCTAATGAACACAAAGACATATGTGCCAAGGAATAAAATCTATTTAGCATTAGCGGCTGTAATAAGCCATTTGGCGGAAATGACGTCATTGGCCTGGCGTTGGGGAAATCGCGATTCGAAGTGCTTTATGTCCCTCTCGGCACTTTGTCGTTTTTCATAGACCGGAAGCACATGGCAGCCTCCATAGAGCTTACCTGCTCTATGTAGATACAGACAAGTTATTCTTCACTCAGGAGGATAAGTGAGATTTTTGACAGAGATAATTTTACACCAATGAGGACTAATTTATGAATGAATATGTTGATTTGAGCTAATAAATGACTTAATATATTACATAGTGTCCCTTTAATTCTCTCTTCGTGTAAACACAAGTTCCATCCAGATGTGCTTAAAGGGACAGTTCGCCTCTTTTGACATGAAGCTGTGTAACATCCCATATCAGCAGCATCATTTCTGAACATCTTCTTACCCCCTGCTGCGTCCTGTGAGCAGAGTTCCAGCCTCGCTTTGGTGTTGATGAAGGTAGTCCGGCTAGTTGGCTGGGGTTTAAAAAATAAAGCGTTTTTTTGTTTGTTTTTTTTATATTTATTTTTTAATAAATAAAAAAATATTAAAAACTTGAAAATAAATAAATAAAAATAAATAAATAAAAATAAATCATTTTGCTTCTCAGAACAATATGCGTTCAACAGAGTAATACATTTTCATCACAAAATGGTTCTCCAGGAAAGAGTCAGACCTCACAATCGCTTGGCCCTATTTTCTCTCCCTTCGTATCACTGCCTGCTGCCGCCTGCCGACAGCCGCGCCTGTTACAGTGTTTGCTGCTCGGTCTGCACGGTCTACACAGCAGGCAGTATTTATTTATTTTCAAGTTTTTAATATTTTTTTATTTATTAGAAATAAAAATAAAGAGGCGAACTGTCCCTTTAAGTTAATTTGACGGTGTGCGTGCACGCCTGGCGACATCGGTGCCTTTATGATTTTCGTGCTTTTCTTCCAGAATCGGGGGCAGTTTTCACCTTTGGAAAGAGCAAGTTTGCAGACAACGTGCCCAGCAAATTCTGGTTCAAAAACGACGTCCCTCAGAAAATAGCTTGTGGGGACGAGCACACGGCACTGATAACAGGTAGGAGCGCCACACGTGTTTACATTTAGTTTATTACTAGTTTATTTAGGCTAAAAAGAAATGACCTTTTTGATAGGTGTAAAGAAAGAAATTAGCTTTTTGATAGGTGTAAAGAAAGAAATTAGCTTTTTGATAGGTGTAGAGAAAGAAAGAAATGACCTTTGATAGGTGTAGAGAAAGAAAGAAATGAGCTTCCGGTGCTTTAAAAGCTCTCTGTCTAATGTTTTATTTGGTAAAGAAAAAACAGATTATAAGTTGTTGCTTTCCTGAGTGACCAGTTAGAAAACTGGACCTCTGTGGCATTTTCACAGGGTTACACACCTCTTTATGTTCACGTGCAACAGCTTTATTTCCTGTGTACACGTGCACAGTGGGAAGTTGGGTCTCTAAATGTTTTCAGGCTGAAAGCTGTGCGTCTCAGCATCTGTGAAGTGCAGCTCAGAATGATTGGACAGAGCAGATTAGACTTTGTTTTTGAATGCTTTTTTTATTCGCTTCTTTTTAACCTGCTTGATGGATGAGCTCTAGTTATTCTTGAGTGTGCAGAGACAGTCGCTGGTTGGAAACGACTGTTTTCCCCTGGCTTGCAGCCAGTGATGATGTGACTTTAACCCTGAAAGGAACAGATATCTGCAGATATGTGCAGACCCGGTGGGCAGATGGATGTTGCAGCTAATCGGAGGGCTTTCTGCAGAAGAATGGAAACCTCCTCCTGAGCCACCTTTTCCACTTGGGCTCTCTCTTTCTGGTTAATTCTTGCTCCGTCATGAGAAGTGCACTCTGGGAGTCTCTGTAGTTGCTTCTCAGCAGCTCCACCTTCATGGTGAGCAGCTGGATTTCCGCCCGCTGGGTCCGGATCTGCGTTTCCTGGTCTCCCCACAGTTCATGTGCGGCGGCCTTTATCTCGTCCCGCAGCTCGCCGACCGTGCAGCAGACCAGCTTTGGAGGCTCCTCCCTTTCACCAGCACGGTCAGATCCCGTCTCGTCCGTGCGGATCTGAAGCTCTTTGCTCGGGGAAGGTTCGTCCTTCTTGTTGCCGCCGGGTCCAAAGCTGTGGGAGCCGCTGGACCCGCTTTCTGTGGCGCTCTCCGCCACCTCGGCCCGCGCCGCCTGCTGCTTGCTGGCCGCAGAGCAGGAAACGTCCTTCTTCTTCTGTGGCTGGCGCTGCTGCTTCAGAGATTCCTCCAGCTTGGAAGTCAAATCCCTGTTGATGCTGCGCTCCAGACTCAGTTTGACGACAGAGGCGACCCGATCGGCCTCCATCTGATGCTGCAGATCTCGCATCTGCCCCGAAGCCCTCAGCTCTCTGACGCGATAACCCTCCATCTGCATCTTGAGCTCCTTGATGATTTTCCTGTGTGCCAGCAGGCTCTCGTCTCTTTCACACAGCTGCGTTCTGGCTTCGTGGATCATCAGCTTGAGGTCCTGGATGTTTTCCCTCTTGTGGCGTTTACTATCGGCCTCCGGTTGTCTCCCGTTCAGGAAGTCCACGGCGGCCCACATGGCCTCCAGGTCCCTTTTGATCTTGTCTTTTGTTTCGCGAGTCGATCCGATGGCGAGTTCCAGTTTGGCTTTTGTGATCAGCTTTAAAAGTGAGGTCTCCCACTCATCGATGTAGACCTCCACACGGGGGTCCAGGCTGCCGCCGTCCCCTGAAGCCATCCTCTTCTCCTTCCTGCTTCTCTTGGCGCGTGCTCGGCGGCGTGTGTTCAGCATGGGAACTCCTTTACTCGGCATCGTGTCCTCCGTCCACAGTTAATCTCCTCCGCCGGCAGAAACTCTCTCTGTGAATAAAGTATGTTCTGTGGGGCCAAGTTCCAGAAATTCTGTGACATCAGAGCCTTTATGACATCATCAACTGAGTCTGCTTTGATTCCAGGGTGTGTCACATGCTTAAATTCCGTGCAGGCTGAGGAGCTGCAGAAGGTGACTTACTGTTACACTGGAAAATCCAGCCCATCCAAAAATGAGTAAGAAAAACAACAAATAAAAGACGTTTTTGCTTGAAATAAGCAAAAAAAATCTGCCAATGGAACTCGTGAAAATCGGCTTGTTGAGATTTCTTGAAATAAAATGTGATATTTAGGACTTTTGAGATAAAACTGATCTTGAAATTAGCTTAAAAACCTCTTCAAATGTAAAAAAAAAGCTTGTTTCATATGATATGTGACTCAAAACAATTTGTTTTCAAGACTTTTTCATTTAACAAGATATTCCAGATGTATTGTCTTCAAACAAGTCCCTACACTGGAAAAAATGCTCCTCCAAAAATAAGTAAAACAACAACAAATAAAAGACGTTTTTGCTTGAAATAAGCAAATAAATCTGCCAATGGAACTAGTGAAAATCGGCTTGTCAAGATTTCTTGAAATAAAATGTGATATTTGGGACTTTTAAGATAAAAGTGATCTTGAAATTAGCTTAAAAACCTCTATGGAGAATGAATTTGATTAAAACAAACAAAACATTCTGCAATTTGTTTTCAAGACTTTTTCATTTAACAAGATATTCCAGATGTATTGTATTAAAACAAGTCCCTATATCTGGCTGAAATAGCACTTGTTAGGCAGTTGTGTCTGATATTAAGTGTAATGAGATACTCAATGAGACAAATATACTTGGTAAGATTTAGATTTTTTCCAGTGTAAATCTGTGCTGCCTCAGGTGATTTATGATTGTACAACTGAAAAATGTGACATTAATATGTGAACAACCTCCTCTAAGTAGCTGAACCTGCCGCACGGAGGATGTAAATATTCTTTCAGCCCCACGGTTTTAGAGATCAGGATGTGATATTCATAAGAAATGATCTATCCCAGGTGAGCAGGTGTTAAAAAGAGGTAAATCCCACCTCAGTCAATCCCTCTGGAACTGAAGATGCTCCGTCACAGCTGAGCTGAACGATTTAAACATAGAAGTAAAAAAAAGAAGATGGTGAAATATCTCCTTATGTTTTAAAGAAAAATATATTTTTATCCTGAAGTATTCAGGTAGAATATTCAGGCCTTAAATCTGAGTGATTTCCATTGGTTTGCTGAGGTCGTTTTTATAGAAACTGCTGCACCAACTCTTTGCTTATGCTTGGGGCAGGTCAGCGGCGGTCCTGGCTAGATTTACGCCCGTGCCCCCCCCCCCCCCCCCCCCAAAAAAAAAAGACTTACCCCGCCACCAACACAACAATATATAATATTATTTGTATTATTTTATTATATAAAATCTTAAATACAAAAAGATACCACATGTAGCTTACAAAATGCCATGTCAATGTATATCAGAAGTTATTTAAGTTATTTAATTTAGCATATAGCTCATAACAATAAAACTAATCCACAGTCGGGACTTCTTGTTGTGTTGCAAACACAAACCGGACCAGGTTGCCTTTGGGTGAAATTAGCTGCATGACATGATGCCTCAATTCTAATTCTAGTTCAGAAAAACTAAAAATCAAATACAGTCGTGGCTAACAGCAACATGTTAGCAAGAGGCTAACAGATAGCCTATAGGCTACGTCACTGATACAAATCTGCATCCCTTAATCTTCTGCCCGTTTCTCCTCTTCTCCTCTTCTTCTCTTTCTAAACTGGGCACCTGATGGCTTCTTTGCTCTTTCACCATGATGATGATCCATGATGACTCCACATTTTTACCTTTGCTTTTCCCTTTAACGCCGTCCGTTCACCCGCCAATCACGTGACGTAAACACATTCACGTAGATGACCGACAGATTTGTTATTTTTTTATTTTTCACATAACCCAGTTAATTACATATATATATGGGTCTATGTTGATGTTAGGAATGAAATACAGTTTATTTGGATTGGAAGCAGCTTCCTGTCAGTCTACCCCCCCCCCCCCCCCCCCGACAATAGCTGTTTTCACACTGAGATCCGCTACCTTAGCGGGTCCAAATTGCCACTTCATCCAGCGTCGAGCAATGTGAACGCTTGGCGTGTTAGGTAGAGGTGCACCGAAATGAAAATTTGTGGCCGAAACCGAAACCGAATAATAATTAATCACTTGGCCGAATACCGAAACCGAAACCGAATATTACAGTTCAGTTAAGTTAACAAAAGTTAGATTTTTCACCATTTTTAAATATTGCTTAAATCTACGCCTTACAATAAATGTTTAGACATGTTTTTCAAAGAAAATAAATGTTTATTTGAAATCTTCAAAAGTTATTACTAATAACTAGAGATAAGTTTAATTAATTCCCATTTTCAATTCATTCTGGGGTTTTTTTCATTCATTTCATACAACAACAAAAAATACAACATATTATAAACGCGTTCCAACACAAAAATGTAAAAACATGCAATATAACAAATTATCTGAGTGTCCTTTTTGGCATAGAGTCTAGGTAGCCTGCTCCTTCAGGAACAGTGGCAGCATTTTTTGTAGTTTGTGTGTTTTGCCTTTTAGTGATATTTTAGACTGAAACTACTACGGTGAGAAGACAATTCAACTTGGCTGTAAATGCAGGAGTTTTTTAAAAATGTATTTTGAAATACGTGCTTTTATGTTGAAACAAGTAAAACAGGAAGTAGCGCCGGTTAGCTCCGTTAGCTTCACACAGAGACCGAGGAGCACCTGTAGCGTGATGTTACCTGCTAGTTTATTTTTATTTCATCACTCCATGCTTCGTGGTGTTTGCTGTAACTGGGTGAATGTGATGCAGAGGAGAAGTGTAAGTTAAAGGATCCTAGTTCTGACCGTGCAGATTGCCCCTGGGGAATGACTCTGCCGCTGGTTGAGAAGCAGCTAAAGTGGCCAGTATTACTTTGATTATTTATTGGTACCAGCGACCTGCTAAGAATGCTATTTCTTTAATGATTACAACAACTAATGTTGTCTTTTATTTTGTTTACTCGAACATTTAGTTCTACGGTGTTGATGTGGCGTTAATAAACATCTGTGAGAAGAACCGGAGTCTCGCATCCAATCAATGAGCAGCATATTGGCAGAGTTTACAGATGAGTTTGGTTCTGTCGACTCCACTGTCTGTGGATAATTTTGCGTCACCACTATTCGGCCTCCGATTCGGCCACTCATTTGGCTTTCGGCCGAAAGCCGAATGTGTTTTTTTTTGCGTTTTCGGCCGAATATTTTCGGTTGCCGAATATTCGGTGCACCTCTAGTGTTAGGTGATCTGTAGCCTGATTAACATAGACTTTCAAATCTCTTCGAGATTCTGGTCTGACCAAGACCATAACGAATACGATTCGAAATGGCCTGGTCAACCCGCCTCCCTCGGGTTGCTACTGGTTGTGGCCAGAAAAGGCTGTGCCTAGGCTTAAGCCAATCACACCACTCTTTCCTCTGACGTATGATGTAGCTACCAGCGGGGCTAACTGGTAGATTAAACTCTTACCAAAGCCAGTAGGGAGCAAGGCGAAAACGTCTTTCCTGTCAAGAAATGATTCAAGGGCTGTTCTTTGCTCGATTTTTAACGAGAATCTCCCGTCGAACACTTTCATTACAGCATCTACAGCAGTGTCAAAAGCTTGACGCTGCTCCATGTTGATATTGAATGAAGCGCTTCCGTGTACAATCCATGGGTTGAGTGGCAGTTCAACCACGTCACTACCTTGAACACGCCTCTACCCTGGGCCGTTGGCGCTGCTCAAAGTTGATTGCTTCCCGACAAAGTGGGTGGAGTTCCCATTTTTTCGGGAACTCGAATCCACCTGAATGAGCAGTTTGCCTGAGTAAGTGTAGCAGAGCCGAAGGTGTTGCGTCACTGCGAGGGCGGAGCCTGGGTAGGTGATCTGTGCCACCTGAAGCCGAGTTCAGGGGGCGTGGCCTAGTGGCAGAGCGTCACACGAAACACATAAAATGCTGGGCGTGTACAATGACGTAGGCACAACCCATGCGTCGGAGGTAGGTAAACTCCTCACGTCACGTCACGCCCACGTCCATCCCGCGTCACTTGCTTTCACATCAAACTCGGCTCGGCAAAAAGACTAGGGTCCGACGCGGGTCGAATGGCGAGTCGAGTTGACACGGTGGAATTTAGTAATATGCTATTTATTTAATTTATTTTATTTAATACAATTTTAGTTTTATGTCTGCTACTGGATGCTTTGAATTTCCTTCGGGATCAATAAAGTATCTATCTATCTATCCATCCATCTATCCATCTATCCATCTATCTATCTATCTATCTATCTATCTATCTATCTATCTATCTATCTATCTATCTATCTATCTATCTATCTATCTATCAATCTATCCCTCCATCCATCCATCCATCTATGAATCTATCCCTCTATCCATCCATCCATCCACCCATCCATCATGGTTCATCATTACTCATGAGTGAAGAGTCTGCATCAACAGCATCAACCTGCAGAAGAATTGTATATTTCTGCTTTGATGTTTTAAACTGATTAACTTTGTGTAGAATTAATTTGGTTGTTAGAAGCACGAGGAGCTGAGTCAGCTAAAATCCTTAGAGTTAAGGAGGGTTTTGTGCACATCAGCATTAAATGTCTGCTTCCATCTCAGCTCACCTGTCCTTTGGATTTAGGTGCTTTTTGATGTTCACACTTTTTACTCCGATAAGTCAGGAGCTAAATACGGATCCTGTGGGAGTAAAGCGGGGGAGAACTCAGCCTCCCCTGGTACTGCGTTCGCTTTGCTGTGACGTGTCTTTGTCTCCACAGAAAACGGGAAGCTCTTCATGTTTGGCAGCAACAACTGGGGCCAGCTGGGCCTGGGCTCCAAACTGACCGTCAACAAGCCCACCTGTGTGAAAGGTGGGTCTTCAGATGCCCCCCCACTCCCTGTTTGGGTGCAGAAAGGTAGCTGCTGTGAGTGGGTGGGCACTGGCAGCGGAGTGAAGGCTGAAGACAGAATGAATCCGCTGCAGACCAACCTGCAGATCTGTTAATGCTGGGATTACAGGGTCCATAATCTGCTTTAATCTGCAGAATCAGGCTTTTAGCTCAATATCATGTGTGAACATGTGAGCTCCACAAAACACAGCCAGACTGAGTTCCAACTCGAGACCAGTGTTGGGTATAGTTACTTTGGAAAGTAGTTAATTAGGTTACAACGTTACTATCAAATAAAAGTAATCAGTTACGTTACGTTACCTCCTAATAAAAGTAACGCGTTAGAGTACTCCTGCGTTACCGAAAACTAAAAGCCGTTTTATCTTAACTGACGCAGACACACTTTAAATGCACCGAGACGTCCTGACAGTGAGTAACATCTGTCATCCAACCAAATTAACTCTGCAGGATAACAATAACAAGAAAGACAGTCAGTTATATGCCGCATAGCATTTTATTTACGAGTTTATTTCTTTTAAATCACAGAACATGTGATCAAAATTCAGGAGTTGCCTAACGTTTGGTACCCGGCCCAGGCAGCCGATATGATGCAGTTATGAAAGTGCATTAACGTGCGCTTAAGTAAACAAAATCTGAGGTAAACAGGTGGCAGAATCAGATCCATTTATAAATTAACGACCATTCAACGATCTAACAAAAATGCCGAAAAAAAACAAACAATAAAAAGGCTCACTGGCACACAGCAGACAAATATAGCTGAACTATGAAAATACTATTCAAGCATCACAGGCCTAAACTCACTTTACCTTCGTCCACTTACATTTACTCTTCAAAGTTGTGATTGAAACGTAGCAAAAGAAGACCAGCGGGATAGAGTGGATGTTTTTTTAAATTCGAAGTGGAATTTTCTGAGGTCGACAGAAGCTTTTCACCAACACAGAGAGTGCATTTTGGTGAATTAGAAATAATGTGCGGACTTCCACGATGAAAACGCTGACCTCTCTGCCATCTTGCCGGGGGTTCGAGACCCTCGCACACTCACAGGTAGGTCAGCACAGACGCATCACAGCGCTGACACATCCGCAGGTGGCACAGATCTGTCTGACAAAAAGCAGGCTGCAGTCGGGATTTTAACGGATTACTTTTTTTTTAAATAACGAAGTTGCTGATTACTGAACGCACAAAACTAACGCGTTACGTTACTCGTTACCTGATAAAAGTAATTAGAGTACTCTAACGCATTACTTTGTAACGCGTTACCCACAACACTGCTCGAGACGTGTTGAAGTTTCTTTGTGGTGTTTTAGGGCTGAAGTCGGAGAAAGTTCAGCTGGTGGCCTGCGGACGGAACCACACGCTCATCTGCACAGGTCAGAATCTGATCCTCAGCCCGCTTTGGATTCACTTCCACACAAACTCATTCAGCTCCTTCGTTTGCAGCGGAGGGAAAAGTGTACGCCAGCGGCGGGAACAGCGAGGGTCAGCTGGGCCTCGGAGACTTCGAGGAGAGGACGGCTTTCCAGAGAGTGGATTTCTTTGACTCGCACGGACCAATCAAGATGCTCGCTGCCGGCTCAAACACCTCCGCTGCTCTCACAGGTGACGCCAGTGCTGCCCGTGGTGGCGGCGTTTGGTTTATTTCAAACTCAAAGTGATGTGAATTTGCTTAAAACTTCAGGACCTGATAAAAATGTAGAAGTTTTGTAAGTTTAAACTGATCATTTTCAATAATCTTATTCAGTTTGGTTTTAAATTAGAAAGTTTTATATAGATGGAACATGTTCATTTATTTATTTTTAATGGAAGCTTAAATGTTAAAAACAATTAATGCACTTTTATTTCTATAAAAAAACTAGGTAATGTGGTAATTAAGAAAAACTCATGTTTTACATAAAGAAAGAAAAACAGAAACAAAAAGAAGAATGAGTTCTAAAGTGAATAAGAGACGATGTGAACGAGGCTGTTGTTCATTGGTGTGTTTCTGCAGCGAGCGGTAAACTGTTCATGTGGGGCGACAACACCGAGGGACAGATCGGTTCGGGGAATGAGAGCCAGGCCTCCTCGCCTCAGGAAATCAGCGTGGGACGGCCCATTAGCTGGGTGTCCTGTGGGTACTACCACTCTGCTTTAGTGACGGGTGAGCCGACACACAGCCGACACACAGCCGACACACAGCCGAGACACAGCCGACACACAGCCGACACACAGCCAACACACAAGCGACACACAGCCGAGACACAGGCGACACACAGCCGACACACAGCCGAGACACAGGCGACACACAGCCGAGACACAGGCGACACACAGGCGACACACAGCCGAGACACAGGCGACACACAGGCGACACACAGGCGACACACAGGCGACACACAGGCGACACACAGGCGACACACAGGCGACACACAGGCGACACACGGCCAAAACACGGCCGACACACGGCCGACACACGGCCGACACACAGCCGACACACAGGCGACACACAGCCGAGACACAGGCGACACACAGCCGACACACAGGCGACACACAGGCGACACACAGGCGACACACAGGCGACACACAGCCGACACACAGCCGACACACAGGCGACACACAGGCGACACACAGGCGACACACAGCCGACACACAGGCGACACACAGGCGACACACAGGCGACACACAGGCGACACACAGCCGAGACACAGGCGACACACAGCCGACACACAGCCGAGACACAGGCGACACACAGCCGACACACAGCCGAGACACAGGCGACACACAGGCGACACACAGCCGACACACAGGCGACACACAGGCGACACACAGGCGACACACAGGCGACACACAGGCGACACACAGCCGAGACACAGGCGACACACAGCCGACACACAGCCGAGACACAGGCGACACACAGCCGACACACAGCCGAGACACAGGCGACACACAGGCGACACACAGCCGAGACACAGGCGACACACAGCCGACACACAGCCGAGACACAGGCGACACACAGCCGACACACAGCCGAGACACAGGCGACACACAGGCGACACACAGCCGACACACAGGCGACACACAGGCGACACACAGGCGACACACAGCCGAGACACAGGCGACACACAGGCGACACACAGGCGACACACAGGCGACACACAGGCGACACACGGCCGACACACGGCCGACACACAGGCGACACACGGCCGACACACGGCCGACACACGGCCGACACACGGCCGACACACAGGCGACACACAGGCGACACACAGCCGACACACAGCCGACACACAGCCGACACACAGCCGACACACAGGCGACACACAGCCGACACACAGGCGACACACACCGACTGACAGAGTGAGTCTGCATCTGTGTGCAGGAGCTTGGAAACACCCTGAGACGTACATGTATACTTTTCAAAATGGTCATCTTCGGTGTAGAAATGTGTGAAATGTTCAGTCATCCTCTGACAAACAAAAGCAGCGACAGAAATACGAGAAGAAGACATGAAATGTGGTTAAACTTCACTTGTATTTGACTCGATGAAATGCTGCACCTGTTCATGCATTTCGGTTTATCGGCGCTGTTTGTCCCATCTGTGTCGCAGAGGACGGCGCTCTGTACACGTTCGGCGAGCGGGACAGCGGTAAGCTGGGTCTGGGCACCGAGCAGCTGTCTGGACATCGAGTGCCTCAGCGGGTGAAGAGCATCAAGGAGCCGGTGCGGCAGGTGGCCTGCGGGGGCGGTCACACGGTGGCGCTGACAGGTAAACAACAAACACAACGTCTGCTGGTACAAGTGACAGGTTTCAGGCTGTATTCACCGAGTCCTGCAGCTCAAACTTCATTTAACTACCAGGTGTAGCTACCAGGTGTAACTACCAGGTGGTGTAACTGCCAGGTGTAACTATCAGGTGTAACGACCAGGTGTAACGACCAGGTGTAGCTACCAGGTGTAACTACCAGGTGGTGTAACTACCAGGTGGTGTAACTACCAGGTGGTGTAACGACCAGGTGTAGCTACCAGGAGTAGCTACCAGGAGTTGCGACCAGGTGTAACTACCAGGTGGTGTAACTACCAGGTGTAACTACCAGGTGTAGCTACCAGGTGTAACGACCAAGGGTAACTACCAGGTGTAACGACCAGGTGTAGCTACCAGGTGTAGCTACCAGGTGTAGCTACCAGGTGTAGCTACCTGGTGTTGGTCCAAGGTGTAGCTACCAGGTGTAACTACCAGGTGTTGGTCCAAGGTGTAGCTACCAGGTGTAACTACCAGGTGTAGCTACCAGGTGTAACGACCAAGGGTAACGACCAGGTGTAACAACCAGGTGTAACTACCAGGTGTAGCTACCAGGTGTAGCTACCAGGTGTAACAACCAGGTGTAACTACCAGGTGTAGCTACCAGGTGTAACTACCAGGTGTAACTACCAGGTGTAACTACCAGGTGTAACTACCAGGTGTAGCTACCAGGTGTAGCTACCAGGTGTAACTAGCAGGTGTAACTAGCAGGTGTAACTACCAGGTGTAGCTACCAGGTGTAGCTACCAGGTGTAACTACCAGGTGTAGCTACCAGGTGTAACTACCAGGTGTAGCTACCAGGTGTAGCTACCAGGTGTAACTACCAGGTGTAACTACCAGGTGTAGCTACCAGGTGTAACTACCAGGTGTAACTACCAGGTGTAGCTACCAGGTGTAGCTACCAGGTGTAGCTACCAGGTGTAACTACCAGGTGTAACTAGCAGGTGTAGCTACCAGGTGTAGCTACCAGGTGTAACTACCAGGTGTAGCTACCAGGTGTAACTACCAGGTGTAACTAGCAGGTGTAGCTACCAGGTGTAGCTACCAGGTGTAGCTACCAGGTGTAGCTACCAGGTGTAACTAGCAGGTGTAACTAGCAGGTGTAACTACCAGGTGTAGCTACCAGGTGTAGCTACCAGGTGTAACTACCAGGTGTAACTACCAGGTGTAACTACCAGGTGTTGGTCCAAGGTGTAACTACCAGGTGTAACTAGCAGGTGTAACTAGCAGGTGTAGCTACCAGGTGTAGCTACCAGGTGTAACTACCAGGTGTTGGTTCAAGGTGTAGCTACCAGGTGTAACTACCAGGTGTAGCTACCAGGTGTAACAACCAGGTGTAACTACCAGGTGTAGCTACCAGGTGTAACTACCAGGTGTTGGTCCAAGGTGTAGCTACCAGGTGTAACTACCAGGTGTAACTACCAGGTGTTGGTCCAAGGTGTAGCTACCAGGTGTAACTACCAGGTGTAGCTACCAGGTGTAACGACCAGGTGTAACAACCAGGTGTAACTACCAGGTGTAGCTACCAGGTGTAGTTACCAGGTGTAGCTACCAGGTGTAGCTACCAGGTGTAACAACCAGGTGTAACTACCAGGTGTAGCTACCAGGTGTAGCTACCAGGTGTAGCGACCAGATAAAGAAATAATAAATAAATTGTTGGTCTTCTTCTTCTCTTTCAGAGGACGACATGTTCACATTCGGACTCGGCCAGTTCGGACAGCTCGGTCACGGCACCTTCATCTTCGAGTCTCGCCTGCCGCGTTTAGTCGAGCACTTCAAGAAGGGGCGAGTGTGCCGGGTTTCCTGTGGGGAAAACCACACGGCCGTCATCACAGGTGAGCACCGCCCGGTTGGCACCGCCCGGTTGACACCGCCCGGTTCAGACCACCCGGTTGGCTCCGCCCGGTTGGCACCACCCGGTTCACAGCTCCGCCCTCCCCTGCTGTGGTCACTGAAAACCTGAATCTTTCCTCAGACGGCGGGCTTCTCTACACGTTTGGCGATGGCCGACACGGGAAACTGGGCCTGGGAGAAGAGAACTTCACCAACCAGTTCAAGCCCACGCTGTGTCCGCGCTTCCTGAAGTACGACGTGCAAGCGGTAGGTGTCTCACGCAGCCGGGTTCGTGCGTTCGCTGTCAGTTTGTCACGTCTCTCTTCATTTAAATCGTTTTTGTTTTCTCAAGTCGACGTGCGGCGGCTGCCACATGGTGGTGCTGGCCCGGCCGAGGGGTCCAGAACGCGCCGACGTGACTCTGGAGGACGGCGATGTGACGGAGGACTTTCTGGAGAAACCCTACGTGGAGCTGCTGGGTGGCACCAACGACTCCTCCACCCTGCAGAGGAGCCTCTCTGCTCGGGTTCGGAGGAGGGAGAGGGTGGGTGCTGCTGCTTCTGGTTAATCCAGGCGCGGTTCTGGGCTGATGAACGCTGTGTTCCCCCCTTCAGGAGCGATCTCCAGACCAGTTTGGCGACATGTTCCGCACGCTGCCCGCCATGGGGCCTGGCTTCCTCCAGCCGCCGCTTCCCGTTTCCAGCCAGACGATCCCACCCAGGCTGCCTCCACCTGAGCTGAGCCACAGAAAGGTGCTGAACGGCACTCACTCAGGGTCAACCCAGGGTACCTACCTCACCTCCGCCTCCTCGTGCTCCGACAGAGAAGCAGATTTGTGTTTTTAGATTAATTTTCTCGCCTGCCACTCGGGCTGTCGGGAGGTTTGTTTCCAGTTTACCGTGTTGCAGGATGTAGCTGTAAATAAGTCCTGTGTTTTCCCATCAATCGTCCTCGAATAAGACATTGGCTGTGTTCCAAACCGCATACTTCTCCTACTACTCATACTAACTTTTTGAGTTAGTATGCGAGTTTGAGTAAGCGAGAAGTTCCCGGATGCATACTAGACTCTCTGAAATGTTGGGTATGCATCATGAGGTTACTACTCATACTCAAACTACCCAAGATGCAACGTAACGTGACGTCGCCGATCGTCATTTCCTGTCAAAACAGCAGTTTCAAGCTAGCTACAACGAGGGTAGGTTCACTTCCTGTTTTCAAAACAAAAGCACCAATTGTATGGTAATGGCTTTCCCTATGATAAAAGGCAACGGGTATTTTATTTTGTGAAAATAACAGGAAGTGCGTTGCTCACTGCGGCTAGCTTTAGTAGCGCCGAATTCGTGGGAACAAAATTGTAAACAGCCGGTATTTTGTCAGGTTTTCAACACGTTGGGGATCTAAACGACTACTTTCTCACCTGAAAATGTTTCAAATGTTGCTAAAGTTTACAGAGTTTAGAGCTTAAGAGAAATCAGCTTCAGGCCGGCTGAATTTTTTTTTTTGGCTCCGGCAGGAGCGAAATGCATTGTTGGTAAACGCTCTGCATACTGTCTGATCGATGAGTATGCAGTATGGAAGTATGTAGTATGAAGTATGTGGTTTGGAACACAGCCATTGAAGCGTTCTTGAACTTCCTTATTTTGCTGTCCTGTGACTGGTGAGTGCTGAGCACGGCGGAGTGATGCTGTGCTGTGTTTTCAGAGCAGGCAGACGGCGAGGCAGACGGCGCTGTGGAGAGCCTAACTGACACGGACAGCGTCAGAGGCCTGGGAGAAACCACAGACTTCCTCAACATGGTAACAGATCCCTGAGAGGATCCCAAACATTCCTGCTGTGACACGTCGGAGTGAGAAAATGTAGATTTTCCAGCTCATTGGCTGTTTGTTGTTTGTTTTTTCCTTCCTGAAGACACACATGATGAAGATGGACGCCGGCGATAAAACACTCACCCTGTCTCCGCTGCAGAAGGTAACTCTACTCTGAGCTGTACATTTAGATCCGTCAGGTATCTCCCTCCACCTCCTCTTTTAGGTCTTTCAGCTTCATCAGGCTGGTGTCCGAGGTCGTTTCTGGTTTCTTCTTTGTCCAGTAAAAAACTTTAAAAAGTCAGATTTAACATGCAGTTACTGGGCGGCCCGATTCCAGGAACTAAATTTGTGATAATGATTAATGAATCAGGCTTTATCCTTTCTGCTGATCACACCAGTGATGAGCCTCAGTGGGTTCCTGGGACATGTGAGGCCCCTGTCCACTGGCCGTGGTTAGAAAATGTGACTTTCACATGGAAATCTAAACATTTGAGAGTCTTGAACCAGCAAATGGCCTCAGCTCTGATCTCAGAGCCCGTGTCTGCTCCCACAGGTCGGCTTTTCTTCGTTTAGTTTCTTCTACCTTTCCTGATTCCCATGGTGACAGTTTCTGCCAACGTGATTGGCTGCCTGACAAAGCAGCTGTGATGTCACCAGCGCCTTTGGGAAACATTGGCTGTGTTCGAAACTGCATACTGCATACTACATATTGCATACTACATACTGCATACTACATACTGCATACTACATACTACATACTACATACTGTATACTGCATACTGCATACTACATACTGCATACTACATACTGCATACTGCATACTGCATACTACATATTGCATACTACATACTGCATACTACATACTACATACTACATACTGTATACTGCATACTGCATACTACATACTGCATACTACATACTGCATACTGCATACTACATACTGCATACTGCATACTGCATACTACATACTACATACTACATACTGCATACTACATACTGCATACTACATACTGCATACTGCATACTACATACTACATACTGCATACTGCATACTACATACTGCATACTACATACTGTATACTGCATACTGCATACTACATACTGCATACTACATACTACATACTGCATACTGCATACTACATACTACATACTGTATACTGCATACTACATACTGCATACTACATACTGCATACTGCATACTGCATACTACATACTGCATACTACATACTGCATACTACATACTGCATACTGCATACTACATACTACATACTGCATACTACATACTGCATACTACATACTGCATACTGCACACTGCATACTACATACTGCATACTACATACTACATACTGCATACTACATACTGCATACTACATACTGCATACTGCATACTATATACTGCATACTACATACTGCATACTACATACTACATACTACACACTGCGTACTACATACTGCATACTACATACTACACACTGCATACTGCATACTACATACTGCATACTACATACTGCATACTACATACTGCATACTACATACTACATACTACACACTGCATACTGCATACTACATATACATACTGCATACTGCATACTATATACTGCATACTACATACTGCATACTGCATACTACATACTACATACTACACACTGCGTACTACATACTACATACTGCATACTACATACTGCATACTATATACTGCATACTACATACTGCATACTGCATACTGCATACTACATACTACATACTACACACTGCGTACTACATACTATATACTGCATACTAATACTGATTTCTCTTAAGCTCTAAACTCTGTAAACTTTAGCAACATTTGAAACATTTTCAGGCGAGAAAGTAGTCGTTTAGATCCCCTACGCGTTGAAAACCTGACAAAATACCGGCTATTTACAATTTTGTTCCCACGAATTCAGCGCTTTGTTTTGAAAACAGGAAGTGAACCTACCCTCGTTGTAGCTAGCTTGAAACTGCCGTTTTGACAGGAAATGACGATCGGCGACGTCACGTTACGTTGCATCTTGGGTAGTTTGAGTATGAGTAGTAACCTCATGATGCATACCCAACATTTCGGAGAATCTAGTATGCATCCGGGAACTTAAAAAAAGTTAAAGTTAGTAGGAGTAGTAGGAGTAGTAGGAGTAGTATGCGGTTACGAACACAGCCATTATAAGATTTTCAGCTCTCTGCGCTCAGGGCGACTGCACAAAAAACTCGGAGCGCTTTTTCCCCCCGAGGTGGTCGCATACGGCAGCATAAGTTCTCTTCTGATTGGAAGAAATTTAAAAAAGAGATGGGAATGATGTGGACGTTCCTGAGAAAAACCACTGAATATGAGAAAAGGCCGCTGCAGCTAACACATGAGACAGTTTGAATATAAAGCATTACTTTCTTCCCTGGTGTTATAAATCTCCCTGTTTTTAACGAGCTGACGCCACCCTGATGAATCAGACCTGATTTTCCTCTTTCTGTGTTCTGCATGTCCCTTTTTCTTTCTAATGCACGCCTCTCTTTCATCTTCTTCTTGCTTTCCCGCGCCGACGATAGAGGAAGGGTAAGCATGCGAATGTAAAAGAGCAGAGCGAAAGAGGGGGGAAAAAGCTCTCGAAGCAGAGCAGTTTCTCCTCGACGTCTCCGTCTGGTAAGAGCGACGCCGTCTCTCCTCGCCGGGCGCTGCCCACAGAGCTCCTGCGGAGCGGCAGCGCTCGCTCTCCGTTCTCCCGGAGCCCGCACGGACAGAATAAAGAGAACCTGATCATGGCTGCGGAGGAGCTGCAGAGGAGGCCCGGTAAGGACAAACCTCCCGGTGTCGACGACATCAGGAAGGCGGCGTCCAAACGGCGTCCCACAGCAGCTCAGGGCAGAAGCCAGCTGATAGGCGTCAGCAGGAAAGCAGCAGCAGACTGGAAACAGAGTCCAGAAACCAGGGCGCCGGTTCCCAGCGTCAGCCCCGAAGCTGGAGGGGCGAAAGTTAAGCAGCCGAAGCCTCGGCCTGTGAGGGTGAAAAGCAAGCCGGCATCAGCTCAAAGTCAGCGTTCAAGTGACCGCAGTCAGGTGGACTCTGACTCTGAGAGTATGGCGAGCTGTCGGCCGGCTCCAGAGAGGAAAAGGAGCCCAGAACCTGAAGAGAATGCTGAGGGGTCTAAAGAATCCATGAATGAGATCAACAGAAAAGAGTCGAAAGGGAAGAGCAGGGACCTCCGTCTGCTCGCTGGAGCTGCGTCGCTCGCAGCGGGAACGGTTTTAATCCACCAAATGGCCACAAGGAGCCGCTCGAGCTCCCCGTCGCCATCAGAGAGCAGCCGCGGCGGCGTCGGCGTCCCTCAGGACACCGGGACCAAATCAGGGAGCGAGGAGTCTGAGTCGCACGCCGCAGATTTCAGCAACAAATCCGTGGTCAGCATCAACATCATTCCTGCAGCCGAGAGTCCTGAAGAGAGAAGAAGAAGTCGGGACGAAGAGGACACGAGTCAGGACGAAGAGGAGGATCACACGGACTCTGCTGCAGCCAAGGATGAAGAGGAGGAGGAGGAGGAAGGCCAGAAAAACAGGCCAGACATCAGCGAGGAGGAGGAGGATGCTAGTCACAGTACGACTAAAGCAACAGAAGAAGAAGAAAGAGAAGACAGCGACACTCTTCAACCAGAAGATGGGCCTCAAACTGACGAAGATGAGGAAGAGAGCAGGGAAAAGGACAAAGATGAGAGTAGTGCTGAGGAAGAGGAGGAGGAAGAGGAGGAAGAGAAAGCCAGTGGGGCGACAGAGAGTGAAAATGATGCCGAAGGAAAAGAAAGCAAGTATGGAGATGTAGAGGAAGAGGAGGATGAGGAAGGGTCAGGTCAGGAGACGGAGAGCAAAGAAGCAACGACTGAAAACGAGGAGGAAGAGGAAGAACTGGAGAGCAAAGGAGAGGAAGAAGAGGAAGAACTGGAGAGCAAAGGTGAGGAAGAAGAGGAAGAACTGGAGAGCAAAGGAGAGGAAGAAGAGGAAGAACTGGAGAGCAAAGGAGAGGAAGAAGAGGAAGAACTGGAGAGCAAAGGAGAGGAAGAAGAGGAAGAACTGGAGAGCAAAGGAGAGGAAGAAGAGGAAGAACTGGAGAGCAAAGGAGAGGAAGAAGAGGAAGAACTGGAGAGCAAAGGAGAGGAAGAAGAGGAAGAACTGGAGAGCGAAGGAGAGGAAGAAGAGGAAGGTGAAAGTGAGACTTTGAAGTCTTCAGAGGAGAAAGGAGAGAGTGAGGTCAATAGTGAAACAGAAGAAGAGGAGGAGGAGAATGAAGAAGCCGGGGATGAAGAAAGCGAAGAAAAAGAGGAGGATGAAGAAAGTGAAGAGGAAAAGGAAGAAGAGGACGAGGAGGAAGAAGAGGAAGAAAGTGAAGGGGAAAAGGAAGAAGAGGAGGAGGAGGAGGAGGAAGAAGAGGAAGAAAGTGAAGGGGAAAAGGAAGAAGAGGAGGAGGAAGAGGAAGAAAGTGAAGGGGAAAAGGAAGAAGAGGAGGAGGAGGAGGAGGAAGAAGAGGAAGAAAGTGAAGGGGAAAAGGAAGAAGAGGAGGAGGAAGAGGAAGAAAGTGAAGGGGAAAAGGAAGAAGAGGAGGAGGAGGAAGAGGAAGAAAGTGAAGGGGAAAAGGAAGAAGAGGAGGAGGAGGAAGAGGAAGAAAGTGAAGGGGAAAAGCAAGATGAAGAAGAAGAGGAGGAAAGTGAAGGGGAAAAGGAAGAAGACACGCAGGAAAGCGACAATGAAGAGGACGAGGAAGAAGAGGAGGAGGAAGAGGTCGTGAAAAAGAAAAAGTCTTCAGAAGCAAAAGGTCAGGGAGTTAAATCTGCAGCTGGAGACAAACGGAGGTCAGGACGTAAAGGTCCGGCAGCAGGCGAGGAAGAGGAGTTCTGGGACGAAGTTTTACCCCGATACCTGAATCTGAAGTAACAGGCGAGGAAGAGGAGTTCTGGGGCCATGTTTTACCCCTGATACCTGAATCTGAAGTAACATGTGAGGAAGAGGAGTTCTGGGGCCATGTTTTACCCCTGATACCTGAATCTGAAGTAACAGGCGAGGAAGAGGAGTTCTGGGGCCATGTTTTACCCCTGATACCTGAATCTGAAGTAACAGGCGAGGGAGAGGAGTTCTGGGGCCATGTTTTACCCCTGATACCTGAATCTGAAGTAACAGGCGAGGGAGAGGAGTTCTGGGGCCATGTTTTACCCCTGATACCTGAATCTGAAGTAACATGTGAGGAAGAGGAGTTCTGGGGCCATGTTTTACCCCTGATACCTGAATCTGAAGTAACAGGCGAGGAAGAGGAGTTCTGGGGCCATGTTTTACCCCTGATACCTGAATCTGAAGTAACATGTGAGGAAGAGGAGTTCTGGGGCCATGTTTTACCCCTGATACCTGAATCTGAAGTAACAGGCGAGGAAGAGGAGTTCTGGGGCCATATTTTACCCCTGATACGTGAATCTGAAGTAACAGGCGAGGAAGAGGAGTTCTGGGGCCATGTTTTACCCCTGATACCTGAATCTGAAGTAACAGGCGAGGAAGAGGAGTTCTGGGGCCATGTTTTACCCCTGATACGTGAATCTGAAGTAACAGGCGAGGAAGAGGAGTTCTGGGGCCATGTTTTACCCCTGATACCTGAATCTGAAGTAACAGGCGAGGAAGAGGAGTTCTGGGGCCATGTTTTACCCCTGATACCTGAATCTGAAGTAACAGGCGAGGGAGAGGAGTTCTGGGGCCATGTTTTACCCCTGATACCTGAATCTGAAGTAACATGTGAGGAAGAGGAGTTCTGGGGCCATGTTTTACCCCTGATACCTGAATCTGAAGTAACATGTGAGGAAGAGGAGTTCTGGGGCCATGTTTTACCCCTGATACCTGAATCTGAAGTAACAGGCGAGGAAGAGGAGTTCTGGGGCCATATTTTACCCCTGATACGTGAATCTGAAGTAACAGGCGAGGAAGAGGAGTTCTGGGGCCATGTTTTACCCCTGATACCTGAATCTGAAGTAACAGGTGAGGAAGAGGAGTTCTGGGGCCATGTTTTCTGATTCTCAGGCAGCCTTCCGGAGTCTTCCTCACACATTTAAAGACTTTGATTCGCACATCTGTGTTTTTATTTGAATTTTCTACACTTCCAGTCCGAAGGAAGTTTGCCTGGTGAAAAGTGTCACCACATTTTAAGTCGGGTTTAAGTCACAAAAGTTCTAATTTTAAACTAATTTGAAGCAACAACATGCACCGGTGTTTTATTCACACATTTATTTGGGATATTTGAAAGGTTTTCAGTGCTTATTATTGTTGTATTACTTCTTTATCTGCTGTTTTTTCACTTGTCTTTTCACTCATTTGTGTGCTTCTTTGATCTCCTGCCCAAAGTTTTCAGTGTTTTTAATCCTGTAACTGTCACTGTGCCTCTTTTCTTTCATGTTCACCTCACAGTTTCAATAGTAACATTCATTTAACATGTCAGTGTGTGTTATCTGTCTTTACTTTCAGTCAGGGACTTAAACTTTTATTCTTCACACATTCTGCCTTAATTTTGGGAAAATTAAAAGATGGATAGTTTAATTATATAAACTAAAGTTATTATATGCAGCCTCTTGTTTCAGTTCTTATTTGGGTTTGTAATAAATGATTGTGTTTTATCTACCTTAAGCGGTTTTTGAGTTTTTGTTTCCCCAGTGTTTCCCCAGTGTTTCCCCAGTGTTTCCCCTGTGTTTCCCCTGTGTTTCCCCTGTGTTTCCCCTGTGTTTCCCCTGTGTTTCCCCATTATCATTTCATCATTATCCTGATGAAATGCACTGAATTTGCCGATTCATTGTTCTTCAGGAAGCTTGAAGTCGGGGGTTTTGGTCTAAAATGAGCGAGCTAACCATCTCACGGGCATGCAAACACCTCCAACAGCCCAGTTGGCAGAGATAAGTGCTTGCAGATGCTATTAGCTGCATAGCTAACGATACAAACCCTTTATTGTGGTAACAAGCTATGTAACTATACTGTACATACAGGAAAGCAACACAATTATAGAGCGTTAAATTACTTACTCTCGGGAATGAGATCCTTCCCCGAGTGAGGGTCGAATGGAGCAGGAGGTTGACAGGCGGATAGGTGTGATGGAGCAGGGAAACATCCAAAACCTGCAGGACGTCGGCCCTCGAGGACCGGATTTGGGTAGCCCTGGTTTATAGGGATGGGAATCGAAAACCAGTTCCTGTTGAGAACCGGTTCCCAGTGTTTCAATTCCTTGTAATCGTTTGGCAATTTTGCAAACGATTCCCTTATCGATTCCAGTGGGCGCGAATGATGTCACCACGTAACGTTGCGTGGCGAGTCCAGTGCAGCCAGCAGCCAACAGTAAACATGGCGCCCAAGCGGTACAAACGCTCGAAAGTTTGGTTCCACATCCCTGAAAAAGACGACAACAGGGCAACTTGCAAAGTGAATATTTCACCAAAGGGAGGAAATACTACCAACATGCAATAACTATGAATGAATGATTAACGTCGGTGAATCTGAACCCAGCAACGTTAGCAACGTTAGCAACGTTAGCATGTCCTCGGCTAAACTAAACAAAGTTGATGCTAATCGACCGGTTTGTTGTCCTTTTTCTCCAAATGAGAATCGATAAGGGAACCGATAAAGAACCGAATCATTACGCAGAATCGAAAACGGAATTGGAATCGTAAAAATCTTATCAATTCCCATCCCTAATGGTTCAGGTCTATCGTCATTTTTAGCCACTGGGGGACCGCAGGCAGGCTAGGGGAACTCATATTAACGTTAGACAACCTTATAAAGTGAAAATTTCATGCCATGGCTCCTTTAAATGATTAATTAATCGCCTGGCCCCAAAGGAAAACATTCCTGATTCTCAGTTTCAGCAGCACAGACCCAAACTTCTCAGTAACTGTTGATAGGAATGTGAAATGCTGTGAAAAAGCAACATTTTGATGGATTTGTGGTGTTATGGTCATTTCTAATGTATCCTCACGATACAAGCCATCCAGTTCCTCACCACCCAGCACCTGAGATTGTTTGCATTTGGTGATGTCGGCTACAGTTCCCGTAACACTTCTGGGCTGCTTGTAGTTTTTCTACATCTTTATTTTCCTGAACACCAGACAGTTGAACAGTTAGCACACTTGCTAAATTCAGTGGTTTGTCATCTGCATGCATCTTTGTATCCACAAGAGAAAGATCAATTCATGAAAATATCGGTGGTCCTTAACGCCTCCCTCGTGGTAAACGTTGAAGATTGCAAAGTTCTGATTGGAAGTTAGTACATTTTTGTGGCTGTTATTGTAGGTTTTGATTAAACTAAGAGGGATAAATTCTGCTTTTTGATCTTCAAATGTCAGAAAAACAATAAATCTCAACTGTAAGATCGTCCCAGAACCAAAGATTGGGTCTTTAAACGTCTTGATTTTCCCAAAATGGGAACAAATCGGCAGCAATCGGAGTCTTCTGGGTCGATAGAAGAAAGTCTGTCCCTGAAAAGTCTTCTGTGAGGAACTTTTCCTGCAATGTGCTGCCGCTGCTCCAGGATTTCTTTGTTTGATTTGGCTCTTTCCGGATCAGGTTTGACACATTTTCTTCCTCCTGTAGCGTCGTCTTTGTGCTTATCACCCATTATCCCCTGCTGTAGTTTGGAGAATCTCAGCTCATTTACCCTTTTTTTGTGCTTTTCCTGTCTGAGTTTTAAGTGTAACGCTCCTTTTTTACCAAACTTTAATTCACCCAAACCCTTCTTAATCCTTGTAAAGTGACTCTGAAGATGCTTTTCGTTTCGTGTATGGATGTCAGGACATGGTGGAGACATGGAGAAAAGATGATGAAGAGGGAAAAGAGGAGGAGAACGACGACGATGTAGAAGAGGAGGAGATCGACGACGATGTAGAAGAGGAGGAGATCGACTCGTCGGCAGAGGAGGACGCTCCTGTAAATGTGCTGAGTTAAACATCTGGTTTGTTCTGTGAAAGGCAGCATCGTGTCGGCACTAACGTGGAACATGTGGTCTCCCCTGTAGCCGGAAGAGCTGAAAGAAGAGTCTGCACCTGATGGGGAGCAGAGAGGTGAGTTAAAGCAGAATCAAACGCATCTGATGCTCAGAAACTGGAGGCGGGATTATTCACAGAGACAGTGGGAATCATCCTGTCAGCAGCAGCTGACATCAGGGAGCGGGCGGACACGACGGGCCGAGGACAGACGGAGGGCGGCACTAAGCCGGCCAATGGGGAAGCAGACGGCAACTCCCGGAGCCAATCAGGCTCCAGCAAGAAGGTACCGCCACTTTTAAAATGCCAGTGATGCTTTTTTTGATCTCCAGATTGCATCATGGGACTAGAAAGTTTATTCACGAGTGTTGGTGAATAGGTTTAATTGACCTCACTCACGGTTTGATTTCTATTCAATAATAAACCAAATCCACTTACAGTTTTACAAGCAAAAACCTTGTCAAATAAAATGACATGATAAAATGGGATCATCACAAACACTTTTATTAGACATGTGTATGTAAACGTGCCTGGGAACGCCTCGAGGTCCCCCAGAAGAGCTGGAGTATTCAGAAGAGTATACAGAAGAGTTCAAGTATTTAAAACATTACAACAATACATGCCCAGTAATATTGTTGTAATGTTTTAAATACTTGAACGCAGTTTTTCTAGAGAAGATTATTGTTTTGTATATGGGATTATCGTCCATTGACTCTTTTGGGCTTTCACATGCGCGAGCCTACAACCAGCCGGTGAGTTACATGCTGTTTATAAAGTTGTTTTGTAACGTCCCCATGCCAGTAATGTGAGAACCATGCATATGGTTTTGATGGTGAGGCTTGTGACTTTATTGTCGGATGGTTTATAAAGTGGTGTGACGTTTCTGCAGTGTGCAAGTTGTTGTTTTACGTGGAAGGTTTAGCTTTTGCCCCTAGCCACCACATATTAGCCTCGCATGACAGGGTGTGCGAACAGCGCGATCTCCACACAGGGAGCGCAGATTTGCACCAGTCTGTGTCCTACTGTCAGTATGACAACCTCTAGCAATGGGATTACGCTTCAAATGCCCCGGAGTTCCACTTTAAAGGAGAATTTTGTGGCTTTGATTGTGAAGCATTGTCACCACAAGGGGGCAGAGTTTTACCAACTTTTCCCTTCTGATTCCAGATCTAAGGTTCATTATTCCTCTTTTCCTTTTGCATTTGAAAACATGGGAAAGAAAAGGCCCGTCCTTGTGGTGGATCATCATGCCTCCTTTCTTTGCTCGTTCTATCGTCTGTGAACACAGAAGTCTAGTTAAGCCATAGAATTTAGATTTATTTCATAGTATTTGCTTAGTTTGTGGTTGATAATTAGCATTTTTGTTTAATTTGAGTTGTTTAGGATTTTTTGTTTGTGGAAGTGGGCGTTTCACACATAGATACTTGGGTTTTAGGGAGCTCGGGGGCCACTTGGGTGGTCACATGTTTTTTTTTTACCAGTTCGCAGTTTTCAGTTGTCGGTTCGTCAATCAGTGGGAGAACAGCAGAGGCAGGAAGGGATCTGGTAAAGCTGTCATGTTCTGTTTTGCCTGCAAAGTCGGAATAAAACCCACGATGAACTACATTTTGACATTTTTGGACCTTCTTATTCCGTAAACCAGAAACCCTGAAGTGCCTCAAGTGACTATTTGAGTTTAATTTTAGTTTGATAACCTTTAAGTCAAAAGTTTTTTATTTTTTTTTATTTTATTATTATTTTCATAGACAAATAGCCACTACAGTTGTGATGTTTCATCTGACGAGTGGACAGATGACCATCGTGCTTTAACCCCTTAACGTCTGAATTTATATAGCTGTGTATAAAAAAATGTTTTGTGTGTGTTTTAGCCTTTAAGTAGATGATAAATAATGCTGAGATTATTAATTTCACTTTCGCACAAAAAATAAATAGAATTTTTGGCATTGGGGGAATAAAGATGCTATCTCAGCTGGTTGATTGAGTCAAAGGTTTGTAGCATATATGCGACAATAGGCGTTAAGGGGTTAAAAGTATTTACAACAAGGGCCGCATACCACAAAATCTAAAGACTGAATTTAGATTTTAAAGGGATAAAAGACAGCTGAGAAAAGGCCCAGATTTAGAATGAACTGCAGGAATCAGTCAGGAAAATGTCTCCTCTGTCCCCAGCTCTCCCTCTTCAGACGGCTGTCCTCCTCCAGGTCGAAGCAGCCCAACGACGCCCCGGCCGAGGGCTCTGCCGGCGGGGACGGAGCCGGCCAGGGGGAGCCCCCGCCTCTGGGCGCTGGGAGTCAGCAGCAGCCTGGATCCAGAGGGCCCCGTTCTGGAGCCTGCAGTGTGCTGTGAGCCCGGGAACCGGACCCTCAGGCGGACTCGTTTTGTGCAAAGGTCTGAGTGGCGTGAGAGCAGCCGGAAGCACTCACTGCTCATCATGTCGGCTGAACTGACTCCAGGTGTTCAATAAAAAGCTGGACCGCTGCTTGCTTTAAGGCGGTGGAGCAGCGGGGGAGTCTGAAAAGCTTTTATTTTCCCGTTGTTATCCGTGCACTTTCTGCTGAGACTTCACCATCTGCCTGTAGAGATCACATACGAGTGAAAAACAAGCAGTTTGACCTAAGTTACGACCGGGACCCATTTTCAGTCCTTTATTAATCAGACCTGAGCCGCAGGGCAACTATTCAGAGACTCAGAAGGAGAAAAAATGGTGATAAAGTTCTTCCAAAGATCACTGATCAATGTTACAGAGACAAAGCCGAGATGATCTGATCCAGTTATATGTTTAATCCACAAAAACATTAAAAGTAGCCGCTCTGTCCACTTTAAAGGGACAGTTCGCTTCTTCTGACATGAAGCTGTGTAACATCCCATATCAGCAACATCATTTCTGAACATCTTCTTCCCCCCTGCTGCGTCCTGTGAGCAGAGTTCCAGCCTCGTTTTGGTGTTGATGAAGGTAGTCCGGCTAGTTGGCTGGGGTTTAAAAAATAAAGCGTTTTGCTTCTCAAAACAATATGCGTTCAACAGAGTAAAACATTTGCATCACAAAATTGTTCTCCAGGAAAAAGTCAGACCTCACAATCTCTTGGCCCTATTTTCTCTCCCTTCGTATCACTGCCTGCTGCCGCCTGCCGACAGCCGCGCCTGTTACGCTGTTTGCTGCTCGGTCTGCACTTCGGTCTGCATTTTACTGAGTTTTATGTGGATAAAATGACAGAAAAACATGAAAAAGATCCGACTGAAAGACATTTTACTGAGTTTTATGTGGATAAAATGACAGAAAAACATGAAAAAGATCCGACTGAAAGACATTTTACTGAGTTTTATGTGGATAAAATGACAGAAAAACGTGAAAAAGATCCGACTGAAGACATTTTACTGAGTTTTATGTGGATAAAATGACAGAAAAACGTGAAAAAGATCCGACTGAAGACATTTTATTGAGTTTTATGTGGATAAAATGACAGAAAAACATGAAAAAGATCCGACTGAAGACATTTTACTGAGTTTTATGTGGATAAAATGACAGAAAAACATGAAAAAGATCCGACTGAAGACATTTTACTGAGTTTTATGTGGATAAAAGGACAGAAAAACATGAAAAAGATCCGACTGAAGACATTTTACTGAGTTTTATGTGGATAAAATGACAGAAAAACGTGAAAAAGATCCGACTGAAAGACATTTTACTGAGTTTTATGTGGATAAAATGACAGAAAAACATGAAAAAGATCCGACTGAAAGACATTTTACTGAGTTTTATGTGGATAAAATGACAGAAAAACATGAAAAAGATCCGACTGAAGACATTTTACTGAGTTTTATGTGGACAAAATGACAGAAAACGCAAATGTATTACTCTTTTGAACGCATATTGTTTTCAGAAGCAAAACGCTTTATTTTTTAAACCCCAGCCAACTAGCTGGACTACCTTCATCAACACCAAAACGAGGCTGGAACTCTGCTCACAGGACGCAGCAGGGGGTAAGAAGATGTTCAGAAATGATGTTGCTGATATGGGATGTTACACAGCTTCATGTCAAAAGAGACGAACTATCCCTTTAAGGAGACGACACCACTTAGACTTTAAGATTTAAAGTGTTTCCTTTCAAAAGAGACCCAGATCGAGCATTTCCTCCAATCAGCCGACCATCAGCTCCCAGTTCAACGTTGGAAACCGCTCCACATTCTTACCAGTTCAGTCCACAGCTCAGTTCCTTCAGAGCTAATCTGAGCCCGATAGAATAAAGTCACTAAGAGAGAAAAACTTCACTAAAACATTCAGCCGTGAGCAGAAAATCAGCTGATGTTGAGCCGATCTGTGGTCAACCTCGAGCAATTAGTCCAAAAAAAGGATTATATTCTTTTATATGTAAAATAATTCAAAGGGAAGAATTATCCCAAAGCCGAAAGTCGGCTTTAGAAAACCTGTAAATTTTAGCTGAAAACAGACGGATTTATTAATCATAACTGCTGAGGAACAACATGTCTGAACTGAGGAGAAGGTTCTCTGTAAATCATGTGGAATGTCCCTTTAAGATGCCTGTTTTTTATCTTTTATCTTGAGCCACCAGGGAGCTTTAAATCCTCCATGACCAGCTGAGTGCTTTTACTTTAAATGTTCTGTGTTTTCCAGCAGCTGAGCCTCAACCTGTGTGTGTGTGTGTGTGTGTGTGTGTGTGTTGTGTAACCGTGTGGATGCTTATTTATTGTGACGTGGTCCCGGAGCACATTTGCACTTTTGAAGTTTTCTATCCTGACATGATGAATCCTGTTTAAACTGAGATAAAATAAAGAGTTTTGATATGAACCCGGACGTGAATCGTTGTTTTTTTTTTTTTACTCCTCAGAAGAGCATGAAAGGCAGGATTTCCCTTCTGTTCTGTACTTCTTGCTGTAAGCTAAAAGAGTTGAGGATAACTGGAGCTTTTGCTGCTTTGCTGCTGTAAAACTGTCAGAGATAAGCGGAGCAGCCCAGTTTCTGCTCAGTTTCCGCCCTCAGCAGGTGTAGTACCGCGGGGCGCCCAGCAGGGGGCAGCCGTCAGCTCACCGCCGCGGCTCTTGTCGCTCTTTCCGGGCGTCGTTGGCTCTTGTTGACAGCTCACAGGAAGCCCGGACCAGCCCCTGTTCGCTCCTCCGCGCAGGTTTTCTGCTTCGACTTTTGTCCCGTAAACGAAGATCTTAAACAGCGTGAACCAGCCACAGATGCCCGGGATGGAGGAATTTCAGAACGGCAACGAGGTTCGTCCTGAACCGACTTCCGGTTCCATTCTGCGGTAGATGTTAGCTAGCCGAAAGCTAACCAGCTAAACTGGCTAAAGCTGTGTTTTCTGTAAGGCAATTTTATTTATAGAGCACAATTCATACACAAGGCAATTCAAAGTACTTCACAGCTACATAAAATCACAAGAAGGCAATAAAATCATTAAAAAAAAAAAAAAATAATAATAATAATAAAAAAAATAATTAATTAATTTAAAAGTGAAGAGTGCAGATAAAATACTTTCAGGTGTCATATGCACAGCTAAACGGAACTGTTTTCAGCCTGGATTTAAACATTGTCAGAGTTGAGGCCTGTCTCACATCTTCTGGAAGGCTGTTCCAGATGTTAGGAGCATAAAACTGAAACGCAGCCTCACCTTGTATCGAGTCTTTGGGTGATGCCACCTGTAACAGCTCAGTGAAATTGCATAAAGGTGTAGATTTTCATTAGTTTCAGTAGTTTTGGTAGAAAAATCCACTTTCCCCGGTGTTAAAATGACCCGTTTCCATTTCAGGGCTCATTCAACTCCGAAGAAGCTGACAGCGTCGTCAAAGAGGTACTATTAACAGTGTTTTCTCACTTTTATTTTATGTGTATTAACAGTGTTTTCTCACTTTTATTTTATGTGTATTAACAGTGTTTTCTCACTTTTATTTTATGTGTTCACTAAGTAGCTCTAAGGCCGTTAAAGTCACCTTATTGAACATTAGTTTGCCTTGTTTGAATGCTATAAATGGCTGTTTCCGTGCTGTTATTTCTTTTTTTAATGCGGTCAGTAAGGTGTGCAGGGTTAAAAGTCTGGGCTTTTTGTAATGTCATTTCAGGCTGAAAGGTGCATCATTACTCCCGCATCTCTGCTGCCTTCTTTGGCTCGTAGTTAGCTGCTGTGAACTGCTGTAAAATGGATGCATTGAAGGATTTAAAGTTGGTTTTTAGAAACTTTGGAACAGAAACTGACAGGGTATGAACAGAAAGCTGCTCTTTGATTAAAAACCTGGAGGCTGTTGTGCATTTCCCTGTGAGTGCTGGATCTGTTATTAAACTGTAACTGTTATTAACCTCCTTTAATGGTTTAATTTAAGAGTTTTATCCTCTGGCACTCGGCTTTGAGCAGGTTTGTATCAGAGCAGTGTTGCTCTGCGTGTCGGCTCCCTGCGGTGAAACAGCACCCGCTGACTCCCACATGACTGCACACTGACTGTGTGTGTGTGTGTGTGTGTGTGTGTGTGTGTGTGCGTGTGTGTGTGTGTGTGTGTGTGTGTGTGTCCCAGTGCATTGAGAGCGTGGTGGGCGCTGACGACTACAGCCAGAATCAGGTGAACAAATGGACCGCCAGCATCGTGGAGCGCTGCCTGATGCAGCTGGTCAAACTGGGGAAAGCCTACAAGTACATCGGTGCGTTCGCAACACCTCAGATTCACATTTCTGAGCAAAACTTTACTTTACTTTGTGGGTAAAAAAGCAGCAGTGAGAATCTGCACAGATGTTAAAGGGACAGTTCGCCTCTTTTGACATGAAGCTGTATGACATCCCATATCAGCAACATCATTTATGAACATCTTCTTACCCCCTGCTGCGTCCTGTGAGCAGAGTTCCAGCCTCGTTTTGGTGCTGATGAAGGTAGTCCGGCTAGTTGGCTGGGGTTTAAAAAATAAAGCGTTTTGCTTCTCAGAACAATATGCGTTCAACAGAGTAATACATTTGCATCACAAAATAGTTCTCCAGGAAAAAGTCAGACCTCACAATCTCTTGGCCCTATTTTCTCTCCCTTCGTATCAAGTCTGCTGCCGCCTGCTGACAGCCACGCCTGTTCAGAATCAGAATCAGAATCAGAAAAGGTTTTATTGCCAAGTAATTTTTACATCACGAGGAATTTGGCCTGGTCTGTTTGGTGCCATAAAAACGAAAAATATATTAATAATAATAAAATAAAGTAATAAATGTAAAAAATTTAAAAATACATGTACAAAGTATTTACAAAGTATTTGTAAGCTGTTACAGTGTTCGCTGCTCGGTCTGCACTTCGGTCTGCACAGCAGGCAGTGATACGAAGGGAGAGAAAATAGGGCCAAGCGATTGTGAGGTCTGACTTTTTCCTGGAGAACGATTTTGTGATGCAAATGTATTACTCTGTTGAACGCATATTGTTCTGAGAAGCAAAACGCTTTATTTTTTAAACCCCAGCCAACTAGCCGGACTACCTTCATCAACACCAAAACGAGGCTGGAACTCTGCTCACAGGACGCAGCAGGGGGTAAGAAGATGTTCATAAATAATATTGCTAGTATGGGATGTCATACAGCTTCATGTCAGAAGAGGCGAACTGTCCCTTTAACTGTGAGCTTCTGTCTGCAGTGACGTGTGCCGTGATGCAGAAAACAGGAGCCGGACTCCACACAGCCAACTCCTGCTACTGGGACACCAGCATGGACGGTGAGTGTTCGCTTTGGGCTGCGCTCCATGTTTCACGGGGGCCTTCAGGCCTTCCCCAAGTCATTCGTACACCAGCAGACGCAGAGTTTCTCACTCACTGAAAACATTTTCCACCCTCGATGACCTCGAGCGTCAGAAATCCAACAGATTATCTCACCTTGTTACTATTAAATCAAATCAAATCAAATTTATTTTTTAGCACATTTCATGTACACTAAAAATTACACTACGAAGCTTTTATTCCATGTTTCCATAAAGCCGATAACACCTCCACTTTTTACTGTGAGTACAACAAAAACCTGAAGAAGAGCCTGATTGGAGTTCTTTTTAACATCTTTTTTTTTTAACCTGGAAGCTGCTTAATTCTTTAAAAAAAGATATAGATGCTAAATAAAAGCGTCACCACTGTGCACACTTACGAGCACGTTTAAAGACCGAAAGAATAATCCCCAAAGGTGTACTGGCACCGCTTCCCTGAACTCTCTGAAGCTGCGTTTCTATGCAGTCCGGTACCGTTCTGAACCGACCCTTACCGGACTGCATAGTGGGAACGAGGCTAAAAAAGCAGGACTCTGCTTTGGAAAACGACCCATCAGCTGTTTCTGTGAGTTTTTGAGCCTCCGTGTGAGACGCTGCAGTCCGTAAATGTGATCTCAGGTGAATAAAAGCTGAGTTGTGTCCTCTCTTGTAGCTCGAGTGCAACAGACTCTGTGAGAAGTGTCGTCGTCTCTGCTGATTGGAGCACACAGACACCCACGACCATCTTGTTCACCCCGGTGATGAAGTGAAAGCCTCCGGTCTCACGCTGCTCTGCTGTGTCCTCAGGTAGCTGCACGGTGAGGTGGGAGAGCCGCACCATGTACTGCGTGGTCAGCGTGTTTGCTGTGGCCATGGCGTAGGAGCGCAGTGTGGTCCTCTGACCAGCAGGGGGCACCAGGTGCCACAGAGTCCTCCCCCCCTCCGGCTGCGTGGCAGCCTTTATGTGCTTGGAACACCCACGTCTTAATGTGCTCATGCTGTCCAGCTGCATGCCACACATGTAATCTGATTACCTTTGTTCACCACATGTAATCTGATTACCTTTGTTCACCACGTGTAATCTGATTACCTTTGTTCAACACGTGTAATCTGATTACCTTTGTTCACCACGTGTAATCTGATTACCTTTGTTCACCACGTGTAATCTGATTACCTTTGTTCAACACGTGTAATCTGATTACCTTTGTTCAACACGTGTAATCTGATTACCTTTGTTCAACACATGTATCGTGTCAGTGAGAGACTTTTTGTAATAAACGAGGAGATGTATGAACAAACATGAGCATTCACTTGTTTCCTTTTCGGATAAATAAAAGCAGCTTTTATGTTTTAATCGGCCACCGTTTTCTCTCTTTATAGTTTCTAACTGTGAGTTTCTAACTCGGTGTGTCGACCCCTGACCCCTGTGCTGAAGAACCTGCTCAGTCCTTAACTTTGGACACATGTTGAGCTGAACTTTAGCTCGTGCAGGTTCACTTTCGTAAGGAAAGCGGCTGAATTAGCCGTTAGCATCTCCTGTCCTTCATACATTTAGGCTGTGTTCGAAACCGTATACTTCTCCCACTACTCATACTAACTTTAACTTTTTTTAAGTTCCCGGATGCATACTAGATTCTCCGAAATGTTGGGTATGCATCATGAGGTTACTACTCGTACTCAAACTACCCAAGATGCAACGTAACGTGACGTCGCCGATCGTCATTTCCTGTCAAAACGGCAGTTTCAAGCTAGCTACAACGAGGGTAGGTTTACTTCCTGTTTTCAAAACAAAAGCACCAATTGTATGGTAATGGATTTCCCTATGATAAAAGGCAACGGGTATTTTATTTTTGTGAAAATAACCGGAAGTGCGTTAGCTTACTGCGGCTAGCTTTAGTAGCGCCGAATTCGTGGGAACAAAATTGTAAACAGCCGGTATTTTGTCAGGTTTTCAACACGTTGGGGATCTAAACGACTACTTTCTCACCTGAAAATGTTTCAAATGTTGCTAAAGTTTACAGAGTTTAGAGCTTAAGAGAAATCAGCTTCAGGCCGGCTGATTTCGGCTCGGGCAGGAGCGAAATGCATTGTGGGTAAATGCTATGCATACTGTCTGATCGATCAGTATGTAGTATGTAGTTTGCAGTATGGAGTATGCAGTATGTAGTATGCAGTATGTAGTATGTAGTATGCGGTATGTAGTATGCAGTATGGAGTATGCAGTATGTAGTATGCGGTATGTAGTATGTAGTATGTAGTATGTAGTTTGCAGTATGTAGTTTGCAGTATGCAGTATGTAGTATGCGGTATGTAGTATGCAGTATGTAGTATGGAGTATGCAGTATGGAGTATGCGGTATGGAGTATGCAGTATGCAGTATGCGGTATGGAGTATGCAGTATGGAGTATGTAGTATGGAGTATGCGGTATGGAGTATGCAGTATGCGGTATGTAGTATGCGGTATGTAGTATGCGGTATGCAGTATGTAGTATGCAGTATGTAGTATGTAGTATGCAGTATGGAGTATGTAGTATGCGGTATGTAGTATGTAGTATGCAGTATGTAGTATGTAGTATGCAGTATGCAGTATGTAGTATGCAGTATGCGGTATGCAGTATGTAGTATGCAGTATGTAGTATGCAGTATGCAGTATGCAGTATGTAGTATGTAGTATGCAGTATGCAGTATGTAGTATGCAGTATGCAGTATGTAGTATGCAGTATGCAGTATGTAGTATGCAGTATGCGGTATGCAGTATGTAGTATGCAGTATGTAGTATGCAGTATGTAGTATGCAGTATGTAGTATGCAGTATGTAGTAGGCGGTATGCAGTATGCAGTATGTAGTATGCAGTATGCAGTATGTAGTATGCAGTATGTAGTATGTAGTATGCAGTATGTAGTATGCAGTATGTAGTATGCAGTATGTAGTATGCAGTATGTAGTAGGCGGTATGCAGTATGCAGTATGTAGTATGCAGTATGCAGTATGTAGTATGCAGTATGTAGTATGTAGTATGCAGTATGTAGTATGTAGTTTGTAGTATATAGTAGGCGGTTTCGAACACAGCCTTAGTCTTTTATTGTTTGTTGAGAATGATTTTTTTTTTCTGTTGCTCTTTTGGGGGATTTTCTTCTCATTTCTCATGGATCATGTTGGAGAAGCTGATGAACCTTTGGAAAGCACCAATAATGCCTGGAATCAGACCCTAAATCAGAGGTCTGTTGTCGGGCAGGATCAAAGGATAGTTGAAACCATTTTTTCTCTTGATCATGGTGGGGAAATGTGAGATCTCTGGTGGATGAAATGGACGAGCTCGGATCCCTGATGAGCAGGGCCAGATTAACACTTTGCTGTACCTGGGCAACAATATTCAAGGGCCCCATGATCACCACAATCTGGTAAAATACAGAAAAATCACAGTAATATACAGTAAATATACTCAATACTTCAATAACTGACTGTCATCAAGTGCATTTTGATGTACAGATGTGCAAATGCTCATAGAACTAGAAATGCACCACTATGTCCTCTTATCAAGGCCACTCCCTCACATGTGATGTTATGAGAACAAAACCCATCAGCATCAGTATAATCTGGATAAACTGACCCACTGCATAGAGAGGGAAGGAAGTGTCCTCCATTTTCACAAAAAAAGGAATGAGCAACTACTTTCAAAGCATCTGATATGTGTTTAATAACACCTATTCCCAACACAAATGTGTTGAACTGATAGAGACGTCACAGAGGAAAGACCACAGACAAGACAGGGACAATCAAGTTATAGTGAAGAAATTACCTATTTTCAGGATATACATTCCATTTTTCTCCTTTTTTAATTTCCATTTAGCGCTCCCACTTAGCTTCTCCATGTTTGCATTTTTTGAATTGTGTACAGACGCTTGACATCACACAACCCGTTGATTGGCGTCACCTTTGACCCCGCCTCATGCGGGCCGACCAATGGTAGAGGGTCACAGGAAGCCAGGGGCAGAGATTCTGTGCAGCTACAGTTTAACATATAAGCCAGAGATAATCAGATATTTTGCTTGTGCCCCTCACTGCGCTGGGGCCCCTTAGAGGTTGAGGGCCCCTGGACAATTGCCCAATTGCCCATATGGTTAATCCGGCCTTGCTGATGAGGACACAGCTGGAACATCAGGCAGAGACCTGGCTGCAGGAACAGCTCTAACAGCTCTCTGCTCAGCTCTAAGACTATCCGGGCAGACAGAGCCTGCAGACAGAGCCTGCAGACAGAGCCTGCAGACAGAGACCGCAGACAGAGACCGCAGACAGAGACCGCAGACAGAGACCGCAGACAGAGCCCGCAGACAGAGCCTGCAGACAGAGCCTGCAGACAGAGCCCGCAGACAGAGCCCGCAGACTGCAGACAGAGACCGCAGACAGAGACTGCAGACAGAGACCGCAGACAGAGACCGCAGACAGAGCCTGCAGACAGAGCCTGCAGACAGAGCCTGCAGACAGAGCCCGCAGACAGAGCCCGCAGACTGCAGACAGAGACCGCAGACAGAGACTGCAGACATAGCCTGCAGACAGAGCCTGCAGACAGAGACTGCAGACAGAGACTGCAGATAGAGCCTGCAGACAGGGCGCTAACAGAACAGGAGGATGATCCTGTAATCCTGAAGCTCTGCGCCCCAGATGTGAGTTTCTGTCCCTGTTACCTGCTGTGTTACTCTGCTGCCTACAGGTTATATCACGCTGTAGGTCTGTAAACATGTGACACGTGTTGGACGTTTTCATCCTCCTCTGTTGAAGTGACAAAGATCAAGTGAAATTCAGGTTTATTGTCAATTTCTTCATATATACAAGACATACAGAGAGATCGAAATTGCGTTCCTAACTATCCCACAGTGAAGACAGGACAAGACATTTACCAACAAGTAACACATGACAGTAAACATTAAAGTGCACAGGAGACAGCAAATGAGGACAGGCTTATCCTCGTCATACTAAAATAAAATGAAAGTAACGGTCACAATAAAAGTGCAAAGACAGACAGACAGCCATAAATAGAGGCCGGAGTCTTGAGATTGGCGTGGTTGAACCTGGTACAGTTCACAAAGTGCCGAATCTCTATCACTGCTGTTGTTGGTGGGTGGGATGTAAACCGCGACCAGTAAAAGATGCGTTCAGGTCTCATTGAAAATATGGAAAATAAGGGTTTGATCTGCAGCATCCTTAACGTGATGCTTGAGAGGCTGTTTCAGAGGGAGAGATATGAAGGCCAATGCAGAGAGTTTTAATTTAGCTTTATTTTCATAGCACATCAGCAGATACAACATGTTTAAAATGTTCCTCACAGACAGACAAAAAGGAGCCGCTCAGGAACTGCTCAGGAGCCGCTCAGGAGCCGCTCAGGAGCCGCTCAGGAGTGGTTGAAATGAAAACAAAGATTTCAGAAAGTTGGGTTTTCTGAGAAACTTGAGCCGATCTGGGCTTTGATAAGTGATCTGACAAAAAACTCAAACGGCTTTCAGCCACATCCCATCAGTCGTCGTCAGTAAACGCTGTTATGCCGGTTGTCATGGAGACGGGAGCCTCACAATGGAACCATCTCCATGACAACAGGACAAACTGAGAATCCGGGAGGAAGCTCTTTGAATCTCTGACCAGTTTTTTGCTGATTGAGTTCAGAACGAAGAACGAACTCTAAGTTCTGAGCTGGAAAAGTTCGAAGAGTTAATATAAAACCGAAAGAAGTAAAAGACGCTTTTCTGAATTATAACGACTGAACAATCATTTCTGTGTTTGCTGCAGATCTCATGTGCAGAAAGATCTCCCGACTGTTACCATCGATTTAACTTCTAATTTAATGTCGTTACTGGCCTGCTCATCGACGTGTGCGGGTGAATGTTTCAGCCCGATTATTTCAGATGAGTCAGAGCCAGAGAACTGCTCATCTTTCCAAATCTCTTCATCCACGCTTCTACGTCCGTGCGCAGAAAACGCACTAAAGAGCTCGTTTTGGTGCCTGCTGATCTATATTTATTAATATCTTTTTGTTCGCTTGAGGTTTATCTCCACCATCTGACAAAAAAAAAGTAAAAGAAAAAGGGAGAAGTTTTGAAATGGGCTGGTGCAACAGAAAAAGAGAAGAAGTGGAAAAACCACACTTTGAGTAAGAGCATCTTTGCGTGGGACTCTTTTCTTCTTCAGAAATTCTCTTTGTTGAAGATGAACTTGACGTCGGCCTCGGAGTGGGACAGACACTGCGTCTCCAGAGATTTCCCCAGCTGAGGGGGGCCGCACAGGAACACACCGACTTTGGTCCTGCAGGCACAGAAACACTCATTTACTGCCCATCGCTGCGGTGGGGGGGCCGCTCAGCCTCCCTTATTTCAGCGCCGGACCCTCGCCCGTCTGAAGAAGACTTTACTTCATGCAACAGTGAAAACACTGAAAATGTACGTTTGAACCTGTTTGAGCAACACATTCTTATATTCTTATTGGCAACTCTTCACATACTGATGCTTAGAGCCAAGAGACTCCAGCCTCTGGGAGTAGCCCAAATCATGAGGCCCCTGTTGACTGAAAACAGACTATAGCGCGCTGTAATGTGCCACATGACCTGCAGACGTGCTGCTTTCCTGTTCTTACACTGGAAAAAATGCCCCTCCAAAAATAAGTAAAAAAAACAACAAATAAAAGACGTTTTTGCTTGAAATAAGCAAAAAAATCTGCCAATGGAACTAGTGAAAATCGGCTTGTCCAGATTTCTTGAAATAAAATGTGATATTTAGGACTTTTGAGTTAAAAGTGATCTTGAAATTAGCTTAAAAACCTCTTCAAAAAAAAAAAAAAAAAAAGCTTGTTTCATATGAAATCCGACAATTTGTTTTCAAGACTTTTTCTTTTAAAGGGGAACTGCGGTATTTTCAACATTAAGCCTCGTTTCTGAGTCGTCTGCAATGTTTTAGAACCCCCGTCACCTCTTTTTTGATGTTTACTGCTGTCTCCGGTATTTGCCTAATTTTGATTCTTCTCAACCTGCTTCAGAATGGCAAGTCATGCGCATGTCCAGAAAGGTCCGTAAAAGCCCCATAAACGTCCGTTTTCAAAATCATCAACTCACCGGAGTGGTTACTGGTGTGCACTGGTAATCCAGATCAAATTTCGTTGCGAAAAGTTGCTTCTGTCGTGTTTTATTTGGCAGCTCGGTCATGCTCGCACTATTTTCTTAGCGGTGGCGGAGTAATATCAACGAACATCCAGTACAAAATGTCAAATAAAACATGACAGAAGCAACTTTTCGCCACGAAATTTGATATGGATTACCAGTGCACACCAGTAACCACTCCGGTGAGTTGATTATTTTGAAAACGGACGTTTATGGTGCTTTTACGGACCTTTCTGGACATGCACATGACTTGCCGTTCTGAAGCAGGTTGAGATGAATCAAAATTAGGCAAATAACGGAGACAGCAGTAACCATCAAAAAAGCGGTGAGGGGGGTTCTAAAACATTGCAGACGACTCAGAAAAGAGGCTTAATGTTGAAAATACCGCAGTTCTCCTTTAACAAGTTATTCCAGATGTATTGTATTAAAACGAGTCCCTATATCTGGCTGAAATGGTACTTGTTAGGCAGTTGTGTCTGATATTAAATGTAATGAGATACTCAATGAGACTAATATACTTGGTAAGATTTAGATTTTTTTCCAGTGAATAACTTCCTACACTGGAAAAAATGCCCCTCCAAAAATAAGTAAAAAAAACAACAAATAAAAGACGTTTTTGCTTGAAATAAGCAAAAAAATCTGCCAATGGAACTAGTGAAAATCGGCTTGTCCAGATTTCTTGAAATAAGATGTGATATTTAGGACTTTTGAGATAAAAGTGATCTTGAAATTAGCTTAAAAACCTCTTCAAATGTAAAAAAAAAGCTTGTTTCATGTGAAATGTGACTCAAAACAATTTGTTTTCAAGACTTTTTCATTTAACAAGATATTCCAGATGTATTGTCTTCAAACAAGTCCCTATATCTGGCTGAAATGGTACTTGTTAGGCAGTTGTGTCTGATATTAAGTGTAATGAGATATTTTGACTACAAATGAGACAAATATACTTGGTAAAACTTTGATTTTTTCCAGTGTGTACACGCTTCCTATTTTTGTGTTGCAGTAGTTTTGATCTTTATGTACCCTCATCTTCTAAAAGATGACCGCTGACATACAGATGAGGGTGAATAGAAAGGTTTGTTCTGATCTAATCTGTGCGTTCTGTCTCCGGCTCTCCTGGTTTTGGGAAGTTCACTTCCCTGATACACCTTTCCGCTCTGAAAACCTAACTGGCTCATGAACACTGGCTGGACTCGGGCCTTCCTGGCCCGTTCTGCGTTGGTTATTGAAGAGACGGTGAGCTGAAGGCAGAGACTGACCCCGGGTGCTTCGATGCGATGTTGGTGAACTCGCTGTCCCAGTTGGGTTTCCCGTAAAGAGTCTTCTGTTTGAGGCCGGTGATGGGATCGTTCTCCGCCTCGTGGTGGACGCGGAAATGAGCCGCCTGGTGGAGGAAGAGCCAGAAGACTGTCAGACGTTCGTACGAAGTGGGAACACTTTCTGCTCCCCAAACATCGTGACCAGCTTTGGTACCTCGGTCTCCTTCCAGCGGGTGAGGTAGATGTTGTAGCTGAGGAAGTCGGCCATGTCCTTTTCTGTCATCTGACGCTCCAGAGTCTGCAGCAGGTCGGCGAACCACTCGAAGGCTTCCGTCTCGGGACACAACCAGTAGAAGTAGATCTGTAATGGAGACACTTTTAGGCTGAGGTTTCCCTGCTGTTAAAAAGCCGCTCAACCAGTCTGTGGAGGAGGGGTAAGGAGGTTATTTTAACTTAAAAATGCAACAGATCCGGCTAAACCTCATGTGTATGGAAGTTTTTCTGTGCCCATCAGAGTTTGAATACGAATTTCTAATATTGAATTTTTACAGCATCAAAATCAGACTTTGAATTTGAAAAACCAACAGTGTAAAAAAAATCTATTTGTAAAAAAAAAAAAAATTTCAATGAATTTTTGTTGAATTTTTTTTCCATTTTATTTTTTAAGTTGAATTTTTTTCCATAGATTTTTTTTTCACTGATTTTATTTTTTTCCACTGATTTTATTTTTTCCACTGAATTTATTTTTTTCCACTGAATTTATTTTTTTCCACTGAAGTTTTTTGTTGATTTTTTTTTATTTTTTTTAATTTTTTTTAAAAATTTTTTTAGATGTTGAATTTTTTACACTGATTTTTGTTTTTAGAAATTGAGGGAGGTGTTTGTGCTTGCTACCTTCTTGGTGAACACGTCCTGGTTGTTCTGGATGTGTTTGTACCACACCGACTTCAGGATGGAAGCGAAGGGAGTCACTCCAATTCCTGCCCCCACCAACATGACCACCTCGTAGCGGAACACGTCCTCGCTGGCGGTCCCGAACGGGCCATCGATGGCCACCCTGAGAACGAGGTAAACGGGGGGGAGACGCTCGTGTTACCCAGCTTTATGTTGCCAGATTCAATCAGTTTCTCAGCTTTTAAAAAGGGTTCTTTCTACATGTATTCTAAATCGTTTGAAAAGAACTAGCTGGACCTTAGAAAAGATCTGTTCTGGCTCCTGTACTTTAAGCCCCGCCTCCCAAACGGCCTCTTTGGCCTGATTGGCCAGCTTCTGGCAGCCTGTCGGGGGGCAGCATCCAGTGAGCTGTGCTGGCTGCAGCCTCCTCCACACGTGTTGCACCTCACTGGTTTTGCTAACGCTTTGCTGAGCGACCGCAGGCTTAAGGTGTGAACGCACACGAGGCGGCGGGTTGCTTCGCCTCTGTCGCTGCTTCCCTCGCCGGCGCTGAGGCGTAAAGCCCGAGTTATGGTCGCCTACGCAGAGCCCTCTCCGTCTACGGAGACCCTCCCGGAGACGCTCTCCGTAGCTTGCGTGCGTCGGCCAACATTTCTATCTATCCGTCGAGGAGACGGAGACCGCAAGGGCTGTGATTGGTCGGCTAACGACATCATTTCCGGAATCACTTTTCCGGTTTAGCTCCTTCCTCTCAGAACAACAACGCCGCCATTTTTTAAAGAGTTTACTGCCGCTGTAGGTACCAGATCGACTCGGGTTCCGTCGTCGTCTGATTACGTCACACAGTATGGCTGTCCGCTTGAATGGGAGTACATTCTGATTGGCTGTAGTAGCCATAGTAACCGTAACTAGGCGCTGTGCGTCAGAGAGTTTTTTTCTCGGTCTTTCGGTGATCGGCAGCAGCTACGGAGAGCTTTTACGAAGAAATTCAATATTTCCTACAAAATACTGTGTACCACACCTCGACCCCCACCAGCCCCAACGCTTTAAAATCTAGTTTGTTTTGTTTAATCATTTTGGCCACTTTGGTTCACTCTGAAGAGAAGCTTCAGTTTCAGTTTTGTGTGCTGAGCAGCAATAACCTCTTTGACTATATGCGAGTGGACTCCTGCATATAAATGTACATAAAACTTGTAAAAATTCTGTTGGATATGTGTGTATATACATACACTACATATATATATCTATATATATATAGATATATATATAGATAGATAGATAGATAGATATACATACAGTCTAGGTAAATAAGACAAATACACACACTGAAAAATTAGCTTAAAGAAATGTCATCGATCTATCTATAAGATGAAAGAAAAAACGAGCCAATCACAATGCACTCCCATTCCAGGTTGCAGCCATGTTGTGTGACGTGTTCAGCAGACGACGGCCCCCGAGCCGATCTGGTACCTACACCGGTCAACATTTGGTCAAAATTATTTGCATTTCAACATCAACAAGCTCCAACTCCAACAACAGTCTTTCTCTCTCGGTCGCCATCGTTCGCCGTGAGGAGTGGAACGAGCCGGAAGGTGAACAACCAATCAGCCACTTTCACCATAGACGTCGCCAGATTGGGTCGTCTAGCGTAGCGCCGCCTACTGATCGGGAGGTGAACTGCCTTGGGTATCCGACATCCTGAAGGAGAACTTCGAAAGCCAGACTACGGAGTCGGATTGACGGAAAGTGACGGAGAAGCATACCGAGGCCTTTAAAAGGCGTCTGACAGTATAAATACTGATAATCAGAAAAGAACTTAATGTTCTTGTTATTATACCAACTGGTTCCTCACAACCCCGAGGAGCTGGAAAAGATCTGAAATGCTGAATAAACCAAAGCTTTAACACTCTGGGCTGCATTAAAGAGTGGGACGGGCTACCCGAACCTATGTTAAATGTAAATTTAACATTTTTCATGGCTCTAACAACCCTGCGTTTTTCTTATGCTTGTTTTTTACTGCGAGATTCAATTGTTCGCTTGCTTTGGCTCCAATCAGTAAAAAAAACAACCAAAATTTAGCATTTTTACAGCAGTTTTTGGAGCACGTTTGAAGGTTCGAACCCTGTCTTGCTCTGTTATCCAACAAACATGGTGACAGAGAACCGAAGCAAGCAGGGACGAGCTGTCCAGGAGGCAGTTTCATCACTCTGAATGCAGGCGTTGGCCTTTCATCGTTCAGGAGAAGAAAAGATTCGATGTCCCGCCGATCGTATAATAGTTTTCTATGATTTCTGCTTTCTCCTGAGACGAGGGAGACGCACACAGCCGACCACCCGCTGCTCTGAACCACATCCTGTTTGCCTAAATCAGTGGGGAAGCACTCAAATCTCCAGCAGTTTCAAACACAAAGCTTCTTTTTTTTCCTCAACCCATTTTCCCAGCGTCGTACTTGGGCAGTTTCCAGGCCTCCTGTGGCTCAGATTTGTCTCCGACGCAGGCCTCGTACAGCGCCTGAGTCCAGTCGCCCACGATGCGGATGTGGGCGCTGAAGTAGTCCTCCTCTGGGGCCGAGGTCAGGGTGAACGGGTGCCACTCCAGCCGGGAAACAGACGGACACTGGATGGAGACGTACTGTCCCACCTCCATGTGGAAGCCTTTCCGCTTCATCTGCAGCTCCAGAGTCTTGGACGGGTGCATCACCACCTGCGGGGACGGTGAAGCTTTTATCATTCATTTAACTCATTCAAGTGAGGAATACACTGTAAAAAATGCCCCTCCAAACATCAGTAAGAAAAACAACAAATAAAAGACGTTTTTGCTTGAAATAAGCAAAAAATTGTCCAGATTTCTTGAAATAAGATGTGATATTTGGGACTTTTGAGATAAAAGTTATCTTGAAATTAACTTAAAAACCTCTTCAAATGGAAAAAAAGCTTGTTTCATATGATATAACTCAAAGCAATTTGTTTTCAAGACTTTTTCATTTAACAAGATATTCCAGATGTATTGTCTTCAAACAAGTCCCTATATCTGGAAAAAAAATGAAAGTCTTACCAAGTATATTTGTCTCATTGACTATCTCATTACACTTAATATAAGACACAACTGCCTAACAAGTACTATTTCAGCCAGATATAGGGACTTGTTTGAACTCTGGAAAAAATGCCCCTCCAAAAATAAGTAAAAAAACAACAAATAAAAGACTTTTTGCTTGAAATAAGCAAATAAATCTGCCAATGGAACTAGTGACAATCGGCTTGTCCAGATTTCTGGAAATAAGATGTGATATTTAGGACTTTTGAGTTAAAAGTGATCTTGATATTAGCTTCAAATGAAAAATAAAAGCTTGTTTCATGTGATATGTGACTCAAAACAATTTGTCTTCAAGACTTTTTCAACAAGATATTCCAGATGTATTGTATTAAAACAAGTCCCTATATCTGGCTGAAATGGTGCTTGTTAGCCAGTTGTGTCTTATATTAAGTGTAATGAGATATTTTGACTAGAAATGAGACAAATATATACTTGGTAAGACTTTGATTTTTTAGAATCTATAAATATGTCCTCAGCTTAAACTGAAGCCTACACTGGAAAAAATGCCCCTCCAAAAATAAGTAAGAAAAACAACAAATAAAAGACGTTTTGCTTGAAATAATCAAAAAAATCTGCCAATGGAACTAGTGAAAATTGGCTTGTCCAGATTTCTTGAAATAAAATGTGATATTTAGGACTTTTGAGATAAAAGTGATCTTGAAATTAGCTTAAAAACCTCTTCAAATGAAAAAAAAAGGCTTGTTTCATATGAAATCCGACTCAAAACAATTTGTTTTCAAGACTTTTTCAACAAGATATTCAAGATGTATTGTATTAAAACAAGTCCCTATATCTGGCTGAAATGGTACTTGTTAGGCAGTTGTGTCTGATATTAAGTGTAATGAGATATTTTGACTAGAAATGAGACAAATGTACTTGGTAAGACTTTGATTTTTTCCTGTGTATAAACGGCTTGTTTTGTTAAAAAAAAGAAAAACTTGAATGAAATACAAACGCACCTTGGTGATGACCACTTTTTGATGGGAGCGATAGATGCGAACAAGCCTCTCACACAGGTAGAGGATCATGGGGGCCAGCACCCACTTCCACGTCTGAGGAGAAAAAGGCCGATGTTGGAAAGCGCCTCAGGAAATGAAACTAGAAATGACATCAGCAGCTAAATCTCAGAGTGAAAGCTCACCATCGGAGGGTTTCCAGCAAACTCGGGCACGGCACAGCCCGACTGGTTTCTTCCCCAGTCTTCAAACCGGTCAGCGCAGGCGTCGGGCTTGTTGGTCTGCAGGCTGGCAGCCGTCTGTCCTCGCACAATACGCCTGCAGGTGGGAAAACACAGATCTGCCGTTTATTACCTGTAAAACCAGCAGGAAACTGGTAAAAATAAAAAAGTTAAACATTGTGTCTCTGGTGCTTTAAAGGGATAGTTCGCCTCTTTTGACATGAAGCTGTATGACATCCCATTTTCTCTCCCTTCATATCACTGCCTGCTGCCGCCTGCCGACAGCCGTGCCTGTTACTGTGTTTGCTGCTCGCTCTGCACAGCAGGCAGTGATACAAAGGGAGAGAAAATAGGGCCAAGCGATTGTGAGGTCTGACTTTTTCCTGGAGAACGATTTTGTGATGCAAATGTATTACTCTTTTGAACGCATATTGTTTTGAGAAGCAAAACGCTTTATTTTTTAAACCCCAGCCAACTAGCCGGACTACCTTCATCAACACCAAAACGAGGCTGGAACTCTGCTCACAGGACGCAGCAGGGGGTAAGAAGATGTTCAGAAATGATGTTGCTGATATGGGATGTCATACAGCTTCATGTCAAAAGAGGCGAACTGTCCCTTTAACGCCAATTTTTTTACTTTAAATGTCAAAATATAGATCATCGGAACCAGACTTCCAAGAAAGATCGAAAAGCAGATTTTGGAAAGTCCCATTCTGCTCTTTGAGTTGTTTGAGTCAAATTTAAGGTGTTTTCTCCACTGGAGCTATTAGAGGAAGCGCCCTCTACTCTGTGAGAACTTTGGGTCATTCTGCTATAAAATCTTTGAACTTATCTGGACTGTTGCTTGTTTTTAAATGCATTTAAATGATTTTATTTGTTTCTCTTTATGTTCTTTTATGTATTTTTAATGCTTCTTCCACTCCCTGCTGCAATGCTTTTATTTTATGTGAAGCACTTTGAATGGTTTTGTACATGAAATGTGCTATATAAATAAATTTGATTTGATTTTATCTGATCTTCAGATCTTCCTTCCAGGTGCCTTCGTCCACAGCGACAGCTCCAACAATCATTGAGCAGGTGTTTAACAGAAAGAAGCTGCTTTTGTTTTCCTCTTACCCGAAGCCGTGGAGCACCAGGCCGATGAAGAAGATAACGAACAGATGATGTGTGTACCAGAACACCTCGAAATACGACCTGCGGATGACCTCCATGGAGGAGGTGATGATGAGGATGAGGGCCAGCGTGATGGCCACGCCCGTCAGGCCGGCGATGGTGGTGAACATGACGATGGTCGGGTTCTGCAGCGAAACACAGGCAACGGACGCCATGTCAGAACCTTTATGTCTCACATCGTCCCTTCAGAGAGGCCACACAGTCTGTGGGTTGTGTTGGCAGCTTAGTTCCTCATGTTTCCCCTTTAATCAGTTTTCACTGCTATGCTGATGACGCTCAGATGTACATCAGCACAAACCCCTCCTCTCAGCTCCCACCCACGCAACTCAACAACTGCCTGCAGCAAATCAAAGCCTGGTTGACCTCTAACCTTCTCAAACTTAACAGCAGCAAAACGGAGCTCATGGTGGTGGCCCCGGCACCCCTGCTGAAGAAGGTTGGTGATCTGGCCCTGGTCATTAGGGATGGGAATCGAGAACCGGTTCTTGTTGAGAACCGGTTCCCAGTGTTTCAATTCCTTGGAATCGTTTGGCGATTTTGCAAACGATTCCCTTATCGATTCCAGTGGGCGCGAATGACGTCAATGAGTCCAGTGCAGCCAGCAGCCAACAGTAAACATGGCGCCCAAGCGGTACAAATGCTCGAAAGTTTGGTTACACATCCCTAAAAAAGACGACAACAGGGCAACTTGCAAAGTGAATATTTCACCAAAGGGAGGAAATACTACCAACATGCAATAACTATGAATGAATGATTAACGTCGGTGAATCTGAACCCAGCAACGTTAGCAACGTTAGCATGTCCCCGGCTAACACTGCAGGTAACTAACTAACTAACAAACACTGCCTATCATGTTAGCGCCATTTGCCTGATTGTAAAAGCTGCTGTTAGTAACGGTTAAGGTTAAATGAAAGCCTTCTCAGGCATTACATTTAGATGAAATCATGAGAGACAGAGCCTGACTGGCTCAGAGCCAGAGGCTGGTGGTACTACCCCCAGTTCACCTCTACCTCCAGCTTCTCCTTTCACCAGAGCAGGGAAGAGTTAAATTACCCAGGCCAGGATAGACCAATGTGGACCTCACCGTTGTTGGGTTTGTGAGGTCATGACTCGTGTTACTTCTAAACTAAACAAAGTTGATGCTAATCGACCGGTTTGTTGTCCTTTTTCTCCAAATGAGAATCGATAAAGGAACCGATAAAGAACCGAATCGTTAAACAGAATCGAAAATGGAATTGGAATCGTAAAAATCTTATCAATTCCCATCCCTACTGGTCATAGATGGCTGTTCCATCTCTCCACCACCAGAGGTGCGGAACCTGGGGGTCATCCTGGACTCCACTCTCTCATTTCGGTCCCACATCAAGAGCATCACTAAATCTTTCTTTTTTCACCTCAGAAACATCTCAAGACTCCGGCCCTCATTATCTGACTCAGTAACAGAGACCCTCATCCACTCATTTATCTCCTCCCGCCTGGACTACTGCAGCGGTGTCCTGTCTGGGCTACCCAGTAAGGCCCTTGACAGGTTGCAGTATGTCCAAAACTCAGCTGCCAGGGTGCTAACTCACACCAAGCCCTGGCAGAACATCACCCCCATCCTAAAGCAACTTCACTGGCTCCCAGTCAAAGCACGCGTCACCTATAAAATCCTTCTGTTGACCTACAAATCTCTCCACTCACTCGCACCTAAGTACATCTCTGATCTCCTCCACCCCTACTCCCAGTCGCTGCTTCTGCACTCCTCAGACAAGGACCTACTTTCTGTTCCTCGTACCAGACTTACAACATGTGGAGATAGGGCCTTCTGTTCAGCTGCCCCTACCCTATGGAACAATCTGCCACTTCACATCCGTTCTGCCCCCTCTCTACTACAGTTCAAAAATAATCTAAAAACACATCTCTTCTCCATGTCCTACTCTTCTTAAACCCACCCCTCCGGCCCTACCCTTCCCCCTTCTTTTCTCTTGTTAAGCGACCTTGGGTACCCCTGAAAGGCGCTATATAAGTCCAAGTTATTATTATCATTATTATTATTATTATTGTTTAATCTCACTCTGCTGGCAGTTGACCAGCTTTCCTCATACACTAAACAAATGTTTTGTCACACAGTAGTTCCTGAAACTAAGAGTAGGCCGACTGCTGGCCGTAAGGTGAAGAAGAAATACTCTATGCAAGCAGTAAAATAAGATAAAGAGTCGTGTTAGGAGAAAGCTTTCAGTCGGATCAGGGGTGGGGCTTCATTTCTGGAGTAGGAGCGCAACTGGCAGCCTTTTATTCAGTTAAAACAAGCTTCTAAAACCTGAGGATTGGTGAAAACTGTCCTTTAAAATCTTTGTATTTCTCAGCCACAGAGGAACTCAAACATGGGAAAATGGCTTAAAGTGGAAGACTTTAGGTCTGGAAAGAGATAAAGCGTCATTTTAAGTGCGAGTACAAACTAATTTAAAAACACAGATATATACATATATATATAGATATATATAGATATTTTCATATCAGTTCAGTTTGGGTTCGATTTGATTTGAAATGTTTGAGAAAAGCTGAAAAAGAAAGATGGAAAAGAAAGAGATGGTGGTGAACGGACAGCCGGTTAGCAGCGTGATTGGATTTAAAAAAGAGCGTCCCGGAGAGATGAGGGGACAGACTGTGAGGGGGAAAAGCTCAACAAAGGATTTCATCATATCTCCATTAAACAATTCGGATAATCTGAGAAATCTCTGAGCTCAAGAGACGAGGCTGAAAACTAATATCAAATGTTTATCTTCAGGCCGAGGAACACGCACGTCATACACAGGTGCAAGTAAAACTCAAGCATGTGAGTTAAAAACAAAGATATCTGGAGCTGTCGTCTCTGAGCCTGAGCTCACAGCATCCATAACATCTATAACATCCATAACATCCACAGCATCCATAACATCCATAACATCCATAACATCCATAACATCCATAACATCCACAGCATCCATAGCATCCATAGCATCCATAACATCCATAACATCCACAACATCCATAGCATCCATAGCATCCATAGCATCCATAACATCCACAACATCCATAGCATCCATAGCATCCATAGCATCCATAACATCCATAACATCCATAGCATCCATAGCATCCATAGCATCCACAACATCCATAACATCCATAGCATCCATAACATCCACAGCATCCACAGCATCCATAGCATCCATAACATCCATAGCATCCATAACATCCATAGCATCCATAGCATCCATAGCATCCATAGCATCCATAGCATCCATAACATCCATAGCATCCATAACATCCATAACATCCATAACATCCACAGCATCCATAACATCCATAACATCCATAACATCCATAACATCCATAGCATCCATAACATCCATAACATCCATAACATCCACAGCATCCATAACATCCATAACATCCATAACATCCACAGCATCCATAACATCCATAACATCCATAACATCCATAGCATCCATAGCATCCATAACATCCACAGCATCCATAACATCCATAACATCCATAGCATCCATAGCATCCATGACATCCATAACATCCACAACATCCACAACATCCATAGCATCCATAGCATCCATAACATCCACAACATCCACAACATCCATAGCATCCACAACATCCATAACATCCATAGCATCCATAACATCCACAGCATCCACAGCATCCATAGCATCCATAACATCCATAGCATCCATAACATCCATAGCATCCATAGCATCCATAGCATCCATAACATCCATAGCATCCATAACATCCATAGCATCCATAACATCCATAACATCCATAGCATCCATAGCATCCATAACATCCATAACATCCACAACATCCATAGCATCCATAGCATCCATAGCATCCATAACATCCACAACATCCACAACATCCACAACATCCATAGCATCCATAGCATCCATAACATCCATAACATCCATAGCATCCATAGCATCCACAACATCCATAACATCCATAGCATCCATAACATCCACAGCATCCACAGCATCCATAGCATCCATAACATCCATAACATCCACAGCATCCATAGCATCCATAGCATCCATAACATCCATAACATCCATAACATCCATACCATCCATAGCATCCATAACATCCATAACATCCATAACATCCACAGCATCCATAGCATCCATAGCATCCATAGCATCCATAACATCCATAGCATCCATAACATCCATAACATCCATAGCATCCATAGCATTCATAGCATCCATAACATCCATAACATCCATAGCATCCATAACATCCATAACATCCATAGCATCCATAACATCCACAGCATCCACAGCATCCATAGCATCCATAACATCCATAACATCCACAGCATCCATAACATCCATAACATCCATAGCATCCATAGCATCCATAACATCCATAGCATCCATAGCATCCATAACATCCATAGCATCCATAACATCCATAACATCCATAGCATCCATAACATCCATAGCATCCATAACATCCATAGCATCCATAACATCCATAGCATCCATAACATCCATAACATCCATAACATCCATAGCATCCATAACATCCATAGCATCCATAGCATCCATAGCATTCATAGCATCCATAGCATTCATAGCATCCATAACATCCATAGCATCCATAGCATCCATAACATCCATAACATCCATAGCATCCATAGCATCCATAACATCCATAACATCCATAGCATCCATAGCATCCATAACATCCATAGCATCCATAGCATCCATAGCATTCATAGCATCCATAACATCCATAGCATCCATAGCATCCATAACATCCATAGCATTCATAGCATCCATAACATCCATAGCATCCATAGCATCCATAACATCCATAACATCCATAGCATCCATAACATCCATAACATCCATAGCATCCATAACATCCATAGCATCCATAGCATCCATAACATCCATAGCATCCATAGCATCCATAGCATCCATGACATCCATAACATCCATAACATCCATAGCATCCATAGCATCCATAGCATCCATAGCATCCATAGCATCCATAGCATTCATAGCATCCATAACATCCATAGCATCCATAGCATCCATAACATCCATAACATCCATAGCATCCATAACATCCATAACATCCATAGCATCCATAACATCCATAGCATCCATAGCATCCATAACATCCATAGCATCCATAACATCCATAACATCCATAGCATCCATAACATCCATAACATCCATAGCATCCATAGCATCCATGACATCCATAACATCCATAACATCCATAGCATCCATAACATCCATAGCATCCATAGCATCCATGACATCCATAACATCCATAACATCCATAGCATCCATAGCATCCATAACATCCATAACATCCATAGCATCCATAACATCCATAGCATCCATAACATCCATAGCATCCATAACATCCATAACATCCATAGCATCCATAGCATCCATAGCATCCATAACATCCATAGCATCCATAACATCCATAACATCCACAGCATCCATAGCATCCATAACATCCATAACATCCATAGCATCCATAACATCCATAGCATCCATAACATCCATAACATCCATAACATCCATAGCATCCATAACATCCATAACATCCATAGCATCCATAGCATCCATAACATCCATAACATCCATAGCATCCATAGCATCCATAACATTCATAACATCCATAACATCCATAACATCCATTGCATTCACAGTGAAACATAAAAAAGATCTCATGAAGAAGTTTTTTGTAGGGCTGGGCGAGTTAACTCGTTATTATCGCGTTAATTTGTCAATAATTTAACGCCAATACATATTTTACCACGCATTCTAATGCATTTTTTTTTAAATTATTTTTTTAAATAATTTTTTTGTGCTTTCGTGCCTTTTAATGGATAGGAAAGTTCAGAGAGACAGGAAGCAGGGGGCCGAGAGAGGGGGAACGACTATAGCCTCTGTTCATGGGGCGCCTGCTCAACCCACTACACCACAAACCACCCCTGTTTTATTATCTATTTTATTATTGTAAAAGTCTGCTGCTCACAGGCTTTTACTTTGTAAAAGTCTGTTGCTCACAGGCTTTTATTTTGTAAAAGTCGGCTGCTCACAGGCTTTTATTTTGTAAAAGTCGGTTGCTCACAGGCTTTTATTTTGTAAAAGTCTGTTGCTCACAGGCTTTTATTTTGTAAAAGTCGGCTGCTCACAGGCTTTTATTTTGTAAAAGTCGGTTGCTCACAGGCTTTTATTTTGTAAAAGTCTGTTGCTCACAGGCTTTTATTTTGTAAAAGTCTGTTGCTCACAGGCTTTTATTTTGTAAAAGTCTGCTGCTCACAGGCTTTTATTTTGTAAAAGTCTGTTGCTCACAGGCTTTTATTTTGTAAAAGTCTGCTGCTGTCTGCTGTGGAACAGGAAAAGAAAGTAATCGGCGGATCCACCAAACATGGAGAAGGGTACGGAACTTTTACTCGGCCATTTTCCATAACATCCATAGCATCCATAACATCCATAGCATCCATAACATCCATAGCATCCATAACATCCATAACATCCATAGCATCCATAACATCCATAGCATCCATAGCATCCATAACATCCATAGCATCCATAGCATCCATAGCATCCATAACATCCATAACATCCATAACATCCATAGCATCCATAACATCCATAACATCCATAGCATCCATAGCATCCATAACATTCATAACATCCATAACATCCATAACATCCATTGCATTCACAGTGAAACATAAAAAAGATCTCATGAAGAAGTTTTTTGTAGGGCTGGGCGAGTTAACTCGTTATTATCGCGTTAATTTGTCAATAATTTAACGCCAATACATATTTTACCACGCATTCTAATGCATTTTTTTTTTAATTATTTTTTTAAATAATTTTTTTGTGCTTTCGTGCCTTTTAATGGATAGGAAAGTTCAGAGAGACAGGAAGCAGGGGGCCGAGAGAGGGGGAACGACTATAGCCTCTGTTCATGGGGCGCCTGCTCAACCCACTACACCACAAACCACCCCTGTTTTATTATCTATTTTATTATTGTAAAAGTCTGCTGCTCACAGGCTTTTACTTTGTAAAAGTCTGTTGCTCACAGGCTTTTATTTTGTAAAAGTCGGCTGCTCACAGGCTTTTATTTTGTAAAAGTCGGTTGCTCACAGGCTTTTATTTTGTAAAAGTCTGTTGCTCACAGGCTTTTATTTTGTAAAAGTCGGCTGCTCACAGGCTTTTATTTTGTAAAAGTCGGTTGCTCACAGGCTTTTATTTTGTAAAAGTCTGTTGCTCACAGGCTTTTATTTTGTAAAAGTCTGTTGCTCACAGGCTTTTATTTTGTAAAAGTCTGCTGCTCACAGGCTTTTATTTTGTAAAAGTCTGTTGCTCACAGGCTTTTATTTTGTAAAAGTCTGCTGCTGTCTGCTGTGGAACAGGAAAAGAAAGTAATCGGCGGATCCACCAAACATGGAGAAGGGTACGGAACTTTTACTCGGCCATTTTCATGTTAAAGTTCTTCCAGACGGCGGAGTCGACAGAACCAAAGTCATCTGTAAACTCTGCCAAGTTGAATTGTCTTCTCAGCGTAGTAGTTCCAGTCTAAAATATCACTTAAAGGCAAAACACACAACTGATAGCAGCAAGTCATTCAAGGAAACAGACAGTGGAGCGAGGCTTCTACATAAAAACTACAGAAAGATGCTGATGTTAAAAGTGTGTTTGCACAACAAATGTTATGGCACTTTCATTCATATGGCAGCACATTTAAAATAAAGCTAAATGCTAAAAGCTATACACTACTTTTGGATTCATTTTTGGATTCTGCGTACAAATGCGATTAATCGTGATTAATCAGGGAAATCATGTGATTAATTAGATTAAACATTTTAATCGTTGCCCAGCCCTAATTTTTTGGCTTTAAAATCAGAAAAACTTCAGAAAACAGTTTCACCCAAAGCTGCTGCTCAGCGTTATTAAATGTTAAAGATTAGAATCTGCGAGTTTTAATGGTTTTATGGCAGAAAAAGATCCATTTATCTCATTCATGTGCTGTGAATTTCAAAGAAAGCTGTTATATGGAAGTTATGTGTCTGCAGAGAAGTTACTCAAAAGAAAACAACCCTGAATTAAGACAAAAAGGGGAAGTATTACTCCACAGTAGTTCAGTATTACTTCTCATAGAAGCCGCATTTAGCAATAAGCAGTTGGGATTTCACAAAGTTTAGCAACAGGAGAAGTTCAGCCTCGGCTCACCGTCTCGTTGCTCCTGATGGGGTTCAGGAAGGAGGCCCCGTCCCCGGTGCCGATCTCAGATAGGACGAAGGGCAGATGGCTGCTGTTGCCATTCAGCTGCGCGTCCATGAAGTACTCAAAGTTGAACAAGTGTGCAACGATGTGCACGGCTGCACGAGCGAGGGAAAAAGACACGGTTAAGACTCTCACACTAACCCAGGCAGCCTGGTCTCATCAGAGCTCGGTACACTGGAAAAACTCTAAATCTCACCAAGTATATTTGTCTCATTGAGTATCTCATTACACTTAATATAAGACACAACTGCCTAATAAGTACTATTTCAGCCAGATATAGGGACTTGTTTGATGACAATACATCTGGAATATCTTGTTAAGTGAAAAAGTCTTGAAAACAAATTGTTTTGAGTCATATTTCACATGAAACAAGCTTTTTTTTTTTTCATTTGAAGAGGTTTTTAAGCTAATTTCAAGATCACTTTTAACTCAAAAGTCTTAAATATCCAATTTTGACTAGTTCCATTGGCAGATTTTTTTGCTTATTTCAAGCAAAAACGTCTTTTATTTGTTGTTTTTTTACTTATTTTTGGAGGGGCTTTTCTTCCAGTGTACCTGTGTGGAAGGCGATCATGTAGGCCACCAGTTTGTGAAAAGTGATGTTTCGATCCAGCTGTCGAGCCGCCGTCCTGCTGCAGTACTGAACATAAAAAAAGGATTCGTTCTTAAATCGGAGAGCTGTGGGCAACCAAAGCAGCAGATGAAGGCGTCTCCATGGATACCTGGATGGAGCCCCGGAGGAAGGAGAGCAGGTTGCGGCAGACCGGCAGCAGGATCAGCATGCAGTTGAAGTTGAGGCAGGCAGCAGGAGCTCTGGCCCAGGAGAGAGCATGCTGCGGGGCCCAAAAAAAGCAGTGTGTGTTAATGTGGTCGGACATTTCCTCACCGCTTTCTATCAAATGGAAGCGTAACCATCAGCAGAGTTTAACAGAGGCAGAGAGGGTAAATGTACCCTGCAGATTAAGATCATTTCAGTCAGAAAAGGAGCAATCAGCTGGGTGTAGAACAGGGATTTCTGTCTCCTTTTTGTAACTGTAACGGTGGCTTTTTGTGAGAATGCTTTAAGGTATTCTCACTATTAAGTTCCTGCTTCTCTTTATTATTATTATTCCCCCAGTTTTCGGCACCTAACTACTCCTGCATACTTTCAGCTGTTTCCACGATTTTGGTATCAAAACATTCAGCTCTGTCAGCAGATTCCTGCTATCATTTTTGGTGTTTTTAACTTTTACACTTTTTAATATATTCAACTTTTATTCAAATTTTCCCGTCATTCAAATGAATGGAAACTGCTTTCAGCTCTTCCAAATCATCTTCCTCTTTCCAACCTAACTACTTCTGCATGCTTTCAGCTGGAGACACCATTCAAACTTTAAATGGGTCACAAGACATTCAGCTACTACCAACTGTTTCAGCTTTTTCAAACCTTCAGCCAATTTTTTAAATATGACAGTTTCAAAAACATGAACATTTTGCTCCTTCTTGGTTTTTATGAATGAGCACACAGTTGAGTGCGTGCTGATAAGTTTAAAATTTTTCATTTTTTCGAACAAATTCCTCTAACTTTCATACAGTTTAACTTAGAGAAACAAATTAAACCTTAAAATGTAGGAACATTTGTCCTCTTTCAGCCAATGTAACTACTAAAGAGCTCACATTTACAGAATTTCAGCTATGAGCCTTGAACCGAGATCAACCTCTCAAATTCTCTGACTAACTCCAATGTTAAGTTTGGTAGTACACAAAAATCAGCTATCCCCATTCAGCTCATAAGCATTCTCACTGCTGTTTCGCAGGAACAGCAAATTTCCAGTTATTGTTTATTTCAGGCCAGTTAAAGCCGACTTATTCCTTCTTTTACACTTTGTTTGGGTCCGTGTGTGCACCGCAGACGTCTGCAGGTTCTGACTCCCTCTTTGAGCCTGCGCCTCACCGTCTGTCCTGGCCACAGCTCACACACTAACACCAGGGTTTATCTTTGACCTCACACCTGAACCCTGACACACGTTGTTCCTCTCTACTTTTAATCTAATCGCATCTGAATTAAGGAAAAGCAAAGCAGCTGAAATGTTTCACTTCTGCTAAATCTAAGGGCCAGATGTGCAGCTGCTGGTGCGGAGCGGGTGCAGCCAGCTGTGGCCGCCGCTTCGACCTTTCACATCAGGCCGACTTCCCTTTGATTTGTGAAACCCGCCTCACAGACGCAGGATCTGAGTGGGATGAAGATATCTGTCTGAGCTTCTGTTTAAAGCAAAAACAAGCGAGAATCACGGTGAATAGAAAAGAAGGAGTATTTACGATGGTAATCGTTCTTAACCGACTCGTTTCATACCAGAAGCTGTGTTTACAGGAATATAAAGTTAGTCATGTGGCGTGCTGCCTGTTGTCCTGCAGGCAGGGGGGGGGCAGTGATTTTAAATGTGGGGGGGGGGGCACATGAGCGCCACATCAAGCCCAGAGACACGACACTGAAGTTGGCATCCGATTCACAAATTAAATGGATGGGCATAAAGGGCCATTTCACTGCATTTTTTGCATTTTGATCACCCTAAACTGGGTCCTGTATGGAAACTACAATACTTATCCTGCTCAAATCTGGATGGAATTATTCTAAAGAGGCTGTAGATTCATTAAAACCTTGTTTGGAATTGTTGAACTTTTTTCTGATTTGTGAAAATGCAGAACAGGGCCATTTTACTGCATTTTTGGTATTCTGATCACCCTAAACTAGGTCCTGTATGGAAACTACATTACTTATACTGCTCAAATCTGGAAAGAATTATTCTAAAGAGTTCTTTCTTCTTTCTTTTTTATTTTCATTTGGACCATCCAAAACCAGAACCTGTATGAAATATAATTACATATGGGCTTAATTGTTCAGCACGAATGTCCGTTCAGTTTGACCAAAGGCCTTTTCGTGCAGCGTAACGGGGGCTGAGGTGCGCTCCATTTTGTATGTTGGTGCACTAAGAGGGTGGGCAAACCGTGGGGTGAAATCATCTTGCTGTAAAAGCGGGTAAGACGCCCATGCCTGCAGGTGTTCATGAGAGCTTGTAACATCTGGAGTCCAGAGATGAACACAAGCAGGCAAATTACTGATGATTATTTTGAAGAGAAGTGTTAAATCTCTCATTTCGTGGAGCCAACAAAATCAACAAAACCCTGAAATACCCTCGTGCCTGGCTCAGAACTGGTGTCTGCTTTGAGTTTGATAAAAGAGGAAGGAGGTGAAGAAGTGGACGGGCTGCAGATTCATTCTGTCGGTGTGCGGGAGTCAGGAAACGAAAAAGCCACTTTTTCACACGTTTCATGTGCTTCTGAGCAAAAGATTTCTTCCCTCCGTCGGTACAAGTGAAGGTGCAGGTTGGACTCACCCCGAGCAGCACCCGGGTGTAGAACCACCTCTCCACCAGGAAGGCCATGTAGAAATGAACAAACAGGAACGCGTTGATTCCCAGCCACACCAGCTGTGGAAAACAGCCAAAACACACGCAGGTTCTGCTTTAAAGATGTGACTCAGGACACAGCATCAGTCCAGAGCGGACAAAATAACATCTTAATGTGAAGTAATACCAGCCATACCAGCAGCAAATAGTCTAAATCAGCGTGTGTTTTTACCTGCCTATTGAGGCCAAACTGAAGGTTTCTGCCTCCTCACCCTCAAAGTGAACTTTCTGCTGAGCGCAGCATGTTTAACAGTTTAAAGCAAAGTACGTCTGACTTTATTTCTTTTGGAAAAAACCCTAAAAATGATCCAGGTGCAATAAAAGTGTTTAAAAGGGAGACAGTCCTCTATAATGCAGGTAAAACCCACAATGATGTCAGTGTAGTGGCATTTATCCATAAAAAAAACAATTAAACTTTAAACCAAACTAAATCAAAAGGCCCCTGATGCACCATGGGGGATGTGGTTTAATGCAGGCAGAAGAAGACGAATGTCCAAAATGAATTCTTGCGTTTTCTGATGATTTATTTCAAGACAATAAAACAAACGAAAGAACAAAGAAAACCTGCTGCTCTCTCCTTTTCCCTGGTAACAAACCATCGGCCCACCCAGGTGCATGCTGGGACTCCAGGTGCCCAGTGTGACCCAATTACCAAAAATATTCTAAATAAATAACTAACAAAGAATATTAGCAAAAAATCTAATCTAAATAAAGCACTGAATTAATCAAATAAAGTTACTCATAATTAGCAAATTAAATTTACAACTAGAACCAAAAAAACAAAAACTAACTTTACAATTAGCTCCTACAGTCAGAGTAAAACAAGAAGCAGGCTGTAAAGAATGGACTTTTGAGTTAAATAAACAGAAGTTGGATCTACAGCCACGTTTCGTACGGCGATAAAGAAGTGAAGAACTGAAGCACGACAGTACTCACAATGACAAAGATGGAGAGCCCCTCGTTGGCAACAAAGTTCCCCATGATGAGAAGAGCTCCTGAAAGCCGAGCGGGTCGCTGTGATGAGAAAGAGGATGTGAAGGAGGACAGTGAAGAGTGGCGGTAAGGACAGCATCACTTGTTTTAAAGCCTTTGTCAGGAGCCAACGAGGAAGTGGTTTTTCATGCTTTATTCATGGGAGGGTCGATGGTTCCGCCTCCATAATTCACCAGGTTGCGCACATGTGAGCCTATAATCAGACTCTGGGTGTAAATGAGACGCTTAATGTTTATTTATAGTTTATTTAAGACTCAGCTAAATGGAAGTGAAGCTTAAATGTGATCACGCTGACTCCCTTAGTGAGGAAAACTGGCATTTTATCTGGCATCCATCCATCCATTTATATACCGTGTGCACATGTTTCCATACATCCACACTGAAAAAAGTAAACTCTATTAGAGTAACTGTCATAATTTCTGCCTTGTATTTTTAATATTCAGTAAGAACTCGAGCTTCTTAAGTAAAATTAAACATTTTATTAACGTAACACATGAATTATGGGGGAAGAGTAAGTTTTACTTTGGTTTCCTCATACAATTTAAATGTTTAATAGTTGTATGTACATAAACCTAGAAATACTACATAAACTTTACTCTGAATCGTTAAAATCTACTAAGTGACTTCATAACAGCAAATACTACAGATATATAAAATGTACTTAAAATTTGGAGTAAAATGATGTTCCTGCCTGTGAAAAACAAGTAGACTTTACTTCATTTGTTTAAATAAATATAACTTAAAACTTAGATGTAATTAAGTTAATGTTACTTAATATCTTCAAAACTGTTATGTTTTATGGTAAGTAAAATTTACTTGATATTGCAGCATTAAATATAACTTAAATCATTTGAGTGCAAATACTTACAGAGGGTTTTTTAAATAAATCTTATGAGTTGTTTTTTTCAGTGCATCTAAATACCTGCAGAAATGTCCGTGCATACATCTTAATAAATATATAATAATAATAATAATATTATATAATAAATGCATTTACGTAACAGTGAGGAAAGGAAAAGATGAAATCAGTCAAATAATTGACATTTCCACCATGATCTCACGGCCGTCCAATTTAATCGCGCTTTAATGCTCTTTCTGAGACTTTTTATTTGTCACTTATACGTATTTTAAGCTTTAATAGTGTTATTTTACATTGTCATTGGGCCCCACGGTGAGGATTAGGATAAGAGTAGAAGGCCGCTGTCACACTGAGTAACATCACAGGACAAAAAGCCGAAAAAAGAAAGCTGTGCAGAATGTTAAAGTTATATAATCATGATGAGCAAATGCATAATGTACAGTTTAGCAGCTGGTGCATTTTCCTTGTTAGTGTGAGAGCTGTTTTCATGCCAGGACTACTTTTAACAGAGATCTGACATCAGGGAAGGATCTACACTGGAAAGAATGCCCCTCCAAAAATAAGTAAAATAACAACAAATAAAAGAAGTTTTTGCTTGAAATAAGCAAAAAAATCTGCCAATGGAACTAGTGAAAATCGGCTTGTCAAGATTTCTTGAAATAAGATGTGATATTTAGGACTTTTGAGATAAAAGTGATCTTGAAATTAGCTTAAAAACTTCTTCAAATGAAAATGTTTCATATGATAAGTGACTCAAAACAATTTGTTTTCAAGACTTTTTCATTTAACAAGATATTCCAGATGTATTGTATTAAAACAAGTCCCTATATCTGGCTGAAATGGTGCTTGTTAGGCAGTTGTGTCTTATATTAAGTGTAATGAGATACTCAATGAGACAAATATACTTGGTAAGATTCAGATTTTTTCCAGTGTGTTGGCTTTAAATCAGAGTTATTTCCAGGCTTTGTGTGGTCATCTACCTGCTATTCTAACTTTTAAATGGATGTATTTCTAAGTGTGAGCCTTAAGATAGAGACAGCCTCTGTTTTAAAGTCAGAGGGGCTGAAAGAGTCTGACGTCTGACTGTTCTGAGCTGTGCAGAGCGGCGGCGGCGCCCGGAAGTGCTCGCTGAGGCCAGGTGACCCGCGAGGAGGAACTACAGAGTCGATGGGGACATTGTGAATTTCAGCAGAGGAAGTGGCACATTTCTAAATGTGAAGCGAAGCAGAAGATTTATTTCTACATGCTTCCTGTTTCAAGTCAGATTGCAGAAAGGGAAACACCTGAAAAGTGATGTAATTCTGTCAGAAAAGAGCGAGAATCACAGGGTAGAAAAGCTCCGACCAGCAAGGCGGCGGCGGCTGCCTCCGAATTAAAGCTTTCTGTGCCTTCAAAAGTGGCTGGAAATTCTTTTCACAAGATTGGCAGCAAAATCAAGGTTAGACCCACTTTTACCACAACATACTAAAGTCCCCTTTGCAAATATGCATTTCTACATATAAAACATCCCACAAAAAAAGAAACAACACAGCCAATACATTTTCAATTAAGACCACATTTACCTTAAAGGGACAGTTCACCTCTTTTGACATGAAGCTGTGTGACATCCCATATCAGCAGCATCATTTCTGAACATGTTCTTACCCCCTGCTGCGTCCTGTGAGCAGAGTTCCAGCCTCGTTTTGGTGTTGATGAAGGTAGTCCAGCTAGTTGGCTGGGGTTTAAAAAATAAAGCGTTTAGCTTCTCAAAACAATATGCGTTCAACAGAGTAATACATTTGCATCACAAAATGGTTCTCCAGGAAAAAGTCAGACCTCACAATCTCTTGGCCCTATTTTCTCTCCCTTCGTATCACTGCCTGCTGTGTAGACCGAGCAGCAAACACCGTAACAGGCGCGGCTGTCGGTGTTGTACACACCTTGTACATTTTATATTCATATATTTTTATTCTTTATTTTTTATCATTATATCCTATGTTACATGTTTGCACCTTACGCCGCAGCAAATTCCTAGTTAGTGAACACTGTTCACTAACAATGGCAATAAAACAAATTCTGATTCTGATTCTGAACAAAATCAACCCCAGCAATCAGTACAGCCTGTAAGTATCACATTTTATTTTGTTTTAAATGTGTGTTGTGCCATATTCCTGTTGTAAGAATTGCACGTTAGCTCTGGCTTGTTCATCTAAAGGGAATGAGCTTTCTTTCCAGTCAGTGTATTACTCTATAGCTCTGTTTTCAGTGAGAGCAAGGGCAGCCAATCAAGCAACGGCAACCGAATAGCGCCAACACCTACCTGCATTTCATAATGAGGTTGCCAGATAAGCTCTGAAACGACACCAATAAGGGCAAACGACGCATTCTAAACCCAGCAGTAACAGCTGTTTCAGAGAGCCTTTTAGGGAGGTTCTGAGCCATTACAGACCCAACCAACAAGGATTAATGCCCCATTCAACCATTCTCTATCACCTTTAATACTTCAAAAATGCAAACTTAATAAAAATACCCAATACTGTGCAGTATTCGCTGTAGGTTATTTGAAAAAATGTATTGTTATTGTTAGCATATTGTTATAAGCTGCTATGCGAGTGCGAGCCGCCGGTTAGAGCTTGAGGAGCCGCACAGTGAGTATCTCTGAGCTAGACTGTCTGATGATCTTATGTTTTAGGGAAAGTGACAGTGAAATACCTGCTGACGCGGCATTTTTCATGCTAAGTCACTGGTGCATCACATGGTCTTCTTCAGGGGACGTGATGGGCATCAGGAGGGGTGTTAGAGGATGCTCTCAGGGGCTCGAGGAGCTTTTATTCATGTTCTTTAATTGTTTTCATGGTTTGGCGTGTTGGACTGACTTTAGAAGTTTTTCTCTTTGTCAGGGCAGCGTTGGCTCCTTTATAAAAGGCTTTGTAGGGACTCTCTGGGGGCCACACAGCACTCCTCTGGGGGCTCTTGAGCAAAGCCAAACCAAGGCTGTTGGTGCCTGTTAGGAGGTCCAATCTTTAAATGATTTCTAACGGTTTCTTTAAGCCTTTGGAGAGGCCCGTTGGTCTTTTTGGAGGAATCAGGTCGCCTGAGCCACCTTCAAAGAGCAAATGTTTGACGAAGGTTTTTGGGCTCTTTTTGGACATGGAGATGATGATAACTGGGGTCCTGACGAGGGTTTGGTCACAGAGAGTGGATGCAAATATCACAGCAAAAGGTTTCCGGGTTCGATTCCTTTCTGTGTGCATGTTCTGCCCGTGTATGCGTGGCTTCTCTCCGGCCTCCTCCGAACATCCAAAAACACGCCTGTCAGCTTAACTGGTGACTCTAACTTGACTCTAGGAGTGAGCATGGCTGTGTGGCCCTGTTTTTTTATTAGGGCAGTGCTGATGTTGTTATTCCCCCGCGACAGATGTCCCGTGCTTCTTGGTGCCAGACTGTGATATACTCAGGAATCTGTGATGGCGACCTGCCGCCCAGTGGCAGCTGGGATAGGCTCCAGCCCCCCCCGTCGCCCTACACTGGATTAAGCGGGTATGGAAAATGGATGGATGGAAGTAAAGACCTGTTTTTGGACATTTTACTACATTTAATTTGAAAGAAATGATCATTAGAAAAGCTATTTCTGGTTGGCAGTTACACACCTTTAACCTAAAGTTTAAAGCCAAATCAGGCAAGGCAATTTTATTTGTAGAGCACAATTCGTACACAAGGTCATTCAAAGTACTTCACAGCTACATAAAAAAATAATAGTAATTTTTTTAATAAATAAATAAAAATAAAAAAACATAAAAAAATTTATTTATTCATTTAAAAATGGAGAGTGTAGATAAAATACTTTCAGGTGTCATATGCACAGCTAAACAGAACTGTTTTCAGCCTGGATTTAAACATGGTCAGAGTTGTCTAAATAAGCCTAAAAGGACTGTTGAGCTCTCATTGAGGACAGTAGAAAACATTTCTGATAAAAACCCCTCCACAACATTCACAGAAGTATTAAAGTGCAATCAAAGCCATACGTTTCATAAGTTTTTATCTGGCTTTAAGAAGACTGCCAGCACTTCAGAGCCGGGGCTGCCACTCAGGATTATCGACCATCAGATCACTGCAGATTGTCTCTGGGATTTAACAATGGGGCTTACATCACTGTGGCTGGAGATAAGTCTGAAATGCCGGGCATGGGGTAGGAATTAGAAAAAGCTCTCCTTTCCACTGGAAATGAGCACAGAAATGACAGCGAGATGGGCAGCTTCTGTTGAACCTGTTGTGGAACCTGTTGTTTTCATTCTGGTGCACGTTCCACACACTGCACTCAGTTCTGTATTGTCCCAACTAAAAGAGGATTAAACCTCAAAGTGCATGTGCTAATCAGAAGCTATTTTGGTGTGTTACTGCCACCTAGCAGGAAGCAGCACGTCATCTGACCGAAGACAAAGCCAGCAGAAGCAGAACAGCAGCTATGGAAGTTTTTCTGTGCCATCAAATCAAAATCAAATCAAATCAAATCAAATTTATCTGTAGCACATTTCATGTACAAACAGTTCAAAGTGCTTTACATAAAATAAAAGCATTGCAGCAGGGAGTGGAAGAAGCATTAAAATACATAAAAGAATATAAAGAGAAACAAGTAAAATCATTTAAATCAATTTAAAAACAAAGTTTGAATCAGTTTGAATACGAATTTCTAATATTGAATTTTTACAGCATCAAAATCAGACTTTGAATTTGAAAAACCAACAGTGTAAAAAAACTCAATTTCTAAAAACAAAAATCAGTGTAAAAAAATGCAACATCTAAAAGAAAATTCTGTGGAAAAATTTTTTTAGATGTTGATTTTTTTACACTGTTGGTTTTTCAAATTCAAAGTCTGATTTTGATGCTGTAAAAATTCAATATTAGAAATTCGTATTCAAACTCTGATGGCACAGAAAAACTGCCAGAAGCACCGCTCATGAACGGTGGAAGGAGATTAATCAGGACTCTTTTCATTAAAGGAGACCTCTCAGATGTATGAATCACTGAAAACCTTACTGTCTGACTCACTTTCAGTGCCCAGACTGTGATGCACGCTGCACATCTGGCTGATCTTAGAGAGCCCGGGGTCACAGTAAATGGGATTGTTAGAATACACAATGTGTGTTTTATTCTCAAATTAAGCCGTGCAAACAAAGAATTATGTCCGGCACGCACTTTGTTTTCCTTTGTTTTAACATTCTAAAGCTCCACCGCTAGTATCTATGATGAACTTCCTCACAGAAAAAGTTGCTGAACATCCTTCAGAAATTAACTTTATGCATCACCATTCTTTGGTGTGTCAGCTTAAATTTTATGTTTTCTATTTCTATCTATGTCACTGTGTTTGGTTCAGGGGCCTCACATGCCATCTATGATATGATCCGTCTTCTGTACCCGCTTAATCCTACTGTGAGGCTGCGGGGGGGCGGAGCCTCTCCCAGCTGTCATCGGACGAGAGGCGGGTCCATCACCCGGGCAGGTCGCCGGTCCATCACCCGAGCAGGTCGCCGGTCCATCACCCGGGCAGGTCGCCGGTCCATCACCTGAACAGGTCGCCGGTCCATCACCCGAGCAGGTCGCCGGTCCATCACCCGAGCAGGTCGCCGGTCCATCATCCGGGCAGGTTGCCGGTCCATCACCCGAGCAGGTCGCCGGTCCATCACCCGAGCAAGTCGCCGGTCCATCACCCGAGCAGGTCGCCGGTCCATCACCCGGGCAGGTCGCAGGTCCATCACCCGGGCAGGTCGCCGGTCCATCACCCCGGCAGGTCGCCGGTCCATCACCAGAGCAGGTCGCCGGTCCATCACCCCAGCAGGTCGCCGGTCCATCACCCGAGCAGGTCGCCGGTCCATCACCCCAGCAGGTCGCCGGTCCATCACCCGGGCAGGTCGCCGGTCCACCACCCGGGCAGGTCGCCGGTCCACCAGCCGAGCAGGTCGCCGGTCCATCAGCCGGGCAGGTCGCCGGTCCATCACCCGAGCAGGTCGCCGGTCCATCACCCGGGCAGGTCGCCGGTCCATCACCCGGGCAGGTCGCCGGTCCATCACCCGGGCAGGTCGCCGGTCCATCACCCGAGCAGGTCGCCGGTCCATCACCCGGGCAGGTCGCCGGTCCATCACCCGGGCAGGTCGCCGGTCCATCACCCGGGCAGGTCGCCGGTCCATCACCCGAGCAGGTCGCCGGTCCATCACCCGAGCAGGTCGCCGGTCCATCATCCGGGCAGGTCGCCGGTCCATCACCCGGGCAGGTCGCCGGTCCATCACCCGGGCAGGTCGCCGGTCCATCAGCCGGGCAGGTCGCCGGTCCACCACCCGAGCAGGTCGCCGGTCCATCATCCGGGCAGGTCGCCGGTCCATCACCAGAGCAGGTCGCCGGTCCATCACCCGGGCAGGTCGCCGGTCCATCACCCGAGCAGGTCGCCGGTCCATCACCCGAGCAGGTCGCCGGTCCATCACCCGAGCAAGTCGCCGGTCCATCACCCGAGCAGGTCGCCGGTCCATCACCCGGGCAGGTCGCCGGTCCATCACCTGAGCAGGTCGCCGGTCCATCACCCGAGCAGGTCGCCGGTCCATCACCCGAGCAGGTCGCCGGTCCATCATCCGGGCAGGTCGCCGGTCCATCACCTGAGCAGGTCGCCGGTCCATCACCCGGGCAGGTCGCCGGTCCATCACCTGAGCAGGTCGCCGGTCCATCACCCGGGCAGGTCGCCGGTCCATCACCTGAGCAGGTCGCCGGTCCATCACCCGGTCCATCACCCGGTCCACACGGAGACAAACAACCACACACTCTAAAGCCCGATTTAGAGTTGTTATTAGGGCAGTGATGATGTTGTTATTCCCCCACAGCAGATGTCCCGTGCTTCTTGGTGCCAGACTGTCATATACTCAGGAATCTGTGATGGCGACCTGTCCACGGTGCGCCCCTGTCGCCCAATGGCAGCTGGGATAGACACCAGCCCGAAGCTCGCAGAAACACAGTAGGTAATTTGCGGCGGAATTATTACCCCACAAATCACGGACCTTGCGCATTCGCACAGGACACAGACATATTTTCCGCAATTATTCCGAATTACGGGGGGTCCATAGGTAATACAAGTCCCGTGCGAATCGGGCTTAAGGGACCACGTAGAAACACCAGTTAACCTGTCATGCATGTTTATGGGCGGTGGGAGGAAGCACCCGGAGAGAACCAACGCACACACGGGGAGAAACGTGCAAACTCCCACAGAAAGGTGGGAGTTGAACCAGGAACCCTGTTGCTGTGAGACGATGCTGCTAACCACCACAGCACCGGCCAGCCCCTGTGACCTTAAGATAAAAAACCTGTGATATTTGTCCTGTATTTACCCTGTATTACCCCTGTATTACCCATATTTACCCTGTATTTACCCTGTATTACCCCTGTATTACCCATATTTACCCTGTATTTACCCTGTATTACCCCTGTATTACCCCTATATTTGTCCTGTATTTACCCTGTATTACCCCTGTATTACCCATATTTACCCTGTACATTTTTGTTTAATCTTCCATCACACACGGGATGAAAGATGGACGGATCGTTGTACCTCCATCAGTTAATTTCACAGCATAAAAAGAGGGGAAAACTCTGTAAATGTCTGACCTGCGGAGCTGTCCACATGCACGAATCACGCGTCTCGTATGGTTGTGTGTTACCCCGGCGACAGATGGTTGAGGAAGCCAGAGTGGATAAATGTTTTATTCAGACCGGACAGGATTGAAGTTTAATGGCAGAGCAGCACACAGGAGATGTGACAGAATGAGTCCAATACTACACACTCACACTTTTCCTGCCGTGAGCTGAAACAAAAAAGCATGAAGGGCTGACGTCGTCATGTAGATCTATTTCTACTGGGCGAGTTAACTCGTTATTATCACGTTAACTCGGTAATTATTTAATGCCGATAAATATTTTATCGCGCATTAACGCAGGTTTTATTCATTTATTTTTTGGGGGCTTTTGTGCCTTTAATGGAAAGTTCAGAGAGACAGGAAGCAGGGGCAGAGAGAGGGGGAACAACATGCAGCACAGGGCCGTCCGATGCGGGACTCGAACCAGCTGCAGCGAGGACTGTAGCCTCTGTACATGGGGCGCCTGCTCAGCCCACTACGCCACGGACCACCCATGTTTTATTATTGTAAAAGTCTGCTGCTCACAGGCTTTTATTTAGTAAAAGTCTGCTGCTGTGGAACAGGAAAAGAAAGTAATCGGCGGATCCACCAAACATGGAGAAGGGTACGGAACTTTTACTCGGCCGTTTTCATGTTAAAGTTCTTCCAGACGGCGGAGTCGACAGAACCAAAGTCATCTGTAAACACAGCCAAGTTGAATTGTCTTCTCAGCGTAGTAGTTCCAGTCTAAAATATCACTTAAAGGCAAAACACACAACTGATAGCAGCAAGTCATTCAAGGAAACAGACAGTGGAGCGAGGCTTCTACATAAAAACTACAGAAAGATGCTGATGTTAAAAGTGTGTTTGCACAACAAATGTTATGGCACTTTCATTCATATGGCAGCACATTTAAAATAAAGCTAAATGCTAAAAGCTATACACTACTTTTGGATTCATTTTGGGATTCTGCGTACAAATGCAATTAATCGTGATTAATCAGGGAAATCATGTGATTAATTAGATTAAACATTTTAATCGTAGCGCAGCCCTAGTTTCTACACTCATCACTCTGTGTCTCAGCATCTTTAGTTTATTTCCTGTCCCACCTTTACTTCCCTTTGGTTGTAATGAGGATGAGCTGGTCGGGGAGCCGCGTCAGACGTGTGATGCTTCTTAATATCCGTCTAACACAATCTTGTTGCAGTACGTTTTACTGATAAAACCACATTTTATCAAGTCAATTTACTTATAATTCGCGTTGATAGTAATGTTCATAAAATCAGTGAAACCATGAAAATGATCCATATTTAGTTTCTGAATTATTGATGTAAAATCAAGCCGTTTTGAGAAACGTTTACAGAAACAATCCAATTTCAATCCAAAAAAAACACACTTTAACTTTAAAAGTTGATCAAATTCTGCAAACCGTCTTCGAGTTTTCATCAGAAGACGTGAGCTGAGTCGAGTTTTTCAGCTGTGGGAGAGATATTTAATGTTGATGTGCAGAAAACTAACGAATTCGCTCATGAATAGTGATGAATCTGCTGCTCCCGGTTTGATGGGATCATGCTGGAGTCTGTGCAGAGCTTCTGGGAGGTAAATCATTCATCCCACTCTGCTCCACGCTGCATTTCCTGCAGTCTGAACAGCGGGTCGACCTTCAGCCCGGAGCACAGCAGCATATGCTGAATGAAACCTGCCTCAGAGCCTGAAGGGGAAACCAACACTCAGTTTGGGGGTAATTTAGACAAAAGGCCCTCCAGGGATTTTTCCCTCCTAATCTGAGGGAAGGAGATTACATTAAATCTGCTGCTGTGACATCACGGCCCATTTCCCAACGTGTAATCACAAAGTGATTTTTCTTCAGACGTGTGAGACGCTGCAGCCGAGACCTTTCCACCACGGCAGGGACTTTGTGGACTCATCCACTAGGTAGGTAATTCAAAGGGGCACTTTAAATTACCCATGTACGAATTGTGCAGTGAATACGAATTTCTAATATTTAATTTTTACAGCATCAAAAATCAGACTTTGAATTTGAAAAACCAAGTGTTAAAAAAAAAAAAAAAAAATCAATTTCTAAAAACAAAAATTCTGTGGAAAAAAATTCAACTTCCACTGAATGTTTAGATGTTGATTTTTTTTTCCACTGATTTTTGTTTTTAGAAATTGATTTTTTTTTTTACACTGTTGGTTTTTCTGTCAAAAGGAGGGTGGGTGTGAGGAGAAAGGATGCGGATGCAGATCCTTGGAAATCAAAACTTAATTTATTTTCACAAGAAAGGTTTAAACAAAAATCGCGGCTTAGCTGGATATCAAAAATCTTAACATGACTGTGAACAAAACAAGACTGTGACAAAAAAACAAAAGACTTGACTTGGCATGGATAAATACAATCTTACTGTGACCTGGAGTGTGGACGACGGTTAAGGATCTGACAAAACAATGAGGGAACCTGGAAACTAAATACTGTGGAGGGTGATTAGGGATAGAGTGCAGCTGATGGGGAACACACAGGTGAGGGACGTGAGGCTGATGGCAGGGCAGGAGAGGGTGGCATGACATGAAAACTAAACAAGACCTGAACCTAAAACATGATCTAACTTTGAGTCCGCCGCTCTCTGTCGTCAGCCCCCCCGACACCCGAGAGACACATCCAAGAATGACTCAGCACCAACATGAAGAGGACCACACATTTAAACCTTTAAATCCTGCGTGAGTTTGTAAATTTGGCCATTAAAACTCGTTATCTATCTTACTTATGGCTAAATTTTAAACTTTAAAAACTCTGCAGTGTTGTGAGCTGAGAGCAAAGAAAGCAGAGTTGGGGGGCTGAGCAAGTGGAATAGTTGCATTAGGCCTCGAGCTGAGCAGCAAAACACAAAGTGACTCTTCACACGAGCTGAATGAACACTGGTTCATGCTCAGTTGGCAGGCAGACAGCAGCTCAGAGCACTGATAGTAACAGTTCACACATCGCAGTGGTCATCATGAACAGGGGATTTACAGCCGGATGATTAAAACTCATCGAGTGAGAGCAGCGCTTTCAGATCCGTGCAGCTTTGGAGGGTCTAACCCCTAACTAACCCAGCCCTAACCCAGCATACAGATGGCCAAATAACAGCTTCAGAAAAAGGACTGCGCCAGTGTTTGAGTCTCTGGGAAAACCCAAAAATACAACATTCAGAGGTGAGATTTAACCCCTTAACGTATTGTCGCATATATGCTACAAACCGACTCAATCAACCAGCTGAGAGAGAATCTTTATTCCCCCAATGCCGGTTAGTCCACATTCACTACGGACCTAGGAACCTTTATATAAATAAATATGTAAAAAAAAAAAAAAAAGTGAATAAAAAAACATTGTTTTTTCACTGTTATATTACTGTGTTGTTGTTATCTTATTATTGACCATTATGCCTGGTGTCGCAAATAAGCAACATACCAAATTACATACCAAACATACCAAACTGACCAGGATGCCTACCAAATAATAAATAATAATAATAATCTCAGCATTATTTACCATCTACTTAAAGGCTAAAACACACACAAAACATTTTTTTATATACAGCTATATAAATTCAGGCGTTAAGGTCTGAAATGAGCCCTAACGCTCAGCTGTATGTAAAGGCATCATGAGGAATCATACGTATGAATAACACTTTTTCCTGTAGAAACACCCATTGCTGTTTTAATTAGATTATTGGGTTATTTGGATTCTTTAAACTCCTTTTATTTGACTTTTGTCTCAGAGTTTCCCTGAGCCGTTCAAAAGCTCAGTGAAAACGAGTCGAATATGTGTAACAATGTCAGGTTTGGGTGGGCTGGTAGGACACGGACGCAGACTCCAAAAGGTGTTAAGCAATAACTGAGATTTATTCACAAAACAAAAAGCGCGGCTGAGCCGGATATCAAAAAACTGTGGAATAAATACTGGAATAATAATTGCGACAAAACAAAACAAAAGACTTGACATAGCATGGATAAATACTTAACTTGGACGTGGGGTCGTGGCATGGCATGAGGGATATTGACGGGTAGGATCTGGCAAAGAAACAGGGGAGCCTGGAAACTTAAAAGGGAACTGGGTGATTGTGAATGAGTGCAGCTGATGGGGAAACCACAGGTGAAGTGAGTGAAACTAATGAGCTGAGTGAGTGAAAAAACAATGAAAAAACCTAACTAAACGTGAACTCAAAAACCAAGACATGAAACAACCTAAAACATGATAAAACACAAAACTAAAAACATGGGGAAAATCCCATGGGCGTGACAAAAAACTGAGAAATGGAAAGTTGCCACGACACAAAACAGTTTTATCATTCTTTTTCTTACAACATGTCGGGCTTTAAAGACTCAAAGCATGAACATGAGCTGTCCATGGTCCTTAGACGGGAAAATCTACGATGCACAAGGAAAGGTCAAACTGTTGGACGACCTTCAGCTCTGATTAACGTTTATTTCTGCCTCTTCTCCGCGCTGTACATCCCAAAGATCCTCAGCAGGGTCAAAGCCCCAGTGGTGTGAAGAGGCCGTCTGAACCACTTCAGGAGTATTTTAGCCTGATAAATCCAGACATTGGCTGTGTTCGAAACCGCATACTACATATTACATACTTCAATACGGCATACTACATATTACATACTACATACTACATACTACATACTGCATACTACATACTACGTACTGCATACTACATACTGCATACTGCATACTACGTACTGCATACTACATACTGCATACTGCATACTACGTACTGCATACTACATACTGCATACTACATACTTCCATACGGCATACTACATATTACATACTACATACTACATACTACATACTTTCATACGGCATACTACATACTACATACTACATACTACATACTTCCATACGGCATACTACATATTACATACTACATATTACATACTACATACTACATACTGCATACTACATACTACATACTACATACTACATACTTCCATACGGCATACTACATATTACATACTACATACTACATACTGAATACTACATACTACATACTACATACTACATACTGCATACTACATACTACATACTACATACTTCCATACGGCATACTACATATTACATACTACATACTACATACTACATACTGCATACTACATACTTCCATACGGCATACTAAATATTACATACTACATACTACATACTGAATACTACATACTACATACTGCATACTACATACTACATACTACATACTACATACTACATACTACATACTGCATACTACATACTACATACTACATACTACATACTTTCATACGGCATACTACATACTACATACTGCATACTACATACTACATACTGCATACTACATACAGCATACTACATACTACATACTACATACTACATACTGCATACTACATACTGCATACTACATACAGCATATTTCATACTACATACTACATATTACATACTACATACTACATACTGCATACTACATACTGCATACTACATACTACATACTACATACTACATACTACATACTACATACTTTCATACGGCATACTAAATATTACATACTACATACTACATACTGAATACTACATATTACATACTACATACTACATACTGCATACTACACACTGCATACTACATACTACATACTACATACTACATACTTCCATACGGCATACTACATATTAAATACTACATACTGCATACTACATACTACATACTACATACTACATACTACATACTACATACTTTCATACGGCATACTACATACTACATACTGCATACTACATACTACATATTGCATACTACATACTACATACTACATACTGCATACTACATACTGCATACTACATACTACATACTACATACTGCATACTGCATACTACATACTGCATACAGCATACTACATACTACATACTACATACTGCATACTACATACTACATACTGCATACTACATACTGCATACTACATACTACATACTACATACTGCATACTACATACAGCATACTACATACCGCATACTACATACTACATACTGCATACTACATACTACATACTACATACTACATACTGCATACTGCATACTACATACTTCCATACGGCATACTACATACTACATACTGCATACTCATTGATCAGACAGTATGCAGAGCGTTTACCCACAATGCATTTCGCTCCTGCCCGAGCCGAAATCAGCCGGCCTGAAGCTGATTTCTCTTAAGCTCTAAACTCTGTAAACTTTAGCAACATTTGAAACATTTTCAGGTGAGAAAGTAGTCGTTTAGATCCCCAACGTGTTGAAAACCTGACAAAATACCGGCTGTTTACAATTTTGTTCCCACGAATTCGGCGCTACTAAAGCTAGCCGCAGTGAGCAACGCACTTCCTGTTATTTTCACAAAATAAAATACCCGTTGCCTTTTATCATAGGGAAAGCTATTACCATACAATTGGTGCTTTTGTTTTGAAAACAGGAAGTGAACCTACCCTCGTTGTAGCTAGCTTGAAACTGCCGTTTTGACAGGAAATGACGATCGGCGACGTCACGTTACTGTCATAGGACGCCTGTTGTTTAGGTCATGTTTGGTTTTAGATCACGTTTTAGTCATGTTTTAGTTTAGTTCTTAGTTTTCCCATGTTTTAGTTTCCCTGCAATTAGTTTCATTCACGTCACCTGCACTCATTTCCACCAGCTGCACTCATCAGTTCCCCACAGTACTTAAGTTCCCTGTTTGCCTTCAGTTTTTGTGAGATCCTTGCACCATACTTATGCACCATCACGCCACGTCAAATGTTTCAATGTTAAGTATTTATCCATGCCATGCTAAGTTGTTTTTTGTTCCTAGTCTTGTTGATGTTTCATTTGATTCCACAGTTTAAGTTTCTTTGTTATCCGGCTCAGCCGCGCCTTTTGTTTGTTACTGTGTTTTTTTTAAATAGTTTGCTTTTTGAAGTCCGCATCCGTGTCCTTCCCTACGCCACCCTGACAGTTACGTTGCATCTTGGGTAGTTTGAGTATGAGTAGTAACCTCATGATGCATACCCAACATTTCGGAGAATCTAGTATGCATCCGGGAACTTCTCGCTTACTCAAACTCGCTTAGTAACTCAAAAAGTTAGTAGGAGTAGTAGGAGAAGTATGCGGTTTCGAACACAGCCATTGTCTTCTTGAACAGGGTCTGTGCCATCAAGGAAGAAAAAAGTCATGGAAAAACCTGGACATTCCACATATTCAGGTCGTCGGCTGACTTAATCTGCTGCTGACCATAAGGCTGCCCCCACCTGGTCATCGCTACACATGATGGGTAAAGATCTAAACCTTATGAGTCCTGGCAGAAAACATAAAGAGGAGATTTGTGGCATGAGGTGGGACAGAATCTGTATTTACTTAGTCCCTTTCACACTCCTTTGTTGTTGGTTTTACACGATGCTGTGAGATGTTGAGGAAAAGGTGTCAGAACCACGACGTGAATTAGGCTGCGGCTACACGGAAACGTTTTTCACTGTAAACGATACTTTTTCTTATCGTTTCGCTGTCGCGGCCACACGGAGCCGGCGTTCCCACTACCCCAAAACGATAGTTTTTGAAAACGGGTTCCAGAGTGGGAAAGTTTGAAAACGGCCTCGTTTCGTTTCCATTGTTACAGCGAAAACGTTTTTGCGTCAGTCACAAGTTGACGCTGTGAGCCAATTTTAACACTTCTCTATTGTCTCACAGCGTGGCGTGACACAGCGGCGTGTGTATTGCATCGTTTCATCGTTTTCATCCGTTCTCGTTTGGACAGCAGCGCGTTTCCGTGTGGTCGCAAGAATTTTCGTACCCGTTTTAAAAAAAAACCTCGTTTCGTTTTCGTGTAGCCGTAGCCTTAGTACCGATGGGGTCCAGAATCATTAAATCATTTACAGTCCATCAGTTTTGCAGGTGAGTTCGGTCTAAATCCTCTCACAGCTCTTTTATGGAAGAGAAGTGGTTACAGAAGGGACTCCTCAGTAAGTTAAATACCTATGATAGCTCCGTCAGACACAGAGCTAATTAGTCTAATTAGTTCCTCTGAGGGGAAGTTGTGCTGCCAATGATTAATTATCTAAAGAACCAATGTGACTGTAATCTATATTAAATCATCCTCCAGATGATACTTACGTGCCCCAGCGTCCCCCTTCTGTCTGAAACAACATAACCATATAATTCCTCTCTTTAAGGCCCCGCCTCCCTAAAGGCCCAGCCTGCTCTGATTGGTTAAAAGAGTTTGCCTGGAATGCAGTCACGTTTTAATTGAAGTGTCCCAAACTAACCTCAATGCCCTATCCAAATATTTAGCATGATTATGTCATTAAGTAAAGGAAGAAGAAAGAGCTGGAGCACAAAGGAGGTGTTTCAGGTGTTTCTGTTGGGGAGAAGCACGAATGATATCACACGAGTTGTTTACTGGATGACCGGTTGGCATAACTCTTATGTCTGTGTTTGGAGTAGGCGGCTTCCTACCAGAACAGCTTGTGGATCAGTGAGCTTTAGCACTGCTGTTTTTTCCTGAACTAAACTAACTGGCTGTGCCTTAAAGGGACAGTTTGCCTCTTTTGACATGAAGCTGTATGACATCCCTACGGTGGCCGACACGTGCAAACACGCTGCAAACGCCGAAACAAATCCAACAGTAAAACGCTGCAAGAGAAAAATGCGGCAATCACAAAAACGACCGGAGCACACGCGCTGCAAACCCCAAAACACATGCAAGAGAGAAACGCTGCAAACCCCAAAACACATGCAAGAGAGAAACGCTGCAAACCCCAAAACACATGCAAGAGAGAAACGCTGCAAACCCCAAAACACATGCAAGAGAGAAACGCTGCAAACCTCAAAACACATGCAAGAGAGAAACGCTGCAAACCCCAAAACACATGCAAGAGAGAAACGCTGCAAACCCCAAAACACATGCAAGAGAGAAACGCTGCAAACCTCAAAACAGCGTTGCAGCGTTTCTCTCTTGCATGTGTTTTGGGGTTAGCAGCGCGTGTGCTCCGGTCGTTTTTGTGATTGCCGCATTTTTCTCGTGCAGCGTTTTACTGTTGGATTTGTTTCGGCGTTTGCAGCGCGTTTGCACATGTCGGCCACCGTACATCCCATATCAGCAGCATCATTTCTGAACATCTTCTTACCCCCTGCTGCGTCCTGTGAGCAGAGTTCCAGCCTCGTTTTGGTGTTGATGAAGGTAGTCCGGCTAGTTGGCTGGGGTTTAAAAAATAAATCGTTTTGCTTCTCAAACAATATGCGTTCAACAGAGTAATACATTTGCATCACAAAATGGTTCTCCAGGAAAAAGTCAGACCTCACAATCTCTTGGCCCTATTTTCTCTCCCTTCGTATCACTGCCTGCTGCCGCCTGCCGACAGCCACGCCTGTTACGGTGTTTGCTGCTCGGTAGCAGGGGACTGCTCGGTCTGCACTTCGGTCTGCACGGTCTGCACAGCAGGCAGTGATACGAAGGCTCACAGGACGCAACAATGATGTTACTGATATGGGATGTCATACAGCTTCATGTCAAAAGAGGCGAACTGTCCCTTTAATATTCAACAGATGTGACAGAGTTACGGCCAGAAAGAGATGATGAAGCTCTCAAACTGCTCGTGTCTCTCCCATTCTTGCGAGTGGAAGCATTTATGTCAGCAGGCCTGATCTGATGTATAACACAAGTTTACAGAACAACCCTAAGTGCTCTCATGAGTGCAGTGACACTGTTGTGGCTGGTGAGGCCCCCCCCCACCCTCACATCAGTTTGCATTTGGCCGCCTGGTTGCCTCTGTCGCTGCGTCTCCGGGCCCGGATCTGTTCGATGAATCATTCAGAGGAGGATGCACTCTGGCTAATTTGAGCCCCGCCGCTCGGCATTGGGGAGCAGTCATGCTATACTCATTGGTTAAACATTGGTGAGAAGACTGTAAAAGAACACGGCCCTGAACCACACTGGCTGGTCCTGAAAATAATCTGATTGTTTGAGTCTCTGTGGGAAACATTAATGACTGTGTTAATAGGACAGGTGGTGCTTTAACGCAGTTTAATATCAAATCAAATCAAATCTAATTTATTTGTATAGCACATTTCATGTACAAACAGTTCAAAGTGCTTCACATAAAATAAAAGCATTGCAGCAGGGAGTGGAAGAAGCATTAAAATACATAAAAGAATATAAAGAGAAACAAATCAAATCATTTAAATGAATTTAAAAACAAGCAACAGTCCAGATAAGTTCAAAGATATCGTGCAGATTTCATGCATAGACACATGAGAACAGAAATGTCGTTAACCTGGATTTAAAAATGTCTCCATTTGGTGAAAGTTTAATCTCCACTGGCAGTTTGTTCCACTTGTTTGCAGCATAACAGCTAAATGCTGCTTCTCCATGTTTAGCCTGAACTCTGGACTGGACCAGCTGACCTGAGTCCTTGGATCTAAGAGCTCTGCTGGGTTCATATTCTAGATACTAAGAAAAGGTGGAGAAACAAGAAAAAACACAGATTCTTAAATGTGATGATAAGGCTGTTGCATCCACAAACCAAACCCATAGGTGGGCTTTTTTCAGTCTCCACACTGGGAATGAGAATGTGTTGCTTTTTATTTCTGGGAGGCCTCTCCTCACTCATTGGTTCTCCAAGTTTTGACCATTAAATGGATCATTTTGACTTAGCATAAAAACCTTATTTAAAAACTTCTCATTTTCATTTCACACCCATAAAATGTTGCTTCGCCTTCAGAATTTCCAATTAAAAAATGTCAGAAATTTGAAGGCTTTTTGTTCATATATCTAGCCTGACTACGTCATACTCACGATTCTAGTCAGAATGTGAGTCTGATATCGCTGGATAGAGTTTTGAGTTTGGGGCGTGTTTCAACCGAACCAGGAGAAAAAATGCCTCTTCGCTCGATTGGATAGACCTACAACCAATCAGAGCAACGTAGTATGTGATGTAGATTAAGCGACACACACGTGTTGTAGGAAGGACGGCGAAAACATCTTTTCTATCGATAAAAGCCTTTATCGCGTTCCTCTGTTCGTCTTTCAAAATGAATGCAATGTGGAGATCCTGTAGAACAGACTCGATGGCAGAATCTACACACCCTAGCTCTCCAGCGGCAGCCATGTTTGTTTCAAACGAATTCAAAGCAAGCGCTCTTTAGTGACGTAGTCGATAATGTCCCTGTTGATCATCTGTCCATCATCGTATAAAGCCCGCCCTGGCAATCTGATTGGGTCGACCGATTCTTGGTCGGGCATAATGATTTCCCAACTGAGCAGAGCCAGACCCAACTTCCCCACCAAAACTTTTATGGGCGGGGCTAAGTTCGGCTGGCACCCAGGCTATCATATATCACCCTGATTTGGGAATAATCATTTTATTATGGCTCAGATAACAATCATGAACGCATTGACACGTTTATTATTACTTGTTTTATGCATTGGCCATGGGCGTCGCACCCGTGGGGGATGGGGTTGTTTCGACACCCCCACTTTTACAGCTAGGTGATTTCACCCCCCCCCCCCACGTTTTCCAAAGGTAAACCCGTTTGCCCACCCTCGTAGTGCACCAACATACGAAAATGGAGCGCACCTCGGCCCCCTTACGAAAAGGCATTGGTCAAACTGAACGGACATTCACCCAATCACAGGCTGTTGTCCGTAATTACGTCAGAGATTAACTTTATTGTGAGACTTACGTGCCAGTCGGAGCTAGTGATGGGAAGGTTGTATGGAAGTTTTTCTGTGCCATCAGAGTTTGAATACGAATTTCTAATATTGAATTTTTACCGCATAAAAATCAGACTTTGAATTTGAAAAACCAACAGTGTAAAAAAAATCAATTTATAAAATAAAAATCAGTGTAAAAAATATTCAACATTAAAAAAAAATCAGTGTAAAAAAATTCAGTTGAAGTTGAATTTTTTTACACTAATTTTTGTTTTTAGAAATTGATTTTTTTTTACACTGTTGGTTTTCCAAATTCAAAGTCTGATTTTGTTTATGTAAAAATTCAATACAGTTGAATAATTTCACATAGTGAAATTCGTATTCAAACTCTGATGGCACAGAAAAACTTCCATAAGTTCGGCTCTTTCCACTCCCGAACGGCCACGTTGATTGACAGGCGAGTCTCGTTGAAAGATGCGTGACCCAAATGCGTCTTTGAAATGAGCGGCAGGCGTAGAGTGTGTCCTGTTGAACCCACTTTCGTGGAATTAATCATTTTGAGTTAAGTTTTAATGTGATTTCCAAATGAGTCATTGTTTTTTAAAGACACTGCACATTTAGAGAAGAGATTTTGTTCCCAATTGTTACTGTATGAGTAGGCTAAAGTTACGAAAGGCTAACGTTACGTTAGCATGAAGCTACGTAGCACTATGCTCTTAACTCAAAGTTTTTTTGAGTTAAGAGCCAATTCACCAGCCTCCGATTCGCCAATTAAAGGGATGTGCTTAAAGGGCCATTTCACTGCATTTTTTGCATTTTGATCGGCCAAAACAAGGTCCCGTATGGAAACTTCAATAGTTACACTGCTCAAATCTGGATAAAATTATTTCATTATTATTATTATTATTATTATTATTATTATTATTATTATTATTATTATTATTATTACTATTATTATTAATATTATTATTATTATTATCATTATTTCTTAATTTCTTAAGTTATTTATAATTTTTTATTATTATTTAATTATTTATTTTTTACTTTTTTACTTTGACTTTTACTATTTTTATTCTCTTGTATATTATTTAGATATCTTTTTATAATTTTTGTGTATCCAAAGCCAAGAGCTCCTGAAGTAAATTTCATTATGCCTGCATAGTGACAATAAAGATTCTTGATTCTTGATTCAATAAGGCTGTAGATTCATTAAAATCTTGTCTGGGATTTTAAACCTTATTACCTTCCTTAACGGGGAAAAATAGTGATCAGAAGCTGACTCTTTTGGAGATCTACGGTGGGCTCAGGGCAATTATATCTTTTTGAGAGTTTTCAATCAAGCCATGAAGTGCAGAGTTTTTTTCAGGAACTTCGTAGCATTCAGTAAATCCACGGTGATAACTCCGTGATGGTGATTAAATGTTACATTTTGTGATTAAAAATGTGTAAATTATGATACCGTACCTCTATTGTGAGGCTTGACCTTTTTATATACAGTCTATGGGCTTGATGTGGTGCTCATGTGCCACCCCTGGAACACCCCCACATTTAAAATCACTGCTCCGCCCTTGGTATTGGCATTAAAGGGATAGTTCGCCTCTTCTGACATGAAGCTGTATAACATCTCATATCAGCAACATCATTTCTGAACATCTTCTTACCCCCTGCTGCGTCCTGTGAGCAGAGTTCCAGCCTCATTTTGGTGTTGATGAAGGTAGTCCAGCTAGTTGGCTGGAGTTTAAAAAATAAAGCGTTTTGCTTCTCAGAACAATATGCGTTCAACAGAGTAATACATTTGCATCACAAAATGTTTCTCCAGGAAAAAGTCAGACCTCACAATCTCTTGGCCCTATTTTCTCTCCCTTCGTATCACTGCCTGCTGCCGCCTGCCGACAGCCGCGCCTGTCCGGGTACTCCGGCTTCCTCCCACTGTCCAAAAAATCATGCATGTTAGGTTAATTGGCATCTCTAAATTGTCCTTAGGAGTGAGTGTGAGCGTGCATGGTTGTTTGTCTCGTTTGTCTCTATGTGGTCCTGCGATGGACTGGCGGCCTGTCCAGGGTGTACCCCGCCTCTCGCCCATTGACTGCTGGGATAGGCTCCAGCCCGCCCGCGACCCGATCGACGGATTCAGCGGTATGGATAATGGATGGATGGATTCCTTTCTGGACGTCTGCTTCTGCCTCGCTAGCTAACGTAACGAGTTGACACCGGGCAGCAAGCGCGCGAATCATGGCTGGAAAAAGGAAGTCATGGAGGAGCATGAGTCCGAGGATGGGTGCTGGAGAGCGGATTGAATGCGCGTGTGACCGCTGGAAGCTCCAGGCTGGTTCTTGTAAGATGGGAGGCCGGTGTTCATTCGATTTCTCCTACTTGTCGAGAATTGCTACTTTGTGGTTTTGCGCATGCGCCAAGCCGATTTTCTAAGTTTCATTTTCACGCCAAGTACCACAAATCGACAGAACACCGGCACGGAGGAGCATAGATCCGAGCAGGGGTGCTGAAAGGCGGATTGAATTCAAACTTTATTTTTCAGACATGTAAGAAAAAAAATGCACCGGCGGCACAGCAGAGAATAAGTTACGTACTGTATTTGGGTTAGCCTACAGTATGTCTGCGCACTGCGCAGTACTGTAATTAAACTTGCATGATAATAAAATTCAGTAAATGCTGAAGCTATCCGTTTCATTTCATTTTTCTCATTGAAAAACGATACAAATGGCATTTAGATGATATTCTGCATAAAAAAATAAGTGAAATACCTGTACTGTAATACAAATTCGGTTTTAGTAATCAACCGCTTATAGTGTTCAAATTGGCTCTGGACCAACATGATCACTATAAGCGGTTTCCACTGTAATAAAATAATAATAATAAAAAGTAATAAATGTAAAAAATGTAAAAATATATGTACAAACTATTTACAAAGTATTTGTACGCTATTACGGTGTTTGCTGCTCGGTCTGCACAGCAGGCAGTGATACCAAGGGAGAGAAAATAGGGCCAAGAGATTGTGAGCTCTGACTTTTTCCTGGAGAACGATTTTGTGATGCAAATGTATTACTCTGTTGAACGCATATTGTTTTAAGAAGCAAGACGCTTTATGTTTTAAACCCCAGCCAACTAGCCGGACTACCTTCATCAACACCAAAACGAGGCTGGAACTCTGCTCACAGGACGCAGCAGGGGGTAAGAAGATGTTCAGAAATGATGTTGCTGATATGGGATGTCATACAGCTTCATGTCAAAAGAGGCGAACTATCCCTTTAATGGGCTGAGTGAGCAGGAAGTGTTTCAGTGTTTTAGATGGAGGGCAGGAGCTCCAGCTGGTGTTTGGCGGTGACGCGGGATCAGGTGGAGGAAAAGCTCCTTAGTGAGGGAGGAGGGCGCACAGAAATAATCAGCTGATAGCAAAGGGCGCTCTTCCTCCGCCGGCGGCACAACAGCAACAACAGCAGCAGCAGCAGCAGCAGCAGGAGCGGCTGTGTGAGCAGCTCCCACCTTTCCACGCGCTCTTCACCCGGATTCCTGGGTGCATCGACGGGCTCGCGGCCGGTCCCGCTCCCGCTGAAGCAGGTTTATGTTTGACGGAGCGCACGGAGCGCACGGAGCGCGGCGGTGAAGCGGCAGCAGCGGCAGCAGCGGCAGCAGGAGGCTCAGAAAGCGCTTTACAGCAGCTCGAGGTAAAACGGATTCTTGGTTTTTAATCTGCTGCTTCAGACTTGTTGGTTCAGTGAGGATATAAATGCGGAAAAGTCCAAACTTTGTGCAGGTGGAACAGATAAACTGAGATCCCCACGCGCGTTAAATAGTTGCTCCGTGGATTGACTGGAGTTGGGGTCGCGATGTTGTTGATTTTCAGGAGGAATTTCAGTGAAACACGGCGGCGGTCAGCAGGTTGTTTCAGTCTGGGGCCCATTTCACTCCCGTTTCTGATTTATTTATTTATCTTTTAGGCAAAGCACATGAGTTCTTTAGGAGTAAATTTAATTATAAAAGTTTAGAAAAAGATGCAGAGATATATTCTCATGGGTTTTTTTCAGTGTCATTTTTAACTAAAAGCAGCATTATCAGGAACACAGACTCCAGCTGGAGGGCCACAGCTCCTGGTTGATCTATAGAGACCCAACACCTCTTCACCTGATTTCTTCTCACTGTCTTCTCTCCTTTCTGAGCCCCTTTTCTCTTACTGGGGGTCTCATGTGTGCTAGTTGCTGCTTAGAAGCTGAACTCTCAAAATGAAATCCTCATTTTCATGCTGCTGTTCCTGACTTCACCCAAAACACTTTTTATTGTTCCGAACAAACTGTCCAACATATGATCCATAAAAGTTTAACTTTCCTGGGATGGACAGACTGTTGAATTCATTCATCATTTTTGTGAAATATGAACATTTTATGTACTTTTTAAAAAATGTTAACGCTGTTTAAAGACCAGCTTGACCTTGAGGAGGTTTTTGAGTGACATCAGTAGCGTTTGCTGCAGTGATCTTTGATAATGTTCGTCACCACCAGGCTGGAGAGCTTATTTCATCTGTTTTAAAGGGACAGTTCGCCTCTTTTGACATGAAGCTGTCTGACATCCCATATCAGCAACATCATTTCTGAACATCTTCTTACCCCCTGCTGCGTCCTGTGAGCAGAGTTCCAGCCTCGTTTTGGTGTTGATGAAGGTAGTCCGGCTAGTTGGCTGGGGTTTAAAAAATAAAGTATTTTGCTTCTCAAAACAATATGCGTTCAACAGAGTAATACATTTGCATCACAAAATGGTTCTCCAGGAAAAAGTCAGACCTCACAATCGCTTGGCCCTATTTTCTCTCCCTTCGTATCACTGCCTGCTGCCGCCTGCCGACAGCCGCGCCTGTTACGCTGTTTGCTGCTCGGAAGCAGGGGACTGCTCGCTCTGCGCTTCGGTCTGCACAGCAGGAAGGATTTTTGTCATTTTATCCACATAAAACTCAGTAAAATGTCTTCAGTCGGATCTTTTTCATGTTTTTCTGTCATTTTATCCACATAAAACTCAGTAAAATGTCTTCAGTCGGATCTTTTTCACGTTTTTCTGTCATTTTATCCACATAAAACTCAGTAAAATGTCTTCAGTCGGATCTTTTTCATGTTTTTCTGTCATTTTATCCACATAAAACTCAGTAAAATTTCTTCAGTCGGATCTTTTTCATGTTTTTCTGTCATTTTATCCACATAAAACTCAGTAAAATGTCTTCAGTCGGATCTTTTTCATGTTTTTCTGTCATTTTATCCACATAAAACTCAGGAAAAAGTCAGACCTCACAATCTCTTGGCCCTATTTTCTCTCCCTTCGTATCACTGCCTGCTGCCGCCTGCCGCGTCTGTTACGGTGTTTGCTGCTCGGTCTACACAGCAGGCAGTGATACGAAGGGAGAGAAAATAGGGCCAAGAGATTGTGAGGTCTGACTTTTTCCTGGAGAACCATTTTGTGATGCAAATGTATTACTCTGTTGAACGCATATTGTTTTGAGAAGCCAAACGCTTTATTTTTTAAACCCCAGCCAACTAGCCAGACTACCTTCATCAGCACCAAAACGAGGCTGGAACTCTGCTCACAGGACGCAGCAGGGGGTAAGAAGATGTTCAGAAATGATGTTGCTGATATGGGATGTTACACAGCTTCATGTCAGAAGAGGAAAACTGTCCCTTTAAGATCTTTGAGCGATGCAATAAGACTTCTTCTTCCTGTGTGCTTCTGAACTCGCCGCCTCTCAGCGCCCCCATATGCTGTAACAGATAAGGAACTGTCAGACTCATGCATCCTGCCACTCCTACAGATAAACGAGAGGTTTTCTGTGGCTGCTTTAAGCTCAGTGCTGTGAATATGTTGGAAGCATTACCCGTATTATCATTCAGAGGTGGTAACCGCACCAGCAGGGACGGGGACAGATGAGGATCTGTGTGTGGATGTGTTCAAAAAGCACCAACACATCTTTAATTTATTTCGTCCCGCCTCATGCAGGGTGTCTAATCATATCGCAGCGCTGCTCGTGTCTCGACGGCTGCTGGACTTTGAAGATGGTTTCCTATCTGTGTCTGAGCCGGCGGGGCTTTTTTTTAAAGCAGTCGGATGTTCATGTTACACCTCAGACTCCCACGTGCACATCAAAAGATGCCGGAGCATCATTCTGGGAGCTCAAAACGACTAAATAAAACTCTAAAAGCACTAATTAAGCAACCTGTTGTCACAGAGGTGTTGGCTGTTGGCAGTTTTTTCTAGATTAGAGGATGTGTACATGAAGCTTGGTTGAGTCGACTTCATATTTGCCTTTCTTATGTGCGTCTTTGTTTTTGTTTTTTAAATAAATACAAAAGGCCTAGCTGTGAAATGTGGATGAAAAGCTTTTACAGAGCCCACATCGTCCTCCATTAGAAGTTGGTCATTTAATCATTGTTAAAAAAAACTGATCCAAGATGGCAGAGTTGGAGGTAGCTCTTAATTCTTTTTACGTTCAGGTGCAGCAGAAATAACTCCCTGATGTGTGGACTTTGTTTTTCTTGCATAGGAAGGGGAATACCCCCCCAGAAAGCATTATTATGACCTGTTACAGACAAAGGCGAAGAGGCTGAAAACTGACTCAAACGACTTTATAATTTGGGGTAAAATGAAGCTTCAGACCTCCAGACTGGACCACGACATGACTGTGTTGTATTAGACATTCTTTAAGCCTTTCTGGTTTTACAGAACAGCTCTGTGGCTTAGTGATCATGTCTGAAATGAGCAGTTTTCATCAGGTTTACAGAGTTTAATGCATCTGACACAGAGTCCTTTTTAAAGGTGAATGTATTCCTGCGTTTGACCCTTAAATATTTGGACCCGACTGAGCTGCTGCTGCAGATTTTTATGATTACAAGTAGCATTCATATAAGCATGCTGGGTCCAACTGGCTGAAGTGGAATTGTAGAAATGAGATTTAAGCTGTAGGACAGCCTGTGCAGCCTGGAGTAGATCAGAAATCCTGACCTGACCCTGAAAAGGATCTAAGAATGGCGCTCGCTTGCTTATGAAAGACGCGTAATTGTGATTTAATGGATGGAGAGGCAGCAGGGAAACTCCCAGCTTCCTCATGTCTGTAAAATATCAGATTAAGCATTCACATTCAGTTCTATAGAGCTAATCGTGACCTCTAACGTCATATGTTCATTACACAAGCGGCTCGGAGAGAGCTGCAGGCATCTTGTTTGTGCCTCTTCGGGGAAATGTTGCCCGTCTGCGAGCAAATATAATCTAATTAGCCACACAGTGAAGAGGGAAAACAGCCCGATGATGCAGGATGCATGTCGGCCAGCGGGGGCAGCGGTCCCACCTTCTGATGTCTGAGACGGCTTCATAAAGAAGAACTGATTAACTGCTGGAGGAAAAATGTGTTACTCGTCTCCCTGCTGATCCTCACCATGCATGTCAGGTCTTTACCCGTCCTCTGACACGTCTCTGTGTCTGAACAGAAGCAAGTTACAGATGGAAAACTCACTGAAGATTTAACGACTTGTGGTTGGATGTGTTTGCCAGAGGAAGGAAACAGCAGCCGTAATCCTCTGAGAGAGAGCGAGTAGGAGCTGTTTTATACGCTAACTGTTGAATGCACAGCAACTTTCTGCCAGCAGATATCCAGGAAGTGCTGGAGTCCTTAGGGGAGGAATACAGAGTAGGGGTACGGTACGAGTCCTTTTTTATCTCCTGAGGTACAGTCTCTATACTAATGTACCCCCCAGGGTTAATTATTGGACCTAAAGGTACCTGGGTCCAAAAGGTACATATAGGTACTCAAGTGGTAAAAGGTAGACCTTTGGCAGACTGCTGTGTAGACCGTGCAGACCGAAGTGCAGACCGATCAGTCCCCTGCTTCCGAGCAGCAAACACCGTAACAGGCGCGGCTGTCGGCAGGCGGCAGCAGGCAGTGATACGAAGGGAAAGAAAATAGGGCCAAGAGATTGTGAGGTCTGACTTTTTCCTGAGTTTTAATGTGGATAAAATGAAAGAAAAACGTGAGAAAGATCCGACTGAAGACATTTTACTGAGTTTTATGTGGACAAAATGACAGAAAAACATGAAAAAGATCCGACTGAAAGACATTTTACTGAGTTTTATGTGGATAAAATGACAGAAAAATGTGAAAAAGATCCGACTGAAGACATTTTACTGAGTTTTATGTGGATAAAATGACAGAAAAACGTGAAAAAGATCCGACAGAAAAACATTTTACTGAGTTTTATGTGGATAAAATGACAGAAAAACATGAAAAAGATCCGACTGAAAGACATTTTACTGAGTTTTATGTGGATAAAATGACAGAAAAATGTGATAAAGATCCGACTGAAGACATTTTACTGAGTTTTATGTGGATAAAATGACAGAAAAATGTGAAAAAGATCCGACTGAAGACATTTTACTGAGTTTTATGTGGATAAAATGACAGAAAAATGTGAAAAAGATCCGACTGAAGACATTTTACTGAGTTTTATGTGGATAAAATGACAGAAAAACATGAAAAAGATCTGACTGAAAGACATTTTACTGAGTTTTATGTGGATAAAATGACAGAAAAACATGAAAAAGATCCGACTGAAAGACATTTTACTGAGTTTTATGTGGATAAAATGACAGAAAAAGGTGAAAAAGATCCGACTGAAGACATTTTACTGAGTTTTATGTGGATAAAATGACAGAAAAACGTGAAAAAGATCTGACTGAAAGACATTTTACTGAGTTTTATGTGGATAAAATGACAGAAAAAGGTGAAAAAGATCTGACTGAAAGACATTTTACTGAGTTTTATGTGGATAAAATGACAGAAAAACATGAAAAAGATCCGACTGAAGACATTTTACTGAGTTTTATGTGGATAAAATGACAGAAAAACATGAAAAAGATCCGACTGAAGACATTTTACTGAGTTTTATGTGGATAAAATGACAGAAAAACGTGAAAAAGATCCGACTGAAGACATTTTACTGAGTTTTATGTGGATAAAATGACAGAAAAACATGAAAAAGATCCGACTGAAGACATTTTACTGAGTTTTATGTGGATAAAATGACAGAAAAACATGAAAAAGATCCGACTGAAGACATTTTACTGAGTTTTATGTGGATAAAATGACAGAAAAACGTGAAAAAGATTCGACTGAAAGACATTTTACTGAGTTTTATGTGGATAAAATGACAGAAAAACGTGAAAAAGATCCGATTGAAGACATTTTACTGAGTTTTATGTGGATAAAATGACAGAAAAACGTGAAAAAGATCCGACTGAAGACATTTTACTGAGTTTTATGTGGATAAAATGACAGAAAAACGTGAAAAAGATCCGACTGAAAGACATTTTACTGAGTTTTATGTGGATAAAATGACAGAAAAACGTGAAAAAGATCCGACTGAAGACATTTTACTGAGTTTTATGTGGATAAAATGACAGAAAAATGTGAAAAAGATCCGACTGAAAGACATTTTACTGAGTTTTATGTGGATAAAATGACAGAAAAACGTGAAAAAGATCCGACTGAAGACATTTTACTGAGTTTTATTTGGATAAAATGACAGAAAAACGTGAAAAAGATCCGACTGAAGACATTTTACTGAGTTTTATGTGGATAAAATGACAGAAAAACATGAAAAAGATCCGACTGAAGACATTTTACTGAGTTTTATGTGGACAAAATGACAGAAAAACGTGAAAAAGATTCAACTGAAAGACATTTTACTGAGTTTTATGTGGATAAAATGACAGAAAAACGTGAAAAAGATCTGACTGAAAGACATTTTACTGAGTTTTATGTGGACAAAATGACAGAAAAACGTGAAAAAGATCCGACTGAAAGACATTTTACTGAGATTTATGTGGATAAAATGACAGAAAAATGTGAAAAAGATCCGACTGAAGACATTTTACTGAGTTTTATGTGGATAAAATGACAGAAAAACATGAAAAAGATCTGACTGAAGACATTTTACTGAGTTTTATGTGGATAAAATGACAGAAAAACGTGAAAAAGATCCGACTGAAGACATTTTACTGAGTTTTATGTGGATAAAATGAAAAAAAAAACGTGAAAAAGAGCCGACTGAAGACATTTTACTGAGTTTTATGTGGATAAAATGACAGAAAAACGTGAAAAAGATCCGACTGAAGACATTTTACTGAGATTTATGTGGATAAAATGACAGAAAAAGGTGAAAAAGATCCTACTGAAGACATTTTACTGAGTTTTATGTGGATAAAATGACAGAAAAACGTGAAAAAGATCCGACTGAAAGACATTTTACTGAGTTTTATGTGGATAAAATGACAGAAAAACATGAAAAAGAGCCGACTGAAAGACATTTTACTGAGTTTTATGTGGATAAAATAACAGAAAAACGTGAAAAAGATCCGACTGAAAGACATTTTACTGAGTTTTATGTGGATAAAATGACAGAAAAACGTGAAAAAGATCCGACTGAAGACATTTTACTGAGTTTTATGTGGATAAAATGACAGAAAAACATGAAAAAGATCCGACTGAAGACATTTTACTGAGTTTTATGTGGATAAAATGACAGAAAAACATGAAAAAGATCCGACTGAAGACATTTTACTGAGTTTTATGTGGATAAAATGACAAAACTCCTGCCTGCTGTGCAGACCGAAGTGCAGAGCGAGCAGTCTCCTGCTTCCGAGCAGCAAACAGCGTAACAGGCGCGGCTGTCGGCTGTCGGCAGCAGGCAGTGATACGAAGGGAGAGAAAATAGGGCCAAGAGATTGTGAGGTCTGACTTTTTCCTGGAGAACCATTTTGTGATACAAATGTATTACTCTGTTGAACGCATATTGTTTTGAGAAGCAAGACGCTTTATTTTTTAAACCCCAGCCAACTAGCCGGACTACCTTCATCAACACCAAAACGAGGCTGGAACTCTGCTCACAGGACGCAGCAGGGGGTAAGAAGATGTTCAGAAATGATGTTGCTGATATGGGATGTTACACAGCTTCATGTCAGAAGAGGCGAACTGTCCCTTTAATAACAGAGCAGTGATTTCCTGGTTATGATCGCATTAAAAACCTGTGAAACCTCTGAAAATACAGACGAGGAATACTCCTCTCGTGTTGAGCTCACATGCATACGTATCATTTCCTCCGGTTCCTGCACAGGAAACAACAAAAACTACAGGATGTACACAATTCCACCAACGCTGGCAGATCCCAGCACCGCTGCTCTGCGGCCCGGTTGATGTGTAACCCTGATGGCTGTTAAATTAGCCCTCATATCTAATCGGTCTGAAGTGAACTGCCCCTCTCACTGTGCTCATTATGCCTGTTTGGTCAACCTGTTCTTGATATGATAACCATGTGTCTGTCTGTAAATGAGCAACGGCACATGTTCTTGTGTGGGATTATGTAACGCTGCAGTGTTTATTCCAAACTAAAACATGTGACTCCCAGTGGATCGAATGCCCCTGTCTGTTCACATCTGCCTTTCCTGAGTGTGCGTGCTGCTCGGTGCGCCGCGCTCTGCGGACAGCGAGAGCTGTAGAGCAGCGTACATCCTCCAGATAAGACCTATCGCTGTGGGATCGGCCGCTGTGTCGTGACCACAGAGAGGAACTGTGCGCCTGACAGAGACCTCTCGTTGCCCTGTGGCCTTTACGGCTTCATGGAAACTGGAGAAATCACAGCGTTTAAGGGAAATGGTCTGAATTGGTTTGGAAATAAAGATGCCAGCAGCTGCGTGTTCAAAAGCCTCAAACTTTATTCGGTTTTAGGTTATTAGTAGACAGGCCCGTAGCCAGGATTTTGCTTGGGGGGGTTCTTTTTGTATATATTTGGGACTTTGTTGTAGGGGGGTCCGGGGGCATGCCCCCCCCGAAAAATTTTGAAAATTCAACCCTCTGAAAAGGCATTTCCTGCGTTTTTGAGAGGAATTCAAAGTAAGAAACGGAGACTGTAGATAACTGTTTCAGGCAGTATTGTTTTCAAAGAATGTATACATTTTTACGGAGCCCTTAAAATGACATATGAGAGTAAAATAAAACCCAAAGGTTTCTCGTGCGCACCTGAAACTTTCTCGTGCGCACCTGAAACTTTCTGGTGGGAACGTGAAACTTAAAGAATTAGGCCCAGGATACTTACGCGGTTTGATATCCGCAGAAAGTTGACCTGCGTCTGACAGACCTACATCAGTAGCGGCTGCTGACTTTTAAAACAGGGAGAGCCCACATTACGCCATTGTGACAAAACTAGCTAACACGACAAACAAATGCACAACAGGAATATGATTGACAAAACTTCTAAACAACAAGGATGTGTTTCTTATTTACAGTGTAATATTTACAAAAGTGTATGTGTGTAAAGGATGGAAATGGAAACGATGGGAAATGAGTGAAACTCCGACAGCACTTTCACAGACAACCAGTCTCTTTCGTATCCGCTTTGGGACTGAAGTTCCAGCGTGCTTCTCCCCGCTTAAAAGTTCGGCTGCCACAACATCTCTCATGATGGACAAACACTAACTCCAATCATCCCAACACAGCCCCTCATGTTGACACGCCCACGTCTAATTTTCCCCCAGAGACGCCGAGCAGCCTCGGAAGCCTGGCTGTTAGTAGCGGCTTCATAACATGATTTCCTCAGTGAACGGCGGCGATTTCAGAACAAATCATTTCATTAAGCTACAGGACAACATGTTGTAGTTATGAAAGTAAATGCAGTATTGGGCATATCTTGTGTTTTGTGAATAACTGTTTTATCGTCAATTTAACATTGAAGATGTAGCAATTTCGCCAGAGAATGGGAGAGGCTGCCCGGCTTCCCGTGTTGTCTCTGAATAGCCGTGGCTATTCTCTGCCCGTCCTGCTGCCTAACCTACACGGTTTTACAATAAAGTGAAAGTTTCTCGTGCGCACGAGAAACTTTCTAGTGCCCACGCAAAACTTTTCTGGTGGGCACGAGAAACCCTTGGGTTTCATTTTACTCTGCCATGTCATTTTAAGGGCTCGGTACATTTTCGATGAAAAATACAAATTCAATATATACATTTTTGTAATGCCTCCACATGCATCTTTTTAGACTTTGTAGAACACCCTGTGCCTGCGGGCCTGCACCGTCTTTGGGCTCTCACAGGCCTACCCAAGCTATTTTCATCTTTAACTCTTAAAGGGCCCTTAAAAAATAAGAATTTGTTGCAGGTGCACCTGTTTTTTTTAAAAGGTTCATGGGAATGTATGTGAGTGTGTACGTGTGTATCTCCGTCGCAAGTCTTGGCTCGCCACCGGTCTCGACCAGAATCTCGTCCTGATCCGGATTTGCAGCGTCCTCTAGAAAAACCTGACCTACAAACAAGGTCATATTTATTACACTCTACTCTGTGATGCATCGTTTAAGGTTTAAATGTCTAAAATGCAGAATATTGCATCAAACCTCACATAAATCTTATCAAATCTTCAGTTTTAGTTGTACAACTTTCAATGTTCAACTATATCAAATATGAGGACTAAACATTCAAGAACTCACGTTTAACTGTTCATGTGAACAGTGTTTCAATAACACTGGTGGAAGGTAACCATTAGTATTCAAAATATAAATCATAAACCATGTGCAAATACAATAACAGTACACATTGAGTTTGTTTAGAGGTATCAAAGAAGTGTGCTTAATTACTCCTACAATAGCGGCCTACTAATGCGAGAAACCCACTCTGTTTCAGTCCGGAGGCTGAATGCTTTTCCACCTCCTCCAGTCTTTAGCAGCCCATGGGATCATCTGCTGTGGCCAGGGGGGGAGCAGTGATTTTAAATGTGGGGGTGTTACATGACCGCCACATCAAGCCCATAGACACGATGCTGAAGTTGGCATCCGATTCGCGAAATTAAATTGATGGGCATAAAGGGCCATTTCACTGCATTTTTTTGCATTTTGATCGCCCTAAACTGGGTCCTGTATGGAAACTACAATAGTTACACTGCTCAAATCTGGATAGAATTATTCTAAAGAGGTTGTAGATTAATTAAAACCTTGTCTGGAATTTGTGAAACCTTTTTCTGGGTTGTGAAAATGCAAAACGGGGCCATATCCATGCATTTTTTGCATTTTGATCACCCTAAACTAGGTCCTGTATGGAAACTACAATAGTTACACTGCTCAAATCTGGATAGAATTATTCTAAAGAGGTTGTAGATTAATTAAAACCTTGTCTGGAATTTGTGAAACCTTTTTCTGGGTTGTGAAAATGCAAAACGGGGCCATATCCATGCATTTTTTGCATTTTGATCACCCTAAACTGGGTCCTGTATGGAAACTACAATAGTTACACTGCTCAAATCTGGATAGAATTATTCTAAAGAGGGTACAGAATCTTTAAAACACATTTTATGATTTGTTAAAACTTTATTTGGTCATTGAAAATTCAAAAAGGTAAAATCATCTTGCTGTAAAAGTGGGGGTGTCGAAACACCCCCCATCCCCCACGGGTGCGACGCCCATGGCTGTGGCTGTTCAGGATTTCACCACTCGATGCATTTCGCTGCAGAGAAGTGAAGCCACCTCAGGGGTCTGAGTCATGGCTGCACTCTGAGCTGATTCCCTGTTTGTTCACGGGTGTCTCCATAGGATTCACAGTTTTAGAATAAGCTGAGAGCTGAGTATTCGAACGGGAAGAGGCTGGCTGGGGTTGGATACCAGACAGAGGCACAGGTGGTCTGCCGTCACCTGTTTTCATGTCACTTCTACCTTTACACTGGAAAAAAATCAAAGTCTTACCAAGTATATTTGTCTCATTTCTAGTCCAAATATCTCATTACACTTAATATAAGACACAACTGCCTAACAAGCACCATTTCAGCCAGATATAGGGACTTGTTTGAAGACAATACATCTGGAATATCTTGTTAAATTAAAGTCTTGAAAACAAATTGTTTTGAGTCGTGTTTCACATGAAACAAGCTTTTTTTTTCATTTGAAGAGGTTTTTAAGATAATTTCAAGATCACTTTTATCTCAAAAGTCCTAAACATCACATCTTATTTCAAGAAATCTTGAAAAGCCGATTTTCACTTGTTCCATTGGCAGATTTTGTTTGCTTATTTCAAGCAAAAACATCTTGTATTTGTTGTTTTTCTTACTTATTTTTGGAGGGGCATTTTTTTCCAGAGTCTGCCTTCGGCTGGAATGACGCTGTTCCACCCCTCTTCATCCTCGCTGGCCTTAAAGGGGCAGTGCAGGTCTTTGGGTGGTGCATGGGCTTCCCCGGCTACACCTTAAAGGTGTGCATAAAGCATAAAGGTCCCCCCTCTTTCTTCTTGTTACGTGTGATAAAACAGTCTATATTTTATGTTGCAGCCAAGTCGTACCGACGCACAGCTGCGATTATTCACAGCGTCTTTAATTAGATTAATCTCCCAGAGGCAGTGGAACATCAACAGTGAAACCTTCAGAGCATTCATCAGGGAAGCTGTGCAGTGGGTCAGTAATCTGAGAACAAAAATATTGTAAAAGAAAATATCTGGACAGATTTCAACCCTGTCAGTCAAGCAGAAGCACATCTAAAGCTTATTTAAAGGGACAGTTCGCCTCTTTTGACATGAAGCTGTATGACATCCCATATCAGCAACATTATTTATGAACATGTTCTTAAAGCGTTTTGTTTTTTGTTTTTTATTTTTTTTTAATACATAAATAAAAATTTTGATTAAAAAAATAAATAAATAATTAAAAAATAAAGCGTTTTGCTTCTCAGAACAATATGCGTTCAACAGAGTAATACATTTGCATCACAGAATGGTTCTCCAGGAAAAAGTCAGACCTCACAATCTCTTGGCCCTATTTTCTCTCCCTTCGTATCACTGCCTGCTGTGTAGACCGAAGTGCAGACCGAGCAGCAAACACCGTAACAGGCGCGGCTGTCAGCAGGCAGTGATACGAAGGGAGAGAAAATAGGGCCAAGAGATTGTGAGCTCTGACTTTTTCCTGGAGAACCATTTTGTGATGCAAATGTATTACTCTGTTGAACGCATATTGTTCTGAGAAGCAAAACGCTTTATTTTTTAAACCCCAGCCAACTAGCCGGACTGCCTTCATCAACACCAAAACGAGGCTGGAACTCTGCTCACAGGACGCAGCAGGGGGGAAGAAGATGTTCAGAAATGATGTTGCTGATATGGGATGTCACACAGCTTCATGTCAAAAGAGGCGAACTATCCCTTTAAGTCCCTTTTAGTTGTTTCAGCAAGTAGCCAAACCCCAAATTGGTGTTAAATGTATCAGAAACACTTGTGCTTTGTAGTGTCCTGTGCCTCCCTAAAGTGGTATTTATCATGGTTTAAAAGCTCAATAAAAGGGGCGAACATGAGCTTTAGTGTCCTTCCAAATGTCCTCATCATGACTTCAGTCAGTTTCCGTTAACAGGGACTAATCAATGAAGGCAACTTTCTTCCCCTGTGGGTGAATAACTCCATCGGTCGACGAGGGAAAAACGTGTGATGTGATTAGTGTGATGCTCTCGTATAGATTTCTAGATGCCGTGTATGAGGGGGGGAAAGCGCCGGTCACCATGGCAACAGGTGAAGCATCCCTGTGGAGCTGCTGTTCAGTGTGTCGTCACATCTCTGATGGTGTTGTGACGGCTTTCTTTGGGATGCTGATGATTCTGATTATTGTTTTTTTTTTTTTGTGTCTTTGTCAAAGTTTCCATTTTAAGGAAAATGCTGAGAAAACCGGGAAATAAAAGAGTTCTTCGTCTATTTTTAAACTGCAGAGAGCTGCAAACAGTTTTTCAGTTGATTTTTTTTCTGAGTGGATGTAATGAACTAACAGGTTAATTTCCAGATTTGAGCCGTTTGAGGACAGCACAGTTAATGCAATGAGCAGCGGCCTGTTCAGACAACATTTTGAACATATATAACTGGATCATGATGCGACACGTGGTTGCTGATTGGATTAAAATTCCTGCTGTGAATAATCGGACACACACTGCCTCGTTAGGTTGAGATGATTGGATCATGTGTTTTGAGGTCAACGGCGTCGTAATTTCTCGATATGAATATCATAACTGCTTTGTTGTCCGCTGCTGTGGGACACTGACCAACATTAATCATGTTCAGCTTCACTCATGACTTGATTCAATAAAGTTTTATTTGTACAGCACCGATGCACAAGAAAAAGGCTCCTCGGGGCATCGGCCAGTGTGTTAATGTCGCACAGGCTCTGAATCTGAAGCTGAAACCAGCAGAATTTGTGTTGCTGTAGCTGTGGTTTTGGTATAAAAGCATCCAACTGAAATAAAAAAAGGACAATAGTTTTGCATCTTATGCAGGTTATGCGCTGCACTGTGTAAAAGCATTGAGCCCCCCCTAAGTGTTGCCAGGAAAACAGGAAATGGGAGCAGTGATCCCCAATCCTAAACCGGAAATACAGTAAGAGAAAAATCTGAGAAAAATACCAGTTAGTTCAGTTCTGAGCAGCTTTAAAGTGAATATCTGCAGATGTTTCCATGGTAACAGCTGCAGAGATTCACTGAAATGTGTTCCAACATGAACATAAACCCACAATCTGAGGCAGAAGCAGAGTTAGTTCAGTTCTGAGCAGCTTTAAAGTGAATATCTGTAGATGTTTCCATGGTAACAGCTGCAGAGATTCACTGAAACATGTTCCAACATGAACATAAACCCAGAATCTGAGGCAGAAGCAGAGTTAGTTCAGTTCTGAGCAGCTTTAAAGTGAATATCTGCAGATGTTTCCATGGTAACAGCTGCAGAGATTCACTGAAATGTGTTCCAACATGAACATAAACCCAGAATCTGAGGCAGAAGCAGAGTTAGTTCAGTTCTGAGCAGCTTTAAAGTGAATATCTGTAGATGTTTCCATGGTAACAGCTGCAGAGATTCACTGAAACATGTTCCAACATGAACATAAACCCAGAATCTGAGGCAGAAGCAGAGTTAGTTCAGTTCTGAGCAGCTTTAAAGTGAATATCTGCAGATGTTTCCATGGTAACAGCTGCAGAGATTCACTGAAATGTGTTCCAACATGAACATAAACCCAGAATCTGAGGCAGAACCAGAGTTAGTTCAGTTCTGAGCAGCTTTAAAGTGAATATCTGCAGATGTTTCCATGGTAACAGCTGCAGAGATTCACTGAAACATGTTCCAACATGAACATAAACCCAGAATCTGAGGCAGAACCAGAGTTAGTTCAGTTCTGAGCAGCTTTAAAGTGAATATCTGCAGATGTTTCCATGGTAACAGCTGCAGAGATTCACTGAAACATGTTCCAACATGAACATAAACCCAGAATCTGAGGCAGAACCAGAGTTAGTTCAGTTCTGAGCAGCTTTAAAGTGAATATCTGCAGATGTTTCCATGGTAACAGCTGCAGAGATTCACTGAAACATGTTCCAACATGAACATAAACCCAGAATCTGAGGCAGAACCAGAGTTAGTTCAGTTCTGAGCAGCTTTAAAGTGAATATCTGCAGATGTTTCCATGGTAACAGCTGCAGAGATTCACTGAAACGTGTTCCAACATGAACATAAACCCAGAATCTGAGGCAGAACCAGAGTTAGTTCAGTTCTGAGCAGCTTTAAAGTGAATATCTGCAGATGTTTCCATGGTAACAGCTGCAGAGATTCACTGAAACGTGTTCCAACATGAACATAAACCCAGAATCTGAGGCAGAACCAGAGTTAGTTCAGTTCTGAGCAGCTTTAAAGTGAATATCTGCTCTGAGCTGCTTTCTCCTCCAGCACAGCCTGAACCCTCTCAGACGAGCTTTCTGTCCTTTCTTTAAGGAGTCTTCAGGAATAGTTCTCCAGGCTTCTTGAAGGACATCCCAAAGCTCTTCTTTGGATGTGGGCTGCCTTTTGTTGCGTTCTCTGCCAACATGATCCCACACTGCTTCAGTAATGTTGAGCTCCGGGCTCTGGGGGGATTCATCCCTCCATCAGACCTGCTGCCACTGATTTTCAGCCCACTTCTTGTGTCCTTTGGCACAGCTCAGCCTTTTCTCCCTGTTTCCCTTCCTTAAGAACGGCTTCCTGACAGCCACCCTTCCATGGAGCCCATTTCTGATGAGGCTTGGGCCAACAGCAGATGGATCAGCTGAAGGTCCAGATGCATCTCTCAGCTCCTGTGTCAGGTCTTTGCTGGATGTTTTCCTCTTTCTTAAGGACATCACTTTCAGATCCTGTTCATCTGCTGTAGATAGTTCTTTAGGCCTGACACTTCTTCTTCTGTCCTCCACTTGTCCAGTTTCCTCAAATGTTTTAAGGACACACTGCACACCATGCTGAGATATGCCAAGTTTTCAGCTAACAGCTCTTTGGGAATCACCTTGTTGCTGCAGAAATCCTGTTTTCTGTCTGTCAGACTGTGTTATCTTTGCTGTTTTTCACACATGCAGCTGAAGAAATGGGAACAAATCTTAATTCCAGTCTAAAACCCACAAAGAGCTTCTAGATTATTCATTTCTGGTGGCATAAAACAGTTTTAATTATTTCATTTATATTAATTGTTCCATAATTAGTCATTAGATTATATCTTATATTCCTTTTTTAAGCTTTAAATTGAATCTTATTTACTTTTTCTTGAGGTTGTATAACATATAATTCTTATTATTGTCTGTTTTTTTGCTACTTTTCCACTTTTAGACGTGATAACGTTAATTTTTTTGGGATTAGGATTTTTTTTAAACTGAATTTCATATATTAATTTGACTCTTTTACGTTAAAACTTCTTTCAGTTACCAAATGTACAAAAAAGTTGAAACTATGAAGCTGTTTTTCACACATGCAGCTAAAGAAATGGGAACAAATGATGTGTCTCTGTGACAGGCTGTTGGGAACAAAGTGCCTAAAGATCCAGTTTAAAACGGCTTCTTTGCTAAGTAGTCTGTTCTGTGTGGACACAACACTGGTTCATCCCTTGAGTTAGGAGCCTTTTTCCTGCCTGAATGGTTCACAGGTCAGAGTTAAGTGGCTTAACAAAGAAAAAACACATTAAAAAGGCAGAAAATGTTCAAATAAAAGCTATCGATCGAGACCCCTTTAAAATATTACAGGAAAGTCTGACTGCTTGGAAGGAAAATATAAAGAAATGAGATCTGGATCAGGACTTTAAATGAATTTACTTTATCTGTTCCATCTAATAGATTTGACTCACTTCCTTAATTTTGTTGCAAAACAACGACTTTTAGTCATAATTTAACCTTTTTTTTCAGTATAAAAGCATTAACTTTCCTCACTTTTGTCCTGTGGGATCGTTTGAATCTTAACTACCTGAACATCAGTGTTTTAATATTGAACTTTTCTGCAAAAAGAACAGTTTTATTACTCATGCAGCTAAAGAAATGGGAACAAATGATGTGTCTCTGTGACAGGCTGCTGGGAATAAAGAGCCTAAAGATCCAGTTTAAAACGGCTTCTTTGCTAAGTTGTCTGTTCTGTGTGGACACAACACTGGTTCATCCCTTGAGTTAGGAGCCTTTTTCCTGCCTGAATGGTTCACAGGTCAGAGTTAAGTGGCTTAACAAAGAAAAAATACATTAATCTGAAGATGCTCAGGTACAAGGACTGGACTGAAGATGAGGGAAGAAGCAGGAAATGTCCAAAAAACTTTGAAAGACCTTCAGAAAGCCTGAAGAACTGTTGTTAAAGAGCATTTTAAAGGATTACAAGAAAGTCTGGAGGCAAAATCTAAAGAAAATAGGACTGGATTCAGCTTATACTCACAGAATCTATATATTTCAGTACACCAAAGACACAGCTTTAAGCAGTGGTGGACAAAGTACTCAACTCCAGTACTTAAGTTAAAGTATTGATACTCATGGTCAAATCTTACTCAACTACAAGTTCAAAATTTTACTCAAGTTAAAATACTGAAGAACTTACTTTTAAAAATACTTAAGTATCCAAAAGTACAAACTACGTTTTCTAATACCAGTACATTGCTGTATTGTTTTCTGAATGCTTTTAAAGAACCATGTAACTCTCTGAAAACACTTAATGTAGACTTTTTGCACCACTCTGCTACCGAATAACAACAACACGGCAGCTCTGAGCTAACAGCGCAACAGTACGCGTTCATTCATTCATTGGTCTCAAAGTATCGGTGAAATAAAGACAGATAATAAACGGATATAAACGGATCTCCAGTGATCTAAATATCTTCCGAAGGACGCCGACTTTCACCAAACTGTTATCGGTGAGTAGATGAACGTATTTTATGCCAGAAATAAGATCCAGGTTTAAAAAAACGAACTTCTCCTTTAAAGAAAGATACTTATTTTATTCAGTTAATTTTGGTATTTTGTATTAAAGTGAATTGCTGGATAATAATTTGTTTCACATGTGTTCATGTCACTCAAAAAATATGCATCTAATTCAATTCAGGTTCGAGTCAAATAGTTAAAAAAATCTTTTCACTCACAAAAAAAAGGGCTAAAAAATTCACCAGGCCAGGAAGGGGGGAGGCCGGCCCTTCTAATGAGGTGTCCCTTATTTATTTTTCAGGGAGTTGGCCACCCTACCTCTGACCCAAACCATCCCACTTCAGTTTATCCAACCTCATGATAATACAGTGCGTCATGTTCTTCCACTTATCACAGACGGGGGGACTTTGAATTATGTTTGTGATAAAAAAAGGTTGCATAAACACTTTCTAAGATTGCACCTTCATATTTGTGACATCCATCTGGTGTCGGAGCAGTTTCACCACGTGCACTGTGCAGGGAAATAACCCTGAAGATAAATACACTATCAGTGGAATAGATATCACAAGGGTAATCTGCAGCAATGCAGCACTGTCTTATCTGCAGTAATTTGCTTTAATGGCTCATTAGACGTGTGTAAAACTACTTCTGTGAAATGATCTGTACATAGCAGCTGCATTAAAGGGCTTTTTGTTTTTCCGGAGCATAAAACAGCAGACTTCCCCGAATGTATGTCTGCCCTCGGGTTGTGTCGGATCATACAGAGTGAAAGAAATAGACTCCCATGGGCATTCAGTCACATGTGGGGGATTTGTTTGGGTCTTTTTCACCCTCGGGTTGTTTTCTCAGCTCAGTGTGCCTGAAAGTTGGCAAAATCATGGAAGTGAGATGACCGAGGGAAGGGTTTCATTCATAAACACATTGCACCCTCATTTCATAAACCAGTTCAGTGAAATGTGACCCTTCTAACAATGGCTTACAGGTCTGTGGTGAGCATCTGTGGGACATTTTTTTATTTTTATTGATAGACGGTGAAATCAAAGAGTTGGAAACCAACTGGGAAACAAAGTGAGCACTGATATAAAATCACCACCGACAAGGAAAATGGCCTCAAAGTGACTGAAAACAACCAGAAATGACCAAATCAAAATGCAAAAATCTCCAGAGAAAAGCAAAACGGCTCGAGAGGGATGTAAACCTACCACAAATATGTATAAACCACCAATAAAAATATGGAAAACCACCACAAAGAAAAGCAAAAATGCACCAAGGAGACACAAAATGACCACAAGTCGGCCACAAGGAGATGAAATTCAATTAGAAAGAGCAAAAAAACACACAAAGAGATGCTAAGATGTCATGAAGAGAATACAGATGGAAGACTTGGACTCTGGTCTCATGCTTCCACACAAACACTCGGTGCTCCTGGAAGGAGAGTTTGAGGAAGAACTCTGGTGGATTAGATGCCTGGCTCGGAAGTTCCTCCCCCGGTTTAGACCTGCGTGCTCGGTTTGAGGAGCGAGTCGCTGGACGCTCGTCTCACGCGAGGGTGAGCTGGAGCTGCCAGCAGATAAGACCCTGTGAATCCTCCGTGTAATCCTCTCTCCTGTGAGATCAAGGCTGCGATTATTCGCTGTGATTGTTGTCTTAGCTCTGGAGGACGGAGTTGCAATTGTTGGGACTGCTAAGATGTCAGTTTTCTCATCCTTCCCTTCATGAGAGTAGACGGCAAAGCTCCTAATCCTGCCATGTGACTTCATTACCGTTTCCAGTTCACACAGATGTATTTTACATAAGAGAAATATTTCTGTTTTTTATCTGCTGTTGTTGACACTAAAACAGCTGTCGGCAGCTGGATGACCGCCTTCAAATCCGGCACCTGAAGCTCCTGAAGTGTGTAGCATGTAGCGTATAGCATGTAGCATGGAGCTTTTCCATGTTTTCTAGCTGACCTGCTGTGTTGAAATGATGCATTATCACCTTGAATGTCCTTGGGGTTTGGTGGTGTGAATAAAAAGCTTAAAGAGAATCATATTGGGTCAAAGTTAAAGACATCTGATGAACCGGTTCAGCAAACAAATGGGTTACCTGTGATTTATTTCTCACACGGAGCACCTGGTCGGTTCTTTTAAATCAAAATAAAATAAAATAAAATTTATTTGTAGCACATTTCATGTCCAAAACAATTCAAAGTGCTTCACATGAAATAAAAGCATTGCAGCAGGGAGTGGAAGAAGCATTAAAAATGCATAAAAGAATATAAAGAGAAACAAATAAAATCATTTAAATGAATTTAAAAACCAGCAACAGTCCAGATAAATTCAAAGATATCGTGCAGATTTCATGCATAGACACATGAGAACAGAAATGTTTTTAACCTGGATTTAAAAATGTCTCCATTTGGTGAAAGTTTAATCTCCACTGGCAGTTTGTTCCACTTGTTTGCAGCATAACAGCTAAATGCTGCTTCTCCATGTTTAGTCTGGACTCTGGACTGGACCAGCTTTCAGAGGAGCATGAGGTGATATAAGCACCTGACATGAGACTAAACACCCAAAAGCATCAGTGAAACTCACTCTGATGAGCCCCGTCCTTCACGCGTGGATTATAAAGCTGAGCTTTGACTCGTCGGGCAGCCATTTCTGGGTTCTTTTGAGCTGGTTTGAGAGCAAAGGTGTGACCAGAATGGCATGTGTGGGTGGGCAGTTAGCTCATCTGGGGTGGGAGGGGGCAGAAAACAATACCTGAAAAAAAATCGGTGGACAGCCACTACTACAACTTCAAGCATAATAATAATAATAATAGTAATAATTCAATTCAGTAATGAAAATATGGTCAGACTAGCATAAATCATGACCGTCAATTTTGTTAACAGTGTGGAATTTTTTAATTTATTTATTTATTTATTTTTATTACCTTCATTAAGTCTACATTTCAGATCATTGTATACAACAAAAACATCCGAAAATGAGGGAGAGGGGGGGGGGGGGGGGGGAGACACAATAACAAAAAAATAAATAAAGCCATAAACTTTGCAGATATATGCTTTTTTAAAATAACCACCTGCATTTATTCTATCAATACAAGACACAAACAGAGATAATAAATCGTGGCCTTTTTTCTGGCCAGTTTTCTTTGGATGGACAGGGCATTTCTCAGGGGGGCAGGATCCCCCCGTAGCCTCACCTCTGTTTGAGAGCTGTTGTCACAGCAACAGACCTGGAAAAGGGCATCTCAAAGGTTTCATGTTCATAGAAAGCTAATATCATAACACAGTTAACTGGAACGTAGTCGGTGTGGAAACGGTATCACCTCTAATTTCCTACATATTACGGCATCCAGAAGGAGGTTTTAGCTGTGTGAGAAACAGCTTCTGAGCAGTGGAATTCCTTCACACAGACCCTAAAGGCTCTAGCATGGTTGCCGCGTCCGCTCGCGCGAGCGGTGTTGATGACGTCACGAGTTCGTGCCCGCCATAGGACCCTATATAGTGGCGCAAGTCGTTGCGCGCCAGTAGTTGCAATTTTCTCCCTCACAGAGGTGGCGCTGCTACGTGAAGGTTACCTCTACTCTACAACCACGAAAGTGGAGAAGAAAACAATGCCACTGTCAAGAGCAGGAATACTGTAATTAATGATACTGCTGCAGTTTTCGGATCATTTTAATTTTTTAATTCAGTTAAAAGAGGTGAAGGTCTGAAGCCCCCGGCTTCAACAGAGTCTCTGCCCTCTTCTTTGCCTTCACGTATCTGTCCCGTAGCTTCTTCCACACATTCTTACAGAACTCTCCCTCTTTCCCCAAAGTTCTGCCCATCTCTGTGAACCAGTTTTGGGAGTTTACGTGCTCCCTGTGCTGTTTCACTGCAGTTTCGTACAGCTGCCTGTACAAACGCACCTCCTCACTGAGCCGGTCTCACAACAGTCCATCCGGTTCGTTGTGCTCGGCGCCGCCAAGTAACAAAAATCGACTGGTGCACGACAACGCGCTGCGCCGTCTTTTCAAGGGAAGCGCCAGGCCTGAAACGTCATTTTGACGTCACGGTGCGCCACCGCCGTGACAGACGCGGCAACCATGCTACCGCCTTAAGGATAAGGCAGCAGGGAGTGTTCATTGTTGTGTTTTTCCACTGCAGTTTTCACAGACAAATGGTGTGCTTTAGTCTAAGCAGAAGAAACTAAGAGGATGAGCTTTTCTTGCACCTTAGAAGATTTAAAGTATCTGCAGCTCAGGAAGGAGATCCAACACGCTGTGTTAAAAGTTCGTTAGCTTCTTAATTCCTAGAAAGGTTAAAGGCTATTTGTGGTGCCTGAACTGACCCACAACAAGGGGGTTCCAGTTGGTGAGCAGTGCCTGGTTTTCTGAGTATTTGTAAACTAACATTAAACTTCTAGATGAATTAACGTGAATATTGTACACATTCAAAGGATCAAAGATGAGTTCGAAGGGTTCGATTGATCGTCGCCGGAGTCCATACTAGATTGGCCGAAATGTTGGGTATGCATCATGACTGCATTCGGGATGGTGTCATGTGGTGGAAACGGCACCGATTATGGCACGTTATGCAACTCTTTCGGGGGAAGAAAGTCACGGTTTGAAGAGATTTGGTGCTCGACTTTGATTCTTTATAAACATTGTTCCATTTCCTTATTCTTAAGTTTTTTTTTTACACTGTTGGCACTCAGGCTTTTGTTCACTGCTTGTCAGGCCCAGAGAACGGAGGACGCAGAAGCAGGAGATGATGTTTCAAAAAACGAGCTTTAATAAGGAGCAGTGGATCTTAAATCTCTTCAAGAGAGAAATAAACACAGGCTATGGAAGCTATCTATATATACGTATACTTCTCCCAAAGTGAGAGAGGTATATCTATGAAAATGATGAAAATAATAATCACTCCACTAAAAGGAGGAGAAAACGTAAAGGACTATCAAAAGATCAATCTTTACCCAAAGTCCCTCCTGCTACGGAGGAAAACCAAAAAACCTCTCCTGAAGATCAGAGGCACTATGCTATGGAATATTACACAAACAAAAGATCAGTCCACAACAAGGAAGCTATGAAACTTAGACTTAAACTTTAGAAAGGCTAGATAATCAATCAAAATTTAACGAGAACAAAAAACTCTCTTAAAGAGGATTCAACCAAAACGGTGACTTAGATCGAGGCTTTAACTATGGCTCGGAAAGGCAAGAGTGAACGTTAGAGCAACAAATACGACACAGTGGCACAAGACAAGGGGAGGCGCAGACTCTTAAGCTCACAGGGATAACGGGTGGAATCATTCATGCCACAATCGGACTGGGACACCAGAGGAAGGGCAAGTGACCTGAAACGAGAGGAGAGTTGATCTTTCAAAATAAAACAGGAAGTGACGAAACATGACATGGGCTGTGTTCGAAACTGCATACTACATACTACATACTTCCATACTGCATACTACATACTTCCATACTACATACTACATACTTCCATACTACATACTACATACTACATACTTCCATACTACATACTACATACTTCCATATTGCATACTACATACTACATACTTCCATACTACATACTACATACTTCCATACTACATACTACATACTACATACTACATACTACATACTTCCATACTACATACTACATACTTCCATATTGCATACTACATACTACATACTTCCATACTACATACTACATACTTCCATACTGCATACTACATACTTCCATACTACATACTACATACTTCCATACTACATACTACATACTACATACTTCCATACTACATACTACATACTTCCATATTGCATACTACATACTACATACTTCCATACTACATACTACATACTTCCATACTACATACTACATACTACATACTACATACTTCCATACTACATACTACATACTTCCATATTGCATACTACATACTACATACTTCCATACTACATACTACATACTACATACTTCCATACTACATACTGCATACTTTCATACTACATACTAATCGATCAGACAGTAGGCAGAGTGTTTACCCACAATGCATTTCGCTCCTGCCCGAGCCGAAATCAGCCGGCCTGAAGCTGATTTCCCTTAAGCTCTAAACTCTGTAAACTTTAGCAACATTTGAAACATTTTCAGGAGAGAAAGTAGTCGTTTAGATCCCCAACGTGTTGAAAACCTGACAAAATACCTGCTGTTTACAATTTTGTTCCCACGAATTCGGCGCTACTAAAGCTAGCCGCAGTGAGCAACGCACTTCCGGTTATTTTCACAAAATAAAATACCCGTTGCCTTTTATCATGGGGAAAGCCATTACCATACAATTGGTGCTTTTGTTTTGAAAATAGGAAGTGAACCTACCCTCGTTGGAGCTAGCTTGAAACTGCCGTTTGGACAGGAAATGATGATCGGCGACGTCACGTTACGTTGCATCTTGGGTAGTTTGAGTATGAGTAGTAACCTCATGATGCATATCCAACATTTAGGAGAATCTAGTATGCATCCGGGAACTTAAAAAAAGTTAAAGTTAGTATGAGTAGTAGGAGAAGTAGGAGAAGTATGCGGTTTCGAACACAGCCATGGAGACAAGACAAAAAAAACAAACCTTGACCCTGCTAGGTTTCATTTAGGTACCGGAAGTACTGGTTTAGGTTTAGGAAAATGTTTGAGTGGCCCGACGTCACCTAAAGCACGACGATGGAGCTTGAACTTGAGCTTGTTTTTGCTCGTCTTCTTCAGACTAAATCAATCAGCAGTTCCTCTGGTTCAGATGAACATACAGGAATAAAGCATATATCCATTATATTGTTATATATTGTCATTGCTTCACACTATAAACTAGTTTTTGCTGCCCTCTCGATAGAAGAAGGTGGATGAAACTGAGAAGTTTGTAAGGTGACACTGTTTTAAGTTGGTGGGAGTTCCATCCCTGACATCTTTCCTTTTAATAAATAAATAAATAAAGCTGTAACATACCAATATGTCCAGTAGCTTCATCCTCTAACAGCATATTTTAATGGACATCCATGACCTCCATTATGCTGCATGTTCTCAGTAGTCTGACGAAGTGGTTTAGCGGACTAAGCTGATTAGAAGCACGAGCTTTCAGCAGACCTCCTAATGTCTGATTGCTTTCACATAAATGTCCATAGAAACCTGCAGATTATTGTTTCCAACAGTTTTAACTGTTCGACTCGGTCTCTGAGAGTCGTGTTTTTGATTCCTGCCTTTCTTACTTGTTTTGTGTTGGCGTGCAGCTCTGGGCGCCGCGGCGCTGTGGCACCGGTTTGGGCCTCTCATGGATTAGCGTACAATGAGGTCGCAGAGCAACCTGCTAAGTTGATTAAGCAGCAATGTTTGGAAACCCTAGAAAGTACATAAAAATGTCATTAAGGAATTAGAGGTTTAGAGGACTGTAAACTACTGGATGAAAATATATTTTTGAGCTAAGACAGTTATGAAGGTTACGCAACCGCCTGATGGCATGTTTTCATATGTGAATCAGCTGTTTTTGTTCTATTAATTTACCAGTTTCTGGTTTCTTAAGGAAGGAACTGTAAGGTTATTGGTAGCGCGGGCCAGTTAACTCGTTATTATCGCGTTAACTCGTTAATTATTTATCGCCAATAAATATTTTATCGCTCATTAACGCAGGTTTTATTATACATTTTATGATTGTAAAAGTCTGCTGCTCACAGGCTTTTATTTTGTAAAAGTCTGTCGCTCACAGGCTTTTATTTTGTAAAAGTATGTGGCTCACAGGCTTTTATTTTGTAAAAGTCTGTCGCTCACAGGCTTTTATTTTGTAAGAGTATGTGGCTCACAGGCTTTTATTTTGTAAAAGTCTGTTGCTCACAGGCTTTTATTTTGTAAAAGTCTTTTGCTCACAGGCTTTTATTTTGTAAAAGTCTGTTGCTCACAGGCTTTTATTTTGTAAAAGTCTGTTGCTCACAGGCTTTTATTTTGTAAAAGTCTGTTGCTGTCTGCTGCGGAACAGGAAAAGAAAGTAATCGGCGGATCCACCAAACATGGAGAAGGGTACGGAACTTTTACTCGGCCATTTTCATTTTAAAGTTCTTCCAGACGGCGGAGTCGACAGAACCAAAGTCATCTGTAAACACTGCCAAGTTGAATTGTCTTCTCAGCGTAGTAGTTCCAGTCTAAAATATCACTTAAAGGCAAAACACACAACTGATAGCAGCAAGTCATTCAAGGAAACAGACAGTGGAGCGAGGCTTCTACATAAAAACTACAGAAAGATGCTGATGTTAAAAGTGTGTTTGCACAACAAATGTTATGGCACTTTCATTCATATGGCAGCACATTTAAAATAAAGCTAAATGCTAAAAGCTATACGCTACTTTTGGATTCATTTTGGGATTTTTCGTACAAATGCGATTAATCGCGATTAATCAGGGAAATCATGTGATTAATTAGATTAAACATTTTAATCGTTGCCCAGCCCTAGTTATTGGCAAAAGAATCGCCGCTCACTTGAATAAACGTTTCAGCCTCAGATGGTTTTCCTCATCACGAAACAACAATCCCTAAAACAAGCCACCGCCTTCCCCTCAGACGCGTCACAAACACCGACTTAAAGCAACATTTGCATTTTGAACAAACGTGCAGCATTGATAAATGGCGAGTGATCAGCTCAGTGGGCTCGTTGGAGACGCCACTCCCAGCCCTGAACAGCTCCTGGTAGGTTTTAGGGTGGAATGTTTTTCATTGGCTGTGTGACAAACTTAAGTTTAAAAAAAAAAGTTTAAAAAGAACACTTAAAGGGACAGTTCGCCTCTTCTGACATGAAGCTGTGTAACATCCCATATCAGCAACATCATTTATGAACATCTTCTTACCCCCTGCTGCGTCCTGTGAGCCGAGTTCCAGCCTCGTTTTGGTGTTGATGAAGGTAGTCCGGCTAGTTGGCTGGGGTTTAAAAAATAAAGAGTTTTGCTTCTCAAAACAATATGCGTTCAACAGAGTAATACATTTGCATCACAAAATGGTTCTCCAGGAAAAAGTCAAACCTCACAATCTCTTGGCCCTATTTTCTCTCCCTTCGTATCACTGCCTGCTGCCGCCTGCCGACAGCCGCGCCTGTTACGCTGTTTGCTGCTCGCTCTGCACTTCGGTCTGCACAGCAGGCAGTGATACGAAGGGAGAGAAAATAGGGCCAAGCGATTGTGAGGTCTGACTTTTTCCTGGAGAACCATTTTGTGATGTAAATGTATTACTCTGTTGAACGCATCTTATTTTGAGAAGCAAAACGCTTTATTTTTTTAATTTATTTAATTTATTTAAAAAAAAAATTAATTATTTTTTATTTATTAAAAAATATATATATATATTTAACAAAAAAAAAAAAAAAACGCTTTATTTTTTGTGTATGTGTAAAATCTGATGATAATTGTTCTGTAATGACATTGAAGGCAGCATTTTGTGTCGTGATGATTGATTCCAGCATCGTTTGGACCAGTGTCAGCGGCTTTATTGGAACATGTCGCTGTGTTTCCTGCCTTTAGTTTTACAGACTTCTGTGGTCTTTGGTCTGTGCTCCTCGGGTGCTTTCGGGCCTTCTTGGCTCCGTCTCTTTTTGCCTCTTTTTGCTTGCCCATCCTCACTTTATTGCTTTGGCCCGAATTAAACTTTGGGTTTTGGGACTGCCTCGTTGTCTGGGTCTTCTCAGGGAAACCGTCTCATTTTGGGAATGAAAACATGAAATGAATAATAACTCCTGTTTGTCTTAAAGTGGATAATCATATAAATGCAATCTGCTTTTAGGGTATTTAGATTTTTATCGGCTTCTGCATCATGTGCACTGACATAAAAAAACGTCAGATTGAAGATGCAGTTTTAACATTGACTGTCAAACTAACGGGGTACTTAATGTTTTGGGGTTATCTCGTTTTTATTTCCCCATAAATCTACACGTACGTCCAGTTCTGTGCAGCTGTGGGTCCTGAGTATCTTTTCTTTTTATCGTTCCGGGAAAACATGCATTCTCAAAGGGAAGTCTGATGCAGCAGAGCCGTTCACAGCTGATTAGGGTGGGAGAATGAGGAAGTGGTGGGCTGCAGCCCTTGTGATGCGTATCGCGTCCGGGGGAGATGATTCGGCGTCACTGCTGCTCAGTTTTGGGACTCAAACGGCTCCGGGGCCATCACACTGCTGGCCTTTAAAATCTTAATGTCCCATGTCTCTCAAGCTTCTATTCTGGGATGTTATCACACTGGAGCCACTCTTTCCCACACTGAGTGAATCCCCACAGGCTTTTTCTCAGCTTCTCCCTGTTTTCGCTTGTCTGCAGGTCGGCGGACGGCGGCAGGATGTTGTGGCTGCTGCTCGGTCTGCTTCCTCTGGTGGGCAGCAGCAGGATCATCGCCCAGGAAGTCAGTCAGAAGTCCAGAAACGACCACGGTGAGTTCAGAACTTTCAACGTTGTGCTTCTGTTTGTGAGTTACTCTCGTTGTGCAGTCGAGTAGAAAGTGTCTGCAGTTTAAAGTTTAGTACTTTAAAGGGACGGTTCGCCTCTTTTGACACGAAGCTGTGTGACATCCCATATCAGCAGCATCATTTCTGAACATCTTCTTACCCCCTGCTGCGTGCTGTGAGCAGAGTTCCAGCCTCGTTTTGGTGTTGATGAAGGTAGTCCGGCTAGTTGGCTGGGGTTTCAAAAATAAAGCGTTTTGCTTCTCAAAACAATATGCGTTCAACAGAGTAATACATTTGCATCACAAAATGGTTCTCCAGGAAAAAGTCAGACCTCACAATCTCTTGGCCCTATTTTCTCTCCCTTCGTATCTTCAAAAAATTCAGTGGAAAAAAATTCAACTTCAATTCAATGGAAAGGAACCAGACTCAACATCCGGTTTTTCAAGTTAAATTTTTTTTACACTGATTTTTGTTTTTAGAAATTGATTTTTTTATTTTTTTTTACACTGTTGGTTTTTCAAATTAGCGTGCATGGTTGTTTGTCTCGTTTGTCTCTATGTGGCCCTGCGATGGACTGGCGGCCTGTCCAGGGTGTACCCCGCCTCTCGCCCATTGACTGCTGGGATAGGCTCCAGCCCCCCCGCTACCCGACCGACGGATTCAGCGGTATAGATAATGGATGGATGGATGGGTTTTTCAAATTCAAAGTCTGATTTTGATGCTGTAAAAATTCAATATTAGAAATTCGTATTCAAACTCTGATGGCACAGAAAAACTTCCATAGGAGGGTAAAGATCCGACAAACTGAAAGGGGAAACCTGGAGAATAAACAGTGAACTGAGAGAGATGGGCGAGTGAGTGCAGCTGGGGAACAATGGACAGGTGAAGGGATGAACTAATGATCAGGCATGGGAAGCGAGGGGAAAAACAATGGCAAAACTTAACTAAACATGGACTTAAAAACCAAGACATGATAAAACACTAAACTAAAAACAGGAGCGTGACAGATGGTGTCACATGGGAAACTGTCAGTATTAGTTTTCATACCAACAACGTCATGAAAAGCGATTTATTTTTCACACACCGACATCTCTGTGGATTTTATAAACTGCTCCTGTCTCAAAGGTTTGATTGATAAGATTTATAGGCCTTAATCGGCCTGTTAGGCATGTGAAATGTGTAAATGACAACAGAGAATCAGGGATCCCTGCCTGCAGCTCATTGATGCAGAGAGAGCGAATCACCTCCAGCCTGTAGATCCTTCCGTCCTCAGGGAAACTGCGAGAGCAAACATGATTAATCTCATTCATTCGTTTTAATATCCACAGCAAAGGTCCTGCTCACAGATGAATTTGGCCTTGTGCAGATGGTCCTGATTAAGTCTCTCATTTGAGACGACAGCAGCATGTGTCATCAGACCGAAGTGAAATGACAGACTTATCAGCCTCCGATGATTCACCAGTTCTGTCTGCAACTGGAAGCTTTTGAATGTGTCTGACAGTGAAAACTGACATTTTGAGAGCTGTGCGTTTGCGCTCGTTTCATTTGAAATCAAAGTCTTACCGAGTATATTTGTCTCGTTTCTAGTTAAAGTATCTCATTACACTTAATATCAGACACAACTGCCTAACAAGCACTATTTCAGCCAGATATAGGGACTTGTTTGAAGACAATACATCTGGAATATCTTGTTAAGTGAAAAAGTCTTGAAAACAAATTGTTTTGAGTCGGATTTCATATGAAACAAGCTTTTTTTGACATTTGAAGAGGTTTTTAAGCTAATTTCAAGATCACTTTTATCTCAAAAGTCCTAAATATCACATTTTATTTCAAGAAATCTGGACAAGCCGATTTTCACTAGTTCCATTGGCAGATTTTTTTGCTTATTTCAAGCAAAAACGTCTTTTATTTGTTGTTTTTTTACTTATTTTTGGAGGGGCATCTTTTCCAGTGTGGGAGGCAGACATTTTGGGAAACATTTTTCTGCAAAATTATTTACAAAAACTCAATTAAAGTTAATCCTGGCAACCAATAAATCGACTTATTTTGCGGGAACTGTTCTATCACAAAGTTGTTTCCCCTGGTGCCACGGTCATGCTTCATCTATTTCCTTGTTAGGATTGATTTAATTTCCTCTCATCGAGCTTCGATTCAGCTAAAACTCGACTGAATTTAGTTGTTGAGGCATCGTGGCTTCTCAGTTGTGCCAAACAGCACAAACGTTCAGGCTTTTACAGCATCTTGTTGGTACCAACGGTTCATTCTGTCTCTCTCTCAAACTCACTGGCAGTGTTTGGGTTTCAAAAGGTTGAACCATTAACTTATTTCGGTCCTGTAACAACCCAGAGGAATGTCCTCTAAAATGTCGCCCCTGCAGGGGGGCGGGAGAATCCCCCCGTCTTACATCTGAATTGACATTAAAGGGATAGTTCGCCTCTTTTGACATGAAGCTGTATGACATCCCATATCAGCAACATCATTTCTGAACATCTTCTTACCCCCTGCTGCGTCCTGTGAGCAGAGTTCCAGCCTCGTTTTGGTGTTGATGAAGGTAGTCCGGCTAGTTGGCTGGGGTTTAAAAAATAAAGCGTTTTGCTTCTCAGAACAATATGCGTTCAACAGAGTAATACATTTGCATCACAAAATGGTTCTCCAGGAAAAAGTCAGACCTCACAATCTCTTGGCCCTATTTTCTCTCCCTTCGTATCACTGCCTGCTGCCGCCTGCCGACAGCCGCGCCTGTTACGCTGTTTGCTGCTCGGAAGCAGGGGACTGCTCGGGCTGCACGGTCTGCACAGCAGGCAGTGATACGAATATATATATAATATATTTAAATATATAATATATTTCAACACCACTTTTAACTCAAAAGTCCTAAATATCACATCTTATTTCAAGAAATCTCGACAAGCCGATTTTCACTAGTTCCATTGGCAGATTATTTTGCTTATTTCAAGCATAAACGTCTTTTATTTGTTGTTTTTTCTTACTTATTTATGGAGGGGCATCTTTTTCCAGTGCAGAGCTTTATAGAGCAGCATCAGAACTTTAAAGTCTATCCTCTGATGGACAGGCAGCCGGTGTAAAGACCTCAGAGCTGGACTGATGTGGTCCACTTCTTTGGTCTCAGTGAGGACTCGAGCAGCAGAGTTCTGACTGAGCTGCAGGTGTCTAACTGAGCAGGACCCCACTGATCAGAGCGAGCGATTAAAACCTGGAGTCTTTTCCGACAGGATCAGGGATATTATTGCCCTTTTGTGGCACTATCTCGGCGTTATTTTGTGCTGTATTAAAGCAAACTGTACCAGTGTCTGGGAAGCTCTCACTGATCCATCTATTTATCGATCTTTAAAAGTCTTTAAAACCCGTTCATTTGTTCAGAGATGGGAAACAAAGACCCCTTTGTGTTGTTGGATTATGTGTCCGTTGTGCAAACAAGCAGATTTTCAGGAATGAAACTGAACACTTTCTGGGAGAAAGCCTGAGAATTTATATAAGAAAATATGAGACTAGTGAAAATTGGCTTGTAAAGATTTTTTTAAATAAAATGTGATATTTGGGACTTTTGAGATAAAAGTGATCTTGAAATTAGCTTAAAAACCTCTTCAAATGTCAAAAAAGCTTGTTTCATATGATATGTGACTCAAAACAATTTGTTTTCAAGACTTTTTCATTTAACAAGATATTCCAGATGTATTGTCTTCTAACAAGTCCCTGTATCTGGAAAAAATCAAAGTCTTACCAAGTATATTTGTCTCATTTCTAGTCAAAATATCTCATTACACTTAATATAAGACACAACTGCCTAACAAGCACCATTTCAGCCAGATATAGGGACTTGTTTTAATACAATACATCTGGAATATCTTGTTAAGTGAAAAAGTCTTGAAAACAAATTGTTTTGAGTCACATATCATATGAAACAAGCTTTTTTTTTCATTTGAAGAGGTTTTTAAGCTAATTTCAAGATCACTTTTAACTCAAAAGTCCTAAATATCACATCTCATTTCAAGAAATGTGGACAAGCTGATTTTCACTAGTTCCATTGGCAGATTTTTTTTGCTTATTTCAAGCAAAAAGTCTTTTATTTGTTGTTTTTTTACTTATTTTAGGAGGGGCATTTTTTCCAGTGTACATGTGTCTGTTGTGCAAACAAGCAGATTTTCAGGAATGAAACTGAACACTTTCTGGCAGAAAGCCTGACAATTTATATAAGAAAATATGAGACTTGTCCTCCATCTTCTTACATCATGCCCACCCGCTGTCTTCTACTGAATTTGCTGTTAAAGATAAAACTTGATTTTTCATGAATGCCCCAGAAAAGCCGATTGGTTGCGTCCAATCTGATTCGCTGCAGGTGTGAATTTGTATAGATTTATTGGTTCCCAGCGTGCCTTCTGTCCTGCTTTCTTTCTTGGAAGTTGTTGTTGTTGGTACAGTCCCTGTAGTGCGGCTCACTGAGCTCCTTACAGCGAACACAAGCCCTTTGTTTCCCCGCTGCCGGCCGAGCACAACTCCCTGCATTCTCTGATGGATTACGGCTCGCCTCCTGATGAGATCAGCGGAGGGCACATGATTTCCTCGCTGCTTTGATGTCGTCTCAGGCCTCTTTTCTTTTACACGATGGCGAGGACATCGAGTTTTGTGGAGGCGTCTGTGCGACGCGGCTATTTTCAGTGTGATGAGATAAAAAGTGATGAAATCACACCTGAGAAGCAACCTTTCACTGTGGCTGAAGGCTCCAGAACACATGAAAGTTACCAGGATGAACCTGAATACAAATAAGCCTTGAAAAAATGAAGAGAACCAGGCACACTGGAAAAAATGCCCCTCCAAAAATAAGTAAGAAAAACAACAAATAAAAGACGTTTTTACTTGAAATAAGCAAAATAAATCTGCCAATGGAACTAGTGAAAATCGGCTTGTCCAGATTTCTTGAAATAAGATGTGATATTTGGGACTTTTGAGATAAAAGTGATCTTGAAATTAGCTTAAAAACCTCTTCAAATGTAAAAAAAAAAGCTTGTTTCATATGAAATATGACTCAAAACAATTTGTTTTCAAGACTTTTTCACTTAACAAGATATTCCAGATGTATTGTATTAAAACAAGTCCCTATATCTGGCTGAAATGGTACCTGTTAGGCAGTTGTGTCTTATATTAAGTGTAATGAGATACTCAATGAGACAAATATACTTGGTAAGATTTAGATTTGTTCCAGTGCACATACGACTGAAACTGGTTTCCAGTTTAACCGAGTGAGGCAGTTATTCCACATGTGTGCACAATTTTACTGGCAGTTCAGTGAATTTAAAAATAAGACTAACAGAACATTAAAGGAACAGGAAACCTCATGATCAGTCGACATGTTTTACATGAACAACAGACGATGCATTTAAAACGTCAGACGGGGATGTTACACTGGAAAAAATGCCCCTCCAAAAATAAGTAAAAAACAACAAATAAAAGACGTTTTTGCTTAAAATAAGCAAAAAAATCTGCCAATGGAACTAGTGAAAATCGGCTTGTCAAGATTTCTTGAAATAAGATGTGATATTTAGGACTTTTGAGATAAAAGTGATCTTGAAATTAGCTTAAAAACCTCTTCAAATGTCAAAAAAAGCTTGTTTCATGTGAAATATGACTCAAAACAATTTGTTTTCAAGACTTTTTCATTTAGCAAGATATTCCAGATGTATTGTCTTCTAACAAGTCCCTATATCTGGAAAAAATCTAAGTCTTACCAAGTATATTTGTCTCATTTCTAGTCAAAATATCTCATTACACTTAATATAAGACACAGCTGCCTAACAAGTACCATTTCAATAATTCAATAATTCGTCCTGCGTGCGTTTGAAGTAGAAACTGATGAAATTAGGAGGTGCATTTTGTGGAAGTGAAGCAGAGGCGAAATGACAGCTGGATGATTGATTGGTTATTTCCCCCCGTGGTTTCGCATCTGCAGGGCCTCTCCATCATCCAGTCCATCTCCAGCTTCTCATTAAATGCCTTTCTGTTTGTAATCGGAGCCAAAGATTTGATTTCCCTTCCAGCAAAGTTACGACTCGTTTCTTCAGCCAGCTTGGGTTGGATTTAAAAACATGTGTGCACTGGAAAAAATGCCAGTGCTTGTTTCATATGAAATATGACTCAAAACAATTTGTTTTCAAGACTTTTTCATTTAACAAGATATTCCAGATGTATTGTATTAAAACAAGTCCCTATATCCGGCTGAAATGGTGCTTGTTAGGCAGTTGTGTCTTATATTAAGTGTAATGAGATATTTGGACTAGAAATGAGACAAATATACTTGGTAAGACTTTGATTTTTTCCAGTGTGAAGTAGTCTGCTTATCATGGTGGGATCTTTGTGAATTCAGATCAGCGTAAGGAAGCACAGCGGCCTGTCTGGCTTGTAGGCTGGGTGAAACAATTCAACATGAGACCAATCTCTGAACTGATCTATTTGCAGCTGTTAGGATGTTCACTCGTATTTATCAGAAATCAGGATCAATAGTTTCGTCGTCGGGCAGAAATGGTATTTTCAAATGTCACAGTGTGTTTATTAGATAGATTCCTGTGTGGAGGGACAGTCCGGCACAGATAACAACATCAGCACTGTCCTCATGCTCGCTCACACTCACTCCCAGGGTCCATTAAAACAGTGATACTCACTATTGTTTTCACAAGAGCCACATTGGCATCAAAATCAAGGTTAGAGCCACTTTTACCACAACATACTAAAGTCCCCTTTTGCAAATATGCATTTCTACATATAAAACATCCCACAAAGAAGAAACAACACAGCCAATACATTTTCAATTAAGACCATATTTACCTTAATACTGGGATGAGCGGAAGCTGGCGTGCATGTGCTCGACTTTCTTCATGTTGTATTTGTAGTTTGTTGTTGTAATCATAGTGAGACATTCAGGATGAGCATGGTTTCTGTGCTGTTTTTTGTGCTGGTTTTGGCCCTTTTTTATTTAAAAACCGATCCATTGTGCCTGCATCTCGCGCTAAAGGAGATAGCGTGCTCTGCGGTCAAGTGTGAGGTGGTTTAAAGCTGCAGTCTGCAGGATTTGTTGTTGTCATACGTAAAGTTCTACTTTTTGGAATTTTAAGAGTTTACATGATCTATCAGAACGCTTGAAGTTGAAAACGGTGACCTCCGTAGTCGCAAAATGCAAGAAATGCTTATTTTTTAACCGAAAAATAAAAAGTTATTCAACTTCCTGTCCCGCCCCATCAAAACACATGAGAACTCGTGCACGTAGACGTGCACGCCAGATGCGCCTACACGACTCCTCATCCATCAACTCACCTGTCATTTGCGATCATGGAAGACACAGTAAGTAGACTAGCCCGTAATGAAGTTCAATAGTCCAGATAAATAAGCGTGGGGACGAGCCTACCTTGTATCGCGCGTGCACAATCGGTGATTGACAGGCAGCAGAGCCCAGCTCGTAACCTGATTGGTTACCTTTTACCGGTCCGGTCTGCAATTTTGTAAACAAGCCTGCTGGCTTTGGAGGGACCTAGCGGGACATATAGGGGACCTAGAGAACTCATTTTTTTTTGTATTGGGGTATTTAATGTACTACTTTCAGAATTCCCGGACAGTTTCAGGCGTTATGCTTGAAAAAGAGTTGCAGACTGCAGCTTTAAGCGAGCTGCGTTGCCAGGTTTAAAAGTGCGCCTCCTTTAGGAAACACCATTAAGCCTTAAAGGGACATTATGTAATTTCTTCCCCCATCTAGTGGTGCAATTTTATTTTGCAAAGTTGAATGAATTTGCTCTCTAGCGCCTCACGTTTTCAAATGTGCGTTGCAACTTCTTGAACTACGGCAAGCAGAATGTGTCAAGATTCAAGAAGCTATAGCTTCAGACTCAAGGTCCATACAAACAAAAAGACATCAAGACACACAGTACAAAGGATTACATAACACACATACAATAACACTATAAATACAGATGACAGATAACATGTCAGATAACAGAAGTTGACATAGCCTTTGGTGTGCAAACAATGCAATTAGTCATATTCCGGGAGTTACCGGAAGTGACGTCGACGCAGCGTTAGGATTAGCAGCGTTAGCATTAAGCAGCATTAGCAGTGGTAAATAAACTCCCGGTAAACTTACAAACTTTCTAATGCCTCGTTTTGTGAGTTAAGAGCCTATGTGTACTACGGCAGAAGTTTGGTAGCAATCAATGCATTATAGTGGGATAATTTACCAGATAAAATCTATTTAGCATTAGTGGCTGTAATAAGCCATTTGGCGGAAATGACATCACAATGACGTCACTTCCGCTTGCAGGCCTGGCGGAGAAATCGCGATTCGAAGTGCTTTATGTCCCTCTCGGCACTTGGTCGTTTTTCATAGACCGGAAGGACATGGCAGCCTCCATAGAGCTTACCCGCTCTATGTAGATACAGACAAGTTATTCTTCACTCAGGAGGATAAGTGAGATTTTTGACAGAGATAATTTTATACCAATGAGGACTAACTTATGAATAAATATGTTGATTTGAGCTAATAAATGACTTAATATATTACATAGTGTCCCTTTAATTAATACTAAATAAAAATACTTAATACTGTGCAGTATTCACTGTATGTTATTTGAAAAAATGTATTGTTATTGTTACCATATTGTTATAAGCTACACTGGAAAAAATGCCCCTCCAAAAATAAGTAAGAAAAACAACAAATAAAAGACGTTTTTGCTTGAAATAAGCAAAATAAATCTGCCAATGGAACTGGTGAAAATCGGCTTGACCAGATTTCTTGAAATAAAATGTGATATTTGGGACTTTTGAGATGAAAGTTATCTTGAAATTAGCTTAAAAACCTCTTCAAATGAAAAAAAAGCTTGTTTCATATGAAATATGACTAAAAAACAATTTGTTTTCAAGACTTTTTCATTTAACAAGATATTCCAGATGTATTGTATTAAAACAAGTCCCTATATCTGGCTGAAATGGTACTTGTTAGGCAGTTGTGTCTGATATTAAGTGTAATGAGATATTTGGACGAGAAATGAGACAAATATACTTGGTAAGACTTTGATTTTTTCCAGTGTAACGCAAAGAATTGACTCTCATTTTATGAAACAGCCCTTTGGTTGGTGAAATACGTCATTTAAATGGAAAAAAAACAGCAAAGTCTCACAAAACACTTGAGGAAAACCAGAAAAAACTGCCGTAAATAACCGTGTTTTGTGTCTGTTTCAGAGCTAGATGAACAGAAATGGTCTGAACACACTCACACTGTCCGGACTTTGTTGGGCTTTTTTTCTTTTTCTTTATACAAGCAGAGGAGGTGGTTACCGTGACGACGAGGCCTCACATCTACTACTGCCGCTCACCCAACATGGAGGACTTCACCTGCTGGTGGCACCCGCTGGACAACCTGACGGAGGGCGAGGAGGTCACCTACACCCTCACATACTCCAAAGAGTACGAGCAACACACACCAACGCAGCCTGAAAGTCCTACTAGAAGGATTGTACTCTGGATTATTTAAATAATACGATACAAACTTGAGTTGGAGCTTGAGCTCAGCGACGCAAAATAAACATTTAAGTGAGTTTTCGTTGCGAAAAGAGAACAAAACAGAAGAAAAAACCACATCCATGGACGTCCATTCATGAGAAACGCATCACAGGGCTCTAGAGTGTAAAAAAAAATCTGAGGTCGCACCGGTGCAACCACCCGTTGGAGGAAAAACAAACAAACAAAAAGTCTCCCTGTGGTTCAGACCCTTATCGTGGTCTAAACCAATCATCCGAGGGGCATGTGACTGCAATGGAGGAAAGTCCATAAGACATTGAGCCATGAGATGTTCAGTTTGAAGCCCTTAAAGGGACAGTTCGCCTCTTTTGACATGAAGCTGTATGACATCCCATATTAGCAACATCATTTATGAACATCTTCTTACCCCCTGTGGCTCTAACCTTGATTTTGCTGCCAATGTGGCTCTTGTGAAGTAAATAGTGAGAATCACTGTTTTAGAGCCCTGCATCAGCTTGGGGCCGTGCGGTTTGATTTCCGGCGTTGTGCTTCAGCGTGAGGCTTTTAAGACGTCGATATCGGAGCGCAGCTCTGAAATCCTGAATGCTGTTGCACGTGGCCTCAGACGGATGCCAGCTGGCGCGCGTGGCCCACACACAACGCAGAAAACGCTCCCAGTGATCAGGACAAATTGGATTGCACCTCTGCCCCCATATGGCGTCCGCGCTCAGCCACATTGATTGTTGCTGTTGGCTTGCAGCAGCGTATTTGTGAAAACAAACGTAAATCTGGGATTATCTGTGCAAAAATGACCATTTACGCACAATTTTAGGATAAATGTTTTCAATTCAGGCTTTTTCCAAGCTGTATTAGTTCATATAAATACACTAAAACTAAAAGTTTGATGAAAAACAGTACGAGTTCTACAGACTAATGAGACTTGATGCGGCTCACTGATGCATTAAACCTAATTTGATTCCGCTTTGTTTATTTTCATCTTTTATCTGTTTAAATGGGGCGTCTGTGTTTATCTGTGTGAGGAAGGTAGAAATGGGTCAAAGTTAGAATCATCCTTAAAAGAAGCAAAAACAAACATTCATTTAAGGACAGAATGCCATCAAATCAAGATGAAAACAGTAAAATGGTGGTTTCAACGCCTTTTTTAGCTGATTAATATTTGATTTAACTTTTGGATTTAGGTTATATACCAAAAGAAACTGCAACTTATTAAAGACTTGAGCAGAACTTGAGGACAAGCTGTTGAGAAGAGCCATTTTAATTGAATCTGGTATGTTGTGACAATATGATTTAGGACTATTTTAGAAATCTGGTGCGTGAAATAATCGAATATTTAGATTATTTAGTTGCCATTTCCGCCGGTTAGTCTGAGTTTTATCTGAGCAACAACCAGAAATGCAACAAACATACATATCTTGTCCTAATTTGCATTAATAAACACTTCCACGTCGGCTTCAGTGGAGGAGCCGCCCCCTGGTTGCCTCCATTGGAGGTGAAGTACCATGCAGAGGTTTTCGGCTGCAGGACTTTCTGCACCGGCTGGATGTTTTGACTCGCATGAAAATGTGAATAATATGTAAAAAAGCATTTCAAATAATTTATTTGTAGCACATTTCATGTCCAAAACAGTTCAAAGTGCTTCAGATAAAATAAAAGCATTGCAGCAGGGAGTGGAAGAAGCATTAAAATACATAAAAGAATATAAAGAGAAACAAATAAAATCATTTAAATGAATTTAAGAACAAGCAACAGTCCAGATAAGTTCAAGTAAAGAGTAAAGATTTTTAAGCTGCTGTGATGTGTTTCTGAGATGGTAAAAAGCTGCCTTGGTGACAGCTTTGATGTGGCTGCTGAAAGTCAGATATGAGTCTATCAATTTGTATTTAATTTCTAATTTCTATCATTTCTACCATTTGTAAAATAAGTGATAAGATCTTTTCTTGGGTGTATTTTGCAGTAAGGGGCCCAAACACGAGTGTCCAGACTATGTGACGGCTGGCCCCAACAGCTGCCACTTCGACAGCAGTCACACGTCCATATGGAAGTGCTACTGCATGAACGTGACCGCTGTCACCGCCCGGGGGAACTACACCTCCCAGGAGCGCTGCCTGGATGTCGCAGACATAGGTACCAAACATCCGGTTTCTCAACCTTTTTATGTTGCAGATCTCAAAGAAGCCAGGTGGAGAGCTCCTCCTCTCTTCTGTTCTCTGGTTTCTTAGTTGTTGGATGTTCTGGCGCATGAATAATCTTCACTGTACTTTATTTATATACATTTGTACATTTATTATATATACTGTACAAAATTTATATCATTTTGAGAAGAGGCTAAAATTCAATGTCGATCCTGTTGATCACCAACTAGGCCCAGCAGTGAAATCATCACAGATCCAATGATTTTGGTTGGATTTCTCCAATTTTTTCTATGGAATGAGTATACTGTTTGGTGAACAGAATGGCACATTGACTGATGTCATAATTTGGGGGAATAATTGATTGCCAATGAAGTAAAGATGAAAATATTGGAAAAAAGTAAAAAAAAACGCCTGATTTCTTTGCATTAAATTGAGCCAAAATCATGTAGAAATGTATTTTAAGAGCTATAATTTAATTGGATGTTGTCTCCACATGTGTTCTGTGCATCTGGAATGCAGTTATTGACAGCTTACCCAACCCAATTGTAATTTTCCAACATTTTCTATCAAAAAATGAAGGGTACATACACAAAAAATGGCCACCATTTTTTTTCCGCCATGTTTCCGGCAGAGCAGACCCTCTGATTATTGCTTCTTAGGGTCAAAGTGAACATAAAAACCACAAATAAATAACTAAACTGTAGTAAAGGAATGCAGGGGAGCAGATGTGAGCAGACCCTCAGAGACCTGCAGTCAGAGCAGCAGGTGTCTCCAAACGCACATGAGCCGAAAGTAATGTGAAAATGTGAAACACCTTCAACACTCTGCTTCCAGTGTAGAGACGAGGTTGTATGAGTTCACAGATTATTAGGGACCGAGCAGTGGAACTGCAAGGACCCTATTGTATCTGTAGGAGTTCTTCTATATTATTCTTTCTTTCCGATTCTTTGCTAAAGTTACTCGAAAACTCATGAGCACCACCTGCCAGTCGACGACATGAAAGAATCTAAACTTTATATTTTTGCGAGTCGCTCATTGACTCTGTAGCGCCCCCTACGATGCTTAAAAATGGCCTCCGCATTGGGGTTAGTTTTGCGTGGGACGACAAAATTCGGTACACTCATTCATCATGCCCAGACGCACAAAAAAGTCTCATGCCGCCATGGTCCCACGTCCACAGGAAGGCAGCCATTTTGGATGGAAAGTGAGTTTTTGTGCCATTTTTGACCGATTCCACGCCTTGCATATGATCAAACTCATCCTACAGATTTAGTGCTGCAGACTTCAAACTTGGCCAGGTTACTCTTAAGACATGGGGGGAAAAATTCATGGAGAAACTTTTTCAAAACTTAAAGGGCGTGGCGACGCCTCAAAGTTCAATCACTCGCCACAAAAAATGAAGTCGCTTATAACTTCCACATACATTATCCAATCTGTCCCAAACTTCATACGGTGAATGCTGGAACCAGCCTGAACGCGCACATATTATCATAGGGACATTCACCTATAGCGCCACCTGCTGGTGGTTGGAAACGTCTTTTTTTTTTTTGCTACACCTCTTATTTGATCGAACTCGTCCTACAGATTTAATGGTAACAGCTCCAAACTTGACCAGGTTGATTCCAACCTGGAGTCGAGACGTTTTATTTCCTGCCATGTTTGTTCATTTTTTATCACGTTAAAACCCGCTCGTTAGGACTCGATCACATAAATATCCAGAAGCTCTCACAGACACGAACACTGTGCTGATACCGTAAGAGATGGATCCAATTTAGACAAGCCGCGGATGAGATTAAACTCTTTAAGCTGTGTGAGTCTAAATCGGCCCGTCTCTCCTCCAGACATGCATCAAATAAAGAATCTTATGTGTCTGGAAGTCTGAAAATTGAGTTTATTGTCAGGCTTAAACCAGCCAATAAACTGAAAGTATATGAGAAATCAGGAGGATCCTCTTTCTCCACCCGAGCCTCAGCAGATCCTCCTTCTCATGCTCGGTGGTGGTGCTGCACCTAAATCCTTTGATTCCCCACTCTCCGGGTCACCAGGTGCGCTTCACTCATCATGGACGCTGCTTTATGTTGAGAGAGAGAGAGAGAGAGAGAGAGCCTTAGCTCAAACAGCTATTAGTAACAGCTGCAGATATTCACTGGAACATGTTCCAACATGAACATAAACCCAGAATCTGAGGCAGAACCAGAGTTAGTTCAGCTCTGAGCAGCTTTAAAGTGAATATCTGCAGATGTTTCCATGGCAACAGCTGCAGATATTCACTGGAACATGTTCCAACATGAACATAAACCCAGAATCTGAGGCAGAACCAGAGTTAGTTCAGTTCTGAGCAGCTTTAAAGTGAATATCTGCAGATGTTTCCATGGTAACAGCTGCAGAGATTCACTGAAACATGTTCCAACATGAACATAAACCCAGAATCTGAGGCAGAACCAGAGTTAGTTCAGTTCTGAGCAGCTTTAAAGTGAATATCTGCAGATGTTTCCATGGTAACAGCTACAGAGATTCACTGAAACATGTTCCAACATGAACATAAACCCAGAATCTGAGGCAGAACCAGAGTTAGTTCAGTTCTGAGCAGCTTTACAGTGAATATCTGCAGATGTTTCCATGGTAACAGCTGCAGAGATTCACTGAAACCTGTTCCAACATGAACATAAACCCAGAATCTGAGGCAGAACCAGAGTTAGTTCAGTTCTGAGCAGCTTTAAAGTGAATATCTGCAGATGTTTCCATGGTAACAGCTGCAGAGATTCACTGAAACATGTTCCAACATGAACATAAACCCAGAATCTGAGGCAGAACCAGAGTTAGTTCAGTTCTGAGCAGCTGTAAAGTGAATATCTGCAGATGTTTCCATGGTAACAGCTGCAGAGACTCACTGAAACATGTTCCAACATGAACATAAACCCAGAATCTGAGGCAGAACCAGAGTTAGTTCAGTTCTGAGCAGCTTTAAAGTGAATATCTGCAGATGTTTCCATGGTAACAGCTGCAGAGATTCACTGAAACATGTTCCAACATGAACATAAACCCAGAATCTGAGGCAGAACCAGAGTTAGTTCAGTTCTGAGCAGCTTTAAAGTGAATATCTGCAGATGTTTCCATGGTAACAGCTGCAGAGATTCACTGAAACATGTTCCAACATGAACATAAACCCAGAATCTGAGGCCGAACCAGAGTTAGTTCAGTTCTGAGCAGCTGTAAAGTGAATATCTGCAGATGTTTCCATGGTAACAGCTGCAGAGACTCACTGAAACATGTTCCAACATGAACATAAACCCAGAATCTGAGGCAGAACCAGAGTTAGTTCAGTTCTGAGCAGCTTTAAAGTGAATATCTGCAGATGTTTCCATGGTAACAGCTGCAGAGATTCACTGAAACATGTTCCAACATGAACATAAACCCAGAATCTGAGGCAGAACCAGAGTTAGTTCAGTTCTGAGCAGCTTTAAAGTGAATATCTGCAGATGTTTCTATGGTAACAGCTGCAGAGATTCACTGAAACATGTTCCAACATGAACATAAACCCAGAATCTGAGGCAGAACCAGAGTTAGTTCAGTTCTGAGCAGCTTTAAAGTGAATATCTGCAGATGTTTCCATGGTAACAGCTGCAGAGACTCACTGAAACATGTTCCAACATGAACATAAACCCAGAATCTGAGTCAGAACCAGAGTTAGTTCAGCTCTGAGCAGCTTTAAAGTGAATATCTGCAGATGTTTCCATGGTAACAGCTGCAGAGATTCACTGAAACATGTTCCAACATGAACATAAACCCAGAATCTGAGGCAGAACCAGAGTTAGTTCAGTTCTGAGCAGCTTTAAAGTGAATATCTGCAGATGTTTCCATGGTAACAGCTGCAGAGATTCACTGAAACATGTTCCAACATGAACATAAACCCAGAATCTGAGGCAGAACCAGAGTTAGTTCAGTTCTGAGCAGCTTTAAAGTGAATATCTGCAGATGTTTCCATGGTAACAGCTGCAGAGATTCACTGAAACATGTTCCAACATGAACATAAACCCAGAATCTGAGTCAGAACCAGAGTTAGTTCAGTTCTGAGCAGCTGTAAAGTGAATATCTGCAGATGTTTCCATGGTAACAGCTGCAGAGACTCACTGAAACATGTTCCAACATGAACATAAACCCAGAATCTGAGGCAGAACCAGAGTTAGTTCAGTTCTGAGCAGCTTTAAAGTGAATATCTGCAGATGTTTCCATGGTAACAGCTGCAGAGATTCACTGAAACATGTTCCAACATGAACATAAACCCAGAATCTGAGGCAGAACCAGAGTTAGTTCAGTTCTGAGCAGCTTTAAAGTGGATATCTGCAGATGTTTCTATGGTAACAGCTGCAGAGATTCACTGAAACATGTTCCAACATGAACATAAACCCAGAATCTGAGGCAGAACCAGAGTTAGTTCAGTTCTGAGCAGCTTTAAAGTGAATATCTGCAGATGTTTCCATGGTAACAGCTGCAGAGATTCACTGAAACATGTTCCAACATGAACATAAACCCAGAATCTGAGGCCGAACCAGAGTTAGTTCAGTTCTGAGCAGCTTTAAAATGAATATCTGCAGATGTTTCCATGGTAACAGCTGCAGAGATTCACTGAAACATGTTCCAACATGAACATAAACCCAGAATCTGAGGCAGAACCAGAGTTAGTTCAGTTCTGAGCAGCTTTAAAGTGAATATCTGCAGATGTTTCCATGGTAACAGCTGCAGAGATTCACTGAAACATGTTCCAACATGAACATAAACCCAGAATCTGAGGCAGAACCAGAGTTAGTTCAGTTCTGAGCAGCTTTAAAGTGAATATCTGCAGATGTTTCTATGGTAACAGCTGCAGAGATTCACTGAAACATGTTCCAACATGAACATAAACCCAGAATCTGAGGCAGAACCAGAGTTAGTTCAGTTCTGAGCAGCTTTAAAGTGAATATCTGCAAATGTTTCCATGGTAACAGCTGCAGAGATTCACTGAAACATGTTCCAACATGAACATAAACCCAGAATCTGAGGCAGAACCAGAGTTAGTTCAGTTCTGAGCAGCTTTAAAGTGAATATCTGCAGATGTTTCCATGGTAACAGCTGCAGAGACTCACTGAAACATGTTCCAACATGAACATAAACCCAGAATCTGAGGCAGAACCAGAGTTAGTTCAGTTCTGAGCAGCTTTAAAGTGAATATCTGCAGATGTTTCCATGGTAACAGCTGCAGAGATTCACTGAAACATGTTCCAACATGAACATAAACCCAGAATCTGAGTCAGAACCAGAGTTAGTTTAGTTCTGAGCAGCTTTAAAGTGAATATCTGCAGATGTTTCTATGGTAACAGCTGCAGAGATTCACTGAAACATGTTCCAACATGAACATAAACCCAGAATCTGAGGCAGAACCAGAGTTAGTTCAGTTCTGAGCAGCTTTAAAGTGAATATCTGCAGATGTTTCCATGGTAACAGCTGCAGAGATTCACTGAAACATGTTCCAACATGAACATAAACCCAGAATCTGAGGCAGAACCAGAGTTAGTTCAGTTCTGAGCAGCTTTAAAGTGAATATCTGCAGATGTTTCCATGGTAACAGCTGCAGAGACTCACTGAAACATGTTCCAACATGAACATAAACCCAGAATCTGAGGCAGAACCAGAGTTAGTTTAGTTCTGAGCAGCTTTAAAGTGAATATCTGCAGATGTTTCCATGGTAACAGCTGCAGAGATTCACTGAAACATGTTCCAACATGAACATAAACCCAGAATCTGAGGCAGAACCAGAGTTAGTTCAGCTCTGAGCAGCTTTAAAGTGAATATCTGCTCTGAGCTGCTTTCTCCTCCAGCACAGCCTGAACCCTCTCAGACGAGCTTTCTGTCCTTTCTTTAAGGAGTCTTCAGGAATAGTTCTCCAGGCTTCTTGAAGGACATCCCAAAGCTCTTCTTTGGATGTGGGCTGCCTTTTGTTCCAGTTTAAAATGGCTTCTTTGCTAAGTTGTCTGTTATGTTATTGATAAGACTCTGTTTTATTTTGTGTTTTTTGTGTTTTATTTTGTGTTTTTTGTGTTTTATTTTGTGTTTTTTTTTCTGTTTTATTTATTTCATTTGTTTTTTCTGTTTTATTTTGTGTTTTATTTTGTGTTTTTTGTTTTATTTTGTGTTTTTTTGTTTCATTTTGTTTATTTTGTGTTTTTTTTCTGTTTTATTTTGTGTTTTTTGTTTTATTATGTGTTTTGTTTTATTTTGTGGTTTTTTTGTTTCATTTTGTGTTTATTTTGTGTTTTTTTTCTGTTTTATTTTGTGTTTTTTTGTTTTATTTTGTGTTTTTTTTGTTTTATTTTGTGTTTTCTGTTTTATTTTGTGTTTTTTGTTTTATTTTGTGTTTTTTGTTTTATTTTGTGTTTTGTTTTATTTTGTGGTTTTTTGTTTCATTTTGTGTTTATTTTGTGTTTTTTTTCTGTTTTATTTTGTGTTTTTTGTTTTATTTTGTGTTTTTTTGTTTTATTTTTTGTTTTTTTGTTTTATTTTGTGTTTTTTTCTGTTTTATTTTGTGTTTTTTCTGTTTTATTTGGTGACTTTGGGTCAGATGTCCTCCTGTTCATCTGCTGTAGATAGTTCTTTAGGTCTGACACTTCTTCTTTTGTCCTCCACTTGTCCAGTTTCCTCAAATGTTTTACACAGGGCGTGCACATGGCCGTGCAGCAACAAACGCTGAAAGCAGATGGAATAAATCACTGTGGACCGGACAGTTTTATCTCAGGGACTCTTTGTGGCAGACCCTGTAAATTTCAGTTTGAAAAGGAAAGAGAGTTTGAATTAGTTCCTGATTCAATCAGAAGCTTGTTTGCATTCTCGTTGACTTCAGTAGGAAGCCCACAAGGCCGTTCCTTCTCTGAGGGATCGTTCTTAAAGCCTATTTGACAGATGAAAACATACACTGGAAAGCCCCTAAAGCCTTCTTTTTTCTTTTTTTTAAGCAGATATTTTGTATAAATAGAACGAGTCCCCTGCCAGAACCTAATCTCATTTATTTAGGACTTAATGTGTGTTATTACCCAGAAGCTTCAGATCTGGATCAGTTCACCTCCTCTGTTCTGTGTCACGTGAACAGAGATTTATGGCTGTTAATATGCGCAAAGCACCCCGTAAAGGACCTTGTGTCCACGCCGTGGTGATCTTTGCTCGTCTCAGATGTCGGAGCAGCTCGGGGACGTCGCTGCTGTCCCGACGGAGCAGAGGCCGCCGATTTCATAATGTTGGAGCAAATGCACTTAAATGTCAAGTCACTGAGGTGGCATTCAGCTGCAGTAGAAATAGAATATAAAAATACTTTATTCATCCCCCAATGGGGGAAATTCAAATTAGTCAAGTAGCTAAAAAAAATATATATATATATAAATATTTACAATGATTGTATATTAACAACAACAATAATAATACCAATTCTAGTAAAAAATACTACGACTAACTAATCCATAATAATAAATGACGAAATAAATAAAAAATAAAACAACTAAAAAAAAAATATATATATATATATAAATATTTACAATGATTGTATATTAACAACAATAATAATAATACCAATTCTAGTAAAAATACTACTACTGTACTAACTAATAATAATAATGAATGACTAAATAAAGAAATACATTTTTTTTTTAAATAAAAGAAAAGAAAAATAAATTTTGAAAAAAAAGAAAGAAAAAAAATCAATCAACCAATGTGAGAAGAACTCAGCAGTCCCTGTTAAAAAGCCTTCTGGCTGTTGGATCAAAGGATCTCCTGAAGCTCTCAGTCCTGCAGCCTCTCACTGCAGCTGCTCCTCTGTCCTGCAGGATGCTGTGGAGAGGATGTTTATTATTCTCCATCACAGAATCTAACTTCCTCCTCATCCGTTGCTCCACCACAGCACCGAGAGGGTCCAGCCTTCTGCCTACAACAGAACCAGCCTTTTTCACCAGTTTGTCCAGGCGCCTACAGTTTCTGTCTGTAGTGCAACTCCCCCAGCAGACAGCAGCATAGAACAGTGCACTCTCAGTGATAGTGTGATAAAGCATGCACATCATATCACTGCAGACACTGAAGGACCTGAGCCTCTCAGGAAAAGGTCTCAGTTATGTCTTAATATAAGACAAATCTTGTGCAGTTGTGTCTTAATATAATACACAACTTCCCTAACAAGTACCATTTCAGCCAGATATAGGGACTTGTTTGAAGACAATACATCTGGAATATCTTGTTAAATGAAAAAGTCTTGAAAACAAATTGTTTTGAGTCACATTTCATATGAAACAAGCTTTTTTGACATTTGAAGAGGTTTTTAAGCTAATTTCAAGATCACTTTTATCTCAAAAGTCCTAAATATCACATCTTATTTTAAAAAATCTGGACAAGCCGATTTTCACTAGTTCCATTGGCAGATTTTTTTGCTTATTTCAAGCAAAAACATCTTTTATTTGTTGTTTTTTTACTTGTTTTTGGAGGGGCATTTTTTCCAGTGTTGTCGCTTTGTGTCTCTGGCCCCCAAACAAATGAACCTGTGCACTGGAAAAAATGCCCCTCCATTATATTCTTTCATTACAGCCAAACTTTCTCCACACAGAAGACACACAGGTTTGCCTTTTACCTCCGTGAACATGGACTCTGCCTCCCACCCGGCTTGAAAGCCCCTGTTCTCAGCGTCCACCTTACGTTTAGCCATTTTTGAGGAGGGGGGTGGCTGAAAGTTGATCTCTGCTCTGACTGCTGATGAATAATGAAGCCGTTTGTGCGCGCTGCAGTGACTTCGCAGGCTACCGTTGCATTGTGGGGAATGTAGTGTTGGTGCGTGCAAAACACCAGCGGGCGGCTGTGGCCTGCGGGCCGGTTCTAATAGTAATTAAATATCATCCAGGGGGCCATAGATAATTCATTCTTGACTTTGACATATGTGCTTTAAAGGCTGAAGAAGCATCTGCTAACTTTTTCCCGCGTCTTGTGTGTCACAGTTCAGACCGAGGCTCCGGTCAACCTGACCTACAAGCTGACGGACGTGGGCGGGGACGAGATGGGCCACAACGCGCTGCTGTCCTGGGAGTACCCGGTGCCCGAGGACCTGCAGTACGGCTGGATCACGCTGGAGTACGAGCTGCAGTACAGACGAGTCACTGAGCCCGACAACTGGAAGGTAACCCGCTGGGTTTGTTACCGCCTCCGAGTGAGCCCTAAAACCCACCAGCAAGTTTGAAAGTTACGCTTTACTGTTGGTTAAAATAAAACAGGAACTCCAGCTGAGATGCTGGTTTCCACAGACACACGGGGCTTTGTCTGATGCTTCAGACTCCCTGTTAAAGTGATGGAAACCGTCCTCATACGGGACCTTTTACTGGATATTTACCTTTCATGTTAAAAAGAAAAATGAGCCTCATTTCTGAAACAGGGCGTTGGGACCTGGCCTGACTACGTCATACTCACGATTCTAGTCAGAATGTGAGTCTGATATCGCTGGATAGAGTTTTGAGTATGGGCCGTGTTTCAACCGAACCAGGAGAAAAAATGCCTCTTCGCTCAATTGGATAGACCTACAACCAATCAGAGCAACATAGTATGTGACGTAGATTAAGCGACACACACTTGTTGTAGGAAGGACGGCAAAAACATCTTTTCTATCGATAAAAGCCTTTATCGCGTTCCTCTGTTCGTCTTTCAAAATTAATGCAATGTGGAGATCCTGTAGAACAGACTCGATGGCAGAATCTACACACCCGAGCTCTCCAGCGGCAGCCATGTTTGTTTCAAACGAATTCAAACCAAGCGCTCTTTAGTGACGTAGTCGATAATGTCCCTGTTGATCATCTGTCCATCATCGTATAAAGCCCGCCCTGGCAATCTGATTGGGTCGACTGTCGCGATGTCGAGCATAGAGATTTCCCAACTGAGCAGAGCCAGACCCAACTTCCCGACCAAATGACTTCAATGACTTGAGTGTTAAGCAGGCCTGGAATTTCGTCATTTTAGGGGCAAGGCCACTTGGCCTTTTGAGTTGTCAATTTTTTAAGGGCACAAAGGCCAAAAGCCAGGGCACCAAGGCCATAAATTAAAACAATGATTTAACATATGATATGAAGTGACTACGATTGTATATGCATTTACAATACTTTTATATATACACTTATTAAGCATTCAATGGACCAAATTGCAATTAAACTTATGTGCATACAAAACTTATTCAAACATTTCATTACTCCTCAACCCTCGCATACTATTCAGGGTCACATTTTTTGTACATAAAAAAATAACTTTAAAACTGATTTATATTCATGTGAACCCTGAATCTACAAAAATGGAAATATTTAACAACTTTCTAATCATGTTTTAGTGCAGATAATGCACAAAATTAAACACAAAACTATGTGCAGAGACTAATTATGGAATTATGGATACTGTGAAATGCTTAAACATCGTCCAAGCTCTCTGAACTGTCTTCGTATCCATCTAAATCAGTTCCATTTTTCCCTTTTCTCACAAAGTATGGCCAGCGTGTGCGCAAGCTGTCACCATGCCAGATTCAATATATTCAAAATATCATCCTCCTCCCCTCCTTTGGCAGGCATATCTTTTCTCTTCGCGGCCGGCTGTCCCAACCATCGCCACATTTTGTTAGTGTTTGCGTCTGTATTTGTACCAATAACACGCTGTCAAATAATGCTCCCCCTTCTCAATGCATTCATTCTCAATGATGGAGCAGAGTCACCTAAATAAAGACAGAAGTGTCCCAAATACAAAAATCAAATGGTGAATGACACCCCATTTGTGCATAAGCTAACTGCTTGTTATAATACGATAAGTGTTTTATTACTTTGCATGTCTTCCAAAAGAGAAAATAATCGGCGCATGCACAAAGTAGTAATTCTCGACAAGTAGGAGAAATCGACTGAACACCGGCGTCTATCGTATTTCCAAACCAGAGTGACCCACTCCCCTAGTACGGCAGCCTCGGCGGTTTCTATGCGTTCCCATAGAAACTGCGCTCGCGCGTCCCGCGAAATAGATGGTAAAGTTCCTTATTTATCATCGGCCAAGCCGGCAAGTGAGTTTTTTTTAATACACGCCAAAAATAACTTTCACCCGCATTTGGCGGGTTGGCGGGTGTTAATTTAGAGCCCTGGATAAACGAGCAGCAAACGAACCTAGTCTGCACAGAAGTCTTTGACAGCTAACAACACAGCGCTAACTGCCTAGTTGTTAGCTAACTGCAACGTAACTTATCCAAGTAGTAACAAAAACACTTCAAAATATTATAATTATGTATTACCATACGAGCAAGAAATAGTAATGTTATCCATAAAATTACACTTAAAGCTGGACAAATGAAAAACTTAACGGCAAACAGGATCATCACAAAACCTTACCTCACCTCAGCCTTTTCTTGAGCGGAGAATCAGCTGGCTACGCACACGGACGCGTGAGGGGGTGGGCGGAGATAGAGGGCCATGGCCCTCGTGGCCCTCGTGAAATTCCTGCCTTGGTGTTAAGCATCGAGCATAACTTCCAACTTTGTTCGTCATTTGAAGATCCATTCTGACCAGTAAGTGCTCGTCAAATTAGCTAATATTATCCTGTTAGCCTAGTCGGTAGTTAGCTAACGTTAGCTTGATATGATACGGGGTGGACAGGTTGGACACATTGGCCAATGATGTTTACTGACAGTTACTTATATCTTTGTGTTTTCACTTTATTAAGATCAGATTCTGCAGGTAAAATTGCAATAATAAGGTGACTTGAGTTTGACTTTGACTTTGACTTGCCCAAGAAAAAATTACTTGGGACTTACTTGGGACTTGAAAGCTAAGACTTGGGACTTACTTGAGACTTGAAAGCTAAGACTTGGGACTTACTTGAGACTTGAAAGCTAAGACTTGGGACTTACTTGAGACTTGAAAGCTAAGACTTGGGACTTACTTGAGACTTGAAAGCTAAGACTTGGGACTTACTTGAGACTTGAAAGCTAAGACTTGGGACTTACTTGAGACTTGCAAGCTAAGACTTGAGACTTACTTGAGACTTGAAAGCTAAGACTTGGGACTTACTTGAGACTTGCAAGCTAAGACTTGAGACTTACTTGAGACTTGAAAGCTAAGACTTGGGACTTACTTGAGACTTGAAAGCTAAGACTTGAGACTTACTTGAGACTTGCACATGTGTGACTTGGTCCCATCTCTGCCAATCACCCTCGGCAACGTGTCATGAGGCAAAGCCTCCTTATGAGGAAGCACATACTTCCAGGCCGCTCATGCACAGTCGGTCCGTGCAGATGGGGAAGACTTGCACAGATCTTTCATGTCATTCAGTGTTTTGTTGGATTGACACACTTGGGATGAAAAGCTCCGTTTATTGGCTTCTTTTCAGTAAAGGCGAGCCAGTTATTTAGTCCCTGCTGAGCATCTGCAGCTACAGTCTATCAGAAGACATTCTGATGAGGGGAATCTATCGGTAAAAGGTGGGGTGAATAAATGTGCCAGAGGTTTTCCTGTAGGTGCAAGTTAAATAAGTCTGATAAATCTCTTGTTTATTCATTAGAAATAAATCTAAATCTGATAAATCTCTTGTTTATTCATTAGAAATAAATCTAAATCTGATAAATCTCTTGTTTATCCATTAGAAATACATTTAAATCTGATAAATCTCTTGTTTATCCATTAGAAATACATTTAAATCTGATAAATCTCCTGTTTATTCATTAGAAATACATTTAAATCTGATAAATCTCTTGTTTATTCATTAGAAATACATTTAAATCTGATAAATCTCTTGTTTATCCATTAGAAATACATTTAAATCTGATAAATCTCCTGTTTATTCATTAGAAATACATTTAAATCTGATAAATCTCTTGTTTATCCATTAGAAATACATTTAAATCTGATAAATCTCCTGTTTATTCATTAGAAATAAATCTAAATCTGATAAATCTCTTGTTTATTCATTAGAAATAAATCTAAATCTGATAAATCTCCTGTTTATTCATTAGAAATAAATCTAAATCTGATAAATCTCTTGTTTATTCATTAGAAATACATTAAAGTTGCACAATAGTTACACAATAAATCTACACGTATCTTTATCTTATTTCTGATTAACACCATAGACCACTTTGAATCTACAATGTTGGTATCAGAAGCCTCTGAACTTGTCATGTAAAATCAATGGATCAAAGAGACTGTGTCATTTTTGAAAGTAGAGAAAATTAGGTATTCAAGTAGAAGAAACTTGATCAAATTTTACAGTAAATGGCAACCATTTATGGACTTTTTTGCGACAATATAACCCCCCCCCTCCCTTTCTTCTTTTATTTATTTTATTTTATTTTTTTCTATTATTTATGTAATTTATCTGTTATGTTTATGCGGACAGTTTAATCATCTTAAACAGACTGTCATGAATCCTTTTTCATTGTATAGTCTATTTGGCCTTTTTTTTCTGCAATCGTTTGTTCTTAAAACATAAAAATATAATCTAAATCTAAGGGTGTATACAAACATGTTTAATGACCACACCATTGCATACCGTTGTATGTGAGTGCCTCTGTTACTCTTGTGCACTGGAAAAAATCAAAGTCTTACCAAGTATGTTTGTCTCATTTCTAGTCCAAATATCTCATTACACTTAAAGTGATACTCCGGAGTAGATTCACCCTGGGGTCATTTGAACCGTGACATCCAGCCAAGTAGCCCACCCGCAGTTTTTTCGATATTGGCTGAACATCAGCTGAGTTACTGAGTTATCCCGAATAGCTTCGTACAAGCGCTAATGGATCCTGGTCCGTATCTCCAAAATTACCACACTAAAATCACATGCCATGACACCAAACTTCTACAGTAGTACAAATATGGTCTGTACTCACCAAACGATGCATTTGGAAGTTTGAAAATAGTCCAGGAGTTTATTATTATCAACACAAGCCTGATAGCTTCTCTGCTGCTAAAGCTGCGTCGACGTCACTTCAGAGAGCTGGGAGCTTCAAAATAAGATGAGGGTTGATCTACTACTGTAGACAACAAAGTATATGCTATATTCTACATGTTTTTTTATGAATTTTTATGTTGTAGAGTTGTGAAATTATTTTATCAATGGAGAAATTGAGCAGCCTTGCTTTGTTGTCTACAGTAACAGATCAACCCTCATCTTACTTTGAAGCTCCCAGCTCTCTGAAGTGACGTCGACGCAGCTTTAGCAGCAGAGAAGCTATCAGGCTTGTGTTGATAATAATAAACTCCTGGACTATTTTCAAACTTCCAAATGCATCGTTTGGTGAGTACAGACCATATTTGTACTACTGTAGAAGTTTGGTGTCATGGCATGTGATTTTAGTGTGGTAATTTTGGAGATACGGACCAGGATCCATTAACCCTTGTACGAAGCTATTCGGGATAACTCAGTAACTCAGCTGATGTTCAGCCAATATCAAAAAAACTGCGGGTGGGCTACTTGGCTGGATATCACGGTTCAAATGACCCCAGGGTGAATCTACTTCGGAGTATCACTTTAATATAAGACACAACTGCCTAACAAGTACTATTTCAGCCAGATATAGGGACTTGTTTGAAGACAATACATCTGGAATATCTTGTTAAATGAAAAAGTCTTGAAAACAAATTGTTTTTGAGTCACATATCATATGAAACAAGCTTTTTTTTTACATTTGAAGAGGTTTTAAAGCTAATTTCAAGATCACTTTTATCTCAAAAGTCCCAAATATCACATTTTATTTCAAGAAATCTGGACAAGCCGATTTTCACTAGTTCCATTGGCAGATTATTTTGCTTATTTCAAGCAAAAACGTCTTTTATTTGTTGTTGTTTTACTTATTTTTGGAGGGGCATTTTCCCAGTGTATACACATCAATAAAAAATATTAAACAACAAAAAAAGAAAATAAGTGTTAGTTTGACACAAGAGGCTCGGACACCTTTCATTTCTTACATTTCAGCCCCTGATTACATCTCTGTACTCTAATTTTTCTCCTATTCAAAGCACAATGCAACACCCCTGCCACCGTTGACAGTTTGGGAGGGGGGGAGCTGTTGGGCAGATTAAGTGCTCAGAAAACGCATTAAAAAGCTTTTGTGTGTTAAAATCAGATCCCTGAATGCGGTGTGATCGGGGTCATGAGGACAATCTGAGGGAGATAAACGTGGGAGATGAGGCCGATCAGCTGAGGGCGCCCCTGAACTCGCTGCTTTGCACCCACAGTTTCAGTTTCCAATAAAAGAATCCGCTCACCGGTATTTGTTTGTGTGTTTGTCTGCAGGTGAAGCATCCTCTGCGCGAGCCGCGCGTCGAGCTGCTCGGCCTGCGCATAGGCGACTACGTGCTGCGAGTTCGCTGCCGTTCACACAACTACGGCCTGTGGAGCAAATGGAGCTCCACTCTGCTGATGAGCATCCCCACCAGGCCGTCCACAGGTAGCGTTCGCAGCTTCTCCCGTTCAGCAGGAAATAAATGTCGATTTCTGGTTAAAACTGCAGCGGAACCTCCAAAAATGAAAAATCCTTTACTCCATATTTTTTTTCTGGAAGCTAAATGATGTATAGCCTGCTCGTGGAAAAGAGATAAACCTTGTTCTACTTTGCAGTGGTTAACAGGGATGTCTTTTTACTTGGCTTTAGAAAAGATAAACTACTATAAAATCTGGAAGGTTTTCTGTCATTTCCTTGAGAAAAATAATATTGAAGTAGATGGCTGGAATGAAGGTTGATCCATCTTTTCATACTATCTTGATTTAGTATGATTATATATACACTGGAAAAAATGTCCCTCCAAAAATAAGTAAAAAAAACAACAAATAAAAGACGTTTTTGCTTGAAATAAGCAAAATAAATCTGCCAATGGAACTAGTGAAAATCGTCTTGTCCAGATGAAATTAGCTTAAAAACCTCTTTGAATGTCAAAAAAAGCTTGTTTCATATGATATGTGACTCAAAACTATTTATTTTCATTTAACAAGATATTCCAGATGTATTGTCTTCAAACAAGTCCCTATATCTGGCTGAAATGGTGCTTGTTAGGCAGTTGTGTCTTATATTAAGTGTAATGAGATATTTTGACTAGAAATGAGACAAATATACTTGGTAAGACTTTGATTTTTTTCCAGTGTATGATATTTATCATACACGTATTTATTTATTCACATATTTTTCATTTATTTATCTCTCTACCACCATGATTCTTACACAAACAATGATATTTTGTTTTGTGGTTAAAAACGTCCCGTTTTTTCTCTTCTTACAGTTATTTATTTATTTATTAATTCTATTTTAATAAGTATTATTGCTATTATTATAGTTTTTTTTTTCTTTTTCTTGTATGTACCTTCTTGTTCTATGTTGTTCACCGTTTATAAATGAACAAAATGTGCAACAAACATGTTTAAAAGGCTGTGATTAAATGTGTGTAACCTGCGCAGGTAAAGTCCTGGTGCTGATTCTGGTGGGGGGAGTTGGTGTCGTGGCTCTGCTGGTCGTCGCCTTTGGTATCATTCCACAAAGCAAGAGGTGAGGAAACACACCTTATCTGGGTTTTTTGTATGGAAGTTTTTCTGCGCCATCAGAGTTCGAACACGAATTTCTAATATTGAATTTTTACAGCATCTAAATCAGACTTTGAATTTGAAAAACCAACAGTGGAAAAAAGACAAAATTCAGTGGAAAAAGAAGACTCAACATCCGTTTTTTTTTCACTGATTTTTTTTAAGTTAAATTTTTTTCCATAAAATTTTTTCCCATAAAATTTTTTCCACTGAATTTTGTTTTTAGAAATTGATTTTGTTTTTTACACTGTTGGTTTTTAAAATTCAAAGTCTGATTTTGATGCTGTAAAAATTCAATATTAGAAATTCATATTCAAATTCTGATGGCACAGAAAAACTGCCATATTTTTGTCTCTTGCCTCATCTTGTGAGGAGAGAAGTTTATAGACGGAGTAGACTCAACTCAACTCAATTCAACTTTATTTATAAAGCCCTTTAAAACAGCCGTGGCTGAAACAAAGTGCTGTACATGAGTAAGAACACGAAATATAAGGCATAAAAATGAAGAAAAATGTAAAAACAATATTAAACAATAACAATATTCAAACACCTCAGTCCAGATGTTTTCAGGTGGTGAAACATCTGCACTGCAGGCAGCTCAGTCCAGATGTTTTCAGGTGGTGAAACATCTGCACTGCAGTCAGCTCAGTCCAGATGTTTTCAGGTGGTGAAACATCTGCACTGCAGGCAGCTCAGTCCAGATGTTTTCAGGTGGTGAAACATCTGCACTGCAGGCAGCTCAGTCCAGATGTTTTCAGGTGGTGAAACATCTGCACTGCAGTCAGCTCAGTCCAGATGTGTTCAGGTGGTAAACATCTGGACTGCAGTCAGCTCAGTCCAGATGTTTTCAGGTGGTAAACATCTGGACTGCAGTCAGCTCAGTCCAGATGTTTTCAGGTGGTTTAACTCTGTCATGCTGAAATAAGCAAGGCCTTCCCTGAAGAAGGGAGCAGATGGAAAAACCAACAGTGTAAAAAAAATCAATTTCTAAAAACAAAAATCAGTGGAAAAAAATTCAACATTAAAAAAATTCAATATTAGAAATTCGTATTCAAACTCTGATGGCACAGAAAAACTTAAAACATATATTTCTGCCTCTTTGCCTACAACCTGATATGCATGCTGACATATTTCATCGATTTTTTTTGTTTTGTTTTTTTTTGTTTGCACATGGAGCCCATCACAACAGAATGAATCTCTCAGAGCTACTTCTCTATTCCCACTGATCCACAGTGAAAGGCAGCATTATAAAGCAGAGCTCTGTGTGTGCGTTAAAGCCACGGCCTCCCTGAGCTCCTGACATCTGGAACATCTGGAACATCTGTAACATCTGTGGCATGAAGGAGGTTGGGAGGAGCATTGGCCCGATGGGTTGGCCATCTTCAGGGTCACACAGAGGCGCTGCATCACCGTGGAAACGCAGCTCTGTGTGGGTGTTTGTGTTGTGAAGAGCCACTTCAAATGTCTTTGTTTTGTGTTTTCACCTTCAGAATAAAAGAGTTTTTCCTGCCTCCCATTCCGAAGCCGCGGATCATCGGCATTGACCCACTGTTTCTGAAGGTAACGCATATGAATGCACGGCTGTTTTAAGCTTTTCCTTCCGTCCATGCGTCTTTATTTCCATCCTCCTGCCGCAGTCTCCTCCCCTGAGGTTGTAGTTGCATTGTTCAAAGTTGGAATTCAGTAGAAGAAGTAATTTATCCTCCCAACAAACAAATCTCAAGAAGAAAGTAAACAACAACTGAGGGGGACGAACGCGAGGGGAAAATGGAAACGGTTCTTATTCAGGAATTACTTTAAACTCTCACTGGAAAAAATGCTCCTCCAAAAATAAGTAAGAAAAACAAAAAATACAAGACTTTTCTGCTTGAAATAAGCAAAAAAAAAAATCTGCCAATGGAACTAGTGAAAATCGGCTTGTCCAGATTTCTTGAAATAAAATGTGATATTTAGGACTTTTGAGATAAAAGTGATCTTGAAATTAGCTTAAAAACCTCTTCAAATGAAAAAAAAAAGCTTGTTTCATGTGAAATGTGACTCAAAACAATTTGTTTTCAAGACTTTTTTACTTAACAAGATATTCCAGATGTATTGCATTAAAACAAGTCCCTATATCTGGCTGAAATGGTATTTATTAGGCAGTTGTGTCTTATATTAAGTGTAATGAGATATTTTGACTTGAAATGAGAGAAATCCGAGACCATGGTCTTTGGCCGGAAAAGGGTGGAATGCCCTCTCCGGGTCGGGAATGAGATCCTTCCCCAAGTGGGGGAGTTCAAGTATCTCGGGGTCTTGTTCAGGAGTGAGGGACGAATGGAGCAGGAGATTGACAGACGGATCGGTGCGGCGTCTGCAGTGATGCGGGCTCTGCACCGGCCCGTCGTGGTGAAGAAGGAGCTGAGCCAGAAGGCCAAGCTCTCGATTTACCGCTCAGTCTATGTTCCTACCCTCACCTATGGTCACGAGCTGTGGGTAGTGACCGAAAGAACGAGATCGCGAATACAAGCGGCCGAAATGAGTTTCCTCCGCAGGGTGTCTGGGCTCTCCCTTAGAGATAGGGTGAGAAGCTCGGTCATCCGGGAGAGGCTCGGAGTAGAACCGCTGCTCCTCCGCATCCAGAGGAGTCAGATGAGGTGGCTCGGGCATCTGGTTAGGACGCCTCCCCGGTGAGGTGTTCCGGGCCCGTCCCACTGGGAGGAGGCCCCGGGGAAGACCCAGGACACGTTGGAGAGACTATGTCTCTCGGCTGGCCTGGGAACGCCTCGGGGTCCCCCCAGAAGAGCTGGAGGAAGTGGCCGGGGACAGGGACGTCTGGGTCTCTTTGCTCAAGCTGCTGCCCCCGCGACCCGATCCCCGGACCAGCGGAAGATGATGGATGGATGGATAAGAGAAATATACTTGGTAAGACTTTGATTTTTTCCTGAGACTGTTTGGGATTTTATATCGTACACTGGAAAAAATCTAAGTCTTACCAAGTATATGTGTCTCATTTCAAGTCAAAATATCTCATTATACTTAATATAAGACACAACTGCCTAACAAGTACCATTTCAGCCAGATATAGGGACTCGTTTTAATACAATACATCTGGAATATCTTGTTAAATGAAAAAGTCTTGAAAACATCTTGTTTTGAGTCACATTTCATATGAAACAAGCTTTTTTTTTTACATTTGAAGAGGTTTTTAAGCTAATTTCATGATCACTTTTATCTCAAAAGTCCTAAATATCACATTTTATTTCAAGAAATCTGGACAAGCCGATTTTCACTAGTTCCATTGGCAGATTTATTTTGCTCATTTCAAGCAAAAACGTCTTTTATTTGTTGTTTTTCATACTTATTTTTAGAGGGGCATTTTTTCCAGTGTATCATGTGAGTTTACAGACTTTCAGCTCAGCCCAGTTTCCAGTTTTTGACTCTCCTCTTTCTCCCTTTTATCCCCCCCCCTGCTTCTACCCTCAGAAGGGGAACTTAGAGGAAATCAACCGTCACTTCAGTAACTTCCACAGCTACCGACCTCCGAGCTACTCGGAGGAAGTCTGGGACCAGGTGAGCGCGGATGACGTCTATATCACCACCCCGAAGCACGCCAGCGTCCCGGCCAGCCTCGCGGATGGGGAAAGGGGCGCCGTAAAAGCTCCCGGTGACCCGACGCCCATCGGCGCCCAGCATCGGCTCCCCATCCAGAACCCGACTTCCTACGTCCAGAGCGTGGCGCCCTACTGCGCCCCGCCTCCCGAGGCCTTCGCGCCGCTGCTGGACGCGCCCTCCTCGTGGCTGAGGCCGGAGATCATGTCGGTGCCGGGCACGGATTACAGCATGGTGGAGCATCGCGGCCTCCCCGCCGCTGACCCCCCGTCTGCCCCCGCCCCCCGCTCGCCGCAGGACTTCTACACCTGCGTCCACCTCATGAACGAAAGCGGCGAGGTGCACCTGGTGCCCTGCCTGCCGCCGGCGTACTGCCAGGAGTTCCCGCCCTTCCCGGGTGTCGGTTCGGAGGCGGCGGAGAAGGAGAAGAAGAAGAAGCTCGCTGAATACCAGGCCAGGAAGAGGATGGCGAATGGGCTGAAGGACGGCGGCGAGTCCAAGAGGAGCGAGGCGGCGGTGCCTCTGCTGCCCGTCGCTGTGGATAACACGGGCTGAGCGACAGAAAGCATGCGGAAACGCCCCAGACTCTGCTCCTCTTCTGCTCCTCGTCTGCTCGACTCTGAAATATTAATCTGATCTGCAGGACGCCCACTTCAAGAGCATCTTCGGCGTGCAAAAGATCCGACTTTGTTTTGGAAAGTGCTCATCAGACGTGTTTTATTTGGACAAACTCAACACTTTTACTGATGCTGATTCGTGTGTAGACCACCATCATGTTTTTCTTTTCCTTTTATCTCTGGACCTCAACTTCTCTCGTTTTTTTTTTTGTTTTGTTGATGTTGACCTCAGCACTCCGGACGCCCTAAAATCAGTTTAACGGTGCTCCCGGATTTATGGGTAATGAAGTCCTTGAAACTGGGAAGAATGTCGACGAGTTGCGTCGTGCGGCTTCGAACGTGGACGCCTCCACAAAGATTTTCATTCAGGGTCGTAGAGCGAGTCCACCTCAGGAAAAAAAAAGAAGTGCAATGGCTTTTGATTCAGAAGATTCAGGTACATTCAGACCCAGCCTAACTATTTCATGGACATTCATTATGTGCGTCTTGTGTTTCTAAGCTCAGACAAATAAAACCCGTTTTCCACCGCTGTGCACCCGCTGCCCTCTGGGCTGGTGCCTACATGATTCTGCATGTCGGGTCAGTCTGTCTCATTTACCGCTCTTAAATCCTGCTGATTTCTTCCTAAAACACTAGGGAGCAACACAAAGTAGTCCCTCAGGAAGCAGAATGTGTGTGTTTCTGTTTTTTTTTCATCATATTTCAGGGTACATCTGCTCATTTTCCAGAGAACATACAGAGTTTTATTCAGGGCAAAGCTGGCTGCCTCTCGGACCACAACGCAGGAAGTGCAATATATATTTTTATAACGGATCGTTGTGTTCTTGTGCAACAAGTTTAACACAATCACAAAAAGTATTTTGCGTACTTTGGAAACGCCGAAGGACCAATCTCAGGTAGTGTTTTTGTCTTTTTCTGGGATGGAAGGAACGCACGGATTTTGATGATCTGCCATCTGACCGATGAGAACCAAACAAAAACCAGCAAATGCAGTTTTTTTGTTTTGTTTTGGAGTTTGAGGAGTTGGAGAAGATGAGTTGACGGGAAATTGTTCAGAGTAATCAACACAAAATTGATCTGTATTTCTGCTACTGGCTGCTCTTTGGTGCCGAGGCATTCGACAGGATGGGATCAAACATTTGTGGGATTTTTGGGAGCTCCTAACTGGCAACATTTCTTTTTAAATAACAAGCTCCAACATCTGGTTCAGTACAGCTGCAGTATTTTTTGGCCAATGCTGCAGACTAAGCAGCAACTTCCATCTCAAAGATGATATTATTTAGCTTGATTGTTTGCTTTGAAAGTACAGTGCTGTGGCAATCATCAGCTTTTTTCGTTCATCTTCCACAAACTAAACTCGATTTGTCTGCTGCATCAGCGCCGAATTGTGCCAAAAATGTCTCCACGCACCAAAGAAGAGCCACTAGTGGGTGGATTTGGTATAAAACTGTAAGCACACATGGGTCCTAAACGTAAACCTTTAATGTTTGTGTCGTCTGACTGGCTGTGTAGCTGCATCACTGGAAAAAATGCCCCTCCAAAAATAAGTAAAAAAACCAACAAATAAAAGACGTTTTTGCTTGAAATAAGCAAAAAAATCTGCTAATGGAACTAGTGAAAATCGGCTTGTCCAGATTTCTTGAAATAAAATGTGATATTTGGGACTTTTGAGATAAAAGTGATCTTGAAATTAGCTTAAAAACCTCTTCAAATGAAAAAAAAAAATTTGGTTTCATATGATATGTGACTCAAAACAAGATGCTTTCAAGACTTTTTCACTTAAAAAGATATTCTAGATGTATTGTCTTCAAACAAGTCCCTATATCTGGCTGAAATGGTATTTGTTAGGCACTTTTGTCTTATATTAAAGTGTAATGAGATACTCAATGAGACAAATATACTTTTTTTCCAGTGCACCGTGTCAAACTGGGGTGAAGGTGCTCACCCAGGAGCCCAATGAGCCCCACAGACCTGACTTAGGTGGACCACTATGGTCATTGTACAGACCCTCCTCCCCCCTGATATTTGGAACTTATTCAGAGAGTTCAGAGATGTTTCTTCTCTCTCATGTTGCAGTTAAACGTTGTATTGTCGTCTTTGTGCCTGGATGTGCCTTTTCTCTCAGAGCAGTGTCCTCCGCAGCCGACTCAGCTCGTTTCTTCTCAGCTCCCGGGTTTATCATTCAGCCCAAACTATCTGAGAGGAATGAAAAGAAAATGTGAGTCTGTTGAATTGTTTAAAAATTTCTCGCTGCCGTTTCTTTCATGTTCAATGGCCATGTTTTGTGCCAATAAATGCAAAAAGTAGTGAATTCAAAAGCTCTGAAAACAAAAAGTTTGGAAGTGTCGGGTTGAAATTAACCAAAATTAGCCTAAAAGGCTACGAAACCTTTAAATTTAAGAGTATTTCAGTCCACACATATGGTTAAAATGAGAATACACACAGTCAGAAGAAACACATTTGCAGGTAAAATGCTCCGGTAATGATGCAAGGATGGTTTTCTAGCATAGAAATGTATATCTGCTCGATCAAAAATGGTCCAATTGGAAAAAAGCTCAGAAGTTTTTGTGTATTTAAGGATTTCTGTTTACCTGTAGGTCACTTCCCAGCTTGGCTTTACCTGTATGTGTTCACTGAAGACTTGTCATTTGCTTAAAGCACTTTCCCATTATGGTAAATAAAGTCTATTCATACACGTCATACTGTTGTTTCTCACACACACACACACACACACACACACACACACATATACACAGATTACATTAACATTAATGTGATAAACTGTAGATAAAAACTTGATAAATGCTGTTTTATTAACTGGGAACGTGACGGGATTCGAAAGGTCTCGTCAGCTCAGCTTCCCTACACGGATCCAAGTCCTCAGCCAGAAACTGTGACCTCGTGTGTGACCGTGTGACTTAAATTAGCTGCAGCCTATAAATAGTGCTGCTGATTGTCAGCAGACTGTAGATAAACACACACGCAGCCTTTGAGCTGTTGTTCCCATCAGATCGGACTCCTGAAACAATTCATCATTTCATTAATTATAGAAAGTGAACCTACGGGGAAAAAAAAACTGAATTTCCTACTTTTTAGTTCAGAGATAATAAGCCGCACACATTTTGGCCTGCGGAGACATCAGCGTACGTCTTGTTTTTAACAATTTGGGGAAATTTTACCAAAAGTTTCACAAAAAGACTAACTGGAAAGACCAAAAAAAAGGAAAAAAGAAGACTTAAAGTCAAAAGGAAGGAAGGAAATGACAAAAGAAGGGGGAAGTAAAGCCTAATTAAATAAAGGAATGGTGAAAAAGATAATATAGAGGAAGAGAGAAATGAATACAGAGAAATATGGGTATATAAGTAAAGGACAGAAGGGAAGAATGAAGGTAAAGAGAAATAAGAAATAAGAAGGAAAGTGGGAATAAAACATGGAAAAAAGAGACGAAAGAGGGATGTGAGCAAGGAATAAAAAGGAAGAATGAAAGAAGCAGAAAAACTATGGAAAGAAGAAGAAATAAAGACGGGAAGACAAAAAGAAAGGACGGATAAAAGAAACAAAGGTAAAGGAAGACAAACAGGCGAGTAGAAGAAGAGAAAAACAAATAAAACCGTTTATGATGGCAGCGAACAGGACGGGTGTCTGATGAAGTCGTGCTGGATGTGAAGGGAAACGACTGAAGGAAAACTCTGATGTTACTGGAGTAAAAGTACTCGAGTACCCGGGGCTCCGGTGTCAGGTGTCAGGGTGTCCATGTGGGGGAGGAGGGGGAGGACCGGGTCTAACTTTAGGAGAGGGCGTCAGTGCGGCCGGCCTCGGCTTCAGAGGAGCACACTTCAGCCTCAGGTAAGAGAAACCCAGCAGAAAACCACGCTAACGCGTCTTCTTTACGGCCCGTTTGAGCATTTCAGAACGTTTTCTCACTTCTGATCTGCTGCTGCTCTGCTGGTTACAGCTCAGATCCGTCAGGGCTCTGCTGCCGCGAGGCCTGCAGGCCAGGCAGCTGTCCTCGCCTTAAAAATAGACTCCCAGCATTACTCTGAAGCTGGGCTGCAGTTTATCAGACACGACTGCGTGTTGTTGACTCCACTGATCGTCCTGTTCACCGGTCGAGAAGAAAGTCTGAGAGGAAATCAGGGAGAATAGTTGAGTAATAGTTAAGATGTGTGAGCTTCACCTCTTTAGTTCAGGGTAAAGAAGAAGAGGCCGGTGACAGATGAGGGGTGTTCCACTAAGGAGAATTAGGGTTTTCAGTTGGGAAAGTTTAAGATTTGGCTCATTTTTAACGAAATGTTTGAATCAAAAAGGTCAAAAACAAGGTGTAAATGTTTAATTTAACTGTGCTGAACCACTACACTGGAAAACAAGTCCCTATATCTGGCTGAAATGGTGCTTGTTAGGCAGTTGTGTCTTATATTAAGTGTAATGAGATATTTGGACTAGAAATGAGACAAATATACTTGGTAAGGCTTTGATTTTTTCCAGTGAGATATGTGGAGTCAGATGTTTACGCCCACCTGAGCTGCACTTTGAGGATCTCCTCTTTAATGTGCATCCACAGGTCAGGATGGTCTACACTGGAAAAAATGCCCCTTCAAAAATAAGTAAAAAAACAACAAATAAAAGACGTTTTTGCTTGAAATAGGCAAAAAAATCTGCCAATGGAACTAGTGAAAATCGGCTTGACCAGATTTCTTGAAATAAAATGTGATATTTAGGACTTTTGAGTTAAAAGTGATCTTGAAATTAGCTTAAAAACCTCTTCAAATGAAAAAAAAAAGCTTGTTTCATATGATATGTGACTCAAAACAATTTGTTTTCAAGACTTTTTCACTTAACAAGATATTCCAGATGTATTGTATTAAAACAAGTCCCTATATCTGGCTGAAATGGTGCTTGTTAGGCAGTTGTGTCTTATATTAAGTGTAATGAGATATTTTGACTAGAAATGAGACAAATATACTTAGTAAGACTTTGATTTTTTCCAGTGTAAGTAATAGTTGAGATGTGTGAGCTTCACCTCTTTAGTTCAGGGTAAAGAAGAAGAGGCCGCTTACAGATGAGGGGTGTTCCACAAAGGAGAATTAGGCTTTTCAGTTGGGAAAATTTAAGATTTTGCTCATTTTTAACTAAATGTTTGAATCAAAAAGGTCAGAAACAAGGTGTAAATGTTTAATTTAACTGTGCTGAACCACTACACTGGAAAAAAATGCCCCTCCAAAAATAAGTAAAACAACAACAAATAAAAGACGTTTTTGCTTGAAATAAGCAAAAAAATCTGCCAATGGAACTAGTGAAAATCGGCTTGACCAGATTTCTTGAAATAAAATGTGATATTTAGTACTTTTGAGTTAAAAGTGATCTTGAAATTAGCTTAAAAACCTCTTCAAATGAAAAAAAAAAGCTTGTTTCATGTGATACGTGACTCAAAACAATTTGTTTTCAAGACTTTTTCACTTAACAAGATATTCCAGATGTATTGTATTAAAACAAGTCCCTATATCTGGCTGAAATGGTGCTTGTTAGGCAGTTGTGTCTTATATTAAGTGTAATGAGATACTCAATGAGAGAAATATACTTGGTAAGATTTAGATTTTTTCCAGTGTACAGATCAAGTGAAAGGCAGTGCAATTCAAACTCTGCGTTAGGATTTAGATTTTTATTGTTTGTCATAGAATCAGAATAAATTCAGCTCTTTAAACACATTCAAGGTAATATTTTCAAAGTGGCAGAACAACAAGCTCTGACCGCGCTAACAGCTGTGAGAGAAAACGACCTGCATTCCAGTTGTGAAAGCCCAGAAGAACAAAAGGTTTTGATGTTTCACAAACAGAAAAAAAAGGCTTTTCACAAGTCATGTGTGTTTAAAAGAATCTTTACTTTCTATAAGTAGTGATAATCCAGTCCAGAGTTGGACCTGAAGTGACGTTTTTTTTGCATTTTCGTCGAGACTTCCCCCCCCAAAAACATACCCATGACTCAGTTGATCGTGCAGCTGATAACAACACATGATTAAGAACATGAGACGTCCAACAGTCATGTGAGCAACTGCATGTAAAGTGTAAATGGAGTCTATTAAAGAGACAGTAGCACAAAGAATGCATTTTAGTCTGAACCGTGATGGGTTCATGTTACACAAACCAGCCATGAAGTGTTCCTGTCTGAGTGGAACTCACAGTGGAGTCCAACCTGTGCTCCGGTGTAGGGAAAGGTTGAAATTTAACATTTTTCGTGCACCATCCTCCTAAAAGGGATAGTCCGCCTCTTTTGACATGAAGCTGTGTGACATCCCATATCAGCAGCATCATTTCTGAACATCTTCTTACCCCCTGCTGCGTCCTGTGAGCAGAGTTCCAGCCTCGTTTTGGTGTTGATGAAGGTAGTCCGGCTAGTTGGCTGGGGTTTAAAAAATAAAGCCTTTTGCTTCTCAGAACAATATGCGTTCAACAGAGTAATACATTTGCATCACAGAATGGTTCTCCATGAAAAAGTCAGAGCTCACAATCGCTTGGCCCTATTTTCTCTCCCTTCGTATCACTGCCTGCTGCCGCCTGCCGACAGCCGCGCCTGTTACGGTGTTTGCTGCTCGGAAGCAGGGGACTGCTCGGTAGGGATGGGAATTGATAAGATTTTTACGATTCCAATTCCATTTTTGATTCTGCTTAACGATTCGGTTCTTTGGCGGTTCCCTTATCGATTCTCATTTGGAGAAAAAGGACAACAAACCGGTCGATTAGCATCAACTTTGTTTAGTTTAGAAGTAACACGAGTCATGACCTCACAAACCCAACAACGGTGAGGTCCACATTGGTCTATCCTGGCCTGGGTAATTTAACTCTTCCTGCTCTGGTGAAAGGAGAAGCTGGAGGTAGAGGTGAACTGGGGGTAGTACCACCAGCCTCTGGCTCTGAGCCAGTCAGGCTCTGTCTCTCATGATTTCATCTAAATGTAATGCCTGAGAAGGCATTCATTTAACCTTAACCGTTACTAACAGCAGCTTTTACAATGAGGCAAATGGTGCTAACATGATAGGCAGTGTTTGTTAGTTAGTTACCTGCAGTGTTAGCCGAGGACATGCTAATGTTGCTAACGTTGTTGGGTTCAGATTCACCAACGTTAGTCCGGAGCAAATCGAAAACGCGACATTCATTCATAGTTATTGCATGTTGGTAGTATTTCCTCCCCTTGGATGAAATATTCACTTTGCAAGTTGCCCTGTTGTCGTCTTTTTTAGGGATGTGTAATCAAACTTTCGAGCGTTCGTACCGCTTGGGCGCCATGTTTACTGTTGACTGCTGGCTGCACTGGACTTGCCACGCAACGTTGCGCGGTGACATCATTCGCCCCCACTGGAATCGATAAGGGAATCGTTTGCAAAAGTGCCAAACGATTCCAAGGAATTGATTGAAACACTGGGAACCGGTTTTCAACAGGAACTGGTTTTCGATTCCCATCCCTACTGCTCGGTCTGCACAGCAGGCAGTGATACGAAGGGAGAGAAAATAGGGCCAAGAGATTGTGAGGTCTGACTTTTTCCTGGAGAACCATTTTGTGATGCAAATATATTACTCTGTTGAACGCATATTGTTTTGAGAATCAAAACGCTTTATTTTTTAAACCCCAGCCAACTAGCCGGACTACCTTTTTTAATTCATTTATGGAATTACTCTATGTCAATTTGTATTGATTATTCTATTATTTAATACATATAAATGAACTACAAATGAAATTCTGAACAACACAATCAATTGATCTAAGTTTCATCTCCCCTTTTGAAATGTGGTATTGTGGCTGAATTGACGCCGCTGGGGGTAAGAAAATGTTCATTAATGATATTGCTAATATGGGATGTCATACAGCTTCAGGTCAAAAAAGGCGAACTATCCCTTTAAGATCTTCCTAAACTTCCTGAAGGAAACGCTTGGTACATTGAAGCTAACGGTTCTGGGTTGTTTCTAAAGCTAGTTCCTGATTTTGATCAGAGAAGTTATAGTTCCCTTAATCTGCAGCTAAATTCAGTGATGTTCAATCAGTTCAACGTTCATCTAAAATTCAAAAGAAAGTTTAGTTTGTCTCTATTTTCTTTTCTTTTCTAGGCCTCTTTCAGATCCTGGTTGTCATGGCGTCGGCCAATGAGAGCATGGAGCGCGAGGATCAGACGGTACCTGACGGGGACGAGGAGGAGAGGACTGTCAGAGGAGTCCAGTCCCATTACCTGCGCTGTCCCTCCCCCAGGTAGAAGCTCTCAGCACGCCTGATTCCTGTTTACTGTTGGGGGTTTGAAGAGGAAAACACATTCGTGCTTCAGACCTTTTACATGTTTTCTGCATTTAGCTTCATAAGTTTCCTGCAGCAGCTGATTTATACCCACAAATGTATCTTTTTCTGCTCCAAACATGACTTCATCTGAATATTGAATGATACATATTTGGAATTAATTCACGGAAAAACATGAAGTTAGATGACGTGTCCCTGCTGCAGTGGTTCCCTCTTTTTTTTTTTTAATGATAAGTTTGTTTCAATCAGCCAAACCAGTAAAAGGGAAAACATCAAGTGTATGAAGACACTACAAATACAAAGACAGCTCCATTTAGTTTAAAAGATTTTGCACAGCAGCCATAGTAATTCCTGAAATAAAAGCAATTTCTCACTTTTCTTACTTTTTTGGTTCAGGCTGTGTTGGAGGATAAAGCAGCTCAGAGCAGATATTCACCTTAAAGCTGCTCAGAACTGAACTAACTCTGGTTCTGCCTCAGATTCTGGGTTTATGTTCATGTTGGAACATGTTTCAGTGAATCTCTGCAGCCGTTACCATGGAAACATCTGCAGATATTCACTTTAAAGCTGCTCAGAACTGAACTAACTCTGGTTCTGCCTCAGATTCTGGGTTTATGTTCATGTTGGAACATGTTTCAGTGAGTCTCTGCAGCTGTTACCATGGAAACATCTGCAGATATTCACTTTAAAGCTGCTCAGAACTGAACTAACTCTGGTTCTGCCTCAGATTCTGGGTTTATGTTCATGTTTGCACATGTTTCAGTGAATCTCTGCAGCTGTTACCATGGAAACATCTGCAGATATTCACTTTAAAGCTGCTCAGAACTGAACTAACTCTGGTTCTGCCTCAGATTCTGGGTTTATGTTCATGTTTGCACATGTTTCAGTGAATCTCTGCAGCTGTTACCATGGAAACATCTGCAGATATTCACCTTAAAGCTGCTCAGAACAGAACTAACTCTGGTTCTGCCTCAGATTCTGGGTTTATGTTCATGTTTGCACATGTTTACATCGCTCAACCTGTTTTCTTGGCATTATGTAAATAAATGAGAGGTGTCTCAAGACTTTTGGTGCAGTTTTCAACACATCAGTCAGGAGTACAGACAGAAAGTGAGCTTGTTTATGTTGCACAATATGAACAAATGTGTTTAAAAAAGAAAAACAAGAGTCGAGTGGAAATGTTGTCAGATTTAAACCGAAAAAGTGTCCTTTTGTAGAGAAGAAGGGAGTAAAACCTTCATCACACAAAGCTGATGAAAGGCCAGATGTTGTTGTGCTAACTGTCTCTTTTTCCATCGTCTGTCTCCAAGTTTCTCCATGACATCAGAGTCCAGGTTCTCCATGATCTCCGGCTCCGACGCTGCCAGCATCTTCATGGAGCCTATCCACCTCTCCTCCGCCATCGCTGCCAAGAAGATCATCAACGAGGGTGAGGCGAGCATGAAACACACTTCACCACCGAGGAGAAGCCGAGTCTTTCCTGCCGTGACTCAGACGGAAACAAACACTGAAACTCAAACCACTTTGTCAGATTTAGACACTTAAAAATACTCGGTTAGGATGAGGAAAACACTCTCTGGGCAGCTCTGCTTGATGACTGAATCAGCCCGTGTAATAACAGGCTTAGATTGTAACCGCGGGGTGTGTTATACTGCTTTCTGGTAGTATCTGTATCTTTACTGTTTCCTTCTTGGCGAACAGAAGGACATGCAAACAAGACTTCTGCTGCCTCAACTGAACAGATTTCCCTCTAGTTCGGCTGCACAGTTCCGGTTTGTTTGGTGTTGCATCGAGGATCATCTTAAATATAACTAGAAAGAGCTGTTCCTGCAAAACAGCAGTGAGAATGGTTCAATTTTAGCAGTAAAAACTGTTGCTGAGGTATTGGTCGAAGGAATTTTGTGATTTTTGTGTACTACCAAACTTAACATTGGAGTTAGTCAGAGAATTTGAGAGGTTGATCTCGGTTCAAGGCTCATAGCGGAAATTCTGTAAATGTGAGCTCTTTAGTAGTTACATTGGCTGAAAGAGGACACTTTTTCCTACATTTTAAGGTATAATTTGTTTCTGTAAGTTAAACTGTATGAAAGATTTGAAAACTTCAGCACGCACTCAACTGTGCTCATTCATGAAAATCAAGAAGGAGCAAAATGTTCATGTTTTTGAAGCTGTCATATACAAAATTGGCTGAAGGTGTGAAAAAGCTGAAACAATTGGTAATAGTTGAATGTCTCCTGACTCATTTAAAGTTTGAATGGTGTCTCTAGCTGAAAGCTTGCAGAAGTAGTTAGGTTGGAAAGAGGAAGATGATTTGGAAGAGCTGAAAGCAGTTCCCATTCATTTGAATGACGGGAATTTGAATAAAAGTTGAATATCTTAAAAAGTGTAAAAGTTAAAAACACCACAAATGATAGCAGGAATCTGCTGAAAGAGCTGAACGTTTTGATACCAAAATTGTGGAAATAGCTGGAAGTATGCAGGTGTAGTTAGGTGCCGAAAACTGGCGGAATAATAATGATAAAGAGAAGCAGGAACTAATTTCAGAGAGTGACCAAACTGATAAAACATACAACTAACAAAGTAGAAGTTAGATCATGTATCTAAAGCTTTAGAGCTTAGGAGGGTCCTTGTGTGAACTTTAAAATCTGTGCGTTCAACAAACAAAAACCCGGGCAGAGACCCAGGATATTAGGGGATAAGTAGACTTCTGTCAGAACCACTCTCGTCAAAACGAGACGAGAAACAGAGATTAATTTCAGAAGCTTATTCTGAATGCATACAATTATGTTTGGCGGTATGGCTCTGTTCGGAGGAAGTTCCCGACTTTTCCATGAGCTCCATGGAAGCCAAGACAGGGAACAGCAGCATCCTCAGGTGGAGTGCCTTCCATTTGCTATAAAGGCAACAAACCCCCCAACTGACCATAGCGGAACGCAGACCAGCCAATTGATTAGTTGGAACCAGGGTATCCTACCCCCCGACGAATTATTAGCTACCAATTTTATTGGGGCAAGCATTGACCTCAACCACTTAGGTACACCATAAAAAAATATGGTCAGTCTCCACAGCAGGGACAGCGCTTTGCAGCAGGGCAAAGCAGAGCAAGATCTAAGCAGAGCAGAGCAACATCCAAGCAAAGCAACATCCAAGCCAAGCAGAGCAACATCCAAGCAAAGCAGAGCAACGTCCAAGCCAAGCAGAGCAACGTCCAAGCCAAGCAGAGCAACATCCAAGCCAAGCAGAGCAACATCCAAGCCAAGCAGAGCAACGTCCAAGCCAAGCAGAGCAACATCCAAGCAAAGCAGAGCAACATCCAAGCCAAGCAGAGCAACATCCAAGCAAAGCAGAGCAACATCCAAGCCAAGCAGAGCAACATCCAAGCCAAGCAGAGCAACATCCAAGCAAAGCAGAGCAACATCCAAGCCAAGCAGAGCAACATCCAAGCCAAGCAACATCCAAGCAAAGCAGAGCTTTTAACACACTTCACCTGACCCACCTAGGAAGTTAAAATCACCGTGAGCTTGCATTTTTTTTTTCTATCCACACAATTAAACAAGCCATAAAGCATAACACAAATGACCTCTGTCATTGCTGTTCATGCCATCAATTCCGGAAGCGGTTTTAATGATTTGACTTCATCCCAAATTATTTTCGATCTTAATCAGTATCTTTCATGCAAGTTAAGCCCTACCAGTGGCTCTTGTTTTATTTACACAGAGGCACAGCTGCACAATGTCTTTTTTTTATTTTATTAAAACAGAGCCACCTAAAAAAATGTATCCACTGTTTAAAAAATTATAATTCCCAGAGCTCATTTACCAGTTGAATAAATATTCAAAGGTAGTTCAGTCAGCCAAGTACACTTAGGCTCCATTACCAATAACAATACAAAACATGTATATCAACTGATTGCTATACAGAATCAAATTACAGAAGCTGTATGCAACGATTGCTGTGCAGCAAATCTCCTAACAACTCATCCAAATCTAAATTTTACAATGTTTAGACTCAATACTGAGAATTGCTAAACCTGTGAGTCTGTTCTCTGACATAGTTGAACGCAGGTGATTTTGATGAGTTTAAGAGCTGAAAACTCCTCTGTATGGTTCCAAACACAGTTCTGCTAGCCTTAGCCACCACTAGCATACTAGCCAACGCAAACTAGCAGACTTTTTAAGAACGGTTCACAGAACAACAATGATATGAAATGCCACAACTTCAATTGGTTCAGTTCAAGATGTCAAAGGCTAGCCAGTAGCTAGCTAGTTCAACGTTTCCAGTTAGGTAGCGCCAGCTATCTGTTACCGAACTGGCTTGCAAAGCTATCTTGTGGCTACCGTGACATGAGGTACCCCATAGGCACAAACACTCCACACCCCAACACGACAGGTGCGCCGCACCCATCAGACTGTAATGCATACATACCACAGCCGTGTGTAGCACCTGTTGCACCTTAGAAGCATCACCGCCGGCAGCGGGGATCCATGCCGGACGACAGAGTAAGCAGCACAATAATAATACTAGCATCGGCGCGTATGCTAATCGGAGCTACGTCTTGTAAGCAGAAGCAAAACTTTTTGCCCCTACGCGGGGAGCTGCTGTGGAAGGCTGCAGAGAGCAAAAAAAAGCAGTGTCTAAACCCAAGTTTAAATGAAGTGCCCCAAATGCCAGCATCCAATTGCGAGCAGCAGCTGATTACCCATTGAGCGCAGCTGGCCATAAGGGTTGGGTCGGCGTCAGCCAATAGGCAAAGGGCGCGTTGACTACGTGGTCTGCCAGAACTAACGCGATGCTCCATTTATTGTATTTCATAATGTGATCAGTTAAAGTCCCCGTGGAATCAAACTCAGGGGTTTTGTTTTTGCACGGCTTGTCCTGCAGTAAACCTCACCTGTGCACCAACAGCTGGCCAAATAATGGCAAACATTAGAAAGGGGAAAATATATTTCTTGATTATTTATTATTCCTCCTCCTCGCTGATATGTTAAATATAAGGAGAACCAAATGGATTTCTGGATTTCTGGCTGCATAAAGCAGATGTGATCTACACAGAAAGCAAATTAGCTTCAAATTGGGTTTCAAATATGTCCAAATTAGGTTTAATGTTGATGTTTTGATGGGTGGTTGGATCACACTCCTAATGAGCTGTTGTGATCCTGATCTGTTCAAATTTAAACTTTTATCAGTGTTAATTAATAAATATATATAAATAATATTAATATTGTATATTGAGCGCATTGATGATGATGAAAGGAGCTGCTCCAAACATCTTTAACCTTTTCTAAACGTTTTATATTTGATTTCATGCAATAGTTTATCTATGTTTGTAGCTTTTTATCCTAAAAGTTTAAATGAAACTAAAGATATTACGTGTTACACACACCCGTCCGTGTACAACTGCGATGCTGACGTGGGACTTTGACCTTAATTTGTCTGATAAATTTCCTTTTTGAAGTAGATATCCAGACTTGAATTCTTTGGGGAATTTTCCTGCACAGAAATGAGATGCATGGCCAGCTGATAATGTCCTAACATTAGGACATTGAGTTCTCCCTACTCAGGCTGGAGCAGCTGACCAATCAGAGCAGGCGTGTGGCTTCCTTTGCTTTAGACAGACATCAGTATGTGAGATTTAATAACATCATCTGGACTTAAACAAACAGTGAGAGCAACAATAGGATGGTTCGGATAATAATGAAGCTCTAAGTCATTAAAATTAGTCTTGATAAAGTTAAAGGATGTCTGAATCTGAAAGATCGAGAAACATTTGAGCATCATCAGAGCAGCCCTCTTTGTTCCACATGTGGGTCATATACAGATGTGTGCTGTCTGATTAAACATATCTGAACTCCGGCACCCATTTCTCATTCAGGAAGGGGTTATTACTGAGTAAAAAGCTTGAGATTTTCAGATTAATAAGAATCCTGCTTCTTTAGACTCTTTCCTCCTGGTTAAAATGCAGTGGATGGGATAATTAAGTCTCATTTGGTCAAATACTCTTGAGGTGCCGCCAATCCACGTTCCATTCTCTCAGCTTCTCGTCGGAGGTGCAGACTGATTGGGTAAATTAGCTTCAATGACACATCTCGCATCAGCTCCCGTATCAGGCGTTGGTGTCAGCTTAATATAAGAAACATGTTCCATCTGCAGGGAAGCGGAGAGTCACTGATGAACGCAGCCGCTGGTTTCTGCAGGAATGGAATTCTTTACTCAAAGCTCGGAGGTTTCACAGTGTTCAGAAACAACAAAAGCATGTGTGCTTCACTCCCACTGGGAGCTGAAAATGTGCCTGTTGAGCTGCACGTATTAGACCAGCTGTATCATTTTAAACGTGATGAAAAGTTTGGGCTGTTCGTTGTTAATATGAGTGCTTGCTGTGCAGGGAGCTGAAGTGTGCACGGAAAGGGCAAAACATGATGAAAAAATAGCTCAGGAGGGATGAATTGTCTTAAGCCAACTGGTGCTAAACAAAGTCAAGTCTCTCGTACTTTCTGTCAAGGCTTAAATGCACATCATTTTCTGCTCTGTTTCTACTTATTACGCTGTCTGACACACAACCCCTCTGATACTACCTGGCACTGTGTCAACAGTTATGGTTTTGAGGGGATTAAATGTGAGTCAGTGAGCTGCAGAGGTGTGTTTTGGTGGATTTTATACCCAAAGGGCTTTGCAGATATGGTCACTGGAAAATAACAAGCCGCTACAGCATCTCCTATTTGATGACAGATTTGATCGAGATATTCAAAAGCTTTAAAAATTCTAGTCCAGTGTATGGAAGTTTTTCTGTGCCATCAGAGTTTGAATATGAAATTTCTAATATTGATTTTTTTTTACAGCATCGAAATCAGACTTTGAATTTTAAAAACCAACTGTCACACCCAGAGAATGGAGGACGCAGATGCAGGAGGTTTTAATTCCAAGACTTTTATTTGGAGGACAGCAGATCAACCAGTTCCTTGTGAGAGAAGCTAAATAGGCTATGAAATATTAATCTAGGAATATACTTTCCAAAAGTGGAGAAGTATATCTATATAAAAATTATCCAAACTCAAAATCACTCCACTAGCAGAGGAGAAAACAAAAGACCATGAAACTTTACTTATTAACTAAATGTCACTCCTACTGAGGAGGAAAACAAAAGCCTCTCCTAGAAATCGGAGGAAATAAGCTGTAAACGTTTAACAAACAAAAAGGCCACTCAACCCAGGAGGGAAAACAAAAAAGACTATAAACAAAATAAACACTGTATTTCTTACAGGATCTATATTATCAAACTTACTCTGGGAAAAACAAAATCACTCTTACGAGGAAAAATAACACTGGGAACGCGGAACTCGGAAACGGGCTTGGGAAAAACGCTAGGATGATGCACTATACGGAGACAGATACAACACACTGGCACAAGACAGGGGGAGACGCAGACTCTTAAGCACACCGGGGTAATGAGAAACAGGTGGAATCATTCATACCACAATCAGACTGGAACACGAGAGGAAGGGCAAGTGACCTGGAACGAGAGGGGAGTTAGTCTTTCAAAATAAAACAGGAAATGACGAAACAATACATGAAACGAGACAAAAACCCAACTTAACCTCACCACGGTGTGACACCAACAGTCAATCAATCAATCAATCAATCTTTATTCATATGGCGCATTTCTTACCACAGGCAACTCAATGTGCACAGTGTAAAAAAAATCCATTTCTAAAAACAAAAATCAATGGAAAAAAATTCAACTTAAAAAAAATTCAGTGGAAAAAGAACCAGACTCAACATCCGGGTAAACAGGGAGAAGCAATGGATCCCAGATCAGCCATGTCCACCAACGCGGGTGATGCTGCTTCGGTGAGTGAGTTTACTTTATTTGCCATTTGTGTTAGTTAAATTGAGTAATAGATATGACTCAATAATAGATAGATATATATAAATAGATATTACTAATATCTATTGAGCTGATCTGTCCAATGGAGCGTAACCTGATTGGCTGCCGTTGGATGAATTGAGACAGGGATCGATTGCTTCTCCCTGCTTACCCGGATGTTGAGTCTGGTTCTTTTTCCACTGAATTTTTTCAAGTTGAATTAGAAAAATTCAATATTAGAAATTCGTATTCAAACTCTGATGGCACAGAAAAACTTCCATACCGGTGTTCCTAAATTGCACTCAGGTAAATACTTGACCAGAGTGCACTGCTGCCTTTCTGGATATGGCCACTGGCACAAAATGCAGCCAATAAAAAAGGCCAAATCTGGTTTTCCTCAGGTGTTCTGTTACCGGAAAGCAGCTGGTGTGTGGGTGAACAAGCCAACAAGCCAATGCTGTGTGAGTTCGGCTTCACAGCGACAGGAAGAGCCTCCAAAGAGGCCAAAAAAATAAACCCAGAATCTTATGTGCTCATTCTTTGCCCACCGAATCCATCTGTTTTTGTCTGACAAACATTTGTCAGACATAACAAATGACACACTGGAAAAAATGCCCCTCCAAAAATAAGTAAAAAAACAACAAATAAAAGACGTTTTTGCTTGAAATAAGCAAATAAATCTGCCAGTGGAAGTAGTGAAAATCGGCTTGTCCAGATTTCTTGAAATAAAATGTGATATTTAGGACTTTTGAGTTAAAAGTGATCTTGAAATAAGCTTAAACATCTTCAAATGTCAATAAAAGCTTGTTTCATATGATATGTGACTCAAAACAATTTGATTTCAATACTTTTTCATTTAAGAAGATATTCCAGATGTATTGTCTTCCAACAAGTCCCTATATCTGGCTGAAATGGTGCTTGTTAGGCAGTTGTGTCTGATATTAAGAGTAATGAGATATTTGGACTAGAAATGAGACAAATATACTTGGTAAGACTTTGATTTTTTCCAGTGAAGCATTAAATTCCACCATTACTTGGTGATTGTTCCGACTCCTTCCTCCTCAGAGCTGCCACCTCGTGGCGTACGCACCGAGTCCGTCCCGGAGTCTATGATGGAGACTGCCGAGCAGCTGATGGTGGAGGACCTGTACAACCGCGTACGGGACATGATCGACGACCGCAGCCCCTACAACACCCCCTGCGTGCTGGACATCCAGAGAGCCATGGTGCAGGAGCGCCTGGAATCTCCAGTTAACCCCGTGGATGAGGTGTGGCCCAATATCTTCATAGCTGAGAAGTGAGTCGCCAGACATTTCAGCAAAAGGCCAAATCCAGATTCCATGTATTTCTAATTTGTTTTTTCAAAGACTTAATTGGTTAAATGTTTTCTAAAGGTGTCCATCACTTTACTAAAACCCACTTTTAGATGAACTAATCATAAAACATATATCTTCAAAAGATTAAGTTCTGCAGCAGCCTGCTAATGATGGTCTGAATCAGGAGTGGTGAAGCAGGGGAACGTCTCTATGGAAGTTTTTCTGTGCCATCAGAGAAAAAAATTCAACATATAAAAAAAAATTCAGTGGAAAAGAATTCAACTTCAAAAACCAGATGTTGAGTCTGGTTCTTTTTCCACTGAAATTTTTGAAGTTGAATTTTTTTAAGTTGAATTTTTTTCCACTGAATTTTTTGAAGTTGAATTTTTTTCCACTGAATTTTTTTCTATTGAATTTTTTTTAATTGAATTTTTTTCCACTGAATTTTTTTCCATTTAATTTTTTTCCACTGAATTTTTTTCCACTGATTTTTTTTTCCATTGAATTTTTTTTAATTGAATTTTTTTCCACTGAATTTTTTTCCATTTAATTTTTTTCCATAGCATTTTTTTCCACTGAATTTTTTTCCATTTAATTTTTTTCCACTGAATTTTTTTCCATTAATTTTTTGAAGTTGAATTATTTTTCCACTGAATTTTTTTCCATTTAATTTTTTTCCACTGAATTTTTTTCCATTTAATTTTTTTCCACTGAATTTTTTTCCATTTAATTTTTTTCCACTGAATTTTTTTCCATTTAATTTTTTGAAGTTGAATTTTTTTCCACTGTTGGTTTTTCGAATTCAAAGTCTGATTTTGATGCTGTGAAAATTCAATATTAGAAATTGGTATTCAAACTCTGCTGGCACAGAAAAACTTCCATACATGTAAAACCTGCAGGACAGATGTGGGTTTCCCATCTGCCAGCTGTGCAGCTCACAGCCTCTGCACAGTCTATCGCTTTGGGTCCACGCTTTCACATTTCCATGACAAACTTAGTGCGTTCTGGAGCTTTCAACCCAAACACGGAGCTTCATGCTGTTTAAACTTTACTCCATCTGAGAAGATCTAGAACTTCTTATCTGTGTTGAACTTCACATTGAAAACAGCTCTTGAAGTCCAGCTTCCAGCTTCACGTCTTCATCGGTGAAAGTAGTAACTTTAGCTTTTTGTTGCTAAACTAAAGGTCTTAAAATGCTCAGAAAATGCGTCTAAATATCTCTGCCAGCTGGTGAAGACTGGCTTGAAAGCTCCAGAACAAAACTGCCACCAAACTGCAGCTCTTAAAGTTTACATTGGATGCTTTCTGTCAACGAGTCGGTAAGTTTGAAGCCAGAAAGACAACAAGTTGTTTTTCTCCCTCAGGTCTGTTGCAGTCAACAAGGCCCGTCTGAAGAGAATGGGCATCACGCACATCCTGAACACCGCTCACGGCACAGGAGTCTACACCAACCAGTCCTTCTACGGCGGCATCCAGTACCAGGGCATCGAGCTGGATGATTTCCCCGATGCCGACATCTCGCCGCACTTCCGACCCACCGCCGAGTTCCTGGACGAGGCGCTGCTCACGCACAAAGGTGAGAGATGTGTTGGCGTGGAACCAAGGCTCTTAGTTAAACCGAAATCTAAAAGGAGGAATAAAGTTAGTGAGTGAATAAACAGCTCAGATGTTTTTGGGTCTGTGGTTGGCAGAGCCATCAGTGATGGATTAAAAGATCCCAAACACCTGATACTGTTGAATGTTCCCACAAAGTAAGTCTGTGTTCCTGGAGGAAGATGATAGTCACGGTGTCGTTTTGGTGCTGATGAAGGTAGTCCGGCTAGTTGGCTGGGGTTTAAAAAATAAAGCGTTTTGCTTCTTAAAACAATATGCGTTCAACAGAGTAATACATTTGCATCACAAAACCGTTCTCCAGGAAAAAGTCAGATCTCACAATCGCTTGGCCCTATTTTCTCTCCCCTCGTATCACTGCCTGCTGTGCAGAGCGAGCAGCAAACACTGTAACAGGCGCGGCTGTCGGCAGGCGGCAGCAGGCAGTGATACGAAGGGAGAGAAAATAGGGCCAAGAGATTGTGAGGTCTGACTTTTTCCTGGAGAACCATTTTGTGATGCAAATGTATTACTCTGTTGAACGCATATTGTTCTGAGAAGCAAAACGCTTTATTTTTTAAACCCCAGCCAACTAGCCGGACTACCTTCATCAACACCAAAACGAGGCTGGAACTCTGCTCACAGGACGCAGCAGGGGGTAAGAAGATGTTCAGAAATGATGTTGCTGATATGGGATGTCACACAGCTTCATGTCAAAAGAGGCGAACTGTCCCTTTAATATCTCATCGAGTCACTGCCGGCTGCTTTCTTTCTTGCACTCATTCGGCAGTGATAGAAGCTCAGTGTCTCAGGTTGTAAGCGGTGTTTTCTTGGCTTGCAGGGAAGGTCCTTGTGGTCTCCATGATGGGGATCAGTCGCTCCGCTGTGCTGGTGGCGGCCTACCTGATGATCTTCCAGAACATGACCATCATGGAGGCCCTGACCTCCATCAGGAAAAAACGCGCCATCAACCCCAACGAAGGCTTCCTGAAGCAGCTGCGGGAGCTCAACGAGACGCTGCTGGAGGAGCGGGACGACGACGACGACACGCTCAGCCAGTGTTCCGTCATCGACGCCCGCGCCCGGGCGCGGATCTTCGGCGAAGGAGGAGACGAAGACGACGATGACGAGGACACGGATAAAGAGGAAGAGCAGAGCATGATGGAGGTGAAAGCTCACTCCATCATGATGGAGGAGGAAGAGGACGGTGAGAGCGTGGTGAGCAGCGTGGCCTCCTCTGCGGCCGCCGCCGCGCTCAGAGGCGGAGTGATCGGAGCGCAGAATGGGCTGGACCGCCGGGCTTCGGCTGCCGGCGGAGAGGAGCCGGTTCCTCCGGAGCAGAACGGCGAGGAGGACGGGGACGATGAGGACGGTCTGGACGGCATGATCCGCGAGTGGCAGCGCAGAAACGAAAGATACCAGAGCGATGACTGGTGGGAGGCCCAGCTCAACAGCGAGGAGGAGGAGGATGGGGAATCTGTGGCCGGGGGTCGTCCAAAGAAGACCAAAGAAGTCACAGATGTGGAGAGCGTCACCAGCGAGGACGTGCGAGCCGTGAAGGAGCGGTTAAAGCGCCGCGTCAGGCGCCCTCCCTCCGACGCGACCTCCACCTCCAGCTGCACGAGCTACGCCGATCTGTGGAGGCAGCGGCTGAAGGAGATCGAGGAACAAGCCGCCGCTCGCTACCGCAAGAGAGAGGACGAGGAGGGCAGCGAGAGCGCCGCAGAGGGCGAAGGAGCGAAGCACAAGATCGACGAGGAGGTGGAGAGCATCCTCTCCGACACGACCTCCATGTACAACTTCTGCCAGAAGAACAAGGAGAAGCTGACGCCTCTGGAGCGCTGGCGCGTTAAGAGGATCCAGTTCGGGTGGAACAAGAAAGACCGCGAGGACGGAGAGAAGAGTTCCGTCGGCGACGGGGAGAAAGCTGACGGCGAGGGCGAGGCCAAGGCCCCGTCCTTCCAAGACGTGAACCTGACGGCGTACCAGTCGTGGAAGCTGAGGCAACAGAAGCGCCTCGGTGAGGAGAACACGGACGAGATCCTGGAGATGAGCCGGGGCGAGGACTCCGCCACCATCAAGAGGAGGCAAAGGCGTGAGGAGATTCTGGAGCGGTCCAAGAAGACCCTGGAGGAGAGTCAGTCCCTGTGCGGCTGGGAGACGGAGAGCTGTGTGAGCGGCGGTACGATACCTCTGTCTGCCTTCTGGGCCGGAGCCGGCGTGGCGAGCGATGACAACGTCTCCGTGCTGAGCGGCGGGTCCTCCGTCGTGTCCTCGGTTTCCAAAGCTCGCAGCGCCAGATCCGTCCAGTCCGCCGGGCCCCTGAACCCCGGGACGCCGCTTCCTCCCGTCCTGCCGGTTCCAGCGGTGCAAGGTCCCGGGGGCGAGCCGATGGTCGACCTGGCCGGCATCCAGAGCTGGATCGCCAACGTCGTATCTGAGACCATCAAACAGAAGCAGAGTGAAATGAGCCTGCCCCCCCCGTCCCGTGCCGGGTCTGAACTCAGCTTCGGGGGGGCCTCCGGCGTGCTCGCAGCTCGCGGTGCGGATGATGACAGAGCGTCCCTGCTCAGCGGCGCTTCCTACTCCAGCGCGCTGCCCAAAGGCCGCGGCAGCGCAGCATCCGTCCTCTCCGGGTCGAGCGGCTTCTCGGGTCTCGGGGGTCGAAGCTCGGCCCTGGGCTCCGACCTCGGCTCCGCTCTGGGCTCCAGGAAAAGCAAAATCACCACCACCAGCGTGCCCCTCTTCAGTCTGTTCCGGGATCAGGTCGACCTGGGCAAACTGGACGCCATGGACAAGGAGATGAAGACTGAGATGAGAGGCAAGATGGCCACCTACGAGAAGAAGAAGATCCTGGAAGACAACAAGCGGAGCACTCTGTACAAGAAGAAGAAACCGAAGGAGGAGGAGGAGGACGAGGAGGAGGAGAGGAAGAAGAGAGAGGAGGAGTTTCTCGAAGGGACGAAGAAAAAAGAGAAACCGAAGAGGAGTTACGGCCTCTCTGGGTGCCTGAATCTGAACCCAGAGCTGGAGAAGAACAAGAACACCAGCATCGATGACTGGCTGGAAAGCGTCAGGCCCCCCCCGAGGAAACCCTCCTCTGGTCCGGATGCTGATCCATCACAAGATCCCTATGACGATCTGGATGCTTCCGCTTCTGAATTCGACTTCTCCAGTCGCAGGGCTTCCTACGCCGTCGAAGAAGAAGACGAGGAGACGTGCGGCGTTGCCTCCAGACACCAGCCGAGACTGCACGAAGATCTGCCGAGGGAAGACGGCGAATATTCCTACAGCGGGCTCACGCGGTCCCACGGCAGCAGCCGTGCAGGACGGTCGTACGGAACTTATGAGGAGAGCGAGGAGGGGACAGGGAGAAGGTTCCCTCCTCGCTCCCGGTATGAAAACAGCGACGCAGACGGGAGGAGGAGCAGGCCAGAGCACACCAACGATGAAGAGGAGGACGACATTGCTACGTTCATCGCCCAAACCAGGCAGAGGATCAGGGCTCGGGCTGCTGTGGAGACTCAAGATGACGAGGTGCTCATTGCATGGAGGGCCCAGCAGGAGGCAAAGTCTCAGGGGGGAAGGGAAGCTTAGAGAAGGCCCAATGAGAATATGTTCTTTTTGTGCTTCTCGAAAAGGTTCAAACGTGACATGTTATCTGAGGTGATTGAAGGAATTCTTTATGCACTATTTTTCATTTGAAAAAAAAAACACTGGAATTCACATCCAAAGGGAGAGGGAGCACTTTTGCCTTCTTATCGTGTGTCGAAACTGTAAAACATTGAGTTCTGGAGCGTGTTTTCAATAATGATTCTAAATTAAAGTAGTTTTACACTCGTTTGTGGTTTGGTGTGCGCCTTTGTTGAATCCAGTGTATATTTTCTTCAGAAGATTATCTGAAAGTGAAAGAAAAAAAAGAACATTTTCTCCAGTTCTTCCTGTTACATCATTCCATGATTGTAATAAATGTTCTCAGTGACGACGGGTCCTCAATTCAGTTCAATCACACCTTATTAATCCATTATGCTGCTCCATAAATCATTGTTATACAAGTGTATATATGATAATAGGTGGATAACAAAATTAAATTCTAGGAAGCTGAAAAGTATCCCCACTCCTGCCCACCAGCCTCACCAACGAGAACACATGTAAAGTAAAGAACCAACAACATTTTAATTCCACACACAGCTGAGAACAGTGAAAACACTGGGAGTCAAACACCTGAACACAAGCTGAGCGGTGCCAGATCCTCCAGCAGCAGCTTCAGGATAAGGCCGGGCCTCCTCCAGGTTCACACTCTGGACACGGAATGATGGAAGAGAGGAATGAAAGGAAGCCACAGGCAGCAACAACCCACACAATGTTGAATTATTTCAAGAAACTTCAAATTTTATTCATTTAATGTAGAAAAAGTCAGATGTGGCCTTGAACTCTGCGCATATGACTGTATTTCCCATGCTACACTGCCCCCTGGTGGACATAGATAGATAGATAGATAGATAGATAGATAGATAGATAGATAGATAGATAGATAGATAGATAGATAGATAGATAGATAGATAGATAGATAGATAGATAGATAGATAGATACTTTATTCATCCCAATTTGGGAAATTGTTTTGTTGCAGCAGCATACACTAAAAGATATGAAAACAATTAAAGTAAAAACAAGCAAATAGAATAGAATAAAATGAATATAAAATAAATAAAATAAACTAAAAATAGTGAATAAACATTCGCTATATACAAATCTACAGTATTTATTTTATTATTATTTTTTTTTCTTTGTTATTGTTTTTTAGGAGAAACTTCAAGCCTATTGAGCTTGAAGTTCTCTTCCAGCCAGAGGGGAGGTGTTGTAGATGGTGATGGCTGCTGGATTGTAGGGAAGTGCTAATCTATTGCATTATCTGTGGGGTGTTTTTGTGTTTCTCTATTATCACATAAAGCAGGGGTCTCAAACTGACCCGTGAAGGGGCCGGTGGGGCTGCAGGTTTCTGTTCCAACCCTGCAGCAGCACAGCCGACTTGTTTCAATACATCAACTGAACTGGTTGAGACCTTCAGTGCAGACAGTTCAGCTGCAGGTCGCACATGCGTCGGGAACAGGGTTGCCAACTCCCTGAAAAAAAAAAAATAAGGGACACCTCATTGGCAGGAACGGCCGACCCGATGCCTTCACCCTTCCTGGCCTGGAGATTTTTTTTTTGGCTCTTGAAATGATTTTTTAACTATATGACTCGAACCTGAATTGAATTAAATGCATATTTTTGCGTGATATAAACACGTGGAAAACAAATGTTTTACCAGAAATGTACTTAATTACAAAATAACAAAATAAACTGAATAAAATAAATATCTTTCTTAAACAGAAATCTGTGAAGCGCATTCCCATTGCTAGAGGTTGTCAAATACTGACAGTAGGACACAGACCTGTGCAATGGGATTGCGCTTCAAATGCCCAGGAGTTCTCCTTTAAACTTAAAACTGTATAAACAGGGGCGATTTTAGGATCTGGTCTTTAGGGGGGCCCAGCCCCCAGTGCTCACAGAGAAACATTATTTCTCACTAATTGAGGCAAACTAGTACATTTATCAATTTTGGAGCCGTATTAATTTTGCTTTGAGTAGTGTTTTCCCCTACAACATTCAATTTTGACCTCTTCATTTCAAAACTGTGACTCGACAGGGATAACAGAGAGCCCGAGACAAATATTGAAGATAACTCAACATTTATTTTGGGAGTTAAAACAAAAACAAATGCTAGAAAATAAATAAAGTGGTCACTAAAATAATGCATCCTTGAGCAAAAAAAAAATTGTTTTTGCAAAATATAATGCAATGCCAGGGGGTGCCGAGCCATCTCACGGTGGTGCCTTGGCACCACTAAAATAACTTAGCCTCGCCCCTGTGTATAAATAAATATAAAACAATAGATAGACAATAACAAAGGTGCAAACAGACTTGTAAACTTGTAAAAATATTTAAGAATAGAACTTATGAACTTAATGCACAACTCAACTAAACGCTACTTTTTCCATCTGTACTTCCTCTGAGCTCTTGCTGCAGCAAGGAGCTGTTTGCCTTTGAGCGCTGCAGAGTAAAACTCTGAGCAAGACATTTCAACAATGAGCTCACCTTTAATTAATTCAGTGGAACATTTGTTCCGCACATCCGTCCACTTGTTCTTCATAAAAGAGAAAATCCTCTCCACAAACCCAGTGGAAGACGGGATGCTGAGGAGGTGTCTGTGCCACTGTCACGGTCACCCATGCTGCTTTGTTGTCTTCCGCCATCTTCTTCGCAGCTAGGCAACCTCGACCAATGAGATGAGCGGGATTCCGTATGGTCGTACTCCTTTATGAATGTGCTGTCAGCTCATTGGTCACAGAGCAGGAGCGGGCCAGGGAGCAAGTTTACCTTCCTTTTTCATATAAAGCCCCGTGTTATTAATTTATTCCACTGACATTTAATGTACTATTTTTGATTCTCACGATAATACGGGACAAAGTGCGTCCCTTTTCAGATCAATACGGGACACATACATTTGTTTCTAAATACGGGATGATTCCGTTTTTCAAGGGACGGTTGGCAACCCTAGCTGTGCCCGATCACCTGGCCCACGGCCAGCGCCACCTCCTCCACGCTGCACGGTTTTTGTATAGATCTGTATGTGTGTAATAGTGCTGAAATGACTTTCCATGTTTCTCCCTGATGAAAAAAAAATTAAAAAGATAAATAAATAAATAAAAAACTGATTCTATAAAGATTTCCCGCATTTCAATGTTCATCCTGACGGAGGGTGTAGTTACAGCTGATGGCCACCAGAGGGAAGCATAGAGACATATTTTTATTTGTCCAAATGAATTCTAACTGGGACACTCATTTAATTTCCCTCACATGAGACTGTGCGTTTCTACTTTACATGTGAGCGTTCAGTTAAACTGAGAAAAATATTCCCCATCCATACAGATCAACTTTTCATTTGAGCCCTCGGACCCTCTCAGAGTCATCTGCATCTGTATTGTGTCCAGATGTTGGCAGCGCAGCAGCTTAATGCCTGAAGGAGTGAATGAGCCCACAGGAGGGGAAATGTGTCCAAAGAAAAGTGTCATGTTGAGTTAAAAGCTGAGACTTCAGTTTCCATCAGCAGCCATGTTTCCAACTCTGTGGCCAAGCAGTGTCCTTCATCACGTAGAGGTCTGATTATGATGCAATAAATCTGAGTCACCTTATATTCAAAGAGTCAGAACTGTCAAAAGCACTGAAAAATAATAATTCCATTTTAAAAACCAGGTTTTTCAGGAGAGTTTGCAGCTTCTGCATCCTGAGCAGCAGAAAGGCTGAAAGCAGAAAGTTGTTGGAGCCTCAGAAGAGTCTTAATTCTACCTAAACACATGTTACAGTGGAGAAGTTCATCATGCATCATGTTTGTGTTCCACAGACCTTATTGTGTGTGTTTATTCATTCATATCTGCCATGAAGAAGCGCTGGGAAATGAAACGGCCGTTATTACTGCCCTCTAGCGGTTAAACCGCACAGCTACATCAATCAATGCTTCATGATTTAACCGGAAGTCAGATCCCCAGCACCATGGTACAGCGAGAACTATAAAGTCTGCTCTGTTTACATTTACTGTCACATGAAGTAGCCACGTTTTAGCACCACATTCACTCATTCTCTACTTAACCTCTAAACTAAATATAACCGGAGCTAACAAAGATGCTAGCTAACTGCTGCTAACTAGCTAGCGTTAGCTGTAGCTTAGTTTACACTTGAAGAAAAAACCTGCGCCTTTCACACAGAGGCCACCAACTTATTTACATTCAGTCACTCCTGAGTAAAACAAATTTCAGCTGTTAACAGATCAAACAGCTTTATTTTACGTCTGTGAGGTGCAGCACAGCGTTAACAGCGTTTTATTGTGAAAGGTCTCACCGGAAGTGTCAGTCATTTGTAAATATCCAGCTTTACCTTTTCTGTAGATACCACCTGTGGCCACTAGAGGCCAGAAACGCCCTGCTCACAGCATAAAGACTGAATCTGCAGACTGCAGCTGGCTGCCTGCATCATATGAACAAAATGACTTTGGAACAGATTTCCCTCCATTTCAGACACAACGGGACAACAATGCTGTCAGTAAAACATTCAGACTGACAAAGCACAACAATCTTTAGGAGAAGTTTTGTTTGAAACTGCTCTATCTATGACAGTGTTGTGAAAGTATTAATATGACTGCTCTCTTCCATCATAAAACTTAATTTTATAAAGATTTCCCACATTTCAATGTAGTGATGGGATACTCGATTCCTTTTACTGACTCGAGTCACTCACTAAAGTGAATCGGGTTCTCGAGTCACTTGAATCAGTCACCCAGAGTGTGTGCAGGAATGTACAAACAAGTTCCAAACCACGTCCCAAATCATTGTGAAAAAGGCTAAAAGTCCAGAAGTCTCCAAGGCCAAACATTTATTTTTCTTTCTTTCTCTCTAAATAAATTCTAATAACCCAAACAGCCAATAAAAAAACATTCAGTGCGAAACAGTGCAAAATTATAATAAAATGTATTAAACTGTGCACAAATAGAACATTTAAATAAGCTGAACTATAGTGCAAAAGTAATAATATTCTAACATTCAACACTGCACCATTAGAATAAAATAATTATGTACAGAATGAAGGAACTCCCGCTTCCTTCAAAATAAAGCCGAGAGGGAGAGAGAGCTGTGAGCTGTGAGTCGGTAAAATAAATCCTGGAAACAGAAATACTGTTGGAGCTGTTCATTCCTGATCTTCATTACTTTGAATTTGGTTCAAAAGTTTTCTGAGTTTACTTTATATTTTTGGGGGGTTATTGACAGAGTTTATTTGTAGGTTAATAATTGTTAGTTTTGTGTTTCTTTGTTTCTTTGTTAGACAGGAAGAACTGTGGGCCCATCTCCTATAAGCACAGGGACTGGTACAGCACCAGGATGGGCTGGGCGGGGGCCGGTGGGTTTTACCAGAGCAGGAGAAGCAGCAGAGGACAAAGAAAAGTTACACCTGTGCTATTTGCTTGTTGGGTTTATATGTTTGAGTTGTAAACCACGTCCCGGAGAGATGTTCCAACAGTGGAAGGAGTGTTGCTGTGTTGTAGAGGGGCGGGGCGTTATTCAGACGCATCAGCCCACGAGCAGCAGAGCTCCTCAGCTGCGTGTTACTCAGAAGATGACGTCATGCAGCTGCTGAATAAGGCTTCGGAGGTTTGGATGAGACCCAACGCTTGAAGTTTCCTTTCTTGCTGCCCTTGAGTTAACGCGGCCAGTGAGGTCTGCAGAGTGTTCACATGATGTTCCCACGTGTTTCAGATGCTGCAGCGACGCTGTCACATCACCTGCTTCACTGCATGCAAACACGGCACGTTGCAGGCAAATGGAGCGCATTATGGGAGCTGTCTGTGCTGGAGATGTTTCTTTAAAGGTGATAGAGATGGTTGAATGGGGCATTAATCCTTGTTCTGTGATGTGATATGTAGCCCAAAAAAAATTGGTTGGGTCTGTAATGGCTCAGAACCTCCCTAAAAGGCTCTCTGAAACAGCTGTTACTATGCTGGGTTTAGAATGCGGCGTTTGCCCTTATTGGCGTCGTTTCAAAGCTTATCTGGCAACCTCATTATGACATGCAGGTAGGTGTTGGCGCTATTCGGTTGCCGATGCTTGATTGGCTGCCCTTGCTCTCACTGAAAACAGAGCTATAGAGTAATACACTGACTGGAAAGAAAGCTCATCAGAATCAGAATTCGTTTTATTGCCATTGTTAGAGAACAGTGTTCACTAACTAGGAATTTGCTGCAGCGTAAGGTGCAAACATGTAACATAGGATATAATAATAAAAAATAAAGAATAAAAATATATGAATATAAAATGTACAAGGTGTGTACAACAATACACAGTATCCAATATACAGAGCAACAACAGTGCAGCTTCATTAGTGCAATTTTAATGATGGTAAAGTGACTGGGGCAGGTTATGAGGTGATTATGAAGTGTTCATAAGTCCAACTGCAAGGGGGAAAAACTGTTTTTGTGACGGGAGGTTCTGGTCCGAATGTACCGAAGCCTCCTGCCCGAGGGGAGTGGTGCAAATAGAGAAGGGTCAGCTGTGATCCGACCTGCTCGCCCCATAGTCCTGGAGACTTTACTTTACTTTACTTTTTATTTTTCAGGACATTGCACATTAATGAACATATACATAGTGTACATACATGTAAATGTGCCAGATTTTAGCACAAATGCTAATTTCCATCTGGTGTCCAAATAGACAGGCTTGGTGGAGCAAAGAAATTAAAATCAAAGACAAGCATTACAAACAAGAAACACTGTTAGTAACAAAAGAAATGGTACAAATACAAAAGCAATAAGCATGTTAATAGAAACAAAGAGACCCCAAAATAGGGCTATGTATTAGTGATGTGCGTGTGTGCGGGTTCAAACTAGTGGTGTGTACATGTTTGTTGAGCTCGAAGCCACGTTTTAATCTGGCTCTTGAAGGTGGCTAAAGAGGGACATTCCCTTATGTGCAGTGGTATTGAGTTCCATAATGCACTGCCTTTAAGAGATAGTGCATTATGGCTAAAAGCGGTTTTCCTAAAAGGAACCTCCACATCTTTGTTAGCCACTGCTCGGGTAACCCGTGTCTGACGATATTTTAAAAAATCCTGTAAACAGGGTGGCGCCAGGCCATGCAAAGTTTTATAAAATAAGCAGCTGTAAGAAAATTTACAGAAATTGTCAAAGCTCAGTAGATTGTACTTATCTAAAATGTTACAATGGTGGTAAGAAAGAGGTTTTTTATCTAAGATTTTGAGTGCTTTTTTAAATACAATCTCCACTGGCTTGAGTGTGGTAGACCCCACCATAGTCCAGCTTGTGATGCAATAACTTAGGTGAGAAAAAATCATTGCATGTAAATATGTCAGGGCAGCACTATCTGACATAGCACCTCTAATGTGCTTAAAATTATGAAGGTGAAATTTAATTTTATTAGTTATCATTTTTATATGTTTTTTAAAAGAAAGATTGGAGTCTAGAATGACTCCTAGATATTTAAAATCCGTGACCACTTCTAGTTTTTCCGTACCTAAAGTGACACCAGGCTAGCCATAAGACGGGAAGGTTGCTTGGACAGATACATGCAGACAGTTTTTTTTGCATTCAATATGAGACATGATCTGTTCAGCCATGTTTGTATCTGTGTAAGAGATGTAGAAAGTACACGTGCTGCTTCTGCAGGGTCTTTGGCTATTAATATTCAGGTAAATCATTAATGTAAAGAGAAAATAAAAGGGGGCCCAGAATGGACCCCTGGGGGACCCCTACTGGACAACTTATGAAGGTGGACCTAGAACCATCCACAGACGTACATTGTTCTCTATTTGACAAGTATGACTGGAACCAAGTTATAGATTTAGCAGAAAAATTAAAAAGAATAAGTTTTGATAATAACACTTTATGGTTAACAGTATCAAATGCTCTTTTTAAGTCCAAGAAGACGGCCCCAACACAACCATTTTTATCTAGGTGGCATTTGTTCTTTTCCATGAACATGGCCAGTGCAGTCTCAGTAGAATGGTGAGGACGAAACCCAAACTGCATTGGGTGCAGAGGTGTTCGACTATTACTGAGGTAATCAATGATTTGTTTACAGACCCAGTTTTCAATAATTTTTGAAATGACAGGTAAAATGCTGATTGGTCTATAATTGTTCATATCAGTTTTATCGCCTGCTTTAAATGCAGGGATAACAGAGGCCAATTTCCATGCCTTAGGGACAGTGGAATTTTCTATAGATAAGTTGATGAGGTGCGTGAGTGGGGGTGCAAGCACCTCTTTGTGTAATTTTAGAAAGCTAGTATCAAGACCATAAACATCTTTAGCTTTGGAGTTGTTCAAGGCAGTTATGATCTTGATAATATCTTGTTCTGTAATTTGTTGGATGTAAAAATTATTTTCATTGTCAGTGTGATCACTCAACAGCTCAGAGCCCCCAGTGAGCGTGAATTGCTTGACAAGGTCCTCTATGGATTTAATAAAGAACGAGTTAAGTTCTTGACATAGGACAGCAGGATCACTTACTAGCTGATTATCAATTGTTAATTGTAAACCTTTGTTTTCTTGTTTAGGACATTTCCCTGTCAGTTTGTCAGTCATTGTCAATTATCTGAATAAAAAAATTTGCCTTGGCTTTACGTAATTCTGATGTTACTTTATTTCTCGCGCATGTAAAGTTCAGTCTGTCTGTGTTAAGCCCAGACTCGACTGATTTTTTGAGTAGCTGATCCCTTTGTTTTATTAGTTTTAAACATTCAGGGTTAAGCCAAGGAAGAGAGTTGGGATTCCTCCTTCCAGGGCGCCCCCTCCTGGAGAAAGAAAGCACAACCTCATTTACTTTTGATAGGAATAAATCACAGCTAGTACTCGCGTCTTTACAGGCCAAGAAGACACTCCAGTCCACATTTTTTAACGCATTATCCACGTTTTCATGTTGGTTATTGGGAATGGTCATAGTGTTAGTAGGCCTGTGTTTGTTCTGAGAAGGAAGTTTGTCTGCTCGTTTAAGCTTCCTGGAGAAGAAAATAGCGTTGTGGTCTGAGAGACCTGTTAATAAATTATGAGTGTTTGTGATTCTTTCCGGTTTATTGGTGAACAGAAGATCAATTGTGGACTGCGTACGGCATGTGATTCTTGTGGGTTTCTTTATTAGCTGTGTGAGATTAAAATAGTCAGTTATAAGTTTAAGTTTTTTTCTGTCTTGTTTGTTCTCCCAGTTGACGTTGAAATCGCCAAAGAGGAGTATTTCACGTTTATGATTACATGCCGCAAGGAGAGCTTTCAATTGGTCATAAAATTCTGGGCCAGCTGTGGGTTTGCGATAAACACAAATAGCTGTAAGAGACATCTCTTGAGAGAGGTGAATGACCACATCAATACATTCAAGGAAAATGCCATTGGGAAATTTAATCTCATTACATTGGAACTTGTTCTTTACATACATGAGAACTCCCCCTCCCTTCCCCTGCCCCCTATCTTTTCTGAAAGTTATGTACTCTGGTAATGATACCGCTGCTTCTGGTGAAGAGCTAGTGAGCCATGTTTCAGTTAGACCAATAAAATCAACGTTGGAATTACATAATAAATGTTCAATCTGTTCGCGTTTTGGGACCAGGCTGCGAACATTTAAATAACCCCCAAACAATCCCCCCCTTTTAAAAGATGGGTCCCATACAGTCCGAGCCTGATTCAATGTCCTGAAGAATTTAAATTGTTTATGTTTTTTGATCACTGGGTTTCGAGTCTTACGTGCTCTCATGTGTGGAAGCTGCTCCTCAGCCTCAGAGACGTGCAGGTCATGGATAGATGAAGCCGATCAGCTTCTCAGCGGAGCGCACAGCTCGCTGCAGTCTGTCTGTCCCTGTCGGAACTGACCATCGACTGAGCAAAATTCCGACTGAAGCCTGCTCGGAATCGTGCAAGCTTTGTGAAACTGTACTCCATGAAATGCGCAGCGCAAAGAAAAAGTCGGCGGTTGTATGTACTGGGGATGCTGTTAAAAATAAATAAAAGCCATTGATCGCGAACATTGCTTTCCGGGGGAAGAATATGTAACGATCGTAGTCCGCTTTCACAGCCTTGGAAGGCACACCAGTTCCTGTTTCTCGCCGAAGGGGCGTGTCTGAAACGGGGTGGCTGTGGATTTGGGTGTGGGGGGGGCGATTGCTGAAAAAGTGACGTCACTTTTTCACAAAAACGGATATGGGGATATTCTGGGGGATATTCAAAAAAGGGGAGTACTTGAAACAGAGGTTCTGACACTTGCTGGCACTTCGTGTGTACTCCCCACAGCGGGGAGACTCAGAACTAACACCAAAAACGTGAAAAAGACGATTTTGATTCTCTATCCCCTTTAAAGTTTATTCTCTTTGGAAAGGCTTTGTATCCAGTGAAGTTCAGTTTATGATTTGTTTGTTTTCATTTCTCTAGTTCTCACAGCATGACTGACCACAGCGATGTGCAAATAAATGCCCGTGCATGAGAGGAAGGACTTGTGTTGGTGATTCCAACTGAAGGGAGTAACACTCAGTCATTTCAGTAATGCGTCCCTCAGGTTCAGCCTCGGTGAACACCTTTACTTTCTCTCACAGCCTGCTGTGTTTCTCACTGACTGATTCCATCTGAGTTATGAAGCCTGTAGAATATATTTTGGATGCTGGCGTACACAGTCTGGCCTTAGTATTCCGTTAGAAAAACTGCAGCTACTCCAGAGGTTTCTTTAACCCTTATTTATTGATTCCACACAGATCGGAACAGGACACACCATTTGTGTTAGTTGTGGTTTCCTAAATATGGAAATAAATAAACAATAATAAAGGAATATGTCACTGACTTGAGTAAACAATTAAACAAGCACACAGTACTACATGCAGAACGCAGTGAATAATGACTATAGTGACGATAATAAAGTAATAATAGGTAATACTACGGAACGGCCACACAGGGGCGCTTCAGACCGCATTATTACAACAGAAAGTAAAATGACGCAGATATTGTCAGATATAAAAACCATCCACGATCGTAAACACTCAATCCCAACAGTATTATATGTTTTGAAACACATAGAAATTAAGTGAACACATAAATCGGTCTGTATATATATCTAACATAAAAACTCCGTGAGTGAGAACAATCTTTAAAACATGGCGGCCTGTTCGTAACTTCGGCGCACACATTAGAAACGGCATAACAATGGTAAACAGTGGATGCAAACTTACTTTGTACTCACGCACAACCGACACATATAACAGCAATGACGGTGCGGCCCGGTTCTGTTTACACCTTTATGAACAGCGGGAATGTGCTCAGCGACCAACATGTAACACTGCTGCAGTCGGGTTATATTGTCCATGTGTTACTTCGGGACTACTCGGGTGTTTCCGGATGTGACGGTGACGTCACATGCACGGCAGAGCAGGGAAGTTTGCACAACTCCTTAGAAGCTTGTGTACGTCACCTTCATACGCTAAGCTGTTAGCGTCAGCTGCTGCTAAAGGAACAGCAATAACTCCTTAAGGCTGATTCATACTCGGCGCAACCTCGCTTTGACCCATTCATACTAGCTGGTCGCAAATGGCGCAAACGGTCACGTGTCCCAAAATTCCGCCACGCCCCCCAGCGCAAGCTAGAAAATACTCACGCGGCGCGAGGGCGCGCACACAACTTTTTTTCTGACTTCGCGCGCGCTCCACCGGAAACAGCTGACCAAGAAAAAGAAAAAATGAACACTGCAGAGACCGCGGTGACCGAGAGGGTGCGCCTCTACAAACATCTGTACGACACGTCTATGAAGTTACACTGGGACAACGTTTGACAAAGTTCGTCTTGTTGCAAAGGACAAACAATCCACCATCTTTTCTGTTTTTGCCGCAGCCGCTTAGCTCTGAGATACATATATATACATATATACCGCAGCATACGGTCTGTCACCACCAGATTACAAAACAGCTTCTTCCCCCAGGCCATACGACTCCTCAACGCTCAGAGACTGATCTGATCACCTCTGTTGTCCCAGCTGTTCTTTATTGTTGCTGTTTGTTGCACTGAAAAACTTCTCGAGAAACGTTATTTCATTGCACTGTATACTGTATATGGCTGGAATGACAATAAACCCTCTTGAATCTTGAATATACAGTTCTACACCCAGAGTAAATTCATTCCGCATCAGATGTGCCAGCCTCTGCTGACGTGACACCACAGGTGGCATTGTGTATGCTTTCTTCGTATGCTTTTCAGCTTGTTTCCTCAACAGTGACGCTCACTGGTCTGGAGAGAACTGCAAATGTGACGCATTCTCGGCGCAAACTGCGCTTATGAGCTGAAGGAACTGTGAAGGGGCTGGCGCTTTCGATGACGTCATTAATGGTTCTCGAGCCAGAACAGTTGCGCGTTTGCGCCGAGTATGAATCAGCTTCTAGAAGCTGGTGTACGTCACCTTCATACGCTAAGCTGTTAGCGTCAGCTGCTGCTAAAGGAACAGCAATAAAGCCTGGTTTATAGTCGGTAACGCAAGACGCAACGCAAGCCCTTGCGCGGTTGCAAGCCCCCCCTTGCGTGCTTGCGTGTGTCACCTCAATTTTCTAAACTTCACGCAAGACGCAAGCGCAAGCCACTGGCTGTGTTCGAAACCGCCTACTACTTGATCGATCAGACAGTATGCAGAGCGTTTACACACAGTGCACTTCACTCCTGCCCGAGCCGAAATCAGCCGGCCTGAAAAGCTGATTTCCCTTAAGCTATAGGCTAAACTCTGTAAATATATAACTTTAGCAACATTTGAAACATTTTCAGGCGAGAAAGTAGTCGTTTAGACCCCCAAGGTGTTGAAAACCTGACAAAATACCGGCTATTTACAAGAAGAAGAAGCATGAATCCAGTCGAAGAGATCTATGGAAGAGAGACTTGCCAAAGAGCTCCTGGCGGTGAATTTCCTTTCATCGTAGTAGGCTTGTCATTGAAAAAACCCGCTACTCCACCTACTGTCCTGGCGGTGAATCGCCACGCAGCACACGCAACCGCCGACAAAGCAAAATGAAGTATAAACGTCTCGAGCCATTAACATACGCGCAAGACGCAAGCGCAAGGGCAGTTAAAAGAAGTATAACTCAGCCTTAACTCCTTAGAAGCTGGTGTACGTCATCTTCATTAGCTAAGCTGTTAGCGTTAGCTGCTGCTAAAGGAACAGCAATAACTCCTTAGAAGCTGGTGTACGTCACCTTCATTAGCTAAGCTGTTAGCGTTAGCTGCTGCTAAAGGAACAGCAATAACTCCTTAGAAGCTGGTGTACGTCACCTTCATTAGCTAAGCTGAACATTAGCCTCAGATAGAGTTCATCCACAGTCTTTAGCTAACTCTGCTGGAACATTAGCCTCAGATAGAGTTTATCCACAGTCTTTAGCTAACTCTGCTGGAACATTAGCCTCAGATAGAGTTTATCCACAGTTTTTAGCTAACTATGCTGGAACATTAGCCTCAGATAGAGTTCATCCAGTCTTTAGCTAACTCTGCTGGAACATTAGCCTCAGATAGAGTTCATCCACAGTCTTTAGCTAACTCTGCTGGAACATTAGCCTCAGATAGAGTTTATCCACAGTCTTTAGCCAACTCTGCTGGAACATTAGCCTCAGATAGAGTTCATCCACTGTCTTTAGCCGACTCTACTGGAACATTAGCCTCAGATAGAGTTCATCCACAGTCTTTAGCTAACTCTGCTGGAACATTAGCCTCAGATAGAGTTCATCCACAGTCTTTAGCTAACTCTGCTGGAACATTAGCCTCAGATAGAGTTCATCCACAGTCTTTAGCTAACTCTGCTGGAACATTAGCCTCAGATAGAGTTTATCCACAGTCTTTAGCCAACTCTGCTGGAACATTAGCCTCAGATAGAGTTCATCCACTGTCTTTAGCCGACTCTACTGGAACATTAGCCTCAGATAGAGTTCATCCACAGTCTTTAGCCAACTCTGCTGGAACATTAGCCTCAGATAGAGTTCATCCACAGTCTTTAGCTAACTCTGCTGGAACATTAGCCTCAGATAGAGTTCATCCACAGTCTTTAGCTAACTCTGCTGGAACATTAGCCTCAGATAGAGTTCATCCACAGTCTTTAGCTAACTCTGCTGGAACATTAGCCTCAGATAGAGTTTATCCACTAGGCTCTGATATCCTCTGAGGCTGCTGCTGGATGGAAGATGCATGCTTCTCAGTGCAGCTGACAGCAGAACATTTCCACCCGAAGCTGGCTTCATCCGTCCAGCAGGGTGGAGGTGAGTGGGAGGGGCTTAGCAGAGGAGGCAGAGCCAAATAGTGATGTCCTTCTCAGTCAAATTCAGTTCAGTTTTATTTTTACATTATATTTATAAATCACAACAAACATCATCTTTGGAGGCTTCTAAAGGTAAAGTCCTGAATTACAGCACTGATGGCAAAACAAAGACATCCACTTATAGTTCAGGGTATCAAGCACATATTTCATAAATATGGTTTCATGTTGACAAGCAAACTGCAAATTATTTGATCTCATTTTTAAATATATTTTTTTTACTTAGAAATTCTACATTAAAAGTATCAGTTTGTCACATGTGCAGAAAACTAACTGAAGCTGACATCAACTGAATGGTCTCAGATGCAGAGAAACACAACGTGCTGATACTCAGTGTGAAGCTTTGACTGGAAACACACAGAAAAACAACATCCTGGAAGAATGGCAGCTTCCATCTTTAAAGGACCGGAAGAGGAAGAAGTTTCCAAGGAATCATTCAGAAGAGTTTCAAACAGAAACTGACTGAGTCCATGAATCTGAAAAGGTGTTTCTGAGTGAAAGAGACAGACATGAACAGACTGAACTATCTGTTCAGCAGGGATTCTCTGACAGGAGGACACTCTGTATATTCAGCACAGAGACAACCAGGAACCAGGTGACCAGGACCAGAACCCAAACCCAGGATGCAGAGGTTCTTCAGTGAATGTGGTGCTGAAGGTGTGGAGGTGGATCAGTGTGTCAGAGGAGACGCTGTAGAAGGACAGAGTGCCAGCAGGACGGTCCACATACACTGCTGCTCTGTTACAGACAGAGGAGGAGGAGGAGGAGGAGGAGGAGGAGGAGGAGGAGGAGGAGGAGGAGGAGGAGGAGGAGGAGGAGGGGGGGATGTGTGTTCTTCTGTTATTGTGCCAGACATAGTATTCACCTCCATCAGAGTACAGACTCCAGGACTGATCATTTCCTCCAAACACACAGTCTCCTCCTCCTCTGCTGATTCCTCTGTAACTCACTGATATATCAACTCCTCCTCTCCACTCGACCTCCCAGTAACAGCGACCAGTCAGAACATTTCTACACAGCAGCTGAGGATACCGGTCATCATCAAACCTGTCTGGATGATCAGGATATGACTGATCCTCCTCCACACGTGTCACCTTCCTGTTGTTGTCAGACAGTTTCAGTCTCCTGTCCACTGTGTTTGTGTCGATTGTGAGTTGGCAGGAATCTGATGGAGAGAACAAACACAGTCCAGCTGCAGTTATTGATCCATCATCTGTTCACTTTGATCAATGAGTGATGTGACAGTGTGACGATGGCTGGATGTCATGAATCAGATGAAGAACACACTCACACTTCCTCAGCCCTGGTGTCAGCCATCGTTCTCCAGCAGGCTCCACCCTGAAAGGAGGAAAATAACTGTCACATGTTTCAGGACTCCAGAAATAGTATCTAGAATGAGCCGGTCCCATTCCAGCTGATGCTGGAGGAACGGTGGAGCACATGCTGCCAGTCATAGCCATATATTCTGCTTATGTCCCAAAGTAAAGACACTCTGGGGAGAGGTATCTGATGCTCTGTACCTCGGGATGCTGCTGTGGCTCTATTAGGAGTGATGCCTAAAGGGCTGAATGGGAGGCCAGAGAAACATCTGTAAATATATTACTCACAGCAGCACTGAGCTGCAAACTATTAGATGGCTGAACCCCCCCTTCATATAACATCTGGATCCAGAAGGTTTGGGGCCTCCATCAGATGGAGCACATTACATATCTATGAAGGCTCCTAAAGTCCATCTTTACTAACCGCTGGAGTCCTGTCGGCTCTTTATGAACACAATGAGACTGCTTAGCCTTCCTCCTCTGCCACCTGTTTCCCATCATCCACACAGAGCCTCACAATGTTTCAGTGCTGCTTTCCTCAGCACTTATTTCTGTGTGGGCTTGTACATATGAATGTCTGAATGTGTTTATTTGATTTAACATATTTAATGTGGCCCTGTGATGGAGGGCGACCTGTCCAGGGTGAACCCCGCCTCTGGCCCCGCTGGGAGGGGCTCCGGCCCCCCCGCGGCCAAACCGACAGATTCAGCGGGTGCAGAAGGTGGATGGATGGATGTTTCATGCATTTCATTGGGAGTGGATATTTGTTCTGTTGGTCTCTTGTTTACTTTTGATCTTAATTTGGATATTCGGGTGTACGTTCTTTTCTGCGCAAAGGTTGGCATTTATCAAATCCATCGTGAGCGCAGGAAAGATGAAATCGCCACGACAGGTCTGAGGGCGTGTACGCACTTTTCCATTTTGACTTGCGGTGACTGCAATAGCATACATACACAGCAGCGCGTGCCTTATGAGTCGCAACAAATCCCTAGGTTAAAATGACAGACTTATCACTTCAAAGAAGGCCCATGTTTTATTTGACTTCAACATAAATATAAACATAAACGCAAATTAAATAAATTAAACAAGTACAACTCCGTAATTGGAAGAGTGATGGCTCATTATTCAACCGCGCACCCTCACACCGAACAGGAGAGGCGCTTTAACACTGCGCACTGTGGAGAGGTTAGGGCACCTAAAGGGCAGGGGGATCTGTCTCTCGGCTGCGGGGGAACCCTTCTATATACGCCCGAAAAGGTATGCAATATTATTATTGCATGCGGGGTTCTCCATACATTGCCCAAAAAAATGGAGTGCCATTTCCAGATGTACATCCAGAGGACCCCGTACCCAGAGATCCCACCAGCCTGCACATTCTGTTATTCAAGGAAAAAAGACGTAGCTCCGATCAGGCCAGCCACCCTCTCCTCCAAGGCACTCAAATCCAAACCTGGATCGGAACAATAAAATAAAAAACAAGTTCAAACTAAATGTTTTCTGCAGTCAGATGATGGAGATGATGAAGTTTCTGTCTCTGAATTCAACTCTTCACCTTTGGAAGAATTTTCACTTTGATTTTTCTCTCCTTTCTGAAGCCAAATGTGAGCTTTAAACACTGAGCTGAAATCTCTTCAGTCTCTGACATCATGGTCTCTCCTGATGGTCACATTGTTTCTGCTGACTCCTCCTCTCAGAAGGTTTCAGGGCAGCCAAACATCCAGATCCTCTCTCAGGACGCAGGTCTAACCCACATGTACGCATTTCCAGATGTACGCTGAACATGGTTCTAGAAATCTTTGTGCTAAGCTAGGCTAACATGTCCTGGACCCATCTGTGCGTCTGATCCAGGGTCAGAGGACCAACAGACACTTCTCACTGTTGTTCCTGCAGATGTTCTCCTTGGAGACCTCCTCCACAAATATCTGCTGTTCATGTCCAGCCAGCGTTGGTGCTGTGAGCAAAGGAAACAGGCTCCTACATGTGTGACTGTTCATGTAACACTCAGCAGGAAGCAGAAGCACAGGGCTGAGTGCAGGACAGAGAACATGTTCCCAGCTCTGCCTCCTCTGTCAGACACTGTGAGGCTGCAGCAGGCCTCTCCATACCTGAGTTTGTGTGGATCCTTCAGTGCAGCCCTCAGCAGCTTCTCTCCTGAGGCTCCTGGATGGTTGTAGCTCAGGTCCAGCTCTCTCAGATGGGATTTGGGGTTGGAGGTCACAGCTTCAGCCAGAGAAGCACAGCCTTCCTCTGTGATCAGACAGCCTGACAGGCTGCAGACACACACAACAACAGAAACTCTGAGAGAACTGCTCTGAAGCTGAAGCTGAATGTCTGCAACTGTCTCACATTACTGACTCTGTGTCTTCAGAAATCTGAGTCACAATCAAACTACACACACGTGGATGGACCTGATTTCTGCTCCCATTTTAGCCCCGAACACATGCAGACACTCCCCACTGAGTCCTGTTCAGATAGAAATATGCTCTGCACCACAGTGAGAGCAGCAGTGAAGAAGAAGCTGATTTCACTGATGTGAACCTGAGACGCTCGTCAGCAGGGGCGCCGCTAGGGATTTAAGAATTATTTTCAAGGGCCCCAAACAGCCGGTCAGGAGGCTTTATGATGAATTATGATGAATTTATGATGTTATTTTACATAAAAATATGCATTTTTATGGCATTTTCAGTCAGTTCCTTCTACTTTTCCTTCTCCTCTTTCTTTCCTTTCTGTTCGTGTTTGGCTTCCTGACTTTGAGGCATATTGCTTCTCTGCCTTCTTACCCGCTGCGGCGCTGCAGCTGATCCAGTCGGACTGAACCATTTCACATAAATAGAGAGGGGGGGGGTTAATGTTTCCAAAACAAATAAAGTTATTGTTACCGGTACATTGTAAATAAAATATATTTGTGACTATAAATTAGTTAATAACTTGGTGTCACATTATTTTCTGTCAGTGTTATAACTTTATGGGGGCCTCTCTGGGCCCCTCTTAATCATGGGCCCCTAGAAGCCTGAATATGGTTCTGAGCCAGGTTTGACGGCTGCTCTGCGGGGCGAGTATACGTGTCCCGTACTGTATGTGTTGTAGCGAGGGAATCCACTGAAAGGGAACGTAATGTCATGCGTATCAGTTCAGTCAGAAGGAACGAGGTCCAACGCTTGTTTACAGCTGGTTGGCCCCGCCCATCAGGTGGGCTCAGGAGGACAACTCACTCAAAGAACTTTGTAGGAATCTGCACTCTACATTATTTACTGGAGGAGAACGCAGCCCAAAAGGAAACTGACCAAATGAGCCAAAAAAGACTTTCCAGGTTGTTCCAGGTTCAGGTTCCAGGTTCAGGTGAGTTCCTGTGGTGTCAGAGGCCTAAAGCTGCTGGAACAATCATACAAAGAGCATCCACAGGTGTTCTGTTACCTGAGAGTTTCCAGCCTGCAGTTTGGACTCTTCAGGCCAGCAGACACCTGCTTCACCCCTGAATCCTGCTGCAGGTTGTTGTTACTCAGGTCCAGTTGTGTCAGGCTGGAGGACTGGGAGCTGAGAGCTGAGGACACAGCTGCACATCCTTCATCTGAGAGCTTACAGACGCTCAGCCTGAGGAGACAGTTACAGAGAAAAACAGGCATGCAAACTGGTCAGGGGTGAAAAAGGTGACAAGGGTACACGGACACACAGCACGCGCGGAAAAGCGGAAACATGAGACGCATTAAGTTGTAAATTATACAAAATATATATTATAAAATATACAATATGTCCCATTTGCATTAAGTAGAGAACAGCTGTGCAGCATAAAAGATGAATTTATAGGTACAGTAGGCCTATCAATTGCATTTACTGTACTATTATGTGTTTGATATATAACATCACAGGTCTTCAAAAGCATTTAACTGTAGTATCATACATTTAATTACATTAAATTTAACGAAAAAGTTAGTCCCATGGTCCTTAAAGGGATACTACAAGTATGTAGGATTAAAAGTTTAATTAATTACTGCCCCAAGACAGCCTATGCTTAGTAATAGCCTGAACGATAACTCTCCCGACCACTTTCACGGTCCGCTGTCATTAAACCATGAAAGTGAACGTTTGGCATGCCGAGCCAAACGAGCTCCACGGGAAAAACTTGTATCAGCAATTCACTTGACGTACCGCCAGAGACAAATTTGTATCGACAGCTGGCACTCCTAACATGAAAAACATTCTCGCGGCAAGCTTAGTTAAACGGCATTTTTTCATGACAGTGTAAGTTTTGAGACATGCATGCCACGAGCACTACGTAATCCAACATTGTGCCCCTTTTAACTTCGATTGATGGTGCATCATACTGGATGAACACGAGTGCACCTGTAGGCTGTCATCATCAACGGGGGTGTGGGCGAACAGCGAGGGGATGGGGGTCGCACTCTCAAATACGACCTGTGGCAGAGCTCTCCGGACTCTGCATTGATAAACTCACGACGAATGAAACGACCTCCTCAAATGGGCAAAATGTTCCCTTTCCGTGATTATCGGAGGGTATTATGAAGGGGCATACCTCGTTAAAAAGCCAAGTCCGGCGACAATTAAGGTCTCCATTGACATTGGCTAAAAGTATTAGCAAAGCCCTGAACTTGTGTTGGAGGCGCTAGTTAGCCACTCTACAGTTACCTCGAGTAGCACTAACACAAACAGCGTTCTGTGAGGCGGTGAAATATCGAGGAATTGTAGACTATTTCAAGTCTGTTATCAAGACATTTAGCTGACACTTGTATTAAAGACACTATTAAAAGCACATTAATTGATCTAACGACACAATTCGTTATGAAGACTATTTCAGGACATCAGTCAAATTGTAGCATTTTAGCTTCAGAAGTTAACAACTGTAAACATTAATCCCTACCTGTCCTTGTCGCAATTTCCACCGTGTGGGGTCCGGGGGGGGGGGGAGAATAGGGGTTCGCCCTCCTCACTTCTGATTGGTGATAGTGCTTCTCTCACACGCCACTCTTGTCAGTCATTCGTTGTCACGAGAAGAGAGCGGCGGTGATAGGTCTAGTGTAGTTTTGAGGTTCACAGTTCCACTCGCTAGTTGACATGCTCACCCCCCCCCCCCCCCATTTTTTTTTCTCCTCGGATCTACGCGATTCAGAAGAATGACCCATTTTGATTTCAAAACGGCGAATTTCGCCGAAAGGTGGCAAGTTTGCATGCCTGGAAAAAGAACAGCTGGGATCAGAATCAGTCAGCTCTAATGCTGACTGTGGACTGAAAGCCCACTTAGAGGGAACATCAGGGTTAGAAGCCTGTGATCGTGTCCGTGCGGTGGTTTTTATGCTCAGAGACGCATCATGAGTGAAACAAGGAGTCCACACGGTGGCTGAGCCTTTCCACCCTGGAGCTGCAGCTCATCAGAGACAGTCTCAGAATCTGATTCAAACAGCAGAGGCTTTCATGGGGAACAAGCTGAGGAACTGATCCCATCAGACTGATGGTGGGGCTGACTTCAGAGCTGCCCACCGGGAACACAGGCTAACATTTATCAGCACTCTGCTCCAGCATGAAAACAGCCTCACCTGAGAGTTTCCAGCCCACAGGTTGGACTCTGCAGTCCAGACAGCAGCTTCACTCCTGAATCCTGCTGCAGGTTGTTGTTACTCAGGTCCAGTTGTGTCAGGCTGGAGGACTGGGAGCTGAGAGCTGAGGACAGAGCTGCACATCCTTCATCTGAGAGGTTACAGACGCTCAGCCTGAGGAGAAGATGTTAAACAGTCTTACATTCAGTCACATTTAATAAGAACAGTCACATAAGGGACAGTAATGATGTGAAGCTGCTCTGCAGCCACAATATCTCTGTAACTTCTACTTAGGAGTCTCTGAATCTGGTGATGTGCACTATGGTTCCATTCTTGGTGTTTTATATTCATGTTTTTAATGGACTTTAATTACTGATCCACAGCAGAGATGATGAAAACGTCTCCCATCGCCCACAAATATCTCACTATACACAGAAACACTTTATTAGTGATTCATGAAGGCTGATCCACAGATATACAGATTAATCTGTAGGTTCATGCTTTAAAATGGAAGAAAAACACTGATTTAAAATGTGAGATCCATTCCTGCATGTGAAACGTGTTCTGCACATCTGTGAATCTCTTCCTGTCTCTCTGTAGTTTGGGACTTTGCTCCGTTTTGTGCAGTTTTACTGCAGCTGACCTGCAGAGACCATGCATCCATGTGATGTGCAGAGCTCTCCACAGAGTGAGGTCAGCACTGCCCACCCTGCAGGAGGTCCACACCAGGCGCTGCACCACCAGAGCAGGAACACCCCGCTCCTCCTCACATGTTTACTTGTATATTTTCATTCCTGTCAGATTCATCTCACCCTGTTTTATTCTTATTTTGCTGCCTTGCACAGTTGAGCTGGTTGCAGTGTACATTTCACTGCCGGCGTTCAGCTGCAGGTGACCAATAAAGATGGCTGATCCTCGATCGGTCGTTAATTATCTCATTATGTTAACAAATCAAAGCAGCTTTTCATGAGAACTTGTTCATTTATGTCCTAATCTTTGATCACATCATGTTTTAAAGCAGCGACTCTGAAAAACTTCATGGAAACAGAAAACAACTTCCTGAATGTCACCAAAAGCTTTTTCTGCTCTCTGAAGGCTTTTTTGGCTTTTTTCTGAAACAGAGAAAGAGAAGATGTTGGTCACATGACTGATCACATGACCGAGCAGCTGCTGGATGGAGCAGAGCAGCAGGACCTGTTCAGCCTCTCATCTTTGCCTCCAAAGTGATGGTGTCTGTTCTGATAACTGCAGTAAAACAGACGACACACCGACAGCCCGACTCACAGTTCAGTTTGGATCCTCCAACAGTCCGAGCTGAACTCAGCTGGATGTTCCACTTTATCATACTTCTCCTGTTATCTGATGGAAACAAGGGGTTTTCTCCAGATGTCACATGTTTAACATGAACAAAGGGATCCACAAACATAAAATCACTCTGCACGTATCTGATGTATATTTTCACATTTCTGCACATCTTTGTCTTCATGATGTTAAACACGTGTTTGTGGATGGAAATGACACGCTTTGAGAAAACTACAACAGATATACTGAATCATTTCCTGTAACTCTACCAGAACATAAATAAATGTTCCACCAGAGTTCATGTGTGTGCTGCGCTGCGCAGACTAGATCAGAGGAAAGGGACACAGATCTGGAGACGTTTTACTTTGTGGATTTAAAACAGATGTGAAGATGTTTTCAGATTATTGCATCACAGAGACTGTATGAAGCTGAAACAGCAGAGAAACCTGACCTGAGAGCTTCCAGCTTACAGTGAGGACTCTGCAGTCCATAAAACAGCTGCTTCACTCCTGAGCCGCAGATACTCAGGTCCAGTTGTGTCAGGCTGGAGGACTGGGAGCTGAGAGCTGAGGACAGAGCTGCACATCCTTCATCTGAGAGGATACAGCTGCTCAGCCTGAGGAGGAAATAATGAGAGAAGTAGGAATCTGGGACTTTCTCTCCTATAGAAACAGCAGCAGGATATTCATACACATCCCTCTATATCTGTACTCACACAGCTTTGTTGGAGGCTTTGACCACTGGCAGCAGCCTCAGAAGAGCCTCCTCTGAAGCAGAGTATTTATTCAGGTCAAACTCATCCAGATGTTTTCCTGATGACAGTAAGATGAAGACCAGAGCTGACCACTGAGCAGGAGACAGTTTATCTGTGGAGAGACTTCCTGAACTCAGGTACTGTTGGATCTGCTCCACCAGAGAACGATCATTCAGTTCATTCAGACAGTGGAACAGATTGATGCTTCTCTCTGCAGACAGATTCTCACTGATCATCTCCTCGATGTAATCAACTGTTTCCTGATTGGTCTGTGAGCTACTTCCTGTCTGTGTCAGCAGGCCTCGTAGGAGCCTCTGATTGGTCTCCAGGGAAAGACCCAGGAGGAAGCGGAGGAACAGGTCCAGGTGTCCATTTGGACTCTCCAAGGCCTTGTTCACAGCACTCTGGTGGAGATCATTCAGATCAATGTCGGTTGTTTCTTCTTGTTCTTCATCTTCTTTTGTTTCAGAGAGCCAGGATGTTTTTTGTTCTCCCATCAGGTTGAGTCCAGAGTTGATGAAGGTCAGATGCACATGAAGAGCAGCCAGAAACTCCTGAACACTCAGATGGATGAAGCAGAACACCTTCTCCTGGTACAGCCGTCTCTCCTCTCTAAAGATCTGTGTGAACACTCCTGAGTACACTGAGGCTGCTGAGATATCGATGCCACACTCTGTCAGGTCTGATTCATAGAAGATCAGGTTTCCTTTCTGCAGCTGCTCAAAAGCCAGTTTTCCCAGAGACTCAATCATCTCCCTGCTCTCTGGACTCCAGTGTGGATCCGTCTCAGCTCCTCCATCATACTTGAGCTTCTTCACTTTGGCCTGAACCACCAGGAAGTGGATGTACATCTCAGTCAGGGTGCTGGGCAGCTCTGCTCCCTCTCTGGTTTCCAACACATCCTCCAGAACTGTAGCAGTGATCCAGCAGAAGACCGGGATGTGGCACATGATGTGGAGGCTTCGGGATGTCTGGATGTGGGAGATGATCCTGCTGGCCTGCTCCTCATCTCTGAACCTCTTCCTGAAGTACTCCTCCTTCTGTGGGTCAGTGAACCCTCTGACCTCTGTCACCATGCCGACGCAGCCAGCAGGGATCTGATTGGCTGCTGCGGGTCGTGTGGTTATCCAGAGGCGAGCAGAGGGAAGCAGCTCCCCCCTGATGAGGTTTGTCAGCAGCACATCCACTGAGGTGGGCTCTGTAGCATCAGCCAGGGGCTCCTTGCTGTGGAAGTCCAGAGGAAGTCGACACTCATCCAGACCGTCAAAGATGAACACGACCTGGAACGGTTCAAAGCTGCAGATTCCTGCTGCTTTGGTCTCAGTAAAGAAGTGATGAACAAGCTCCACCAAGCTGAACTTTCTCTCTCTCAGCACATTCAGCTCTCTGAAAGTGAATGGAAACATGAAGTGGATGTCCTGGTTGGCTTTGCCTTCAGCCCAGTCCAGAGTGAACTTCTGTGTTAAGACTGTTTTCCCAATGCCAGCCACTCCCTTTGTCATCACTGTTCTGATTGGTTCATCTCTTCCAGGTGGGCCTTTAAAGATGTCTTCTTGTCTGATGGATGTTTCTGCTCTGCCTGCTTTCCTGGATGCTGCTTCAATCTGTCTGACCTCATGTTCATCATTGACCTCTCCGCTCCCTCCCTCTGTGATGTAGAGCTCTGTGTAGATCTGATTCAGAAGGGTTGGCTTTCCTGCTTTAGGAATCCCCTCAAACACACACTGGAACTTCTTCTTCAGAGCAGATTTAACTTTACGTCCACAAACTGCAGCAACAAGTTCTGAATGAAGACAAGAAATAACATCAGTAAACAGACATTTCAACCCTGTACAGAATGAGTATCTGAACATCTGCTGTTCTGTGTGCTGAGACATCAGTAAATGTGTCATTTATCCAGCAGGTTAAACCTTTAGAGAAATCCTCTTACTGCTCTGCAGACGGTCAGCCAGCTCCTCCTGCTTCATTCTCCTCAGGAAGTGAACTGTGATCTTCACTAATGCCTCTCTGCTGCTCCTCTGCTCTTCATCCTCACCCTCCCTCTGACTCTCTAAGCATTCTGGGTAATCTGGACTCAGAGCCTCCTGCATCTTCTTCAGCTCCTCCTTCACAAAAGTGAGCATGTTGTCCTCCAGCAGCTGGAACAGAAAACTATATGAATGAGCCCATCAGACTGAAACCATGGAGCCAAACATCAGATCCATGTTGGACACACTGACAACCCACTGGTCTACAGAGTGCAGCATGGAGATGGCTGTGAGCAGAACAGATGGGAAAGTAGTTGTTGTACATGTACAGACCATAAATATGGAGTCCAGCTGTGTTTGATGCTGCTGGGCAGACGGACCACTGGGACCCTCTGAGCTCTGCTGGTCCACTCTGTGGAGGAATCATGAAGAATGAGCTCACATTGTGTCTGTCCACACAGAGAGCAACACAAGCTGAAGGTCCATGTGTGTGCTGTGTTCAGTTAACTGGAAGAAGCAGAGTTCCTGTCTGTTTACCCAGTTTCATTTCAGCCTCTCAGGACAAACTTTAGTTCTGTTGCTCACTAATCTGAACTTGTCAAAGCTTTAAGCAGCTAACCAGCACCCTGCTGACTGTTCCTCTGCTGAACCTGGAACACATCACACCTCCATCAGCTCCATGTGGTTCAGACGTTCAGCTTTTTAATTCTAAATAAATCTGTCTGTCCTCCTCCATCCAGCAGCACCGGCCCCCTGAGGGGAAGTTCCTGCCAGCAAGAGTTAGCAGAAGACCGTGGATAGAGCAAACACTTTTCATTCCACCATTTTACCAACCAGGGCAGGTTCAAGAATGAGAAATAAAGGGACAACCAGAGGCGTCCGCCTCTGTAACATACAGCATGAACAGTAATGGCACCGCACGTTACTAGGAGCAGGTAGGCTCTGCGACCTATAAGCATGTAAAATCACATTGACAATCCACTTTGAAAGTCTCTGTTTTGACAGAGGTTGACCTTTCCTACAGCCCCCATAGCAAACAAACAGTTTGTCCAATTTACGAAAAATGGCTGTAGCCCCCATATACGCCTTGAGCTGCTCTGACAGCCCTGTTCCCTGCTGTGACGAGCTTGGTGGACGGAATGCGGCCAACTCAATTGCTCGGTTCACATGTGAGGAAGGCATCCTCTTTGGCAGGAAGGAGGGATTGGGTTGGAGAGTAACCCCCAACCCATCCGGATACCAACGCATACACATCTGGCTCACCGGCAGGGCGTGGAGTTCACCCACTCGCTTTGCTGACGTGATTGCCCGCAGAAATGCCGTCTTTGCAGACAGTCACCTGAGTTCTGCCTCTCCTATGGGTTCGAATGGGGGCCGACACACTGACCTCAAAACCAAGGTCAAGTCCTATAATGGTACCACAGTGTCCCTTGACGGCCTACCTCTCAGTGCGCCCCTCAAGAATCGACAAACCAGATAGTGTGATCCCACTGTCTGGTTGTTCACTCTGGCATGTCCTGCCGAAATGGCCGCCGCATATACTGTACCTTTAAGGTTGATGCACATCTGCCTGTGTCCAATAATGACTGCAGGAAACGTAGAATGATGGCCACCGAGCAGTTCTCCGGCACCTCACCCTGTGTCTGGCACCACTGAGAGAAAAGCTTCCACCGATTAGCATAGAGTGACCTAGTGGAGGGACCACTGGAACTTAACACCATGTGGATCAGCGACTGGTCGCAGGATGCCAGGAGTGGGTCCTGGCTCCCAATGGCCAGACCCAAAGCTGAATACGATCCGGATACCATATGCGTCCCCCCAGCTGAGAGAGGAGGTCCAGTCTCCTTGGGAGGCGCCATGGTCCCCCCTGGAGTAGTTTCAGCAGCACTGGAAACCATGGCTGCCCTGGCCAGTTGGGGGCCCCCAGTAGCAGTCTGTGCCCTTCTGTCGCACTCTTTCCAGCATCACACGAATGAGCGGAATTGGAGGAAAGGCATATAGAAGGCGGGGTGGCCAAACATGAGCCAAGGCATCCTGTCCCAGAGGGCTGGTCCCCCCCCCATCAGTGAGTGCCAAAGGGGACAATGTGTGGATGTTTCTGAGGCAAAAACATCCACCACTGCTCTTCTATATCGGCTCCAAATCATCTCCACCACTTCTGGGTGGAGTCTCCAGTCGCCCTGTGGCAGCCCTTGGTGGGAGAGAACATCCGCCACACTGTTCTGTACATCTGGAAGGTGTACGGCCCCGAGGCTCAGGAAGTGGGGAAATGCCCACGTTAGGAGCTGCTGTGACACCTGCAGCCCCTGCTTGGACCTGGTGCCACCCTGATTATTTATGTGATGCACTGCTGAGGTGCTGTCTGTGCGGACGAGAACACGCCACCCCCTAAATACAGGAAGAAAATGTTGCAGTGTGAGATATTTTGCCCTGTGCTCGAGCACATTTATGAGAAAGAGGCCTCTCATCGACAATGAGTCGAGAGTCATGCCGAGGTAATCTACCTCCTGACTGGGTGTCAGGCTGCTCTTGGAGTAATTGACTGTGAGGTCCAGCCGGTTCACATGTCCAAGGATACAAGCAGTGTCTCTGACTGCCTGCTCTGCAGTTGGGGAAACACTTAGCCAATCGTCTGCGTCTTCGTCCCCTAGGTACTGCCGGGTCTGCGCTCCCGCTACCGGATAGCAGCGCAGTATCCCCTTCCACCTCTGCCAGTGTAGCCCTTCTGACAGACAGTGGCATAAACCCACAGTTCATGCATGGGTCGTCAGATAAACTTGTCCTCAGGTGCTCAACCCTGAGACAGGCCAACTGATCGTGGCCATCCTCAGGTTGGAGGGGGGCCATACAAGAGTTACAGACATGCGAGCTCAACATGTCATCAAGTGGGACAGTTTACAAAAAACGAAAGAATAATGCAGTAAATTATCCCATAAACAGTGTAAGACAGTCACAGCGGAGACACTGTGCCACACAAAAATAAGGATCAAACGCGTCCGCACCGGAGCGTTCCTCTAGAACACATTTATTTTATTTATTTATTTCAACGAGTCAGTGCACTCCACACTGCCCGACAATTTAAAGTAAGATGTCAATGGCGTGCTTACTGCTGCTGCAACCCACCGAAAGCAGAGAGTCGAGCAACGTAGCTGTAATATAACGTGACGAAAACACCGCCGTTCAAAACAAATACAAGCCCGGCGAGCCTCTGGCTCTCATCATCTGCTAATAATCAAGCAACTTGACTGTCTGCAGTAATTCAGTACGAATCGTAATGGCGAGATCACCGCTGTTCGCCCGAAAGAACAGACACACTTGAAAGATTAAGCGGCTTGCCGCAGTCTCTGGTGGACAAACAGCCGAAGCACCAACCCTCAGGATACAAGACTACCAGCGGCGAGCCAAATTTGACCTGCCATCCAGTTGAGTTTTCCTCAACTGCGAGAAGATAGAAGGAACAGATTGGGTGATGACGTGGGGGTCTTATGCTGGGGCGTGCACCCTACGTCATCCCAAGGTCACAGGTGACTTTGTTGGGATAATAACTCGACCTGCACATATGTGAGATGGAGATATCCAGTGCTAAAAGCACCGCCCTCTGGCGGTCAGGAAGAATGAAATAGAACATCCAACACACACCGCTTCACATATGAACATAGAAATGGATGTGAAGCAGAGCTGAGCTCACATTAAACACGTTGGAGTAAAAACTGTTCAAACTGACTCATTTTACTCTGTTACAGCGTTTACATTCAGCTCACCTCTGAGGGGACGGATGCTGGGCTGATTTGAAGTCATTACGAATATCCATCGACCGGTCACTCTTAAAGGACACACAGCTGGGTCCAGGTCCAGGTCCAGGTCCAGGTCTCTGATGGATCCTGACAGAAAAACACTTGTTTTCTTCAAACTAAAGTATCAGTGATAGTGTTTGAGTCTGCAGTGAGACGGCCTGTCAGAGAGTCAGTGTGGCTGCTGTGGCACAATGTTACAGCTCCCCCTGGTGGCGGCTCTGTGATCTTACAGAGCTCAATGCTGATAAACACACACACTCTGAAGCTTTTAACCCTCAGATTCAGACCAATCACCAGCGACCCTCAGCTGCTTGCTGCACAGCTTCCCTGTGGACACAGGTGCTGTACATAGACTAATATACGTAGACGCCTCATGGCGTGCTGGAACGTAACAGCGTCGCCGCCATATTGGCTGGGTCTCCTCACTCTGGGCTCGCACCAGAATCAATTGGAGTCGACGGAGAGTGAGCAAATATGTTCGTATTTTGTGCAGTTTACGGTTGCAATAACCGGCGCAGAATTGATACCAGAGATTGTCAGGCTTAGAGATGATGCTTGTGTCATTTGTGGTGTCTGTATTTCACAAAGTAAGGCTGCACCACATCGCAAAATGAACGAATAACTGGAGTTACATAGTGCCAGCGTACGCGAGAAGCTGTGCAAAACAGTTCTTTTTCAAGGGTTCCAGCTCCCCAGCCCCAGTTGTAAGCCTAACAGGGTAGTATAACGCTGGAATGACCTGGAATTATAACGCTTATTTTTCTAAGCCTTTAAAAAAAAATGTACTGAGCTGGTACAGTATATATGTACAATATTATATCAGATAGATACTTTATTGATCCCGAAGGAAATTCAAGCATCCAGTAGCAGACATAATAAAACAATAAAAATGTTTATACAATTATAAACACTAAATATATATTATATATCTATAAACATCACTGGGCTGGTTTGGTTATTTTGTTCTTGTTGCTTCAGAAGCTGGTTTTAAACTGACGTCATTAAACACAACGTGTGAGAAGGGAATATTTCTGCATCAGCCGCCCTGTTCACTGCATAATCAGCATCCTGTGAAGAAGCCACATCAGTGGACAGATATTCAGCTATATTCTCCCTTTGTTTTAATAAAGAGCTGCAGGACTGAACTCAAACATCACATCACACACATGATGCAGCGAATTAGTCTCATCAGAGACATCAACAACTGATCCAAGTCTCAAGTAATTCAGCTGGAAACTGGTTATCATCTGAAACATGATGCAGCCTCCACTGAATACTGACAGCTACTCACTGCTGGGCTGATGGAACATCAGGACGGAAATCAATGATGAAATCCTTTGACCAGTCGCTCTTAAAGGACACACAGCTGGGTTCAGGTTCTGGTTCTGGTTCCAGTGTCTGGTGGATCCTGATAGAAAAACATTACAGCTCAATGATGTCAAAGCTGAATGCATTTTAAGTTAAATATCTTAATCATGTATTTTACTTTTTGTCAGATGAAAAGATTCTTTTGAAATCAAGAAAATCTTCCTTTGACTTGTCGCTCTTAAAGGACACACAGCTGGGTTCAGGTTCAGGTTCAGGTTCAGGTTCAGGTTCAGGTTCTGGTTCTGGTCTCTGGTGGAAACTGATGGGAAAAAAATGCTTTTCAGCCTGCATGCATGATATACTTAATAACCTCTAAATCAATGACCTGATGTTAACTTACTCTGCTTTGGAGGCCTGTAAGCTGAAAAGTGGGAGATCCTTCTGCAGTTCGCTCTGTGAGGACCCCCTCCTGGGTCCAGGTCTCTGTCCCTTCCTGTGAATAAAGGTGGTTTGGTGATGTGAGCGCTGAGCTGGGACATGGAGGAGAGTCATGGACAGTTAGAGATGGTCACCTCACCTCTGAGCTTTGCTCTGGCTCTCATGTTCCCCACACAGAGAGGTTTCAGTGTCCTCACTCTGATCCATGCTGCTGAACTCACATCAGCTCACACACACTTTCTACCTTCTTCTGCAGAGGAAACACACATCATTCATCTGCACAGCAGCTCACATCCTCCTCTCCATCGTTGATGTAAAAATATCAGCTGCTCCTTCTCTGATTGGCTCAGATTCTCTGTTCCACATCAGTTTCAGTTTAATCATTATTTTCATTAATTGAGTTTCTCAGCAAAGTGATGCTATAGAATAAAACAGATATTATAAATGAATACATGCAATAAAAGGTCAAAATTAACCAGAAAACTTTTCAAAACTCCAGTTCCAGTAATTTGACTCTTCATTCAGAGAAACTTATATCAGAGACGCCACTAAAACCTGTTTTTCAGGTGATGTTTTCAACAGATTTTCAAAAGAAAAGTAGAAAAAAACCTCTCTAAGATACTTGAAAAGGTCACAAGAAAAACAATAATTTTCAGCTAATCTCCAGATAAATGACGTGTTGTTGCAGCTCTAATTCAGCGACACAATAAAGCAGATGTAAAACATGCTGGAATTTAAGTTTGTTTGTGGGATAAAGAGACATTTTTATACAGTGAAGACGGGAAACTGAACACGGAGAAACAAGGAAAAACTGGCCTGACGAGTACCGACTGTGGTGGAACATGGAGGTGGGTTATGATCAAGGTGATGGAATTTAATAACCTTGAAAAACCTGTCAGACTCACTGAGTTACACAATGAGAAAGCCACACCTCCATCCAGGGTGTTCCCTTTAGTCTTTAAGAGAAAAACAGCAGAGAGTTTCTGTGTCTGACTTCAGTGGAAGAAACCGCAGTTATCCCCACAAATTAAAACATAATGTGATTTATTTTGGCAATAAAACAATAAACAATATGTTTCTAATCAACAACAATGTAAATGATAATCATGCAGATTTTTCTTCAAAGTTGTTCGAGTGATCAAACTGGACCTGAATAATAAAGTGAACATGTTCCCCAAACATTACAGAGCAGAAACACACAGGAAGGTTACTGAAGACAAGGTTCAAACTCACAGTTTGTTCAAGCCAAGTGTTGAAGAAAACGAGGCTCCGCTCCACAGACACAGGTGAGCTGCTTCCTGGAATCAGTCAGAGCTCCACCCCTGATGGGGGCAGGACAGGTAGGAGGGGGGGGGGGGGGGGGGGGGGGGGCAGGACAGGTAGGAGGGACGGGCAGCAACAGGATCCGACTTCATTTAAATCTGAGTTTAACAGCAGCTTGTAACCTTGTTTTAACATTCTGATTCGTTTTAAAATGAATAAACTTCATCAATCTTACTCTCACTATCCAGTGCTGGTCAAGCTACTTTTAAAAAGTAATTAGTTACAGTTACTGTTCCCAAAAAGTAATTGAGTTAGTAACTCAGTTACCACATTGTAAAAGTAATTAGTTACTCAGCAAACAAACTGTGGTGTTATTTTTATGTTCTATAATGCTGTTACGTTCTATAAGATCTTTAACATCAAATATGTTTATATTAATATAATTATATTTATATTGATATTAACTGATTGAAAAAAACACTATATACAGTAATTTAGAACATTCTATATTTATTTGAACTCAATAGATTGCAGCTTGCCATATGATGCATAGAAATAAAAACATAAATATTGAATATAAAATTCAAGTGCAAAATTAAGACGCACAAATGTAAACTTGGGTTAAAAGAACCAAAGGAAAATCTGGCCATTAAGTAGTGCAATTCTCTGTAACTGTATTTTAGGCCTAAAAAAAAAAGGCCAGGAACCAGGTGACCAGGACCAGAACCCAAATCCAGGATGCAGAGGTTCTTCAGTGAATGTGGTGCTGAAGGTGTGGAGGTGGATCAGTGTGTCAGAGGAGACTCTGTAGAAGGACAGAGTGCCAGCAGGACGGTCCACATACACTGCTGCTCTGTTACCGACAGAGGAAAGGTTAATGGACTATATGTAGCTACTTTTTTAGGGGTAATGGCCTATTTATGGACTTGTTGGCACCTGCTAGTGTATCGTTTTCAGCACAGGTCTGACCTGCTGCACTCACATTAACAGACACAGCAGCAGCACTTTAATTTGGCTCTTTATCTTACATTAGCATGCCTACGCAAACCATAGAAACATATATTTCATGTATCAATATGAACATATCATGTGGAATAGCAGGTATTGAACTCAAATGTAGACACAGACGAGGCAGGCAGGTGAAAGGATTGAAAACTTTTAATTAAAACTGATTAAAAACATAAGTCCTTAGGCAGTTGTCACAAAACAAAACTTATCCAACAAAAGGGCAGCTGAGGTCAAAGAAAATAAAACGACAAAGACAAAAAACGAAGGCAGAGATATACCAACTAAAACCATAAAGTAAACCCAAACCACAGTCCATGGACCATTTAATCTAATGGAGCTTTCCATGCACAAGATGCAATAATCAAACAAAAAATAACAGTTCATATCCAAACCAGTTAAAGTGATACTCCGGAGTAGATTCAACCTGGGGTCATTATCAACACAAGCCTGATAGCTTTTCTGCAGCTAAAGCTGCGTCGACGTCACTTCTGGGAGCTTCAAAGTAAGATGAGGGTTGATCTACTACTGTAGACAACATAGCAAGGCTGCTCAATTTCTCCATTGATAAAATAACTTCACAACTCTACAACATAAAAATTCATAAAAAAAAACATGTAGAATATAGCATACACTTTGTTGTCTACAGAAGTAGATCAACCCTCATCTTACTATATAACCCAATGACCCTAACCTAATCTGTAGTTCCCCAGAACTTTGTCCTTGACCTGTTTGGAGCTCTTTGGTCCAAACTGTGCTTTGTAATGGTGCTGTAACACAGGGCCGGTTTTTGCTATGGACAATGTGGGCGACTGCCCAGGGCGCACTCTATGTGAGGGGGCACGAGCGCCCTCAAAAAAAAAAAATCTGATCCCAGGCCACACAACACAAACTGCCTCCAATCCAAATAAACTGTATTTCATTCCTAACATCAACATAGACCCATATAAATATGTAATTAACTGGGTTATGTGAAAAATAAAAAAATAACAAATCTGTCGGTCATCTACGTGAATGTGTTTAGGTCCCGTGACTCCGGTTGATTGACAGGTGAACAGACGGCGTTAATGGGAAAAGCAAAGGTAAAAATGTGGAGTCATCATGGATCATCATCATGGTGAAAGACCAAAGAAGCCATCAGGTGCCCAGTTTAGAAAGAGAAGAAGAGGAGAAGAGGAGAAACGGGCAGAAGATTAAGGGATGCAGATTTCTATGAGCTACGTAGGCTATAGGCTATCTGTTAGCCTCTTGCTAATATGTTGCTGTTAGCCACGACTGTATTTGATTTTTAGTTTTGCTGAACAAGAATTAGAATTGAGGCATCATGTTATGCAGCTAATTTCACCCAAAGGCAACCTGGTCCAGTTTGTGTTTGCAACACAACAAGAAGTCCCGACTGTGGATTAGTTTTATTGTTTTGAGCTATATGCTAAATTTAATAACTTAAATAGCTTCTAATATCCATTGACATGGCATTTTGTAAGCTACATGTGGTATCTTTTTGTACCTTTTTGTATTTAAGATTATATATCATAAAATAATACAAATAATATAATATGTTGTTGTTGTTAATATCAGACATCCCAAGTTCCAAAAACTCATTTCAGGGAGATGACTCAGTCTCCTCCACTCCTCCACTACTAATTTTGAATTTTAGCCGAATGAATAAATAGGCAGCAGGTCTGTGGGCTGTCTGTGGCAGTAGCACGACGATGACGTCAGTAACACCCACTTTACGACAAAAATTCAAAATTACAGTAACCCGGATTTTTTTAAGTAAGCGACGCACCTCCACGTTATCAGTGCTAGTGTAGAGTAATTAATAAATTATAAACAGCATAGTTTGTGCCCAGTGGCGGCTGGTGATTCAATTTATTCAAATAGCACCTCACAATCAGAACACAACACACAAATTCTAAAAACCACCTAAACTAGACCATTGTTCAAGTATTAATACAATTAGAGAGATACTTTGGATATTGTTGACCTTAAATAAAGAGTTTTGGGACAGAATAGATAAAGAAATATAGGCTACTGTAATTAGAATAGACCACATGTTACACCATCTAAACACCAGTCAACTAGATAATTGTTAAACTATCAATACAGTTAGAGACAGACATTGGGTTGATCAAAAATGAAGAGTTTTGGGGCAGAATAGATTCAGAAAGTAGGCTACTTTAATGAAAATAGACCATATGTGATACCATAACCACAACATAATAGTAGGGAGGGATGATGGTTCTGAATTTCCTATTCTATTGCAAAATGTACAAATATTCAGGAAAAACAAAGACCACATTAAAAGGTAGGTGTGTCTAATGTTTTGAGGACTAATATAGAAGACTGGATCAATTCTGATGTTTTTAAATGTGCTATATAAATAAAGCTGACTTGACTTGACTGCACTGAAAAATGGACAACAACTAATTTCTACATCAGAGACTCACCTCTGCAGCAATCCTACTGTCTGTGGTCTTCTTCCCCGAGAGCCCGGCGCTTCCTCGGATGCTCGCTTGATGGATGTGATTGATTCGATGAATTGTCCAATCACGTTAAGATTAAAAATAAGGAAAACTCTGCCATTGGTCTGGGCGCACAGAGATGCGAACTAGAATAAATTTTTCATGCGCCAATGAAAAGCTGCCTCTGCTTGTTCGCGGTAAAAAAGTTTGCTAGCTCTCATAGACTCCAGTGTTACCGGCGACCACCTGGAGGAGGGCTTTATATCCAATAGCAAATAGCAAGCCTAGCAGTGGCGGTTGGTCAATAGAGGGCGCTAGAGCGCCGCCCCTCCTGTGAATCAACCATAACAAATATAAAATTAATTATACATTTGTACATTGCGTTTTTACTCGTGCAGTGGTGTGATAGACTCTGCTGTAGGCTACATGCCACTGCCAGCAACCATTAAATGCTTTCGACTTTAAGCTAGGCTTGCTATTTGCTATTGGATATAAAGCCCTCCTCCAGGTGGTCGCCGGTAACACTGGAGTCTAAGAGAGCTAGCAAACTTTTTTACCGCGAACAAGCAGAGGCAGCTTTTCATTGGCGCATGAAAATTTTATTCTAGTTCGCAGCTCTGTGCGCCCAGACCAATGGCAGAGTTTTCCTTATTTTTAATCTTAACGTGATTGGACAATTCATCGAATCAATCACGTCCATCAAGCAAGCATCCGAGGAAGCGCCGGGCTCTCGGGGAAGAAGACCACAGACAGTAGGATTGCTGCAGAGGTGAGTCTCTGATGTAGAAATTAGTTGTTGTCCATTTTTCAGTGCAGTCAAGTCAAGTCAGCTTTATTTATATAGCACATTTAAAAACATCAGAATTGATCCAGTCTTCTATATTAGTCCTCAAAACATTAGACACACCTACCTTTTAATGTGGTCTTTGTTTTTCCTGAATATTTGTACATTTTGCAATAGAATAGGAAATTCAGAACCATCATCCCTCCCTACTATTATGTTGTGGTTATGGTATAACATATGGTCTATTTTCATTAAAGTAGCCTACTTTCTGAATCTATTCTGCCCCAAAACTCTTATTTTTGATCAACCCAATGTCTGTCTCTAACTGTATTGATAGTTTAACAATTATCTAGTTGACTGGTGTTTAGATGGTGTAACATGTGGTCTATTCTAATTACAGTAGCCTATATTTCTTTATCTATTCTGTCCCAAAACTCTTTATTTAAGGTCAACAATATCCAAAGTATCTCTCTAATTGTATTAATACTTGAACAATGGTCTAGTTTAGGTGGTTTTTAGAATTTGTGTGTTGTGTTCTGATTGTGAGGTGCTATTTGACCCGTCACGCGCAACTGCGCCCCCCCAACAAATTGAATCACCAGCCGCCACTGAAGCCTAGCTTGTCGAAAGCATTTAATGGTTGCTGGCTGTGGCATGTAGCCTACAGCAGAGTCTATCACACCACTGCACGAGTAAAAACGCAATGTACAAATGTATAATTAATTTCATATTTGTTATGGTTGATTCACAGGAGGGGCGGCGCTCTAGCGCCCTCTATTGACCAACCGCCACTGTTTGTGCCTGTATAATGTTGCCCATAGGAAACCGTTTCATGGCCGAATATCTCAAGAGAGCAGCCAGACGCCTCTCGAATATCTTCGGAACAGCTCCAAATGACCAACAACAAGCAGGGGTGAGTAGAACATCATGTTATAATGTGAAATCAAGGGCCCAATGTCAAAAAACCGGTCTTATCCTTTAACAGATCAAACAGCTTTATATTACGTCTGTGAGGTGCAGCATAGCGTTAACAGCGTTTTATTGTGAAAGGTCTCACCGGAAGTGTCAGTCATTTGTAACATCTCCAGCTTTACCTTTTCTGTAGATACCATCTGTGGCCACTAGAGGGCAGAAACGCCCTGCTCACAGCATAAAGACTGAATCTGCAGACTGCAGCTGGCTGCCTTCATCATATGAACAAAATGACTTTGGAACAGATTTCCCTCCATTTCAGACACAACGGGACAACAATGCTGTCAGTAAAACATTCAAACTCACAAAGTTTATTTATTTATTTATTTGAACATGTCACATAGACAGAACGATGACATACTCAAAAGTAAACAGTTTGTGTTTTTTTAACTTCACATATTCACACCTCCTCATATAGTAAAAATTGAAAGAAAATAAATGATTGTAGTGTGGGCTATCTCTTATAGAAAAATAAATATTGAAAGATCTTAAATGCACAAGATAAAAAAGGGGATAATAAATAATAAAAAAACAAGCAGAAAAGAAAAGGTAAGTCCATTCTAAACAGTTACAGGGGGTTAGGACAGGTTAAGATTTGCTATGAGTGTGTATCATTTATCTGCATGGGGATTATTTACATGTTGCAGACATTTTTGGAACGAGGATATATCATTTTTTAATGCAAGCCATGAAGGTGGGGATTTGGCATATCGACACTTGTGAATATAATATTTAGTGATGATGATGAGGTTATTTACCAAGAACTCTGTTATTCTATCTTTGAGGATTACGCCTACTTGGATGTTTTGAAAAGAGCAGAAATCCGTGTTTCTGGAACTGGACGATGATAAATCACGGAGAGATTTCCACAGATTTTGGACAGTCTCACATTCATAAAATATGTTGTTTCCAGATTTGTTTTGCAATTATAACAGTTTTCTACAACAAATTTAAATCTTCTTTTTAAAAATTCCTTTGAGGGATAGATGTTGTTTATATTTTTGAAATGAACTTCTTTACATTTTGGGGGAATTTTAAGTATTTTGTGTGAATAGTTGATTTTTCAGATTTGTTATAATCTCTAAGAATGAATGAGCTTCTTGCTATACCTGGATATAAGGTGTTCACTGAATACTGTCTTAAAAATGTATTGTTACAGTTTTCACTTACTAGGTCCAAATCATCTAACTTTATTTGATGTAAATTTGGAGTTGGAATGGTCAAGATATTGATCCTCTTTGTGAGCGTTCAACAGCAACATTCTGCCATCAGGAACCAGCTCCAGTCCTGGTGTCCTTTCATCATCTAACAGGAAGTGAATGTGAGAAACATCAGGATGAACCCCGGCTGCTCACCAGACCTCTGCTCATTGGAGCAGAATCAGTGAACATCTGTCAGCAGGTTGGAATCCATCTGGGCTGATTGCAGCTCAGTGATTCCTCTCTGATGTCACAGTTTGTCACATGTGCAGCAAACTAACTGCAGCTGACATCAGCTGAATGGGCTCAGTGGAAGTGAGCTGCAGAGAAACACAACCTGCTGATACTCAGTGTGAAGCTTTGACTGGAAACACACAGAAAAACAACATCCTGGAAGAATGGCAGCTTCCATCTTTAAAGGACCGGAAGAGGAAGAAGTTTCCAAGGAATCATTTAGAAGAGTTTCAAACAGAAACTGACTGAGTCCATGAATCTGAAAAGGTGTTTCTGAGTGAAAGAGACAGACATGAACAGCCTGAACTATCTGTTCAGCAGGGATTCTCTGACAGGAGGACACTCTGTGTACTCAGCACAGAGACAACCAGGAAACAGATGACATGAACCCAAATCCAGGATGCAGAGGTTCTTCAGTGAATGTGGTGCTGAAGGTGTGGAGGTGGATCAGTGTGTCAGAGGAGACTCTGTAGAAGGACAGAGTGCCAGCAGGACGGTCCACATACACTGCTGCTCTGTTACAGACAGAGGAGGAGGAAATGTCTGTTCTTCTGTTATTGTGCCAGACAGAGTATTCACCTCCATCAGAACAGCTCAGAATCCAGGACTGATCATTCCCTCCAAACTCACTGTCTCCTCTCCTGCTGATTCCTCTGGAACTCACTGATATATAAACTCCTCCTCCTCTCCACTCGACCTCCCAGTAACAGCGACCAGTCAGAACATTTCTACACAGCAGCTGAGGCCACCGGCCATCAAACCTGTCTGGATGATCAGGATATGACTGAACCTCCTCCACACATGTCACCTTCCTGTTATTGTCAGACAGTTTCAGTTTCCTGTTCACTGTGTTTGTGTCGATTGTGAGTTGGCAGGAATCTGATGGAGAGAACAAACACAGTCCAGCTGCAGTTATTGATCCATCATCTGTTCACTTTGATCAATGAGTGATGTGACAGTGTGACGATGGCTGGATGTCATGAATCAGATGAAGAACACACTCACACTTCCTCAGCCCTGGTGTCAGCCATCGTTCTCCAGCAGGCTCCACCCTGAAAGCAGGAAAATAACTGTCACATGTTTCAGGACTCCAGAAATAGCATCTAGAATGAGCCGGTCCCATTCCAGCTGATGCTGGAGGAACGGTGGAGCACATGCTGCCAGTCATACCCATATATTCTGCTTATGTCCCAAAGTAAAGACACTCTGGGGAGAGGTATCTGATGCTCTGTACCTCGGGATGCTGCTGTGGCTCTATTAGGAGTGATGCCTAAAGGGCTGAATGGGAGGCCAGAGAAACATCTGTACATATATTACTCACAGCAGCACTGAGCTGCAGAACTATTAGATGGCTGAACCCCCCCTTCATATAACATCTGGATCCAGAAGGTTTGGGGCCTCCATCAGATGGAGCACATTACAGATCTATGAAGGCTCCTAAAGTCCATCTTTACTAACCGCTGGAGTCCTGTCGGCTCTTTATGAACACAATGAGACTGCTTAGCCTTCCTGCTCTGCCACCTGTTTCCCATCATCCACACAGAGCCTCACAATGTTTCAGTGCTGCTTTCCTCAGCACTTATTTCTGTGTGGGCTTGTACATGTGAATGTCTGAATGTGTATATTTGATTTAACACATTTAATGTGGCCCTGTGATGGATGGCGACCTGTCCAGGGTGAACCCCGCCTCTGGCCCCGCTGGGAGGGGCTCCGGCCCCCCCGCGACCCGACCGACGGATTCAGCGGGTGGAGAAGGTGGATGGATGGATGTTTCATGCATTTCATTGGGAGTGGATATTTGTTCTGTTGGTCTCTTGTTTGCTTTTGATCTTAATTTGGATATAATGTGTGTAATTATCATCTCCAGCTGGATAGAGAAAAGTGTAGAAACTGAACGTCGGCGCTGAAAACCCAATAAAAAACAAGTTCAAACTAAATGTTTTCTGCAGTCAGATGATGGAGATGATGAAGTTTCTGTCTCTGAATTCAACTCTTCAACTTTGGAAGAATTTTCACTTTGATTTTTCTCTCATTTCTGAAGCCAAATATGAGCTTTAAACACTGAGCTGAAATCTCTTCAGTCTCTGACATCATGGTCTCTCCTGATGGTCACATTGTTTCTGCTGACTCCTCCTCTCAGAAGGTTTCAGGGCAGCCAAACATCCAGATCCTCTCTCAGGACGCAGGTCTAACCCACATGTACGCATTTCCAGATGTACGCCCAACATGGTTCTAGAAATCTTTGTGCTAAGCTAGGCTAACATGTCCTGGACCCATCTGTGCGTCTGATCCAGGGTCAGAGGACCAACAGACACTTCTCACTGCTGTTCCTGCAGATGTTCTCCTTGGAGACCTCCACAAATATCTTCTGTTCATGTCCAACCAGCGTTGGTGCTGTGAGCAAAGGAAACAGGCTCCTACATGTGTGATTGTTCATGTAACACTCAGCAGGAAGCAGAAGCACAGGGCTGAGTGCAGGACAGAGAACATGTTCCCAGCTCTGCCTCCTCTGTCAGACACTGTGAGGCTGCAGCAGGCCTCTCCATACCTGAGTGTGTGTGGATCCTTCAGTGCAGCCCTCAGCAGCTTCTCTCCTGAGGCTCCTGGATGGTTGTAGCTCAGGTCCAGCTCTCTCAGATGGGAGGGGTTGGAGGTCACAGCTTCAGCCAGAGAAGCACAGCCTTCCTCTGTGATCAGACAGCCTGACAGGCTGCAGACACACACAACAACAGAAACTCTGAGAGAACTGCTCTGAAGCTCAAGCTGAATGTCTGCAACTGTCTCACATTACTGACTCTGTGTCTTCAGAAATCTGAGTCACAATCATACTACACGCACGTGGATGGACCTGATTTCTGCTCCCATTTTAGCCCCGAACACATGCAGCCACTCCCCACTGAGTCCTGTTCAGATAGAAATATGCTCTGCACCACAGTGAGAGCAGCAGTGAAGAAGAAGCTGAGTTCCTGTGGTGTCAGAGGCCTAAAGCTGCTGGAACAATCACACAAAGAGCATCCACAGGTGTTCTGTTACCTGAGAGTTTCCAGTCTGCAGTTTGGACTCTTCAGGCCAGCAGACACCTGCTTCACCCCTGAATCCTGCAGGTTGTTGTTACTCAGGTCCAGTTGTGTCAGGCTGGAGGACTGGGAGCTGAGAGCTGAGGACACAGCTGCACATCCTTCATCTGAGAGGTTACAGACGCTCAGCCTGAGGAGACAGTTACAGAGAAAAAGAACAGCTGGGATCAGAATCAGTCAGCTCTAATGCTGACTGTGGACTGAAAGCCCACTTAGAGGGAACATCAGGGTTAGAAGCCTGTGATCGTGTCCGTGCGGTGGTTTTTATGCTCAGAGACGCATCATGAGTGAAACAAGGAGTCCACACGGTGGCTGAGCCTTTCCACCCTGGAGCTGCAGCTCATCAGAGACAGTCTCAGAATCTGATTCAAACAGCAGAGGCTTTCATGGGGAACACAGCTGAGGAACTGATCCCATCAGACTGATGGTGGGGCTGACTTCAGAGCTGCCCACCGGGAACAAAGGCTAACATTTATCAGCACTCTGCTCCAGCATGAAAACAGCCTCACCTGAGAGTTTCCAGCCCACAGGTTGGACTCTGCAGGCCAGACAGCAGCTTCACTCCTGAATCCTGCTGCAGGTTGTTGTTACTCAGGTCCAGTTGTGTCAGGCTGGAGGACTGGGAGCTGAGAGCTGAGGACAGAGCTGCACATCCTTCATCTGAGAGGTTACAGACGCTCAGCCTGAGGAGAAGATGTTAAACAGTCTCACATTCAGTCACATTTAATAAGAACAGTCACATAAGGGACAATAATGATGTGAAGCTGCTCTGCAGCCACAATATCTCTGTAACTTCTACTGAGGAGTCTCTGGCCCTCATTTATCAAACTTGCGTAAGACGAAAAACGTGCGTAGGTCGTGTGTACGTTCTTTTCTGCGCAAAGGTTGGCATTTATCAAATCCATCGTGAGCGCAGGAAAGATGAAATCGCCACGACAGGTCTGAGGGCGTGTACGCACTTTTCCATTTTGACTTGCGGTGACTGCAATAGCATACATACACAGCAGCGCGTGCCTTATGAGTCGCAACAAATCCCTTGGTTAAAATTACAGACTTATCACTTCAAAGAAGGCCCATGTTTTATTTGACTTCAACATAAATATAAACATAAACGCAAATTAAATAAATTAAACAAGTACAACTCTGTAATTGGAAGAGTGATGGCTCATTATTCAACCGCGCACCCTCACACCGAACAGGAGAGGCGCTTTAACACTGCGCACTGTGGAGAGGTTAGGGCACCTAAAGGGCAGGTGGATCTGTCTCTCGGCTGCGGGGGAACCCTTCTATATACGCCCGAAAACGTATGCAATATTATTATTGCATGCGGGGTTCTCCATACATTCTCCAAAAAAATGGAGTGCCATTTCCAGATGTACATCCAGAGGACCCCGTACCCAGAGATCCCACCAGCCTGCACATTCTGTTATTCAAGGAAAAAAGACGTAGCTCCGATCAGGCCAGCCACCCTCTCCTCCAAGGCACTCAAATCCAAACCTGGATCGGACCTGGATTTACTTGTATATTTTCCTTCCTGTCAGATTCATCTCACCCTGTTTTATTCTTATTTTGCTGCCTTGCACAGCTGAGCTGGTTGCAGTGTACATTTCACTGCCGGCGTTCAGCTGCAGGTGACCAATAAAGATGGCTGATCCTCGATCGGTCGTTAATTATCTCATTATGTTAACAAATCAAAGCAGCTTTTCATGAGAACTTGTTCATTTATGTCCTAATCTTTGATCACATCATGTTTTAAAGAGGCGACTCTGAAAAGCTTCATGGGAACAGAAAACAACTTCCTGAATGTCACCAAAAGCTTTTTCTGCTCTCTGAAGGCTTTTTTGGCTTTTTTCTGAAACAGAGAAAGAGAAGATGTTGGTCACATGACTGATCACATGACCAAGCAGCTGCTGGATGGAGCAGAGGAGCAGGACCTGTTCAGCCTCTCATCTTTGCCTCCAAAGTGATGGTGTCTGTTCTGATAACTGCAGTAAAACAGACGACACACCAACAGCCCGACTCACAGTTCAGTTTGGATCCTCCAACAGTCCGAGCTGAAATCAGCTGGATGTTCCACTTTATCATACTTCTCCTGTTATCTGATGGAAACAAGGGGTTTTCTCCAGATTTCACATGTTTAACATGAACAAAGGGATCCACAAACAGAAAATCTCTCTGCACGTATCTGATGTATATTTTCACATTTCTGCACATCTTTGTCTTCATGATGTTAAACACGTGTTTGTGGATGGAAATGACACGCTTTGAGAAAACTACAACAGATATACTGAATCATTTCCTGTAACTCTACCAGAATATAAATAAATGTTCCACCAGAGTTCATGTGTGTGTGCTGCGCTGCGCAGACTAGATCAGAGGAAAGGGACACAGATCTGGAGACGTTTTACTTTGTGGATTTAAAACAGATGTGAAGATGTTTTCAGATTATTGCATCACAGAGACTGTATGAAGCTGAAACAGCAGAGAAACCTGACCTGAGAGCTTCCAGCTTACAGTGAGGACTCTGCAGTCCATCAAACAGCTGCTTCACTCCTGAGCCGTAGATACTCAGGTCCAGTTGTGTCAGGCTGGAGGACTGGGAGCTGAGAGCTGAGGACAGAGCTGCACATCCTTCATCTGAGAGGGTACAGCTGCTCAGCCTGAGGAGGAAATAATGAGAGAAGTAGGAATCTGGGACTTTCTCTCCTATAGAAACAGCAGCAGGATATTCATACACATCCCTCTATATCTGTACTCACACAGCTTTGTTGGAGACTTTGACCACTGGCAGCAGCCTCAGAAGAACTTCCTCTGAAGGATCGTATTTATTCAGGTCAAACACATCCAGATGTTTTCCTGATGACAGTAAGATGAAGACCAGAGCTGACCACTGAGAAGGTAACAGATAATCTGTGGAGAGAGTTCCAGAACTCAGGGCCTGTTGGATCCGCTCCACCAGAGAACGATCATTCAGTTCATTCAGACAGTGGAACAGATTGATGCTTCTCTCTGCAGACAGATCCTCATCCCAACTGATCTTATCCTTGATGTAACGGACTGTTCTCTGATTGGTCTGTGAGCTACTTCCTGTCTGTGTCAGCAGGCCTCGTAGGAGCCTCTGATTGGTCTGCAGGGAAAGACCCAGGAGGAAGCGGAGGAACAGGTCCAGGTGTCCATTTGGACTCTCTAAGGCCTTGTTCACAGCGCATAGATTCAGATCATTCAGATCAAGTACTTTAGGCCTTTTGGATTCTTCATCTTCTCTCATCAGGTTGAGTCCAGAGTTGATGAAGGTCAGATGCACATGAAGAGCAGCCAGAAACTCCTGAACACTCAGATGGATGAAGCAGAACACCTTCTCCTGGTACAGCCCTCTCTCCTCTCTAAAGATCTGTGTGAACACTCCTGAGTACACTGAGGCTGCTGAGATATCGATGCCACACTCTGTCAGGTCTGATTCATAGAAGATCAGGTTTCCTTTCTGCAGCTGCTCAAAAGCCAGTTTTCCCAGAGACTCAATCATCTTCTTGCACTCTGGACTCCAGTGTGGATCTGTCTCAGCTCCTCCTTCATACTTGAGCTTCTTCACTTTGGCCTGAACCACCAGGAAGTGGATGTACATCTCAGTCAGGGTGCTGGGCAGCTCTGCTCCCTCTCTGGTGTCCAACACATCCTCCAGAACTGTAGCAGTGATCCAGCAGAAGACCGGGATGTGGCACATGATGTGCAGGCTTCGGGATGTCTGGATGTGGGAGATGATCCTGCTGGCCTGCTCCTCATCTCTGAACCTCTTCCTGAAGTACTCCTCCTTCTGTGGGTCAGTGAACCCTCTGACCTCTGTCACCATGCCAACACAGCCAGCAGGGATCTGATTGGCTGCTGCGGGTCGTGTGGTTATCCAGAGGCGAGCAGAGGGAAGCAGCTCCCCCCTGATGAGGTTTGTCAGCAGCACATCCACTGAGGTGGGCTCTGTAGCATCAGTCAGGGGCTCCTTGCTGTGGAAGTCCAGAGGAAGTCGACACTCATCCAGACCGTCAAAGATGAACACAACCTGGAACTGTTCAAAGCTGCAGATTCCTGCTGCTTTGGTCTCAGTAAAGAAGTGATGAACAAGTTCCACCAAGCTGAACTTTCTCTCTCTCAGCACATTCAGCTCTCTGAAAGTGAATGGAAACATGAAGTGGATGTCCTGGTTGGCTTTGCCTTCAGCCCAGTCCAGAGTGAACTTCTGTGTTAAGACTGTTTTCCCAATGCCAGCCACTCCCTTTGTCAGCACTGTTCTGATTGGTTCATCTCTTCCAGGTGGGCCTTTAAAGATGTCTTCTTGTCTGATGGATGTTTCTGCTCTGCCTGCTTTCCTGGATGCTGCTTCAATCTGTCTGACCTCATGTTCATCATTGACCTCTCCGCTCCCTCCCTCTGTGATGTAGAGCTCTGTGTAGATCTGATTCAGAAGGGTTGGCTTTCCTGCTTTAGGAATCCCCTCAAACACACACTGGAACTTCTTCTTCAGAGCACATTTAACTTTACCTCCACAAAGATCTGAATGAAGACAAGAAATAACATCAGTAAACAGACATTTCAACCCTGTACAGAATGAGTATCTGAACATCTGCTGCTCTGTGTGCTGAGACATCAGTAAATGTGTCATTTATCCAGCAGGTTAAACCTTTAGAGAAATCCTCTTACTGCTCTGCAGACGGTCAGCCAGCTCCTCCTGCTTCATTCTCCTCAGGAAGTGAACTGTGATCTTCACTAATGCCTCTCTGCTGCTCCTCTGCTCTTCATCCTCACCCTCCCTCTGACTCTCTAAGCATTCTGGGTAATCTGGACTCAGAGCCTTCTGCATCTTCTTCAGCTCCTCCTTCACAAAAGTGAGCATGTTGTCCTCCAGCAGCTGGAACAGAAAACTATATGAATGAGCCCATCAGACTGAAACCATGGAGCCAAACATCAGATCCATGTTGGACACACTGATAACCCGCTGGTCTACAGAGTGCAGCATGGAGATGGCTGTGAGCAGAACAGATGGGAAAGTAGTTGTTGTACATGTACAGACCATAAATATGGAGTCCAGCTGTGTTTGATGCTGCTGGGCAGACGGACCACTGGGACCCTCTGAGCTCTGCTGGTCCACTCTGTGGAGGAATCATGAAGAATGAGCTCACTTTGTGTCTGTCCACACAGAGAGCAACACAAGCTGAAGCTCCATGAAGGGATGTGTGGGTGTGAGCAGTGGGTCAGAGGACTCCCTGTAGTGGGAAAGCTTTACTGGTCCTGCTGATCCCACTGAGAACCAACAGCTCAGTCTGCAGCTGCTTGGAGCTTTCAGCTCACTTTGGTTGGGTCCCAGCAGCTCTCACCAACCCCTTCAGAAAGCTTTCCCTCCCTGCTGAAGTGCCCTGGAGCAAGGCAGCCAGAGCCAGTGTGTGCTGGGATCAGACTGGTTGTACTGGGCAGCTCCCAGTGTGAAGGCCTCAGACCATGACTGTTCAACATCACCTGATGATTGTTTCCCAAAGACGGGAGACAAACTTTCATTGCAGCTTCCAAAGCTGTGTTCAGTTAACTGGAAGAAGCAGAGTTCCTGTCTGTTTACCCAGTTTCATTTCAGCCTCTCAGGACAAACTTTAGTTCTGTTGCTCACTGATCTGAACTGGTCAAAGCTTTAAGCAGCTAACCAGCACCCTGCTGACTGTTCCTCTGCTGAACCTGGAACACATCACACCTCCATCAGCTCCATGTGGTTCAGACGTTCAGCTTTTTAATTCTAAATAAATCTGTCTGTCCTCCTCCATCCAGCAGCACCGGCCCCCCTGAGGGGAAGTTCCTGCCAGCAAGAGTTAGCAGAAGACCGTGGATATAGCAAACACTTTTCAATCGACCATTTTACCAACCAGGGCAGGTTCAAGAATGAGAAATAAATGTAGGACAACCAGAATGTTAAAAATGGACCAGACTCAGTGAATAATCTCTATAATATAGATCAGTGAGCAGTGCTGACCAACATGTCATTGGGGTCATCAGGTGGGAACCTCCTTTCATCAGTGTTTCGTCTAGTTGGGCCCACAACACCTCCAGGAGGCTAGACAGTGACCACTGGCGTCCCAGAGTCACCCCCCTAATGCCAGCCATCACTGCTCCTCACACCACAACAATCATCTTTTTGGTTCGGGTAGGGCGTAGAAATAGAAGAGGTAAGATAAGTAGGAATGGAATTCAAACCCTGGTTTGGGTAGGGGGTAATGAAAGTATAGCGGGTCAAGACACACGAGCAGATTCAGCAGACAAACTTACCTAAACAGTCCTACAGTCACTAAAAATGGCAGCAAAAACAAAGCCATACTGGCCAACTCACCTAAAATGGCCGCCTGGTTTCAAAAGGCTCACATGGGCCACACCCTCCACTTAAATACATCCTGAATTTCTTCTTTGCTTCTTCCAAGAGTCTGTTTTCCCTAAGTGCTCCCCCTGCTGGGCCCCCAGCTGCTATTGCTTCTTCTAATCCAAATCCACTGACTGGACTTTACTGCCTCATCTGACACTTCCTTCACTATTTTCCTCACATTCTGTCCACTTACACCCAGCTCCCTCAACAATGAGACAACAGACTTTGCAACAAATCCTCTACATCCTACTTCCACTGGACAGATTCTAACCTTCCATCCTCACTGCTCTGCTTCTGCCCCAAACTCTACATACCTAAGCTTTTTCCTTTCATATGCTTCTGATATTAAAGAATGCACTTTGTTCTTTTGATATGATTTTAAAAAAACTCACCTTTGTTTGACACAGCTGCGTTTACGTTTGCCGGATATAAGACGTTTGTTCTCGTGGGGCTCAGGATTTTCCAGCCTCCTCCTGATGAAGAACAAGTGTCAGGAACATTTAAACATGAACAACAGATCAGATCTGTGCAGCAGAGGGTATTTCTCTTGTAAAAAGCTGAATATTTCCACTGTTAGCCAGCCACAGCCACCAGGCTCTGTTGGAAACAGATGAACCTCAGAGGGGACAGTAGTAGAAGGGACGTGTGTTGATCAGGTTTTCTGCTGATGGGTGACAGTAACACAGACCATCAGGTAAAGGCAGCAGCTCCAGCATTATGGGAGGTAGAATGAGTGTTTTTCTCAATGGAGCCTGGTGGCTGTGAGAGCGACACTTTAAACGGCTTCTAGACAGAAAATATCACAGTAAAAAACATGAATGCAGCCTAGCTTTAGGCTGAATGAGCTTTTTTGTTGTTCACTCCTAACTGATGGAAACTTTCCACTAAAACACTGACTGTGGAGTAAAAAACTCAGAAAGGCGCCCCCTGCTGGACCAGCTGCTGTCCTGCAGACACTCAGAAACACCTCCAACATCATTCTTTCCTCTCTGACTGCTGTGTTGGTGGGAAACATCCAACACACACCGCTTCACATATGAACACAGAAATGGATGTGAAGCAGAGCTGAGCTCACATTAAACACATGTTGGAGTAAAAACTGTTCAAACTGACTCATTTTACTCTGTTACAGCATTTACACTCAGCTCACCTCTTAGGGGATGGATGTTGGGCTGATTTGAAGTCATTACGAATATCCATCGACCGGTCACTCTTTAAGGACACACAGCTGGGTCCAGGTCCAGGTCCAGGTCTCTGATGGATCCTGACAGAAAAACACTTGTTTTCTTCAAACTAAAGTATCAGTGATAGTGTTTGAGTCTGCAGTGAGACGGCCTGTCAGAGAGTCAGTGTGGCTGCTGTGGAACAATGTTACAGCTCCCCCTGGTGGCAGCTCTGTGATCTTACAGAGCTCAATGCTGATAAACACACACACTCTGAAGCTTTTAACCCTCAGATTCAGACCAATCACCAGCGACCCTCAGCTGCTTGCTGCACAGCTTCCCTGTGGACACAGGTGCTGTATAGAAGTGGCTGCACATGTGACGTACAGGCGTCTGTATGTTACAGAGCCTCTGTTACAGAGCCTCTGTAACATACAGCATGAACAGTAATGGCACCGCACGTTACTAGGAGCAGGTAGGCTCTGCGACCTATAAGCATGTAAAATCACATTGACAATCCACTTTGAAAGTCTCCGTTTTGACAGAGGTTGACCTTTCCTACAGCCCCCATAGCAAATAAACAGTTTGTCCGATTTACGAAAAATGGCTGTAGCCCCCACATACGCCTTGAGCTGCTCTGACAGCCCTGTTCCCTGCTGTGACGAGCTTGGTGGACTGAATGCGGCCAACTCAATTGCTCGGTTCACATGTGAGGGAGGCACCCTCTTTGGCAGGAAGGAGGGATTGGGTAGGAGAGTAACCCCCGACCCATCCGGATACCAACGCATACACATCTGGCTCACCGGCAGGGCGTGGAGTTCACCCACTCGCTTTGCTGATGTGATTGCCCGCAGAAATGCCGTCTTTGCAGACAGTCACCTGAGTTCTGCCTCTCTTATGGGTTAGAATGGAGGCCGACACACTGACCTCAAAACCAAGGTCAAGTCCTATAATGGTACCACAGTGTCCCTTGACGGCCTACCTCTCAGTGCGCCCCTCAAGAATCGACAAACCAGATAGTGTGATCCCACTGTCTGGTTGTTCACTCTGGCATGTTCTGCCGAAATGGCCGCCGCATATACTGTACCTTTAAGGTTGATGCACATCTGCCTGTGTCCAATAATGACTGCAGGAAACGTAGAATGATGGCCACCGAGCAGTTCTCCGGCACCTCACCCTGTGTCTGGCACCACTGAGAGAAAAGCTTCCACCGATTAGCATAGAGTGACCTAGTGGAGGGACCACTGGAACTTAACACCATGTGGATCAGCGACTGGTCGCAGGATGCCAGGAGTGGGTCCTGGCTCCCAATGGCCAGACCCAAAGCTGAATACGATCCGGATTCGGATACCATATGCGTCCCCCCAGCTGAGAGAGGAGGTCCAGTCTCCTTGGGAGGCGCCATGGTGCCCTCTGGAGTAGTTTCAGCAGCACTGGAAACCATGGCCGCCCTGGCCAGTTGGGGGCCCCCAGTAGCAGTCTGTGGCCCTTCTGTCGCACTCTTTCCAGCATCATACGGATGAGCGGAATTGGAGGAAAGGCAGAAAAGAAGGCGGGGTGGCCAAACATGAGCCAAGGCATCCTGTCCCAGAGGGCTGGTCCCCCCCCCCCATCAGTGAGTACCAAAGGGGACAATGTGTGGATGTTTCTGAGGCAAAAACATCCACCACTGCTCTTCTATATCGGCTCCAAATCATCTCCACCACTTCTGGGTGGAGTCTCCAGTCGCCCTGTGGCAGCCCTTGGTGGGAGAGAACATCCGCCACACTGTTCTGTACATCTGGAAGGTGTACGGCCCCGAGGCTCAAGATGTGGGGAAATGCCCACGTTAGGAGCTGCTGTGACACCTGCAGCCCCTGCTTGGACCTGGTGCCACCCTGATTATTTATGTGATGCACTGCTGAGGTGCTGTCTGAGCAGACGAGAACACGCCGCCCCCTAAATACAGGAAGAAAATGTTGCGAGATATTTTGCCCTGAGCTCGAGCACATTTATGAGAAAGAGGCCTCTCATCGACAATGAGTCGAGACTCATGCCGAGGTAATCTACCTTCTGTCTGGGTGTCAGGCTGCTCTTGGAGTAATTGACTGTGAGGTCCAGCCGGTTCACATGTCCAAGGATACAAGCAGTGTCTCTAGCCCCTTTCACACTGCCGAATAACCCGCGTTTAATTCGCGAATTTAGCGTGTCCGCTGTTGCGTTCACACTGCCGACCCGGGCTGCCGCGTCAACTCGACTCGCCTTTCGACCCGCGTCGGACCCTAGTCTTTTTGCCGAGCCGAGTTTGATGTGTACGCAATCGACGCGGGTCGGACGTGGGCGTGACGTGAGGAGTTTAAAAGACAGAATGGACAGCTGATTCAGAACAACAGCGACAGGTGAGGACAAGTTTTACTCTGTTTTAGCCTACATCAAGTTCGAGACATTTTTTAATATGGCCAACTGGGGAGACAAGGAGGTCCGCGAGCTCCTCAGCCCCCGAGCAGAGGACGTTATTTACCGCCACATGTCGGGGACGGTGAAAGATGGACCTCTGCTGGAAGGGCTGGCGAGAAAGATGGGAGAGCGCGGTTTCCCACACAGCAAGACACACCGTAAAGTAACATTTCCTTGAACTGCATTGCAAAAACGAGTTCTCAAGGTGTTCCGCCATCGTTTGTTTGAAAAATTTGATGCAGACAGGTGTATTTAACCCTACCTCTGACGCATGGCTTGTGCCAACGTCATTGTACACGCCCAGCATTTTCTGTGTTTCGTGTGACGCTCTGCCACTAGGCAACTCCCCCTGAACTCGGCTTCAGGCGACACGGGTCACCCTGACACGCCAAGCGTTCACATTGCTCGACGCGGGTCGAAGGTGCAATTTGGACCCGCTAAGGTAGCGGGTCGCAGTGTGAAAGGGGCTTATGACTGCCTGCTCTGCAGTTGGGGAAACACTTAGCCAATCGTCTGCGTCTTCGTCCCCTAGGTGCTGCCGGGTCTGCGCTCCCGCTAGCGGATAGCAGCGCAGTATCCCCTTCCACCTCTGCCAGTGTAGCCCTTCTGACAGACAGTGGCATAAACCCACAGTTCATACATGGGTTGTCAGATAAACTTGTCCTCAGGTGCTCAACCCTGAGACAGGCCAACTGATCGTGGCCATCCTCAGGTTGGAGGGGGGCCATACAAGAGTTACAGACATGCGAGCTCAACATGTCATCAAGTGGGACAGTTAACAAAAAACGAAAGAATAATGCAGTAAATTAGCCCATAAACAGTGTAAGACAGTCACAGCGGAGACACTGTGCCGCACACCCACACAAAAATAAGGATCAAACGCGTCCGCACCGGAGCGTTCCTCTAGAACACATTTATTTTATTTATTTATTTCAACGAGTCAGTGCACTCCACACTGCCCGACAATTTAAAGTAAGATGTCAATGGCGTGCTTACTGCCGCTGCAACCCACCGAAAGCAGAGAGTCGAGCAACGTAGCTGTAATATAACGTGACGAAAACACCCCCGTTCAAAACAAATACAAGCCCGGCGAGCCTCTGGCTCTCATCATCTGCTAATAATCAAGCAACTTGACTGTCTGCAGTAATTCAGTACGAATCGTAATGGCGAGATCACCGCCGTTCGCCCGAAAGAACAGACACACTTGAAAGATTAAGCGGCTTGCCGCAGTCTCTGGTGGACGAACAGCCGAAGCACCAACACTCAGGATACAAGACTACCAGCGGCGAGCCAAATTTGACCTGCCATCCAGTTGAGTTTTCCTCAATTGCGAGAAGATAGAAGGAACAGATTGCCTGATGACGTGGGGGTCTTATACTGGGGCGTGCACCCTACCTCATCCCAAGGTCACAGGTGACTTTGTTGGTATAATAACTCGACCTGCACATATGTGAGATGGAGATATCCAGTGCTGAAAGCACCGCCCTCTGGCGGTCAGGAAGAATGAAATAGAACATCCAACACACACCGCTTCACATATGAACATAGAAATGGATGTGAAGCAGAGCTGAGCTCACATTAAACACGTTGGAGTAAAAACTGTTCAAACTGACTCATTTTACTCTGTTACAGCATTTACACTCAGCTCACCTCTGAGGGGACGGATGTTGGGCTGATTTGAAGTCATTACGAATATCCATCGACCGGTCACTCTTAAAGGACACACAGCTGGGTCCAGGTCCAGGTCCAGGTCCAGGTCCAGGTCCAGGTCCAGGTCCAGGTCCGGGTCTCTGATGGATCCTGACAGAAAAACACTTGTTTTCTTCAAACTAAAGTATCAGTGATAGTGTTTGAGTCTGCAGTGAGACGGCCTGTCAGAGAGTCAGTGTGGCTGCTGTGGAACAATGTTACAGCTCCCCCTGGTGGCAGCTCTGTGATCTCACAGAGCTCAATGCTGATAAACACACACACTCTGAAGCTTTTAACCCTCAGATTCAGACCAATCACCAGCGACCCTCAGCTGCTTCCTGCACAGCTTCCCTGTGGACACAGGTGCTGTACATAGACGTAATATACGTAGACGCCTCATGGCGTGCTGGAACGTAACAGCGTCGCCGCCATATTGGATGGGTCTCCTCACTCTGGGCTCGCACCGGAATCAATTGGAGTCGACGGAGAGTGAGCAAATATGTTCTTATTTTGTGCAGTTTACGGTGGCAATAACCGGCGCAGAATTGATACCAGATGGCGTGGGATTACCTTTCACAAGTAAGATTAAACAGCAACTTTGGTTATTTTACTATATATAATATTATGTCATCCTAACTAACGTTACTTACGTGTAACGTTATTACAGCGGGGACTGGTACTCTCTCTCATTGTCTCCTGCTGTTTTTTGTTTCTTCTTCATATTTTGAAGGTTTCCCAGTGATACAGGCTTCAGGAGGCAAAGAGAAGTTGCTATAAGACGGGAGAGTTTTGTTGGGACTGAGCCGTCAAAGCTCTGCAGTGAGCACTTCAGGCCTGATGATTTTGACAGGACGGATGAGATTGTCAGGCTTAGAGATGATGCTTGTGTCATTTGTGGTGTCTGTATTTCACAGAGTAAGGCTTCACCACATCGCAAAATGAACGAATAACTGGAGTTACAGAGTGCCAGCGTACGCGAGAAGCTGCAAAACAGTTCTTTTTCAAGGGTTCCAGCTCCCCAGCCCCAGTTGCAAGCCTAACAGGGTAGTATAACGCTGGAATGACCTGGAATTATAACGCTTATTTTTCTAGCCCTTTAAAAATTATATTAGATAGATAGCTAGACAGATACTTTATCGATCCCGAAGGAAATTCAAGCATCCAGTAGCAGCAATAAAAATGTTTATACAATTATAAACACTAAATATATATTATATATCTATAAACATCACTGGGTTGGTTTGGTCATTTTGTTCTTGTTGCTTCAGAAGCTGGTTTTAAACTGACGTCATTAAACACAACATGTGAGAAGGGAATATTTCTGCATCAGCCGCCCTGTTCACTGCATAATCAGCATCCTGTGAAGAATCCACATCAGTGGACAGATATTCAGCAATATTCTCCCTTTGTTTTAATAAAGAGCTGCAGGACTGAACTAAAACATCACATCACACACATGATGCAGCTAATTAGTCTCATCAGAGACATCAACAACTGATCCAAGTCTCAAGTAATTCAGCTGGAAACTGGTTATCATCTGAAACATGATGCAGCCTCCACTGAATACTGACAGCTACTCACTGCTGGGCTGATGGAACATCAGGACGGAAATCAATGATGAGACTCTTCGACCGGTCGCTCTTAAAGGACACGCAGCTGGGTTCAGGTTCAGGTTCAGGTTCAGGTTCAGGTTCAGGTTCAGGTTCAGGTCCCTGGTTGATCCTGATGGGAAAAAAATGCTTTTCAGCCTGCATGCATGATATACTTAATAACCTCTAAATCAATGACCTGATGTTAACTTACTCTGCTTTGGAGGCCTGTAAGCTGAAAAGTGGGAGATCCTTCTGCAGTTTGCTCTGTGAGGACCCCCTCCTGGGTCCAGGTCTCTGTCCCTTCCTGTGAATAAAGGTGGTTTGGTGATGTGAGCGCTGAGCTGGGACATGGAGGAGAGTTATGGACAGTTAGAGATGGTCACCTCACCTCTGAGCTTTGCTCTGGCTCTCATGTTCCCCACACAGAGAGGTTTCAGTGTCCTCACTCTGATCCATGCTGCTGAACTCACAGCAGCTCACACACACTTTCTACCTTCTTCTGCAGAGGAAACACACATCATTCATCTGCACAGCAGCTCACACACACTTTCTACCTTCTTCTGCAGAGGAAACACACATCATTCATCTGCACAGCAGCTCACACACACTTTCTACCTTCTTCTGCAGAGGAAACACACATCATTCATCTGCACAGCAGCTCACACACACTTTCTACCTTCTTCTGCAGAGGAAACATTCAAAGAATAAAAAAATTACTTCGATAATTTGTTCAAGTAAATAACAACTTTTTTTTTTTTACTTGGAAATTTTTAAAAGAAAATTTAGTTTACTTTTCCTCACAAATTAATAATTACAGTCTCAAAAATAAGACATTTTATTCACTCACTTCTGTCACTGTCAGACAGCTGGTGAGGTTGTGATAATGATGTTAATTCTGAGCAAACTACTGCAACACAAATACAACTAGAAGACTTTCATTTGTATCGCACTGCAGCATCTCTTCAACTCGTCCGTTCATGGGAAAGTTGGGAAGCTTTCTAAAAAGCTACAAAACTCTCTCCTTTACTGAACCTTTACTGAAATATTCCAGAAAATATCATCAGACTGAGGCTCCTGGGTGCAGCCAGTCCAATAAAGTTACAGTGATAAAGTTGAGCTGAATATTGAGCTCAAATATCAGTAACATCACCTGTAAAATATCTGTTCATTCTGTCATACTGTACAGTTATATTTATCATTTCATCCATGCACTATGCACCAAAAAGAAAATAGACATAAACACCAGATACTTATGTACATACAGATTTACCTACTCAGCTTTTTCTACATGTACATAGCTTCTGCTTTTAGTTTACATATTGCACATAACTGGCAATAAAAGGGATTCTGATACCGTTTCATTCGTTCATCTTTTTACTAGGGCTGGGCAACGATTAAAATGTTCAATCTAATTAATCACATGATTTCCCTGATTAATCGCGATTAATCGCATTTGTACGCAGAATCCAAAAATGAATCCAAAAGTAGTGTATAGCTTTTAGCATTTAGCTTTATTTTAAATGTGCTGCCATATGAATGAAAGTGCCATAACATTTGTTGTGCAAACACACTTTTAACATCAGCATCTTTCTGTAGTTTTTATGTAGAAGCCTCGCTCCACTGTCTGTTTCCTTGAATGACTTGCTGCTATCAGTTGTGTGTTTTGCCTTTAAGTGATATTTTAGACTGGAACTACTACGCTGAGAAGACAATTCAACTTGGCAGTGTTTACAGATGACTTTGGTTCTGTCGACTCCGCCGTCTGGGAGAACTTTAACATGAAAATGGCCGAGTAAAAGTTCCGTACCCTTCTCCATGTTTGGTGGATCCGCCGATTACTTTCTTTTCCTGTTCCACAGCAGCAGACTTTTACAAAATAAAAGCCTGTGAGCAGCAGACTTTTACAGAAAAAAAGCCTGTGAGCAACAGACTTTTACAAAATAAAAGCCTGTGAGCAGAAGACTTTTACAAAATAAAAGCCTGTGAGCAACACACAATAATAAAATGAATAATAAAACGGGTGGTCCGTGGCGTAGTGGGTTGTAGCCCCATGTACAGAGGCTATAGTCCTCGCTGCAGCTGGCCCCGGTTCGAGTCTCGCATCGGACGGCCCTATGCTGCTTGTCGTTGCCCCTCTCTCTGCCCCCTGCTTCCTGTCTCTCTGAACTTTCCTATCCATTAAAGGCACAAAAGCCCTCAAAATGTTTTAATTTAAAAAAACAAACATGCCTCAATGCGTGATAATAACGAGTTAAGTCGCCCAGCCCTACTTTTTTCTCATTTCTTCATTTAGATGAATAATACATGTTCACTTATGATAATCCGACAATTGTACACTTTAGAGCATCTCTTTCACCTATTATTATATTATTGAACAAATATTCCAAAGTAAGGGTTTAGTGAGACATTCATAACACATGTAGAGTATTTTATTGCTCTGGACAACAATTTTCATCCTTTTTTCTTCTTCAGAGAAATTCTCCTTTAAAGCCTTTCTCAAACTAACCTTTAGCTCGCTGGAGGAGGAGGCCCCTCTTCCTATACTTCCCCCACATGTATGTGCTTATGGAGGCCCTCTGACACACCCGAGTTCGACATAAAATGGTGGATTCGTCGTCTCCTTTTATTAGTTCGGACTTTCCAGTTCGAGTTGAGCGTCTGTTTGTTTCAACGCTGCAACGATTCTGACGAATTTAAGTTTTCAGTAGCTGATTTTAACGAGTTAATCACAATAAAGGAATAAAAATGTTTGCATTACCTTCAGATTCTGCTTCACATTAGCCAAAGGAAATGTCCGCAGTCGCCACGTTCATGAAAGTGAAAGTTTAAACAAGCAGGAAATTCTTCTGGAGGGGCGTGTTTATGTGGATTTAACACGTAAAAAACAACGTCAACAGTTATTCCCACTGCCGTTTCCTAAGTGTAATGGAGCCATAACTGAATGTTTGCTCATGCTTCCTGTTAGAGGCTCTGTTCTGAGGGTTAACGCAGCCATTTAAACCTTTAAATCAAGTATCACACTGTTTATCATCCAAGAACCACTAACCGGTGTGCTCCATTTGGCACGTTTACCTCACAAAATCCACCAATCACCTGACACCTCTTCCATAAAGAGAGTGTTTGAATGGATGTGTGGGTATGTAAATGTAACACAACGTTCAGTCTAAAAAAAAAAAAAAAAAAGGATAAATCTTTGGTTCATGTTAAAATCGAATAAACGCTGAGAATATATCAGAGAATCAACATAGTATTGTGGCGGACTTTTAAAAAGCCTTCGTCGCTACTACGCTGAGCCACAGTAGGGGGCAGTGAATGTGTTTAAAGCTGCCTGGCAGCTGCCACTAAAACTCGCAGAGAAGAAGAAAGTGTTGATAATGTAATGCTAACAATGGCAGCCTCCCCGGAGCTCCAGATGGATCACCTTCCTTCAGACCCGCTGTTGCACATTTTGTCCTACCTGAGCTTCAGAGACCTGGTCCAGTATGTATTTGACACCGAGCTTAAACACACAGAGCAGGGGGCAACAAACTCCGACTGTTTTCCTCCACGCGGAGACGTAAACAAACTGCTGGAGGCGATCAGCTGCAGAGCTAACGGACGTTCATTCCAAACGGCAGCAGCTGGTTAGCTTAGCATGTAGCGGCTGTTTTTAGTTGTAGTTTCCCATAAAAGGAGGTGATAAAAGTCGCCGTCAGCAGTTTACAGCGGCTACTAATGAGAATAAGACGGAAAGTCGAGCTGTCATATAGCGCCGAGCTTACATGGCGACTTTAAAATGCTTAGAAACGAGATAAAGATCTTGTTTACAGTTAGCCTCTTGCTAACAGCTGCTAGCATTTTGTTGCTAACAGTTAGCCTCTTGCTAACAGCTGCTAGCAGTTTGTTGCTAACAGTTAGCCTCTTGCTAACAGCTGCTAGCAGTTTGTTGCTAACAGTTAGCCTCTTGCTAACAGTTGCTAGCAGTTTGTTGCTAACAGTTAGCCTCTTGCTAACAGCTGCTAGCAGTTTGTTCACGATTGTCTGTTAATTGTTTCATGAATTAATTACTTCGTGTAATGTGAAGAGTCGAGATTTTTCTGAAATTAAAACCATGGACCTTTCCGGTCATGGGGGTAGTGTATTAGAATATTTAAGATGTGTACAGTAAGAAAAGAGGTCTTTTTGTTGTTTATGTGGATCCGTGTCTGACAGTAATGGCACAAAATGTAAATAAGATAAGCAAAACGTTATTTGTCATCAAAGTACAGAATTATACACACATATGTGGGGAAAATACAGATATTATCAGCTTAATGTAGTTAAAGTACACGCAGACTGTTATTTAGCTGTATTTAAATTTACTGTCGTAGAACTCAATCACATGCTTTAATAGATTTGTGTAAAATAACTCGTATTTTCGACTTTATGTAGCGAAAGGATACGAATAATCCTTAACTTTGTCTAATAAAACTCCAGTTATCAGCTTCATATACCTGAAGTACATCAACTTTATCCATTTCATGCTGTAAAAGTTACACAAATCGTTTCAGCTTCCTGTTGTAAAACTATCCAAACACTGCCAGTTTCATGCATTACACGAGTGTGAACAGGTCCATGCAGTGGAAGGACACACAGATATATATATTTTGTGTTTGTTTTAATATTTTTATTGGGAGGTAAGGCACATTGAAAAAGAAATCAATGTCACATTTACATTGAGCATTGTATCACCACAGTGTCAGTTTGAACAAACATATCGATACAGTCAAAATAATGTGCATCTTGATGAGTTAAAAAAAAAACAGTCTTCCTCCTCGAGTGTTTTTATTTATTTATTTATTTATTTATTTATTTATTTATTTATTCACAACAATTCCAGAACAATACACAATTGTGGGGGGGGCTACTTAACTAACAGTTAAGGACATCTATATATAGCAATTGAATAAGTATAATAAGTGTAATATGTACATGTGTGTGTAAGCTGCTCAGTATAAATAAAAAGGAGGACAAAAGAAAAGGAAAAAGAGAGGAAAGAGAAGGAGAGAGTGAGTGGGGGTCCATCAATCAGAGGGCAGAGATTGAAGAGAATTGGAAAAAAAGTTAAAAAAGGAAGCCACTTGTAGAATTTGTCAGAGTTACCTTTCACTGAATATCTGATCTTCTCTAGCTTTAAAAAAGACAGAGGCTGTGTTCGAAACCACATACTACATACTACATCAGGGCTACCCAAATCCGGTCCTCGAGGGCCGACGTCCTGCAGGTTTCACATGTTTCCCTGCTCCATCACACCTGATTCAGATCGATGCTTCATCAGCTGGTTTAACAACCTTTTGAAGAGCTCCATTTCATCTGAATCAGCTGTGTTGAAGCAGGGAAACATCTGAAACCTGCAGGACGTCGGCCCTCGAGGACCGGATTTGGGTAGCCCTATACTACATACTGATCTATCAGACAGTATGCAGAGCGTTTACCCACAATGCATTTTGCTCCTGCCCGAGCCGAAATCAGCCGGCCTGAAGCTGATTTCCCTTAAGCTCTAAACTCTGTAAACTTTAGCAACATTTGAAACATTTTCAGGTGAGAAAGTAGTCGTTTAGATCCCCAACGTGTTGAAGTATGCGGTTTGGAACACAGCCAGAGTATCATTAAGCCACTGAGAGCTTGAGTACACACAGATTTTAAGTGGCTCCTTTTAAGGAGTAACTCTGCCTCCTGTCTGTCTCTCCAGTTGCAGCTACGTCAGCAGGAGGCTTAACGACCTCTCCAAACACAACCCTCTGTGGAAGTCCCTGTGCTGCAAACACTGGCTGCTGACAGAGTGAGTTCCCTGCAACACAGGTGACGTCACACACCGACTACACGGTGGTCTAACCCCTTCTTCCTGTGTGTTCAGCGCTGACCGGCTGCAGAGCGGCCTGTCCTGGTACTGCCTGTTCAAGCAGCACCACTCGGACCTGGGCCGCTACATCCAGCACTACGCGGTGCTGAAGAGAGCCTGGGAGCAGCTGAAGAGCTTCCTGCAGCTGAGGTGTCCACGCATGATCACGTCGCTCAAAGGTGACGCGGTCAGACGACACGGCTACACGTCTCCTGCCGTCGTGGATACTTTTTATTATTCAAATATTTTTATTGATATTCACATTAAACACTCACACTAGTACTCAATACCCCAGACCAGAGGGGAAGAAATGGAAAATAAATAATGATAATAATAGATAAATAAATATGTATAATATAAATAAATATATTTAATAAATATAAATAAATAGCCTAAACTTAGGCTACACTATATTAAGGGAAGGGAGTTCATCCTCAAAATATGATAGAAATGGTTGCCAGACTTTATAATATCTATGGGTGGTGCCCCTGGCAGTATATTTAAGTTGCTCAAGTTTGAGATGGGACATGACCGCCTCCACCCAACGCCTGTGAGAGGGTGGCGTAAATAGGGATGGGAATTGATAAGATTTTTACGATTCCAATTCCATTTTCGATTCTGCTTAACGATTCGGTTCTTTATCGGTTCCCTTATCGATTCTCATTTGGAGAAAAAGGACAACAAACCGGTCGATCAGCATCAACTTTGTTTAGTTCAGAAGTAACACGAGTCATGACCTCACAAACCCAACAACGGTGAGGTCCACATTGGTCTATCCTGGCCTGGGTAATTTAACTCTTCCTGCTCTGGTGAAAGGAGAAGCTGGAGGTAGAGGTGAACTGGGGGTAGCACCACCAGCCTCTGGCTCTGAGCCAGTCAGGCTCTGTCTCTCATGATTTCATCTAAATGTAATGCCTGAGAAGGCATTCATTTAACCTTAACCGTTACTAACAGCAGGTTTTACAATGAGGCAAATGGCGCTAACACGATAGGCAGTGTTTGTTAGTTAGTTAGTTACCTGCAGTGTTAGCCGAGGACATGCTAACGCTGCTAACGTTGCTAACGCTGCTGCTGGGTTCAGATTCACCAACGTTAGTCCGGAGCAAATCGAAAACGCGACATTCATTCATAGTTATTGCATGTTGGTAGTATTTCCTCCCTTTAGTGAAATATTCACTTTGCAAGTTGCCCTGTTGTCTTTTTTAGGGATGTGTAATCAAACTTTCGAGCGTTTGTACCGCTTGGGCGCCATGTTTACTGTTGGCTGCTGGCTGCACTGGACTCGCCACGCAACGTTGCGCGGTGACATCATTCGCGCCCACTGGAATCGATAAGGGAATCGTTTGCAAAAGCGCCAAACGATTCCAAGGAATTGAAACACTGGGATTCGGTTCTCAACAAGAACCGGTTTTCGATTCCCATCCCTAGGTGTAACCTTCTTCCAACTAAGGAAGAAGGTTTTATTAGACGTCGAGCCAAAAGAGTAGAGAATGCTACAGCCTCAGCCTGGTGCCTAGATATCGGCGTCTCCTGAGGGACAACCCCAAACAATGCAGTCAATGGGTTGGGACTGATGGCTTTATTACACATAAATGAGAATGTATCAAATATACATGCCCAAAATGGAGCCAAAACATGTGACTGAGGCTAGCTGGGTCCTGCCTGCATCTGATGCAAGTTGGGTCTAAACCAGGGTAGACTTTGGCTAGTTTACTTGCAGATAAACGTAACCTGTGTGGAACCTTAAATTGTAGCAACCCATGTCGGATACATATTGAAGAAGAGTGCACCGACGTAATTGCTGCCTGCCAATTTAGATCTGAGATGGTGGTTCTTAATTCTTCCTCCCACAGCCTTGCTAAACGGTTAAGTGACATGACGGCAACCCTTTGGATGTTATCATACAACACTGACACCAGACCTCTTTCAACTGGGTCCATGTTCAAACATTTGTCAATCCACGTACTCTGAGGGGTTGTCAAAGAGAAGTGTGTTTTAGTCGTGGATACTTTTTAAACCGACACAAACGGGATTCATGCTCGGTGCTCTGTGTGTTCGCCGCTCAGACGGAGTCACAGAGGTGGAGCTGAACAACGTCGAGGGTCAGATCGGCTGTAAGCTTCCAGACGACTACCGCTGCTCGTACCGCATCCACAACGGCCAGAAGCTGGTGATCCCAGGGTGGGTATTTTTTGTGCTTTGAACAGTACTATACTTGAGTTTATTTTCTTTAAAGAAAAAGGGGGAGTTTGTTAACTGTTAATGCGCATGTGCGCCCCGGGGGGGTAGTCGTTCCTACCGAGAGATTGTAATGGCGGTATTGTGAATATGGCTCAGTAAAGTTTGAAGTTCGTTTAAAACGAGTGTCGTCTTTGTGCACTAACATTGGTAGCAGAGGATGTCGGCACATAGCTACAAAGTGACTTTGGCAGCTCGTTCATGCTCGCACTATTTTCTTAGCGGTGGCGGAGTAATATCAACGAACATCCAGGACAAAATGTCAAATAAAACACGACAGAAGCAACTTTTCGCCAGGAAATTTGATTTGGATTACCAGTGCACACCAGTAACCACTCCGGTGAGTTGATGATTTTGAAAACGGACGTTATGGTGCTTTTACAGACCTTTTTGGACATGCACATGACTTGCTGTTCTGAAGCAGGTTGAGATGAATCAAAATTAGGCAAATACCAGAGACAGCAGTAACCATCAAAAAAGCGGTGAGGGGGGTTCTAAAACATTGCAGACGACTCAGAAAAGAGGCTTAATGTTGAAAATACCGCAGTTCCCCTTTTAAATACTTTTTGAATTTTGTTTATATCTGCTACAGAGGCTGAGAAATCAATAATTTAGTAATTGCTGAATTAACAGAAAAACTTCAGGTTTTAGGGGGTCTTTCTGAAATTGCCCATAGGTTTTACAGGCATTCTTTTCCAGGCGTTTTAGGCCTAAATGGGTTAAGAATATATCAGGTTAAAGGATCTGATGTGTCAGCAGGACCTGGAAAAACTAGTCCATGCATTCATCTTCAGTCGGCTTGATTACTGTAACAGCATCTTTACAGGTCTACCTAAAAACTGCAGCTCAGTCAGAACTCTGCTGCTCGAGTCCTCACTGAGACCAAAGAACTGGACCCCATCAGTCCAGCTCTGAGGTCTTTACACCGGCTGCCTGTCCATCAGAGGACAGACTTTAAAGTTCTGATGCTGCTCTATAAAGCTCTGAATGGTCCAGGACCAGAATGCATCAGTGACCTCCTGACCCAGTATGAACCCAGACCCCTCAGCTCATCTGGATCCGGTCTTCTATCAGTTCCCAGAGTCAGAACCAGACATGGAGGAGCTGCATTCAGCGTCTATGCTCCACATGTCTGGAACAAACTCCCAGAAAGCCTCAGATCAGCTGAAACACTCAGTGGATTTAAGACACACCTATTTTCAGCTGCGTTTGAATAAAGCTCAAAACTTAATCACATTTTAACTCCTGATTTTATCTATTGTTCTTATTTCTTTCTTTTTTGTTTAAAATTTAAATCATGCTTTTTATTTCTACTGTTTTAATGTATCTGTAAAGCACTTTGAATCGCCCTGTAGTTGAATTGTGCTGCACAGATAAACCTGCCTTGTCGGACGCTCCCCCGCCGTCCCCCCTCCGACTAACCCGTCTGTCTCTGTGTCCTCAGGCTGATGGGAAGCATGTCCCTGTCCAACCACTACCGGTCGGAGGTGCTGCTGGATGTGGAGACGGCAGCTGGAGGCTTCCAGCAGAGGAAAGGCATGAGGCGCTGCCTCCCGCTCACCTTCTGCTTCCACACCGGCCTCAGCCAGTACATGGCCCTGGAGCCCGCGGAGGGACGCAGGATGTGCGAGAGCTTCTACCCCTGCCCCGTTCGTACACTTCCTGTCTGCCGCACCTTTCACAGTAAATGCCACGGCGGGGTTTTCTGAAGCCGTCTTCTGTCTCTGTCACAGGATCAGACGGCTCAGGATCCTTCAGCCATCGACATGTTCATCACAGGTCTGTTGAATTTAAATCATTTACCCGTGTCCTCAGAAAGGCAAAAGCACAGTTTTAAACTCGTCAGGAACATCTGGATTTCCCTGTGTCGTACCAATGTGTCACACCAGAATGACTCCAGTCGAGATGTAAACAGTCTGTCGTGTGCAGAGATGAGCACAAACACACACGTAATGATTTAATGCAACTGGTCCACTGCAGGTGTTAGAACGAGACAAATGGAGCCTCGTTTTACACTTTATTCATTTATACTAAGAGCAGAAGTTCTGCAGCATTCAGGTGTTCGTTAACACGATGCCAAGGAGGAAAGACATCAGCAGCTGCTGCTGCCCATCGACCTGGGAAGGGTTATAAGGCCGTTTCCAAACTATCTGGAGTCCATCGTTCCACAGAGAGAAAGATTATTCACAGGTGGAAAACATTCAGGACAGCTGTCAGTCTTCCCAGGAGTGGACGTCCCAGCAAGGTCACCCCAAGGTCAGAAACCCAAAGAGCTACATCTCAGACTCTGCAGGCCTCAGTTAGCATGTTAAAGGTTAAAGGTCACCCCAAGGTCAGAAACCCAAGAGCTACATCTCAGACTCTGCAGGCCTCAGTCAGCATGTTAAAGGTTAAAGGTCACCCCAAGGTCAGAAACCCAAGAGCTACATCTCAGACTCTGCAGGCCTCAGTTAGCATGTTAAAGGTTAAAGGTCACCCCAAGGTCAGAAACCCAAGAGCTACATCTCAGACTCTGCAGGCCTCAGTTAGCATGTTAAAGGTTAAAGGTCACCCCAAGGTCAGAAACCCAAGAGCTACATCTCAGACTCTGCAGGCCTCAGTAAGCAGGTTAAAGGTCACCCCAAGGTCAGAAACCCAAGAGCTACATCTCAGACTCTGCAGGCCTCAGTTAGCATGTTAAAGGTTAAAGGTCACCCCAAGGTCAGAAACCCAAGAGCTACATCTCAGACTCTGCAGGCCTCAGTTAGCATGTTAAAGGTTAAAGGTCACCACAAGGTCAGAAACCCAAGAGCTACATCTCAGACTCTGCAAGCCTCAGTCAGCATGTTAAAGGTTAAAGGTCACCACAAGGTCAGAAACCCAAGAGCTACATCTCAGACTCTGCAGGCCTCAGTTAGCATGTTAAAGGTTAAAGGTCACCCCAAGGTCAGAAACCCAAGAGCTACATCTCAGACTCTGCAGGCCTCAGTTAGCATGTTAAAGGTTAAAGGTCACCCCAAGGTCAGAAACCCAAGAGCTACATCTCAGACTCTACAGGCCTCAGTTAGCATGTTAAAGGTCACCCCAAGGTCAGAAACCCAAGAGCTACATCTCAGACTCTGCAGGCCTCAGTTAGCATGTTAAAGGTTAAAGGTCACCCCAAGGTCAGAAACCCAAGAGCTACATCTCAGACTCTGCAGGCCTCAGTAAGCAGGTTAAAGGTCACCCCAAGGTCAGAAACCCAAGAGCTACATCTCAGACTGCAGGCCTCAGTTAGCATGTTAAAGGTTAAAGGTCACCCTAAGGTCAGAAACCCAAGAGCTACATCTCAGACTCTGCAGGCCTCAGTTAGCATGTTAAAGGTTAAAGGTCATGACAGCATAGTTAGAAACAGACTGAACAGGTATGGCTTGTGTGGAAGGGCTGCAGGAGAAAGCCTTTTCTCTCTAAAAAGAACATGGCAGCACAGCTTAGGTTTGCAAAGCTGCATCTGAACAAACCACAAGACTTCTGGAACAATGTCCTTTGGACAGAGCAGACCAAAGTGGAGATGTTTGCTCATAACGCAAAGCAGCACGTTTGGAGGAAACCAAACACAGCATATCAGCACAAACACCTCACACCAGCTGTCAAGCACGGTGGTGGAGGGCTGATGATCTGGGCTGGTTCTGCAGCCACAGGACCTGGGCACCTCGCAGCCACTGAGTCCACCATGAACTCCTCTGGATACCAAAGTGTTCTAGAGTCAGATGTGAGGCCAAGACTTCACTGGTTTGTTCTTCTCTTTATCTTGATGTGAGGTTATATTTCCCTCATTTAGATTATTTTTGTTCTGTTTTTATTCCTAAATTCTGATGAATAAAAGCTTCTAAATGAAAGATGGTTTTGGTATACGGTTGTCAGCCTCATCCTTTTTAAAAAGCCTTTAATGTGATGAAAGCTGCACAAACCCTGGCTATAACTAAGTTAATTATCCGGAGTTTTACACTGAAACAAAGCGTTTCTGCGTTCAGGCTCTTGTTTCTTGGAGTGGTTCACAACCTACGTCAACAACGTTGTCACAGGAGAATATCCCATCATCAGGGACCAGATCTTCAGGTAAATGAACATGAAGCAAATTCTGAATCTGACCACAAATTAAAACGGCACTGAGTAGATTTTATTTGGTTCTCACGTCTGTAGGTACGTGCACGAGAACGGTTGCGTGGCAACCACAGATGACATCACCGTTTCCGTTTCTACCTCCTTCCTGCCGGAGCTGTCGTCCGTCCACCCGCCTCACTACTTCTTCACCTACCGCATCAGGTGGGCGTGGCTTAGCGCCGCTGGTTCTAACTGGTTGTAACTGGTTGTAACTATAGCCGCTTTCGGACAGAGCCGTTCTAAGAACGCAGTTATCGGAACTGTCCTACTCGAATTTCGTTCTGATAACTATCCTTCCCCAGCGGAACTGTTTCAGTCTGCATTCGCACATGAGTCGGGACTGATGCGCCGCGCGCAGCCGTCTGCGTCAGTGACGTGTTACGTTAGCCGTTTAGCGCCACATTCAACAACAAAACAAAACAAAAAGTAAGGTGAGACGAAAAAACACCACAAAGAAGCTAACATGGAGAGCGGGGAGGCCACTGTGTTCATGGTCTGCATGACGGTGATATTATATTCTGATAACTGCGTTCTTAGACTGGCTCTGTCCGAAAGCGGCTTATGTCCGAACGCGGGAGAAAACGGCCCCGCGGATTAAAAGGTTATTAGAACTGCCAAAGGTTCCTACAGTCCGAAAGCGGCTTATGGTTCTAACTGGTTCTAACTATGGTTCTAACTGGTTCTAACTATGGTTCTAACTGGTTAATGGTGCGTTTGCAGAATAGAGATGTCCAGCAGCGCCTCCCCCGAGGCCACCTGCCAGCTCGACAGTCGCTACTGGAAAATCACCACCTCCGATGGCAACGTGGAGGAAGTCCAGGGGCCCGGCGTGGTCGGTATGTCGCCCGCGTCACGTGACCGCACGCTCAACTCTGATTGGCTTAGATCAGCTGCTTAAAGTCTGTCTGTGCAGGAGAGTTTCCCGTCATGACGCCTGGAAAAGTGCACGAGTACGCCAGCTGCACCACCTTCTCCACCCCGTCAGAGTACATGGAGGGACACTACACCTTCCACAGATTGGGTGACTGCCTCTTATCTACACACACACACACACACACACCTCCTTCTGATGCTTGTTCTTCTTCTAGCCAACAAAGAAGAAGTTTTCCAGGTGGCCATCCCTCGCTTTCACATGGTCTGCCCCCCCTACAGAGAGCCATCAGGTCAAATGGTAAAACACACACTTCAGACATGACGTTTGATGTTTTCACAGGCTCTACAGCTACATGTTTATGAACATTCATCACGCATGCATTTCAGTCCTCCACCTGAGACATCTTTGTAGGTTGTTGTACAGCTCTTCCTCTGCCGTGTTCACACCATCAACCATCAAATCAAGAATGCAATCAACCTCACAAAATAGAGGCAAAAACAGATCATTTTAGTTTGGATTAATATGAAGCAAACCACCGCTGTAATTATGAGCAGCAGATAGAAAGAGATGCAAACAGGCTGCTAAGAGACTCACAAACTGGCTGCACAAAGGCTTAAGTACACAACAACTGTAGAGAGGTCATATGACCACAAAGAAATAGAAACTAATCCCAGTGGGAACGATTACAAAATGACTTCAAAAGATGTTAAAGTCCTACAGAGAGACAAAAAAATGACCCCAAAGGGACACTGGATCACTTCAGGGAAGCTTTTCTGTACACGCTGCACGAAATGATGAGAGAGAACGGCAAAGGACCAGAACGACTGTGCTGGGTACAGCCTGTTTAACAGACTGCAGCCATCAACAAAAAGCCAAAATAAATCACTTTTATTCAGCAGAATTGTAGCAATTCAAAGCCAAACTGCAGCCTAGCTAACTTCAGGAAATGTAAAATGACTCTGTCGCGGCCTTTTAAGTTTCCAAACTACATTTTCTAACAAAGGCCGTGGGTGGCAACAGGTGGTTTGATTCTTGCACTTCAGAGTTGATTGTTTAAAAAATATATGTAGTTTATTTCCAACAAAAAATATGAACAAAACAATAACTAAAAATCTCTTACAACTTAGATGAAAAACAAAAGTTAACTTAATCTGATTTAATGAGCTCTAAAAGTGTTAAAAAAAATCATTTTACCACCACCTCCCGTCTTCACAGCGGACATTTGACAAACAAAAAGCTCCTCCAACACGCCCCCCCGGTGTGTTCTTAATCTGTCTGATTAATGGGAGGGTGTAAAAGTTGGTCCAGCCTGCATGCGAGCTCTTTGCATTGTGCAGATCTAAGAACAAACGCAGCAGACTCATTTTAGGAATCACCAACAACAGTCTTTCTTTTTCCGTTTTTCTCGTGTCTCATTGTTCCGGACAGTTCAGGACCACGGACAGCGCACCACAGTCTGGTGATTATGACGTCACCAAAGCCGAACGCTAGCCTCGACAGAACACTAGAAAAACATCGAATTAAACGTGAAAACGTGCGTTTGAGGCTCAGTCTCATTTGTTTGAGGCTTCAGAAAAATGAAGTGCTTCTTTCCATCAGAGCTGAGGGTCGTCTGGACCAGTGATTCCCAAACTGTGTGCCGTGAGGCAAGTCCAGGTGTGCTGTGGGATTTTGTGACAACCATACGTTGTTATTGCAATATAAAACTACACAAAAAATATTTTTTCATTTACTATAACAGTACTTTGTATGCACTCCTTTCACAATACAGAGGCAAACTCTATACCTAAAAACAATTATTTAAAAAAAAAAAAAAAAAAAAAGTCCTCAGAGAACCCCATGTCAGCAATCCTCAGCCCGAGTGCGTCCTGTCGGGAGAAGTTGGCTAATGCAAACGTAACTGCTAGTTAGCTAATGCTAACTTAACTGCTAGGAGCTAATTCTTCTGCATCAAACTACCCAAGCATCTCCCACCACACAATTGAACAACTTCTTCCTTTCCCCGCTACCTGCCTGTGTGAGTTGGCGTTCTCTGCTCTGGTTAAACATGAAGAACAACAGGAGGTCGCGGCTCTCTGTTGAACAGGACTCTGCTCTGTGCCACCGAGGATTAAAAAAAATCTGCCCCGACAGGCACATGTATCTCACTAATTTGTAAGTAGGCAAAATATTTACAATAGCACATGTCTCCATGCTGATTGCTGAAATGTTGCATTAACCCCTTAACGCCTGAATTTATATAGCTGTATATAAAAAAAAAAGGTGTGTTTTTAGCCTTTAAGTAGATGGTAAATAATGCTGAGATCATTAATTTCACTTTTGCACAAAAATAAATAGAATGTTTTGTATGTTGCAAATTTGCATCCTGGTCAATTTGGAGTCAACGGTTACTCCGGCTACGGTTTGTAGCATAAATGCGACAATAGGCGTTAAGGGGTTAATAATTTGTAGTTTAGGACCATGGACAGTTCTCTGTGCTGAGTTTCCTTTGCCTCATTTTTAATTGTGTGACCCGTCTGGTTTAAATGAGTGTAGCTGCTTTGATGAAGCCTAATTTGATAAAGTTTCAAATTTATTTTTGAAATATTTCGTTAATAAAAATTTATCAAATTTATTTATATAGCACATTTCATGTACAAACAATTCAAAGTGCTTTACATAAAATACATAAAAGAATATAAAGAGAAACAAAATCATTTAAATGAATTTAAAAATAAGCAACAGTCCAGATAAGTTCAAATATATCGTGCAGATTTCATGCATAGACACATGAGAACAGAAATGTCTTTAACCTGGATTTAAAAATGTCTACATTTGGTGAAAGTTTAATCTCCACTGGCAGTTTGTTTTAATTTCATGAGTAATATAGTTGTCTTTGTCACATTTTATTTAGCATTAGTAGATAATTATGCACATTTACAGATATTTGACATGATATGAGTGATAACACGTGTTATAAGGGCTATTTGGCACAATTTTTGATTCGTCCTTTGGTGTGCTCTTTGGGAACCACTGGGCTGGACGATCTGACGACGTCTTTATGTGGCGCTCCAAAGATGCGTTACAGACGCAAAGCGATCCCAGTCAGTCCGATCTTTCAGCTCCACTCAAACCTTTTATCCCTAGTTTCTGTTCTGAAAGACTTATTTAAATTCTGTTGGATCATAAAAAGAAATGAAAAACTCTTCGTTCTCTGCAGCAGAAGACATCAACCAGCTACACGTCCAGCTTCGACGATGACGAGGACTTCTACTACGAAGATGACAACGACAACGGAGACGACTTCGGCAACCTGCGAGGAATCAACATGGCTGCGTTGGAGGGGGCGCGGTGCCCTCGACACATCTGACCCCCGACCTCGGGGGGGGGGGGGGGCTTATGGGACAGCAGCATCAACCAGAGCCATGCAGAGACTTCCAGCTGCCGAGCTGAAGCGGATGGAGTGCAGTGATAGAAAAGATGTTTTGTTTGCTAAACCTTTGTCACAACACTGATGGATAAACTGGGACAAGATGGATCAAAGAAAGATGCCAAACGGCCAGCGATGACTTCCGGATTCCGTGTAGAAAAAGTCGACTTTTGAAATTGAGAGCGAAGTTTTCTGTGAAAAGTTGCTCGTCTTTTTCCCACTGCGGGAACCAAAAGCTGCTGGTTTACCTGCAGCCTCAGGACGCCGTGCAGTTCGGAAAGATGAGGTTTCACCTTCAGTGCATCACGCTGCTGGTGCAGAAGCCTGTGTGTGTGTGTGTGTGTGTGTGATGTTACAAAGCAAGCTCGCCTGGCTTGAAGAGCTTCAACTGTCGGCTGTTTTCATAGTTTTTTTTTTTGTTTGTTTTAAGCTTAGCTGCAAATCTTCTGTTCAATAAAACATAAAAAAAACACGTTTCTGAGCCCAAAGTGGCGTCAAATAAAAGGTGTAAAGAGACTTCGAGCACTTGGGCTGTGTTCAAAACCGCATACTTCCATACTGCATACTTCCATACTACATACTCATCGATCAGACAGTATGCAGAGCGTTTACCCACAATGCATTTCGCTCCTGCCCAAGCCGAAATCAGCCGGCCTGAAGCTGATTTATCTTAAGCTCTAAACTCTGTAAACTTTAGCAACATTTGAAACATTTTCAGGTGAGAAAGTAGTCGTTTAGATCCACAACGTGTTGGAAACCTGACAAAATACCGGCTGTTTACAATTTTGTTCCCACGAATTCGGCGCTACTAAAGCTAGCTGCAGTGAGCAACGCGGCTAGCAACTTCCTGTTATTTTCACAAAATAAAATACCCGTTGCCTTTTATCATAGGGAAAGCCATTACGATACAATTGGTGCTTTTGTTTTGAAAACAGGAAGTGAACCTACGTCACGTTACGTTGCATCTTGGGTAGTTTGAGTACGAGTAGTAACCTCATGATGCATACCCAACATTTCGGAGAATCTAGTATGCATTCGCTTACTAACTCAGAAAGTTAGTAGGAGTAGTAGGAGAAGTATGCGGTTTGGAACACAGCCTTAGTTTTCCTTTAAATAACGGTGTTGATCTAATCTGCCTCCACACAAGCAGCTGCTTGGGTCGCTTTTCTCACTGGTCTGATGTAAAGATAAGAAGCCGAGTCGGAACAAACGGGATATATTATCCATGAGGAACCGAGCACAGCGTCGAAGCTGTGCGTGTTTCTGAACATTCATACAGATGTTCTAATGCAAGAGTACCACTGAGCGTAAACTGATTCCTAATACCAGGGGTAACCTGCAGCTCTTCCATGACTCCCACTGAAAGGTGAGTAAGAACTCACCTGAAATCCTGTTGTTGCCCCGGCTGTGGAAGTGGCTCCTTTTGTTGTTGTTGTTTGTGAGAGAAGGAAGCATCTCTGGGGAAAAAGCAGGAGAAGTTCGAGCAGGTTTCAAACCGTTTTAAAAGTAGAAACTCCGTCTTTTCACTCCGTTACCGGTGGCAGAACATTGAAAATGAACTGCATCAGGAAACACCAGGAGACGTCACTTTGGGATAGATACAAAGATTACAGCGGTGGTTTGCTTCATATTGATCCAAACTAAAATGTGAGCAGTAATGATAAGAAAATGTGGAGAGAACAGCTGGGGTCTGTTTCTGTTAAAGTGTGTTTGGATCACGGCTCGTAAAGATTTCCTTCCCGTTTCTCCGGTGGAAGCTGGATGCTCGGTGGGATTTCTTTTGTATCTTTGAATTGAATAAATAACAGATACTCAATATACGCGCTTCACTTTCTTCCTCTCCAGCTCAGATGGATCCCGACGGGATCTCTCAGTTCAACCAGGACATCGGAAAAGAAAACGGAGCTTTTAAATGAGAGAACTCGAGCGCAGCAGATTGTTATTTCCTGCCGTTTAACAGACTGAAGCCAAACAAAAAGCTAAAATAATCACTTTTATTAAGGTCTTAGTGAAGCAGAATTGTAGCAATTCAAAGCCAAACTGCAGCCTAGATAAGTTCAGGAAATGTAAAATGACTCAGTCGCAGCCTTTTAAGTTTCCAAACTACATTTTCTAAGAAAGGCCGTGGGGGGCAACAGGTGGTTTTGTTCCTGCACATACTTCAGAGTTGATTGTTTAAAAAATATATGTAGTTTATTTCCAACAAAAAATATGAACGAAACAATAACTAAAAATCTCTTACAACTTAGATGAAAAACGAAAGTAATCTGATTTTACAAGCTCAAAAAATCATCTTAATCTGTCTAATTAATGGGAGGGACTGAAAGTTACCAAAATAAGCTAAACAATTTCAAATATAAAAATGAATTTCAGATTTTAATTCCAAACTAACTAAAGTATATTCTAACTGCCCAAAGAAAACGAAACTGATAGAACTTATGATTTACAAACAGAAATCAGTCCTCATCGTCATCCTCCGGCTCCTCCCTGAACCTCCCTGAGCTCCTTCGCTTCCTCGCCCCTCTCGTCTCCTTCCTCTGTTCTGTCTCCTCCTCATCCCCTTCCTCCTCCTCCTCCTTTACTTTTACTCCTCCTCCTCCTCCTGTTGCTCCGCCCTCCTCCTCCCGGGCGCTGCAGCGGCTGCAGTGCCTCCTGAAGCCTCCCAGGAACTCGGAGCGGAAGCAGCAGAAGGGGCAGGCGTAGCGTCCGGGCCGGTGAGCCACCCTGACGTGCTGCTGCAGCCGGCTGGGCAGGAAGAAGCTGCGGCCGCACTCCTTGCAGCCGTACCGGCGCTCCACGTCATGGCAGCGCACCACGTGACTGATGGCGAAGCCTGCGGGGGCACACGGGTGGAGACACGCGCACTCAGAACACCTTCACATGCATCATGAGGTTACTACTCATACTCAAACTACCCAAGATGCAACGTAACGTGACGTCGCCGATCGTCATTTCCTGTCAAAACGGCCGTTTCAAGCTAACTACAACGAGGGTAGGTTCACTTCCTGTTTTCAAAACAAAAGCACCAATTGTATGGTAATGGCTTTCCCTATGATAAAAGGCAACGGGTGTTTTATTTTGTGAAAATAACAGGAAGTGCGTTGCTCACTGCGGCTAGCTTTAGTAGCGCCGAATTCGTGGGAACAAAATTGTAAATAGCCGGTATTTTGTCAGGTTTTCAACACGTTGGGGATCTAAACGACTACTTTCTCACCTGAAAATGTTTCAAATGTTGCTAAAGTTTACAGAGTTTAGAGCTTAAGAGAAATCAGCTTCAGGCCGGCTGATTTCGGCTCGGGCAGGAGCGAAATGCATTGTGGGTAAACGCTCTGCATACTGTCTGATCGATCAGTATGTAGTATGCAGAATGGAAGTATGTAGTATGGAAGTATGCAGTATGTAGTATGGAAGTATGTAGTATGGAAGTATGTAGTATGCAGTATGGAAGTATGTAGTATGTAGTATGCAGTATGTAGTATGGAAGTATGCAGTATGTAGTATGGTAGTATGGAAGTATGTAGTATTGTAGTATGTAGTATTTAGTATGTAGTATGGATGTATGCAGTATTTAGTATGCAGTATGTAGTATGCAGTGTGTAGTATGGAAGTATGCAGTATGGAAGTATGCAGTATGTAGTATGCAGTATGTAGTATGCAGTGTGTAGTATGGAAGTATGCAGTATGTAGTATGTAGTATGGAAGTATGCAGTATGTAGTATGGTAGTATGGAAGTATGTAGTATGTAGTATGTAGTATGGAAGTATGCAGTATGTAGTATGTAGTATGGAAGTATGCAGTATGTAGTATGGTAGTATGGAAGTATGTAGTATTGTAGTATGTAGTATGGATGTATGCAGTATTTAGTATGCAGTGTGTAGTATGGAAGTATGCAGTATGGAAGTATGTAGTATGGAAGTATGTAGTATGGAAGTATGTAGTATGTAGTATGGAAGTATGCAGTATGTAGTATGGAAGTATGCAGTATGTAGTATGGAAGTATGCAGTATGTAGTATGGAAGTATGCAGTATGTAGTATGGAAGTATGTAGTATTGTAGTATGGAAGTATGTAGTATGGAAGTATGCAGTATGCAGTATGTAGTATGGAAGTATGTAGTATGTAGTATGCAGTATGTAGTATGTAAGTATGTAGTATGCAGTATGCAGTATGTAGTATGCGGTTTCGAACACAGCCGATGTCATCTAAAGCAAAACGTTCTCAAAGAAGCCGACGCCGAATATTTCAGTATGAGGTCAAACAGAGGTCAAACGGAGGTCAAGTACCTTTCATTTTGGTCTTCCAGCCGCAGATGAGGCAGACGAAGCGGCTGGAGATGAAGCCCACCACCTTGGCCGTGGCCTCCACCTCCTCCTTCAGCATCTCCTCGCTCAGCCCGGCCGCCTCCTCGTCCTCGCCGCCGCCGCCCGGCGCCTGGCTGGGGACGGCAGCCTCCCGCTTTAAGGCCTGGGCGGCGTACGCTTTGGGGAGGTCGTGCTTGCGCACCACGTGGTTGACGCTCACGACTTTGTGCTTGTGCTTCCAGCCGCAGATCAGGCAGCGATAGCCACGCGCACTCAGAACACCTTCACATGCATCATGAGGTTACTACTCATACTCAAACTACCCAAGATGCAACGTAACGTGACGTCGCCGATCGTCATTTCCTGTCAAAACGGCCGTTTCAAGCTAACTACAACGAGGGTAGGTTCACTTCCTGTTTTCAAAACAAAAGCACCAATTGTATGGTAATGGCTTTCCCTATGATAAAAGGCAACGGGTATTTTATTTTGTGAAAATAACAGGAAGTGCGTTGCTCACTGCGGCTAGCTTTAGTAGCGCCGAATTCGTGGGAACAAAATTGTAAATAGCCGGTATTTTGTCAGGTTTTCAACACGTTGGGGATCTAAACGACTACTTTCTCACCTGAAAATGTTTCAAATGTTGCTAAAGTTTACAGAGTTTAGAGCTTAAGAGAAATCAGCTTCAGGCCGGCTGATTTCGGCTCGGGCAGGAGCGAAATGCATTGTGGGTAAACGCTCTGCATACTGTCTGATCGATCAGTATGTAGTATGCAGAATGGAAGTATGTAGTATGCAGTATGGAAGTATGTAGTATGTAGTATGCAGTATGTAGTATGGAAGTATGCAGTATGTAGTATGGTAGTATGGAAGTATGTAGTATTGTAGTATGTAGTATTTAGTATGTAGTATGGATGTATGCAGTATTTAGTATGCAGTATGTAGTATGCAGTGTGTAGTATGGAAGTATGCAGTATGGAGTATGCAGTATGTAGTATGCAGTATGTAGTATGCAGTGTGTAGTATGGAAGTATGCAGTATGTAGTATGTAGTATGGAAGTATGCAGTATGTAGTATGGTAGTATGGAAGTATGTAGTATGTAGTATGTAGTATGGAAGTATGTAGTATGTAGTATGCAGTATGTAGTATGGAAGTATGCAGTATGTAGTATGTAGTATGGAAGTATGCAGTATGTAGTATGGTAGTATGGAAGTATGTAGTATTGTAGTATGTAGTATGGATGTATGCAGTATTTAGTATGCAGTGTGTAGTATGGAAGTATGCAGTATGGAAGTATGTAGTATGGAAGTATGTAGTATGGAAGTATGCAGTATGTAGTATGTAGTATGGAAGTATGTAGTATGTAGTATGTAGTATGGAAGTATGCAGTATGTAGTATGGAAGTATGCAGTATGTAGTATGGAAGTATGTAGTATGTAGTATGGAAGTATGCAGTATGTAGTATGGAAGTATGTAGTATTGTAGTATGGAAGTATGTAGTATGGAAGTATGCAGTATGCAGTATGTAGTATGGAAGTATGTAGTATGTAGTATGCAGTATGTAGTATGTAAGTATGCAGTATGCAGTATGTAGTATGCGGTTTCGAACACAGCCGATGTCATCTAAAGCAAAACGTTCTCAAAGAAGCCGACGCCGAATATTTCAGTATGAGGTCAAACAGAGGTCAAACGGAGGTCAAGTACCTTTCATTTTGGTCTTCCAGCCGCAGATGAGGCAGACGAAGCGGCTGGAGATGAAGCCCACCACCTTGGCCGTGGCCTCCACCTCCTCCTTCAGCATCTCCTCGCTCAGCCCGGCCGCCTCCTCGTCCTCGCCGCCGCCGCCCGGCGCCTGGCTGGGGACGGCAGCCTCCCGCTTTAAGGCCTGGGCGGCGTACGCTTTGGGGAGGTCGTGCTTGCGCACCACGTGGTTGACGCTCACGACTTTGTGCTTGTGCTTCCAGCCGCAGATCAGGCAGCGATAGCCACGCGCACTCAGAACACCTTCACATGCATCATGAGGTTACTACTCATACTCAAACTACCCAAGATGCAACGTAACGTGACGTCGCCGATCGTCATTTCCTGTCAAAACGGCCGTTTCAAGCTAACTACAACGAGGGTAGGTTCACTTCCTGTTTTCAAAACAAAAGCACCAATTGTATGGTAATGGCTTTCCCTATGATAAAAGGCAACGGGTATTTTATTTTGTGAAAATAACAGGAAGTGCGTTGCTCACTGCGGCTAGCTTTAGTAGCGCCGAATTCGTGGGAACAAAATTGTAAATAGCCGGTATTTTGTCAGGTTTTCAACACGTTGGGGATCTAAACGACTACTTTCTCACCTGAAAATGTTTCAAATGTTGCTAAAGTTTACAGAGTTTAGAGCTTAAGAGAAATCAGCTTCAGGCCGGCTGATTTCGGCTCGGGCAGGAGCGAAATGCATTGTGGGTAAACGCTCTGCATACTGTCTGATCGATCAGTATGTAGTATGCAGAATGGAAGTATGTAGTATGGAAGTATGTAGTATGGAAGTATGTAGTATGGAAGTATGTAGTATGCAGTATGGAAGTATGTAGTATGTAGTATGCAGTATGTAGTATGGAAGTATGCAGTATGTAGTATGGTAGTATGGAAGTATGTAGTATTGTAGTATGGATGTATGCAGTATTTAGTATGCAGTATGTAGTATGCAGTGTGTAGTATGGAAGTATGCAGTATGGAAGTATGCAGTATGTAGTATGCAGTATGTAGTATGCAGTGTGTAGTATGGAAGTATGCAGTATGTAGTATGTAGTATGGAAGTATGCAGTATGTAGTATGGTAGTATGGAAGTATGTAGTATGTAGTATGGAAGTATGTAGTATGTAGTATGCAGTATGTAGTATGTAGTATGGAAGTATGCAGTATGTAGTATGTAGTATGGAAGTATGCAGTATGTAGTATGGTAGTATGGAAGTATGTAGTATTGTAGTATGTAGTATGGATGTATGCAGTATTTAGTATGCAGTGTGTAGTATGGAAGTATGCAGTATGGAAGTATGTAGTATGGAAGTATGTAGTATGGAAGTATGCAGTATGTAGTATGTAGTATGGAAGTATGTAGTATGTAGTATGGAAGTATGCAGTATGTAGTATGGAAGTATGCAGTATGTAGTATGGAAGTATGTAGTATGTAGTATGGAAGTATGTAGTATGGAAGTATGCAGTATGTAGTATGGAAGTATGTAGTATTGTAGTATGGAAGTATGTAGTATGGAAGTATGCAGTATGCAGTATGTAGTATGGAAGTATGTAGTATGTAGTATGCAGTATGTAGTATGTAAGTATGTAGTATGCAGTATGCAGTATGTAGTATGCGGTTTCGAACACAGCCGATGTCATCTAAAGCAAAACGTTCTCAAAGAAGCCGACGCCGAATATTTCAGTATGAGGTCAAACAGAGGTCAAACGGAGGTCAAGTACCTTTCATTTTGGTCTTCCAGCCGCAGATGAGGCAGACGAAGCGGCTGGAGATGAAGCCCACCACCTTGGCCGTGGCCTCCACCTCCTCCTTCAGCATCTCCTCGCTCAGCCCGGCCGCCTCCTCGTCCTCGCCGCCGCCGCCCGGCGCCTGGCTGGGGACGGCAGCCTCCCGCTTTAAGGCCTGGGCGGCGTACGCTTTGGGGAGGTCGTGCTTGCGCACCACGTGGTTGACGCTCACGACTTTGTGCTTGTGCTTCCAGCCGCAGATCAGGCAGCGATAGCCGCCGCCGTCCAGCACGAGCGTGTTTCTCTCCCCCAGGTTTTCAGATTTCACCGACTCTGACGCCTCGCCTTGCTCCTCCTCCTCAGCCTCGCTGCTCCTCTTTCTGTCAGGAGCGACTTTCCCTCCCTCCTCTTCTTCCTCCCCCTTTTCACTCCCGTCCTCCCCCCCCCCTCCGCCTCCTCCCTCCCTCTCATCCACGCAGTGTTTGGAGATGATGTGCTTGTAGAGCTTGGTGAAGTCTCGGCAGGTGTAGAAGCAGTCGGAGCAGTGGAACAGCCGACCACTGATCTGGTACATCAGGATGTTGCCAAGGCGACCGACGGTGACGCCGTCCAGGCAGGCTGGGTGAGACGCTGCCACGTGCGACAGCTGATGAGCGTGGCTCTTGGAGAAATGGCCACAGTGAGGACACTGAAGGTGGGCTGCAACCCCACCGCCCACTTCGCCTCGGCTCTGTGTGACGACGGACATCCTGTGAAGAGGATTCAACATCAGCAGCATTATTCATTCAGTCCAACTCAAACATTTTGTTTGTTTTAGCCTGTAAACATTTCATTTCTTAAGGACATCACTTTCAGATCCTGTTCATCTGCTGTAGATAGTTCTTTAGGCCTGACACTTCTTCTTCTGTCCTCCACTTGTCCAGTTTCCTCAAATGTTTTAAGGACACACTGCACACCATGCTGAGATATGCCAAGTTTTCAGCTAACAGCTCTTTGGGAATCACCTTGTTGCTGCAGAAATCCTGTTTTCTGTCTGTCACACTGTGTTATCTTTGCTGTTTTTCACACATGCAGCTAAAGAAATGGGAACAAATGATGTGCCTCTGTGACAGGCTGCTGGGAACAAAGTGCCTAAAGATCCCGTTTAAAATGGCTTCTTTGCTAAGTAGTCTGTTCTGTGTGGACACAACACTGGTTCATCCCTTGAGTTAGGAGCCTTTTTCCTGCCTGAATGGTTCACAGCTCAGAGTTAAGTGGCTTAACAAAGAAAAAACACATTAATCTGAAGATGCTCAGGTACAAGGACTGGACTGAAGATGAGGGAAGAAGCAGGAAATGTCCAAAGAACTCTGAAAGAGCTTCAGGAAGCTGCAGAACTGCTTAGCAGGACACTTTAAAGGTTACAGGTTAAAGTCTGTCTGCTTGGAAGGAAAATATAGTTTACAGTACGTTAATACTTGGTCATATTATTTTCTGCTGAACGTATATCTGCATATATGTGTTGAACTGTGTAGTAAAGTAAAAAATAAATGATGATATCAAAGCATCACGGTGGGTTTTTCTGTTGCAGGTTCTTTATTTTCTGGATCATAAAACTATTCCAGAAAAAGAAAACCACACAAGCAGTATCTTGGTGCATAATGGTGATTAAGAGAATGATTTAATGTCACACTTTTCTATGCAGGTTTGATGTTTTCCTGAAAACTTTATCAATGACTTAATGTTAAAAAAATAATTTAAAAAAAAGGAATCCAGCAATTTTCTAGATTCTCGGCGGCTACATCAACCACTTTTCAATAAGAAACACCTGACATTGTTAGTTTGAAGCTCGTGGAAATTAAAAAAAAAAAAAAAAAAAAAAATCAGGCCTTTTCTGTTTTCTGACATTGTGATATAAACAAAGGTATTTTTCTACTATCCTTTAAACTATTAACGATTAATTAGTCAGCATCATATTAAAATAATCACTAATTACCCTATTAGGAAGTAGAACACAAATGCAAAGTGGAAACATTAAAGGTATGTGAGTTATCTCCTCAGTAATGTTACTTCTCTCCCTGTTATTCCCGATTTGAGTAACGGTACTAGCTGAAATGCTCACTGACCGCAGCTAACAGGCTAACGAGCTTAAATAAAACTCAACTTTTAAACAGCTTTTATACCCACCTGCCTACGTCACCACCTCTGTTTGCATGTACGGAAGCTTCTCGGCCTTAACTGGCCGGAAAACCACCCAGGAGAATAATCAGTAATCAATAATCAAACTTCCATGTTTGTACCGAATCCATCGGTTAGCTTCACCCCCGCTGGGAGGCATGCGTTCGTTTCCGTGTTTACCTCCTGCGCAGCCAATCGGCTCGCTTCAACATCCTGGCTTAACCAATAATCGTCGTCCTTTGACCAAACTCTCGCTTGGGGTTTAATTATCGCGAGATGTCCGATCAGTGCGACTTTCTTTCTTTCTTTCTTTCTTTCTTTCTTTCTTTCTTGTTTATTGATACAAAAAACAATAATCAAACTATACTTTAGTTTAATTCAGGCAAAACCCTGTTTATTGTTCTTATATTAAATAGCCAGTTCATTCAAATATAAGGTAATAAAAAAAATTTAAAAAAACGACATTTGGATGGCAGACATTTTAAAGCAGCTGATTGGTTTGTTTCCGGCTGCACAGTAACTGGGTCACAGAACACAGGGGGGTGATTAATGAAGCTATTTCTGTCACAAACAAACACCTGCTGATAGACATCACTACATCTCCCATCATGCACTGTTACAGGTGTGGGACCTCTGATCCACCAGGCACATGTCTGATTGGCTGCAGAAAGAAAGCGCTTTGTCAGCTTTTAACTTCTTTAACTTCTAAATTTATAATCCCACCAGCTCTGATTCTTCACTGTGTTAGAGCCCTTCGGTGATAATGGCAGTAGCAGAAAGCCAGAAGGCTTTTTGGAGCAAAGGTGTCACAAGACTCGTGTTTTATGGGGGAGTCCAGTGGTCGGTGAGAAAAAAAGAACCTCGCAATATATTAGTTTAAATGTTTCAGAAAACGATTTGGTGATTTAAGAATTGTTTTAACCTTTATTCTAAGCAGGAAAAAAACTTTAAACGTTTAAAATCTCTTTTCCAAGAGTGTTTTGGGAGCAGCAATAAACATAGAAATTCCCTGAACACTGAACAAAACACAATAAATACACGTAGATATCACGAAAGACAACTAGAAGTCAATCACTACAGAATGGCCAACACAACGTTTACAAGCAGACATATCTGCTTCCAATCTGTTTAAAATTTGATTACATTTGTTTAGTGAAACCAGCTCCCAGATTCATTTGAATTTATTCCGAGCAGCAGGAGCAGCTTGTTGGAAGTGTGAGCTTCAGCAGGTGGGAGCGGACCGATCATAGGAGTAGATGCACAGCAGGGCAAACGTTCTGAGAATGACACGCCTGTTGGTTTCCACAACATTTAATGCGCGTGTCAGATGTCTCTACGGCATACTGAAGAATAATTACAAAGGCTTTTATTGACAATTACATCAAGTTTATTCAAAGAGTCGACATTTTTCAGTGTTGCACCTTTTTCAAGACCTCTGCCATTTGTGCTTGTTTGTTATCAATCAACTTCTGGACCAAATCAATCAATCAAATCATCAATCAAACTGTTCCTGGCTGGTTGGGAGAAGTTGCTCTGAGGATGGTTTGGTTTCATTCTTTATTCACGGCTGTGTTCTTCTTGGATGAGAAGCAACCTTGCACGCGAACGTTCTCAGGATCCTTCACTGTTTTCATGACTCAGGACTGATGGTTTCACCTTTTCTTCTGTGGACAGTCGTTTTTACGGATGCCCCAAACAACCGGAAAGAGGTTTGATCAGAAAAAACGACTTACTCTGTACTTTCAGCAGAATATCAGTCTGTCCGTGATGTTCTTCTTGGAGTTAAGGGGCTAAAGTCTTTGCCTCACCATTCTGTACCACACTGGAAAAAATGCCCCTCCAAAAATAAGTAAGAAAAACAACAAATAAAAGACGTTTTTGCTTGAAATAAGCAAAAAAATGGAACTGGTGCCAATGGAACTAGTGAAAATCGGCTTGTCCAGATTTCCTGAAATAAAATGTGATATTTAGGACTTTTGAGTTAAAAGTGATCTTGAAATTAGCTTAAAAACCTCTTCAAATGTCAAAAAAAAGCTTGTTTCATGTGATATATGACTCAAAACAAGATGTTTTCAAGACTTTTTCATTTAACAAGATATGCAAGATGTATTGTATTAAAACAAGTCCCTATATCTGGCTGAAATGGTGCTTGTTAGGCAGTTGTGTCTGATATTAAGTGTAATGAGATATTTGGACTAGAAATGAGACAAATATACTCGGTAAGACTTGGCAATCACCTCCAGGAGACGGTCTTGGTGCCTGCTGGACCTTCTTCTCACCAACTGAACCTCTTTCCTTGAAACTGCTGATAATTTGATAAGTGTTTGATGTGGGTCAAACCTTCCGAGCAGCAGCATCCTCGTCTTTGAAGCCTTTTTTTATACGAAACAACGATGTTTCCTCGCAGGTAACCGTGCTTAGCAGAGGAAGAACGGTGACTTCAGACCACGTTCAGACTTAATGCTTAAATCCGATTTACAGCTCACATCTGATTTTTTGTTGGCCTGTTCAGACTTCAGTTTGAACTGAACCGACAAGCTCAAACCAACAAACACGTCAAAATCAGAAATCAGAAGCTGGCATCTATTCACACGTCTGTGCTCTCTTCTTTGGTGTTTGGAAAAGACAGAAGCAGACATGTGGTGACTTCCGTCTGCGCAGAATTAGACGTAGAAAATGCATGAAGTCCAATCTGTATCCTATTACGACCACATAGTGCAGGTTCGCCTCACTGTTTGTTCTGAAATGATTACATTTACACCAGATTGGCTCTGATGTCCTGCACCAGTTTTCCTATTTTGGCTATTTTGCTCCTGATTAGTAAAAGGTATCATGATTAGCTCCTCTACTTGGAGCTAGTAAGTCCCAGAAAGCCTAGCTTAGGCGTCCCTGATGGTTCCAGCTATTAATGTTTGGATGAGTTTGGTCCCTAATAATCCCACTTTGCCTGATCTGGTATTTTGAGTCCTAAAATTGACAGTATAATTAATCCTACTTAATTCTGATGTCCTATTGGTCTGCTTGTGCAGTTTGTCCCGGTTTAGTTGTTCCTGAACTCGCTGTTTATTCATATTTAGATGAGAATATTGAAGCTCGCTGCCCCACTTTGCCTGATCTGGCCCACATTGAGCTGTTCACACTGTCATTAAAATATCACAAAGTCACATATGGGTGAAAAATCTAATTTGGGCCACATTTGACCTGCAGTCTGAAGGCAGCCAGCGGGATCTCCAGCCTGGTCTTTGTTAATCACTGAGATGATGTCAGCAGGTCCTTTTATTTTAGGGATTAAATTCGTTTTCATGGCAAAAAACGGGACTGAATCTGACCCATTCTGGAGTTTATTCTGGAGCCAGGACTGTTGTGCATTTAGATATGAACATGTGTGTTTCATAAAAGCACGGAAACATTCACAGAACCAAACACTGATGAGCAGAGAGAGAGGCCAGTCCTTCTGGGAGGAGGCGGGGGGGAGACGCACCGAGAGGCAGGACTCTGAGTTTGAATTTGTGTTTTTCCTCGGGTTCACACACTTTACACATCAAGGGACACTGGGCGCGCGAGGTGAACGTGCTCTGCTTTAAAGGTGAGCGAGCGTACGCATGCAGAAGTTAAGTGTGAGTCTCTTTGTTAGCTCCTCACAACCTTCCTGATGTGTGTGTGTGTGTGTGTGTGGGGGGGGGGGGGCGCACGGAGCGAGATTAATGGGGGTTAAGATGCTGCGTTTTCCAGATTACAGCTGATGCGGTCCTTTGTGTGACTGTTACTATGGTTACTGCTACTGCTGCACAGAGGGCTGCTGAAGTAAGATTGTGCTGAAAGTGAGCCGCCGAGGCTCGTGGCAAACGTTGTGGGTCAGGAGACATGCATTCATGACTTTGTGTGTGTGTGTGTGTGTGTGTGTGTGTGTGTGTGTGTGTGTTTGTGTGTGTGTGTGTGTGTTAATGACTGCTGGCCTGTCGAGGCAGGCTGAAACATCCCGTTCAGCCTCTGTAACACACAGCGGAGACGTGGCTGCTGCAGGTTTCTGTCAGCTTCTGGAAGCTCTTCAAAAGTCTTCCAGTGTGATTCCAAACGGACTCAGTGTGTTGAAGCATTCATTTTTGTGTCACCCTGCAGCTCATTTGTAGTTTTTCTGTCTCTTTTCTGTGGGCTGGAGGTAATTTGATATGTAATTTAGGTTGTTTTGCATGCGTTTGTTGTTATTTCATTTCCTTTAAAGGGTTCTTTTTAGCTCTTTGTCGTCTCTCTTTCACTTTGTTTCCTTGCGGCACATCTCTGGAAGCGTGTTGCATGTCCTTGCAGGTAGTTTGTGAATATCTTTGTGGTAATTTTGGGTCTAATTGTAGCTGTTTTATGTCTCTTATAAGTCATTTTCCTTTCCTTTGTTCAGTTAAAGCAGCACCAGAGAAGTATGTGAACCCTAAAAGGATGCGTTTCTGACTTGTTTTGAGGCACACTGACTGGTTCTGCTCAGTTCTCAGCCTGAATGGTGAGCGGCTCATGTTGTGGATCCATCTTCCCTTTGTGGTCATTTTAATTTCATTGTTGGCCTTTGGCTCTAATCTGCATTTGTGGTGCGTATCTTTGTGTTGTTATTGTTGTTTTCTGTGGTAATATCTGAACTTATTGTGTCATTTTGCACATCTTTGAAGTCATTTTAGACTAACTGCATTAGTTTTGTCTCTATTTGTCTCTCACTTCCTCTGAGAGCAGAAAAAAATCCTGGTAATCAAAGAACACATTGGACTCATCATAACAACATACACAGAGATCCTTAGCCGAGATAATTCAAGTTAGACATGATCTACAATACGACACCCGTGCCCCAAAGTCTCCCCAGAGGACAGACTAACGTCTCATCCTGCAGAGTGTTGGCAGACATTTACAACAACACATTTTTCTGCTGAACCTCCTTCAGTAGCTGTCGTAAGCGTAGACAAGAGGGGATGTGAAGAGCAGTTGGAGGCGCAACAAAAAAAACATCCAAGACGCCAATTCTCTCAATCGCTCAATCCATCTATGATGAAATTAGCCGTCGGCAGAGCTGTTCAACAAAGTGCAAGATGTTCATGTCAAGAACACGAATGAAACTATCAGAACAGACGGCAGAGGAGGAGAGCTGGCAGGGAGCAGCTGGAGATTGATGGGGCTCAGTCAGGTGATCCCAGTGTGACTCTGAGCCAATCAGCAAATAATCACATCAGTGTGACTGGCAGACAGAAAACTGCTTTTTGGCTCAAACGTTGTTTAACGGCAGCCTGGATGAGCATCTGTCAGCGCTTCTTAGAGTGTGTAGACTCTTTAAAACAGTTCACATACTTCTGCACGGGTCTCTGTGGGTGTTTAGTCTCAGTTTTGGTTATTCTCTGGGTCTCTGTGGGTGTTTAGTCTCAGTTTTGGTTATTCTCTGGGTCTCTGTGGGTGTTTAGTCTCAGTTTTGGTTATTCTCTGGGTCTCTGTGGGTGTTTAGTCTCAGTTTTGGTTATTCTCTGGGTCTCTGTGGGTGTTTAGTGTCTCAGTTTTGGTTATTCTCTGGGTCTCTGTGGGTGTTTAGTCTCAGTTTTGGTTATTCTCTGGGTCTCTGTGGGTGTTTAGTGTCTCAGTTTTGGTTATTCTCTGGGTCTCTGTGGGTGTTTAGTCTCAGTTTTGGTTATTCTCTGGGTCTCTGTGGGTGTTTAGTCTCAGTTTTGGTTATTCTCTGGGTCTCTGTGGGTGTTTAGTCTCAGTTTTGGTTATTCTCTGGGTCTCTGTGGGTGTTTAGTCTCAGTTTTGGTTATTCTCTGGGTCTCTGTGGGTGTTTAGTCTCAGTTTTGGTTATTCTCTGGGTCTCTGTGGGTGTTTAGTCTCAGTTTTGGTTATTCTCTGGGTCTCTGTGGGTGTTTAGTCTCAGTTTTGGTTATTCTCTGGGTCTCTGTGGGTGTTTAGTGTCTCAGTTTTGGTTATTCTCTGGGTCTCTGTGGGTGTTTAGTCTCAGTTTTGGTTATTCTCTGGGTCTCTGTGGGTGTTTAGTGTCTCAGTTTTGGTTATTCTCTGGGTCTCTGTGGGTGTTTAGTGTCTCAGTTTTGGTTATTCTCTGGGTCTCTGTGGGTGTTTAGTGTCTCAGTTTTGGTTATTCTCTGGGTCTCTGTGGGTGTTTAGTCTCAGTTTTGGTTATTCTCTGGGTCTCTGTGGGTGTTTAGTGTCTCAGTTTTGGTTATTCTCTGGGTCTCTGTGGGTGTTTAGTGTCTCAGTTTTGGTTATTCTCTGGGTCTCTGTGGGTGTTTAGTCTCAGTTTTGGTTATTCTCTGGGTCTCTGTGGGTGTTTAGTCTCAGTTTTGGTTATTCTCTGGGTCTCTGTGGGTGTTTAGTGTCTCAGTTTTGGTTATTCTCTGGGTCTCTGTGGGTGTTTAGTCTCAGTTTTGGTTATTCTCTGGGTCTCTGTGGGTGTTTAGTGTCTCAGTTTTGGTTATTCTCTGGGTCTCTGTGGGTGTTTAGTGTCTCAGTTTTGGTTATTCTCTGGGTCTCTGTGGGTGTTTAGTGTCTCAGTTTTGGTTATTCTCTGGGTCTCTGTGGGTGTTTAGTCTCAGTTTTGGTTATTCTCTGGGTCTCTGTGGGTGTTTAGTGTCTCAGTTTTGGTTATTCTCTGGGTCTCTGTGGGTGTTTAGTCTCAGTTTTGGTTATTCTCTGGGTCTCTGTGGGTGTTTAGTGTCAGTTTTAGTTATTCTCTGGGTCTCTGTGGGTGTTTAGTCTCAGTTTTGGTTATTCTCTGGGTCTCTGTGGGTGTTTAGTGTCTCAGTTTTGGTTATTCTCTGGGTCTCTGTGGGTGTTTAGTCTCAGTTTTGGTTATTCTCTGGGTCTCTGTGGGTGTTTAGTCTCAGTTTTGGTTATTCTCTGGGTCTCTGTGGGTGTTTAGTGTCTCAGTTTTGGTTATTCTCTGGGTCTCTGTGGGTGTTTAGTGTCTCAGTTTTGGTTATTCTCTGGGTCTCTGTGGGTGTTTAGTCTCAGTTTTGGTTATTATCTGGGTCTCTGTGGGTGTTTAGTCTCAGTTTTGGTTATTCTCTGGGTCTCTGTGGGTGTTTAGTGTCTCAGTTTTGGTTATTCTCTGGGTCTCTGTGGGTGTTTAGTCTCAGTTTTGGTTATTCTCTGGGTCTCTGTGGGTGTTTAGTCTCAGTTTTGGTTATTCTCTGGGTCTCTGTGGGTGTTTAGTGTCTCAGTTTTGGTTATTCTCTGGGTCTCTGTGGGTGTTTAGTCTCAGTTTTGGTTATTCTCTGGGTCTCTGTGGGTGTTTAGTGTCTCAGTTTTGGTTATTCTCTGGGTCTCTGTGGGTGTTTAGTGTCTCAGTTTTGGTTATTCTCTGGGTCTCTGTGGGTGTTTAGTGTCTCAGTTTTGGTTATTCTCTGGGTCTCTGTGGGTGTTTAGTCTCAGTTTTGGTTATTCTCTGGGTCTCTGTGGGTGTTTAGTGTCTCAGTTTTGGTTATTCTCTGGGTCTCTGTGGGTGTTTAGTCTCAGTTTTGGTTATTCTCTGGGTCTCTGTGGGTGTTTAGTGTCAGTTTTAGTTATTCTCTGGGTCTCTGTGGGTGTTTAGTCTCAGTTTTGGTTATTCTCTGGGTCTCTGTGGGTGTTTAGTGTCTCAGTTTTGGTTATTCTCTGGGTCTCTGTGGGTGTTTAGTCTCAGTTTTGGTTATTCTCTGGGTCTCTGTGGGTGTTTAGTCTCAGTTTTGGTTATTCTCTGGGTCTCTGTGGGTGTTTAGTGTCTCAGTTTTGGTTATTCTCTGGGTCTCTGTGGGTGTTTAGTGTCTCAGTTTTGGTTATTCTCTGGGTCTCTGTGGGTGTTTAGTGTCAGTTTTGGTTATTCTCTGGGTCTCTGTGGGTGTTTAGTGTCTCAGTTTTGGTTATTCTCTGGGTCTCTGTGGGTGTTTAGTCTCAGTTTTGGTTATTCTCTGGGTCTCTGTGGGTGTTTAGTGTCTCAGTTTTGGTTATTCTCTGGGTCTCTGTGGGTGTTTAGTCTCAGTTTTGGTTATTCTCTGGGTCTCTGTGGGTGTTTAGTGTCAGTTTTGGTTATTCTCTGGGTCTCTGTGGGTGTTTAGTCTCAGTTTTGGTTATTCTCTGGGTCTCTGTGGGTGTTTAGTCTCAGTTTTGGTTATTCTCTGGGTCTCTGTGGGTGTTTAGTCTCAGTTTTGGTTATTATCTGGGTCTCTGTGGGTGTTTAGTCTCAGTTTTGGTTATTCTCTGGGTCTCTGTGGGTGTTTAGTCTCAGTTTTGGTTATTCTCTGGGTCTCTGTGGGTGTTTAGTCTCAGTTTTGGTTATTCTCTGGGTCTCTGTGGGTGTTTAGTCTCAGTTTTGGTTATTCTCTGGGTCTCTGTGGGTGTTTAGTGTCTCAGTTTTGGTTATTCTCTGGGTCTCTGTGGGTGTTTAGTGTCTCAGTTTTGGTTATTCTCTGGGTCTCTATGGGTGTTTAGTCTCAGTTTTGGTTATTCTCTGGGTCTCTGTGGGTGTTTAGTCTCAGTTTTGGTTATTCTCTGGGTCTCTGTGGGTGTTTAGTGTCTCAGTTTTGGTTATTCTCTGGGTCTCTGTGGGTGTTTAGTGTCCTTGGGATTATTTTGGCTCTGTTTTGGCTTGTTATTTGAATGTTTTATTGCCTGTTTTGTTGTTTAACCCTAACCCTTAGGGTTGAATCGGACGGGACAGTTTTTTGGAAGAACTGAACGACTATTTGTGGCTCGTGATAAGTCCTTTAACTGTTCCTAACTGTAGCCCTGGGATGCAGTTGTTGGGGACTATTTTCAGCAGTGGGTTAATCCCTTTTTTTAACCAGTGCAACTCTGTGGCGCTCTGTTGAGGTTTGAGCAGTGAAATGTTGAGTATCAGAAGCTTCACTGAAGTTTAATGAAGCCATGTGAGACACTGACCTACTGTTTTCTGCTGCTGAGACCCACATCTGACCCAGTAACACAGCAACAAGCAGCGTGTGGTGTGAGTGCTCAGGTAGAAATCTGTCCCACTCAGGCCATCTGCAGACCTGGATAATCCCTGTTAGTAGATTAGAGTTAGAGAGAGGAAAGGAAGCGGAGTGGCACACTGTCACCACGTCTGAAGAAACGGCAAATTCACCGTTGGACTGCCATGTTTCTGGACTCTGAGGAGGTTCCACGGAGCTTCAGTTTTTACTCAAAATCTGGACGCTCTTTATGATGAGGATTTGTTTGGTTCTGTTGTGAGGGACTGAGCACGCGAGCTCTTTTATGGAAAACAGGTTTTTCCCGTGACTGGAAGACTTTTTTTCCTCAGCTTTTATCTTGAAGTATAATTCAGGCTGTGGAGTTCTGAGCAGAAGCAAACTGGAGGCTTCAGTTTGAGATTCTAAAGCGTGTTTAAGTTTTACATGTTGTTTTCAGAGAAACAATTTTACTTTGGAAGAAACAAAGATTGAAGGACTAAAGAGTTCTGTTGAGTTTTTACAGAATGTTGGAAAATAAGAATCATTTCATGAGCTTTTTCGACGAAGACTTGGAATTCTACAGTAAATAGCGTGTCGATCGGTGGCAGCATTGGGACAGCTCACCATATAGATAATCCTTACTGACAACAGCATGATTTCATATGTGGAATGCCTGGGTGGAGACGGGGCGAGTCCTGGGGTGTCGTCACGCTGTTGGAATGGGGGACCCGATGAAGAGCGAGATGAGCTTCTTCCACGGAAAATGGCCGCCCTGCAACCGAAAACAGAGGGCAGCCTGAGGCGGCGCCTGCTCAGTGCTAAGATCCACCAGCAGCACGATGCCATCTGGAAAGCCAGCAGTGCCAGTAGGCCAGGGTCACCTCGAGGTGACAAAAGGCCCCCCCCATCTCACCTTCAGTACCTCAGCAGCAGTCCTTGGCACCTCCCACCTCGCCCCCATGTTCACCCTTCTCTTGTTCCTGAGGCCCACGGAAAACTCTTCTTTGAACCTGGAGCTTATGAGAAGCCCCACGCGCAGTCCTCACCTGCGCAGATGCAGCGTCCCTCATGCCACATCCTCAATCATCGGCGTCGAACCAGTTTCAGCCCCCCGGACCCGGAGCCCCGTCCGGGCTACGCGCTGCCTGTCTCTTCCCCTGTGAGCTTCGCGACCCGTTCTGAGGAGCCAGAAGTGCCCCCACAGTACCGCTACCAGCCCACCAAGACGCGCAAAGCCAACTTCTTCTGCTTCAGACGCCGCCGAGGGGGAAGCTCCAGGCAGGAACCTTTGCAAAGCACGCCCCTTCTATACCAAGGTACCGCTCAGAGCCCTGAGTACTGTTGTTCTTACAGCACAGATGTAAGAACTGCTGCTACTCCGTCCCTTCATGGTAGTCCTTAAAACTCCAGTTTCCCTCATCACATGGTACCACATGGTACCACCTATTCCTCTTTTGATCAATTCGGACCCACTTTAACCTGTTCAGCCCCAGGAGTCTTTCCGGGGTTCCTGATAACATGCCCTTTACCTGCCCATTACCGGGGGGCTCCAGGGTTGAAGAGGTTTATCCTCACTTTAACCAGCTGTTTGTGTTCAGCCCACTATGGTTCCGCTCACAATAACTGGATTTTCTTCCCAACTGGTCCTGAATGATCCTAGCTTCCTGGTTTTGGCTTGGTCGTGTCCCAGGTAGCCTGACACACTCTGGTGGGACATGAACTGTTGATGTCACTTCGTTTTCTTATGAAATCGGTGCAGTTAGCTTAGTCTGGACCTTTGAGTTATTCCTGCTGTTCTTTATTGGTCCTGGATGCTGCCACCCAGGCTGGCTTGGTCTTAAATGATCCCATATATCCTGGTTTGGTTATTTTAGGCTTTGAGTGCTGCCAGCTAATCTGGTTGAGGTAATAAGGTTTCCAGATAGTCCAAGCTACTGTGAATTGAACAGAAATCATTCCATAAAGCCGAATCTGACTCTTTAATGTCTTGGACCAATTATTTACTGTAGATCGTAAATAATCCAATCCAATCCGTAAATGCAGCAGGTTAGGCCACCTGAATGGTACCCGCCTAAAAGAAACTTGATTTGGAGGTTCAAATAATCCTATTTTCTTTTGTTTTGGTCCTCGTGGCATTATTTAATGCAGGCTTGCCTCACAGTTTGTTCTGAAATGATTACATTTAGACCAGATTGGCTCTCTAATGTCCTGCACCAGTTTTCCTGTTTTGGCTATTTTGGTCCTGATAAGTCAAAGGTAGCATGATATGCCCCTACTTGGAACTAGTAAGTCCCAGAAAGCCTAGCTTAGGCGTCCCTGATGGTTCCAGCTACTCATGTTTGGATGAGTTTGGTCCCTAATAATCCCACTTTGCCTTATCTGGTATTTTGAGTCCTGAAATGGACAGTATAATTAATCCTACTTAATTCTGATGTCCTTTTGGTCTGCTTGGGTAGTTTGTCCCGGTTTAGTCGGTCCTGAACTCGCTGTCTGCCTGCAGCTCTGATGCGTCTCTGTTCACACACTGTGAAACTGTCTGATCAATAATGCATCATTTGTTATTCTCATAGAACACACCCGCGCTCCGCGGTCTCGCTTAATGACCTCCCCCTGTGTGCATAATCTCCTCTGAGTGAGTGTGGGTGTGTGCAGGGATTAGCTGCAGCTCCATACGCTAGGCTAATGGCTAATTCCGTTATAACAGATGAACAGGCCTTATGGCTGACACACCTGTTAGCTTCACTTCCAACTGAATGTCAGCCATTTAGTCCATGTGATCCACACCTGGATCGAAGATAATTGATCAGTTGTTACTTGATTATTTTGTCGAACTCCGGCCCCCCTTTTCCCTCTGATAGACGGCACTTACAATCCAAATTAGAACCTTCTGGGACCAGATATGACCATGTGACGTAATGATTTTGTGGCCTACTTAGAGTCTAATTAATGAAACTAATTAAAACAGTGGGGATGTGAAGATGAACAGACAGTGAGGCTGTCAGCCTTGAAGACAATAATTAGCTGCTCCTCGTGGCCCACATAGTCGGCACACTTACAGACTGGAATTGTCCCAGTTTGTGACTGTGATGAAGGTGATAGTGAAGGTTAACTCCACCAACTATCAGCCTGGGCCTTGTTACTCATTATGACACATGGAGCAACTCAGCTGGAGAACAGGCATTGATCGTTGATGGGATGTATGAGTGATAAACCGTGGTTCCAGGGTCGAAACCAAAGGACTACACAAAGCCAGAAAGTGACAACAGACGCTTAGCAAACACAGAGAAACACAACAAGCATGCTGAGAGACACAAAAGGGATTAAAAAAAAGGACACAAAGTTATTTAAAATGGATTCAAACAATCACACAAGGAAAGGAGCAACAGAGCAACAGAGAGATGCAGTTAAAGGGTGCTAAAACAACCACAAAACGTCATAAAATTACTTTAAAAAACCCAAAAATGACTACAGGGACGATTTATGATAACAAACAATCAGATAAGAATTACAAGCATGACTACACAGGCACAATATGGCATGAAACAAACACAAAACAAACACAGATAGACATCAAACAACAACACAGAGACGAGAAAAGACTGTAAATAAACTGCCACCTGACCTGCTTCCCTCCCTCTCATGATTGTTCAGGGTTCAGAGTTAAAAACCAAGGAGTTTTAACCGCATCTCTGGGCTGCTTTTCCCATCTTTGCCCTACAAAAAAACAACAGATCCCACTTTGTACATCTCACCATTTACAACCTTTGTCCAACGGTTTGGATTACATGTTTTTTTCTTTGTGAGACAAGGCTCACACAGTCCAGTTCAGTTTGATTCACATGACATGTCATCACATGTCATCACATGTCATCACATGTCATCACATGTTATCACATGTCATCACATGGCACCTCAGAGATTCAGTCCAGTTCAAAACAATTACAGCTCAGTTCAGTGTGGAACAATCATGATCAGAGGTCAGAGGACTGTGCATCGCAGTGGCTCGTGGTCAGGGTCACTAAGGCTGTGTTCGAAACCGCATACTACATACTACATACTACATACTGCATACTACATACTACATACTACATACTACATATCACATACTGCATACTACATACTACATACTGCATACTGCATACTACATACTACATACTACATACTACATACTGCATACTGCATACTACATACTACATACTACATACTGCATACTACATACTGCAAACTACATACTAAGTACTACATACTACATACTACATATCACATACTGCATACTGCATACTACATACTACATACTGCATACTACATACTACATACTACATACTGCATACTACATACTGCAAACTACATACTAAGTACTACATACTACATACTACATATCACATACTGCATACTGCATACTACATACTACATACTGCATACTACATACTACATACTACATACTGCATACTACATACTACATACTACATACTGCATACTACATACTACAACCTTCCATACTGCATACTACATACTACATACTACATACTGCATACTACATACTACATACTGCATACTACATACTATATACTGCATACTACATACTACAACCTTCCATACTGCATACTACATACTACATACTACATACTGCATACTACATACTATATACTGCATACTACATACTACAACCTTCCATACTGCATACTACATACTACATACTACATACTGCATACTACATACTACATACTGCATACTATATACTACATACTACATACTACAACCTTCCATACTGCATACTACATACTACATACTACAAACTACATACTACATACTACATACTGCATACTACATACTACATACTACATACTGCATACTACATACTACATACTACATACTGCATACTACATACTACATACTGCATACTACATACTGCATACTGCATACTACATACTACAACCTTCCATACTGCATACTACATACTACATACTACATACTGCATACTACATACTACATACTGCATACTACATACTGCAAACTACATACTAAGTACTACATACTACATACTACATATCACATACTGCATACTGCATACTACATACTACATACTGCATACTGCATACTACATACTACATACTACTACATACTGCATATCACATACTACATACTACATGCTACATACTACAACCTTCCATACTGCATACTACATACTACATACTGCATACTACAAACTACATACTACATACTACATACTACAACCTTCCATACTGCATACTACATACTGCATATCACATACTACATACTACATGCTACATACTACAACCTTCCATACTGCATACTACATACTACATACTGCATACTACAAACTACATACTACATACTACATACTGCATACTACATACTACAACCTTCCATACTGCATACTACATACTGCATACTGCATACTACATACTGCATACTGCATACTGCATACTACATACTACATACTACATACGGCATACTACATACTACATACTGCATACTGCATACTACATACTGCATACTACATACTGCATACTGCATACTACATACTACATACGGCATACTACATACTGCATACTACATACTGCATACTACATACTACATACTACATACTACATACTACATACTGCATACTACATACTACAACCTTCCATACTGCATACTACATACTACATACTACATACTGCATACTACATACTACATACTGCATACTACATACTACATACTACATATCACATACTGCATACTACATACTACATACTACATACTGCATACTGCATACTACATACTACATACTACATACTGCATACTACATACTACATACTACATATGACATACTGCATACTACATACTACATACTGCATACTGCATACTACATACTGCATACTGCATACTACATACTACAACCTTCCATACTGCATACTACATACTACATACTGCATACTATATACTGCATACTACATACTACATACTGCATATCACATACTACATACTACATACTACGACATACTGCATATCACATACTACATACTACATACTACATACTACATACTACAACCTTCCATACTGCATACTACATACTACATACTACATATCACATACTACATACTACATACTACATACTACAACCTTCCATACTGCATACTACATACTACATACTACATACTGCATACTACATACTACAACCTTCCATACTGCATACTACATACTGCATACTGCATACTACATACTACAACCTTCCATACTGCATACTACATACTACATACTACATACTACATACTGCATACTACATACTACATACTACATATCACATACTACATACTACATACTACAACCTTCCATACTGCATACTACATACTACATACTACATACTGCATACTACATACTACATACTACATACTGCATACTCCATACTACATACTAAATACTACATACTACATACTACATACTGAATACTGCATACTACATACTACATACTACATACTGCATACTACATACTACAACCTTCCATACTACATACTACATACTACATACTGCATACTACATACTACATACTACATACTACATACTACATACTGCATACTACATACTACAACCTTCCATACTGCATACTACATACTACATACTGCATACTACATACTACATACTGCATACTACATACTGCATACTACATACTACATACTTCCATACTGCATACTGATCGATCAGACCGTATGCAGAGCGTTTACCCACAATGCATTTTGCTCCTGCCCGAGCCGAAATCAGTCGGCCTGAAGCTGATTTCCCTTAAGCTCTAAACTCTGTAAACTTTAGCAACATTTGAAACATTTTCAGGCGAGAAAGTAGTCGTTTAGATCCCCAACGTGTTGAAAATCTGACAAAATACCGGCCGTTTACAATTTTGTTCCCACGAATTCGGCGCTACTAAAGCTAGCCGCAGTGAGCAACGCACTTCCGGTTATTTTCACAAAATAAAATACCCGTTGCCTTTTATCATAGGGAAAGCCATTACCATACAATTGGTGCTTTTGTTTTGAAAACAGGAAGTGAACCTACCCTCGTTGTAGCTAGCTTGAAACGGCCGTTTTGACAGGAAATGACGATCGGCGACGTCACGTTACGTTGCATCTTGGGTAGTTTGAGTATGAGTAGTAACCTCATGATGCATACCCAACATTTCAGAGAATCTAGTATGCATCCGGGAACTTCTCGCTGACTCAAACTCACATACTAACTCAGAAAGTTAGTAGGAGTAGTAGGAGAAGTATGCAGTTTCAAACACAGCCTCAGATTGTTGGGACCCTCAACAAACCAGCTGAAGGGGATGGATGTATGATTTCTTCTTCTTCTGCTTTTTTTCCTACTGGTCAGTGTTCATTTCAGGAAATACCGCCCCAAAGGAGCCGCTGTTTTAGCTGACGTCGCCCAGGCCGTTTGGTCGGTCCTCCGTGAGATCTTTAAGATATGATGGAGCTTGGTCATTAAGAGCTTTAAATGTGAGGAGAAGAATCTTAAATTCTTTTCTTAATTTAACAGAGAGCCAATAAAGAGAAGCTAAAACCGGAGAAATATGCTCTCTGCTGTTAGTTCTCTTCAGTGCAGTGTTTCTCAATTCCGGTCCTCGGGACCCACTTGCCCTGCATGTTTTCGATGTTTCCCTCCTCCAGCTCACCTGATTCAAATGATCAACTCATCATCGAGCTCTGCAGTGTCCTGATCAGGAGCCATTCGGAAACACTGCATCAGTGGCTGCAGCATTTTGGATCAGCTGGAGGCTTTTCAGAGATTTTTTTGGGTCCAATCCTGAAGGAACAGATGCAGGGAGCAGTTTTTCTGCATCCCTCTGAGACAGGATGCTCCTGATTTCAACAATATTACCAAGGTGAAAGAAACCTGTTTTATATGCGAGTCAGAGGACAGATCATCTATAATGAAACACATATATAACAAATAGTTCCCTAGTTATGTCCAGAGTGTGTCCTCACACAGACAGAAAGAACACAGAGAATAAAAGATGAGCACCCTCACATCAGAAACACGCTTTCTCCTCATCTGTGCATGTGTGTGTGCGTGTGCACATGCAGCTTTTGTGGGTAACCTTCATCACACACGTGTGCCGGCTTCCTGCCAACATGCATCTGTGTGTGTGAAGAAGAGAGAGAGAGAGAGAGTGAGAAGGGGAAAGAGAGAGGGAGGAGTGGGAGGAGAGCGGCGTCGCAGCGACTCCAGCTGCATCACTGCTGCTGCTCGCCGTCTGTCTGCTGCAGCCTCAGGAGCGCGTCTGTGCCGCGTCGCCATGGTTCTGATCGGAGCCGCCATCAAATCCGTCCTCAAATACCTCAGCAAGACCACAGGTGAGTCTGCTTTGAGCATCCGTAGATCGATCCCAGAAATGTAGCTGTCGCTCCCTGGAGACGAGCTCATTGGAAACCCGGCCCCTGATTGGCCGGTTAGTGCATGTTAAAATCACACGGAGCGCGGTTCAGGTCGGCATGTGACCGCTGCGGTAGGTCAGGTCATTGATTCCAAGGATCACAGGATGATCTTCTTCTGAAACATCATAACCTCTTCAAGCACCTGCTCAAGGACCCCTGGAATGGTGGAGCCCATTTAAGGACCTCTGTTACTCCTCAAGGACCATGATGGCAGGAAGCCTCTCAAGGACACCTTGAGGTTTAAGGATAGCCGGTACCCCTGGAACCCTCTCAATGACCATGAGCATGAAATTTCCTTCAGAACTCCCGACAGCTGCTCAAGAACCAGATGTTTTAACGGTGATCTCTGGAAAACTCTGGAGAACTGAGCCCCACCTCATCCTGAGGTCTGCCCAAGCAGCTCCGCTCCTTCTGAAGCATCCATAGAACATTATCAAGGACCTACTGTTAGTCTTTCCTCATCGTAACTCTTTTAAAGGACCCCCTAAAAGTGAACCCCTTCAAGGACCCTTCAAGGACCTCTCTGTGATCCACAGAACTTCTCTAAAAATCATTTAAACCCTTGTTGCATGAACTCAAGGACCCCTGGAACCTCCTTGAGATGTCTGGAGAGATGCTTAAAGAGCTGTGGAGATTTTTCATAAACACTGGATCTCTTCAAGGGCCCCCAGGAACCTTTAAAAGCTCCTTTCAATCCACGTGGAAACCACTTTGACCTCAGAACTTCCTCAAGAACCTTTCAAGCGAGCTCAAAGTTCACTTCTGATGAGCCTTTTACCTTCTCGTGAACCATTTCATGTGATTCAGGCACCTCTTTGAGGAGTATTTCCTGTTCCCAGGAGCTTACGCACATCTGAATGATGCATTTAACCAAATCCAGATTGAACTTGTCTTGTCTGGGTGAACTGAGCTAACTGGGATCTCCTGAGATGTCTTCAAGCATCTGTGCTACCGTCACCATTTCTCCTGAGATGTTAAAGTCTCTTAAAGGACATTGGAGTGTGTTTAAGGACACGGGGTCCCTGTTTAAGGACGAGTCTGACTGCCTGGAGGACATTTGGAGTCCCCTTCAGCTGAGTGGGACCGACCGAGCAGCTGGTCCAGGTTCAGATGCCATCCTCACTTTCCCCTGGCTGCTTTCCTGTCCAGCCACTTTAAAATAAAGACCCCTTATCCCCCCAAAACAGCAGAGAGAATCCTGTTGAAGCACTATTTCAGTCTCCTTAAAGGGATAGTTCGCCTCTTTTGACATGAAGCTGTGTAACATCCCATATCAGCAACATCATTTATGAACATCTTCTTACCCCCTGCTGCGTCCTGTGAGCAGAGTTCCAGCCTCGTTTTGGTGTTGATGAAGGTAGTCCGGCTAGTTGGCTGGGGTTTAAAAAATAAAGCGTTTTGCTTCTCAGAACAATATGCGTTCAACAGAGTAATACATTTGCATCACAAAATTGTTCTCCAGGAAAAGTCAGACAATTCGTAGTCAGACAAGTCCAAGGAAACGAAAGGAAAGGAAACAAAAGGAAAGGAAAGGAAACAAAAGGAAAGGAAAGGAAAGGAAAGGAAACAAAAGGAAAAGAAACGAAAAGAAAAGAAACGAAAGGAAAGGAACAAAAGGAAAGGAAAGGAAAAAAAAGGAAAGGAAAGGAAAGGAAAGGAAATATGCCTGGCGACAGCCGCGCCAGTTTGCTGCACTTCGGTCTGCTCAGCAGGCAGTGATACGAAGGGAGAGAAAATAGGGCCAAAAGATTGTGAGGTCTGACTTTTTCCTGGAGAACGATTTTGTGATACAAATGTATTACTCTGTTGAACGCATATTGCTTTGAGAAGCAAAACGCTTTATTTTTTAAACCCCAGCCAACTAGCCGGACTACCTTCATCAACACCAAAACGAGGCTGGAACTCTGCTCACAGGACGCAGCAGGGGGTAAGAAGATGTTCAGAAATGATGTTGCTGATATGGGATGTCACACAGCTTCATGTCAAAAGAGGCGAACTATCCCTTTAAGGACAGAATTGTTCTATTTTGTTTGGTTCTACAACGTCTTGCTGCTGTTTTATTGATTGTTTCATCTGATGTGGTTGATTCTTGGTGCCTGACGAACAATAACGACTGGAATAAAACTTTGAAAAAGTATTTATCAGTCAGCAGGACAGATCGTCTACACACACAGAGAAATTAGGCTAAAGACCCTGAAAACATTTCCCTAATCTGTCAAAAAGTGCAATTTGCTTTCACTCAAACTGAGATTTAAATGTCACATCTGTCAGCACATCTGTCCCATGAATTCCTCAGCAAATCACACTGCTAAGCGCTCACATGAAAACCACAGTAGCTCAGCAGAGCTGCGGTCACCTTCAGAACTGCTGAGGGCTGCAGCTCCCATCATCACTGCCTCCGTCCGGGAGTGAATTGGCTGTAACGAGATTAAATGCAGAAAGCAGCCTTCCACTTAACTCTTGTTCCTCCGTCTGTCTTTGTCTCTGCAGCAGGGGACAGGGACACCAGGTGGTCTGTTCACTACACTTCCCAGAAGCCTCAGCAGGGCCTGCGCTTCATTCCTGGGAAAAGAAGATCCGGCAGCGCCGATGACCTGCGAGGTGAGAGCAGCTTGTTGCTCAGACTGTGACACGAAACAACGTCTCATCACATGTAGCGCAACCAATATTTTCACTAGGGCTGGGCAACGACTAAAATGTCTAATCTAATCAATCACATGATTTTCCTGATTAATCACAATTAATCGCATTTGTACTCAAAAATCAAAATCAAATCAAATCAAATCAAATTTATTCGTAGCACATTTCATGTACAAACAATTCAAAGTGCTTCACATAAGATAAAAGCATTGCAGCAGGGAGTGCAAGAAGCATTAAAAATACATAAAAGAGTATAAAGAGAAACAAATAAAATCATTTAAATGAATTTAAAAACAAGAAAAGATATCATCAGATTTCATGCTTAGACACATGAGAAAAGAAATGTTTTTAAGATGGATTTAAAAATGTCTCCATTTGGTGAAAGTTTCCATAAAGTGTATAGCCTTTAGCATTTAGTTTTATTTTAAATGTGCTGCCATATGAATAAAAGTGCCATAACATTTGTTGTGCAAACACACTTTTAACATCAGCATCTTTTAGTGCTGGGCGAGTTAACTCGTTATTATCGCGTTAACTCGTTAATTATTTAACACTAATAAATATTTTATCGCACATTAACGCAGGTTTTATTGTTGTAAAAGTCTGTTGAATGCATCACATTCACACAGTTACAGCAAACACCACGAAGCATGGAGTAATAAAATAAAGATAAACTAGCAGGTAACATCACCGCTACAGGTGTGAAGCTAACGGAGCTAACTGGCGCTACTTCCTGTTTTAGTTGTTTCAACATAAAAGCACGTATTTCAAAATAAATTTAAAAAAAAAACTCCTGCATTTACAGCCAAGTTGAATTGTCTTCTCAGCGTAGTAGTTCCAGTCTAAAATATCACTTAAAGGCAAAACACACAACTGATAGCAGCAAGTCATTCAAGGAAACAGACAGTGGAGCGAGGCTTCTACATAAAAACTACAGAAAGATGCTGATGTTAAAAGTGTGTTTGCACAACAAATGTTATGGCACTTTCATTCATATGGCAGCACATTTAAAATAAAACAAAATGCTAAAAGCTATACGCTACTTTTGGATTTTGCGTACAAATGCGATTAATCGTGATTAATCAGGGAAATCATGTGATTAATTAGATTAAACATTTTAATCGTTGCCCAGCCCGAGTATTTTTACAGTAATTTTAAAGATTCTCCTTTGGGGCCTTCTGAAACTGTGGCAGTAATGCAGCAGGATTCTGCTCAGGCTTCACAGCATGATGCTCCCAGTCATGAAGTCAGTGCTCACTGTGCATGCAGAGCTTAAATCCTGGGTGTGTTGTGGGATTAGAATTAGCTGGGAGACAACAACAGTCACTGGCTTCCCTTAATGACCCTCTGACCGCACACACTAGTCTAGTGGAAGGCTTTCACTCATCAGCCTCTTTCATGAATCCAGTTCCTAACGAACATACAAGGCTGTGAAATCAGTGCAATGGTTCCATTTTCTGGGTGGAGATGCTCCCTCTTTCAGAGAATTTAACTGGACCTTGTTGGACCTGTACCAATAACAAATATTAAGCCCCGTATGTGACGGTAAAAGTGCATAGGTGCTGCTGCTGGAATAAAACAAGGCTGTGTTCGAAACCACATACTTCTCCTACTACTCATACTAACTTTTTGAGTTAGTATGCGAGTTTGAGTAAGCGAGAAGTTCCCGGAAGCATACTAGATTCTCCTAAATGTTGGGTATGCATCATGAGGTTACTACTCATACTCAAACTACCCAAGATGCAACGTAACGTGACGTCGAGGGTAGGTTCACTTCCTGTTTTCAAAACAAAAGCACCAATTGTACCGTAATGGCTTTCCCTATGATAAAAGGCAACGGGTATTTTATTTTGTGAAAATAACCGGAAGTGCGTTGCTCACTGCGGCTAGCTTTAGTAGCGCTGAATTCGTGGGAACAAAATTGTAAACAGCCGGTATTTTGTCAGGTTTTCAACACGTTGGGGATCTAAACGACTACTTTCTCTCCTGAAAATGTTTCAAATGTTGCTAAAGTTTACAGAGTTTAGAGCTTCAGAGAAATCAGCTTCAGGCCGGCTCAGTTTCAGCTCAGGCAGGAGCGAAATGCTTTGTGGGTAAACGCTCTGCATACTGTCAGCTTTCTGCTGCATCTCGGCATCTTTCTGCTGCATCCCGGCAGCTTTCTGCTGCATCTCCGCAGCTTTCTGCTGCATCTCCGCAGCTTTCTGCAGCTCTCTGCTGCATCTCGGCATCTTTCTGCTGCATCCCGGCAGCTTTCTGCTGCATCTCGGCAGCTTTCTGCTGCATCCCGGCAGCTTTCTGCTGCATCTCGGCATCTTTCTGCTGCATCTCGGCATCTTTCTGCTGCATCTCGGCATCTTTCTGCTGCATCCCGACAGCTTTCTGCTGCATCTCCGCAGCTTTCTGCTGCATCTCCGCAGCTTTCTGCAGCTCTCTGCTGCATCTCGGCATCTTTCTGCTGCATCCCGGCAGCTTTCTGCTGCATCTCGGCAGCTTTCTGCTGCATCTCGGCAGCTTTCTGCTGCATCCCGGCAGCTTTCTGCTGCATCTCGACATCTTTCTGCTGCATCTCGGCATCTTTCTGCTGCATCTCCGCAGCTTTCTGCTGCATCCCGACAGCTTTCTGCTGCATCTCCGCAGCTTTCTGCAGCTTTCTGCAGCTTTCTGCTGCATCTCCGCAGCTTTCTGCTGCATCCCGGCAGCTTTCTGCTGCATCTCAGCAGTTTTCTGTTGCATCCCAATAGCTTTCTGCTGCATCCCGGCAGATTCTGCTGTATCTCAGCAGCTTTCTGCTGCATCCCGATAGTTTTCTGCTGCATCTCGGCAGCTTTCTGCTGCATCCCGGCAGCTTTCTGCTGCATCTCCGCAGCTTTCTGCTGCATCCCGGCAGCTTTCTGCTGCATCTCCGCAGCTTTCTGCTGCATCCCGGCAGCTTTCTGCTGCATCTCCGCAGCTTTCTGCTGCATCTCCGCAGCTTTCTGCAGCTTTCTGCTGCATCTCGGCATCTTTCTGCTGCATCCCGGCAGCTTTCTGCTGCATCCCGGCAGATTCTGCTGCATCTCGGCATCTTTCTGCTGCATCCCGGCAGCTTTCTGCTGCATCTCGGCATCTTTCTGCTGCATCCCGGCAGCTTTCTGCTGCATCCCGGCAGATTCTGCTGCATCTCAGCAGCTTTCTGCTGCATCCCGATAGTTTTCTGCTGCATCTCGGCAGCTTTCTGCTGCATCCCGATAGTTTTCTGCTGCATCTCGGCAGCTTTCTGCTGCATCCCGGCAGCTTTCTACTGCATCCCGGCAGCTTTCTGCTGCATCTCCGCAGCTTTCTGCTGCATCTCCGCAGCTTTCTGCTGCATCCCGACAGCTTTCTGCTGCATCTCCGCAGCTTTCTGCAGCTTTCTGCTGCATCTCGGCATCTTTCTGCTGCATCCCGGCAGCTTTCTGCTGCATCTCAGCAGTTTTCTGCTGCATCCCGATAGCTTTCTGCTGCATCCCGGCAGATTCTGCTGTATCTCAGCAGCTTTCTGCTGCATCCCGGCAGCTTTCTGCTGCATCCCGGCAGCTTTCTGCTGCATCTCGGCATCTTTCTGCTGCATCTCGGCATCTTTCTGCTGCATCTCGGCATCTTTCTGCTGCATCTCCGCAGCTTTCTGCTGCATCCCGACAGCTTTCTGCTGCATCTCCGCAGCTTTCTGCATCTTTCTGCTGCATCCCGGCAGCTTTCTGCTGCATCTCAGCAGTTTTCTGCTGCATCCCGATAGCTTTCTGCTGCATCCCGGCAGATTCTGCTGTATCTCAGCAGCTTTCTGCTGCATCCCGATAGCTTTCTGCTGCATCCCGGCAGCTTTCTGCTGCATCTCGGCATCTTTCTGCTGCATCTCCGCAGCTTTCTGCTGCATCTCCGCATCTTTCTGCTGCATCTCCGCAGCTTTCTGCTGCATCCCGACAGCTTTCTGCTGCATCTCCGCAGCTTTCTGCAGCTTTCTGCAGCTTTCTGCTGCATCTCGGCATCTTTCTGCTGCATCCTGGCAGCTTTCTGCTGCATCTCAGCAGTTTTCTGCTGCATCCCGATAGCTTTCTGCTGCATCCCGGCAGATTCTGCTGTATCTCAGCAGCTTTCTGCTGCATCCCGATAGCTTTCTGCTGCATCTCGGCAGCTTTCTGCTGCATCTTGGCATCTTTCTGCTGCATCTCGGCATCTTTCTGCTGCATCTCCGCAGCCTTCTGCTGTATCTCCGCAGCTTTCTGCTGCATCCCGACAGCTTTCTGCTGCATCTCCGCAGCTTTCTGCAGCTTTCTGCTGCATCTCGGCATCTTTCTGCTGCATCCCGGCAGCTTTCTGCTGCATCTCAGCAGCTTTCTGCTGCATCCCGATAGCTTTCTGCTGCATCCCGGCAGCTTTCTGCTGCATCCCGGCAGCTTTCTGCTGCATCTCGGCATTTTTCTGCTGCATCTCGGCATCTTTCTGCTGCATCTCGGCATCTTTCTGCTGCATCCCGGCAGATTCTGCTGTATCTCAGCAGCTTTCTGCTGCATCTCGGCAGCTTTCTGCAGCTTTCTGCTGCATCCCGGCAGCTTTCTGCTGCATCTCAGCAGCTTTCTGCTGCACCTCGGCAGTTTTCTGCTGCATCTCGGCAGCTTTCTGCTGCATCTCAGCAGCTTTCTGCTGCATCCCGATAGCTTTCTGCTGCATCCCGGCAGCTTTCTGCTGCATCCCGGCAGCTTTCTGCTGCATCTCGGCATTTTTCTGCTGCATCTCGGCATCTTTCTGCTGCATCTCGGCATCTTTCTGCTGCATCCCGGCAGATTCTGCTGTATCTCAGCAGCTTTCTGCTGCATCTCGGCAGCTTTCTGCAGCTTTCTGCTGCATCCCGGCAGCTTTCTGCTGCATCTCAGCAGCTTTCTGCTGCACCTCGGCAGTTTTCTGCTGCATCTCGGCAGCTTTCTGCTGCATCTCAGCAGCTTTCTGCTGCATCTCGGCAATCTTCTGCTGCATCCCGATAGCTTTCTGCTGCATCTCGGCAGCTTTCTGCTGCATCTTAGCAGCTGCACAGCACAAAGGATGGAGCTTTTCAACAAACCCTGGATACATTGATTGATTATGAGGGCAGCATAATTTAGGAGTTGATTTCTTCTCTTACCCTCTGGGTAAAACATTGGGTCTGACTGATAACCTCTGCTGCGTGGTTTCTGTCTTTCTGTGTCTGTAGTGTGTAACGGGCTGACTCAGCATGGCTACTCTCAGCCACGACCACCGAGCCCCACCTTCCGTTTATCCTCTGGACTCGACCAATCGGAGGGCGGCCCACGCAGGCGGTGGCGGGAGAACAGCAGGAAGATGGTGAGCGATGCTCATGACTGAAGTTGTGCTGTTGTTGCTGCTGGTCCTGAATGTTAATGAGGCCAAAGACTGCAGTGGAAACAACCGGCTTAGTGACTCAGGGAGGACCGACTGAGCTCCTGTCAGGCTCATTGTATTGTTTTAAAACATCCATAATCCTGGAAGGATTATTTCATTCAAGGCCACAGCACACAGACACACAACAGTTCTGTAAAAGCAGCGAGAAGCTGCCCGTGTCTCTTCGTGATGTGTGTATTTGTAGTCGTTTTGTTGTCATCATTAAGAGTTCTTTTCTACTGATTCTGCCTTTTGTTGCAGTAATTTTGTGTCCCTGTGATGTATATTTCTGTTGTGGGTCTGTGTTATAGTTCTACAGCCATTATTTAGTGTGTTTTTGGAGTTCTTTTCTTTCTCTTGGTGCTTATTTTCAGCTCTTAAGCATTCATTATTACTCTCTATGCTAACTTTGCATTGGTGTATCATCGTTTTATCATTTGGGCTGTTTTTGGCTCATTTTTGTAGCAATCTTTCCTCTGCTTTCAGTCACCTTTACGCCGTTGTAGCCATTTTGCATCCCTGTTGCCATGTGTTGTGTCTCTGTGGTCACTGGACGCTTCCATCAAGACATATTTAAAGGTGTTCAGAATAAGAGCTGGAACTGTGTGAAACTTTTCTTATTGAATCACAGGATGCTAGTTTCTTCACTGTTTTTATCAATATGATCTAAATGATTGATTTTGGATCCAAGTCTTGCTCAGTTCCTTGCCGGCTTCTTATTTTTCTATTTCATGCAATGAAAACATTCACCAATCAGTTTTCGTTTCAGACAGTTTTGACCAAAAACGATGTGCCCATAGGGTCCGTTTTGATCCAGTTCTTCTTTTACGCTGCAGCAGCAGAGAACTGATGAGTTTCACTGACTCCTGCTGCTCAAACTGAAACACTGACAGCGTTGTTGTTCTGCTGCTGACTTGCAACAATGAATGTTCCTTCCTCATTTTTTATTCTGTTTCTCACCCTTTCATCCCTCCCGCTCACCACTCTTCATCTCAGAGATCCAGAGTCTTGGATTTTTTCTCTCAGTCTTGTTTTACAGTATGTTTCAAGTTTTCAGTCTGGAGAAGAAAGGTAAACATGGACTGAACTTCTTTAGAATAAACTAGACTGGATAGAACTGTCCTGAAGTAGAGCAGTTTGCAGATCACACCTAACCAGACTGTACTAGCTTTAATCTTAGCTTTAAACCGCTTCAGGCTACATTAGAGTCCAGCTCACTCAGCTTTTCATTCATCAGTCATCAGCAACTTCTGAGGAGGATGAGGGGTTCTTCCTGAACAACATGCGACCTATGACCCCTTTGATCCTGAACCCCGTCAATCTCACCTCCAGCTGGGATGAGTTTTCTCCAGCCTATGAGTCAACAGCCGACATGGAGATGGAGCCGATTCAGAGGCTTCCGACACCAGAGGAGAGGATGAGGCAGCAGGCCGACACCGTCGCAGCTGATATAGTTCCTATCAATGTAACAGGTACAGCTGTACTGAACTTTTTTATTATTATTATTATTATTTATTTTTTTGGGGGGCTTTTTATGCCTTTATTAGATAGAACAGTGTAGAGAGACAGGAAGCAGGGGGCAGAGAGGGGGGGAACAACATGCAGCACAGGGCCGTCCGATGTGGGACTCGAACCAGGGCCAGCTGCAGCGAGGACTATAGCCTCTGTACATGGCGCGCCTGCTCAGCCCACTACGCCACGGACCGCCCCAAATCCACATGAACTTTTGAGGACTCTGAACTTGAATCTTAACTTTAAATCCAGGTGAAATATGGGCTTGAGACTGACTTGTAACTCAGACTTGATATTTTAGACTCGGCTCATCCTCGACTAACTTGTATTATTCGGTTTCATCTTAGAAATAAAATCCGAAAACGGTCTCACAACAAAGACTTAATTAGGAGTTTAGATTAAACTTGTTGTTGGAAAAGTAACCAACAAGTCCTGATCAGATGTGGAACAATACATTTTTTCATCATACCCTTAAATATGACGTATAACGGCATCATGAGTGTTTCTACATTAGAGCAGATGTTGTTCTTAAGTCTTTCACTTAGGAAACCGAAAGCCACAAAGTCCTCATAAGGATGAAAGTGAGAAGTGTTTAACACGCCTTTATGTGACTTCCCAGTTACATTCAACCAATAACACAACCACACTTTACTAGAACACTTGAGACAGTAACTCTACTTGGTTATGACACAGTGGGTTGCTAAGTTAGACACGGCCAGTGTCCGGATTGCCAGCTCCTATAAATGTAACAGGCACAGCTGGACCTCATCATTCACAATGATATAAACTCAATATGACCTGGACTCAGGATGTGACTGTGGACCAATCCCAATATCCCAACTTAGTCCTATTACCTGGCCCTAACCGTGTATTTTGTCCCTTTTTTTTTTGATATCAATGACGTTTGGTGGTCCAACCCTTGAGCCATGGGAGTGGAGGCCATTTAGTTTGATCCCCAAACAGAAAAGGGACATTTTACATCTGCATTAGGGAGGGGTAGGGTAGGGCTTAGGGGTAGGGTAGGGCTAAGGGGTAGGATAGGGCTAAGTGGTTGGGTAGGGCTAAGTGGTAAGGTAGGGCTAAGTGGTAGGGTAGTGCTAAGGGGTAGGATAGGGCTAAGTGGTTGGGTAGGGCTAAGTGGTAAGGTAGGGCTAAGTGGTAGGGTAGTGCTAAGGGGTAGGATAGGGCTAAGTGGTTGGGTAGGGCTAAGTGGTAGGGTAGGGCGAAGTGGTAGGGTAGGGCTTAGGGTTAGGGTAGGGCTAAGGGGTAGGATGGGGCTAAGTGGTTGGGTAGGCCTAAGTGGTAGGGTAGGGCTAAGGGGTAGGGTAGGGCTAAGGGGTAGGGCTAAGGAGTAGGGTAGGGCTAAGTGGTAGGGTAGGGCTAAGGGGTAGGGTAGGGCTAAGTGGTAGGGTAGGGCTAAGGGGTAGGGTAGGGCTAAGTGGTAGGGCTAAGGGGTTGGGTAGGGCTAAGTGGTAGGGTAGGGCTAAGTGGTAGAGTAGGGCTAAGGGGTAGGGTAGGGCTAAGGGGTAGAGTTAAGGGGTAGGGTAGGGCTAAGTGGTAGGGATAAGGAGTAGGGTACAGCTAAGGGGTAGGGTAGCGCTAAGTGGTAGGGTACAGCTAAGGGGTAGGGTAGGGCTAAGGGGTAGGGTAGGGCTAAGTGGTAGGGATAAGGAGTAGGGTACAGCTAAGGGGTAGGGTAGGGCTAAGTGGTAGGGTAGGGCTAAGGGGTAGCGTAGGGCTAAGTGGTAGGGTAGGGCTAAGGGGTAGAGCTAAGGGGTAGGGTAGGGCTAAGTGGTAGGGTAGGGCTAAGGGGTAGAGCTAAGGGGTAGGGTAGGGCTAAGTGGTAGGGTAGAGCTAAGGGGTAGGGCTAAGGGGTAGAGCTAAGGGGTAGGGTAGGGCTAAGGGGTAGGGTAGGGCTAAGTGGTAGGGTAGGGCTAAGGTGTAGAGCTAAGGGGTAGGGTAGGGCTAAGTGGTAGGGTAGGGCTAAGGGGTAGAGCTAAGGGGTAGGGTAGAGCTAAGGGGTAGGGTAGGGCTAAGGGGTAGGGTAGGGCTAAGGGGTAGAGCTAAGGGGTAGGGTAGAGCTAAGGGGTAGGGTAGGGCTAAGGTGTAGAGCTAAGGGGTAGGGCTAAGGGGTAGGGTAGAGCTAAGGGGTAGGGTAGGGCTAAGTGGTAGGGCCAAGGGAGGAAAAGGGACTGACACAAGATTCAACTCAGTTTTTCAGGGCCAAACTTTGGATTGGGACAGGATTCAGAACTTTTAAGGACTTCATCATGACTTGATATGTCTTCAATGTTTTCTTTTCCCGTTTCTTCAAACCTTAGGGGAGAGTTTTGATCGTCAGGCCAGTTTTCGGAGAACAATCTCCAATGCCGACTCTTTGACCCGACGACCTCATAGTAAATTGAGCCGTCGTAAGACGGTTTCTGCCATACCAGATGCTGTCATCCCCAAGCCTTCTGTGTCCGTGGATCTCCCTGGTCAGTTCTCCACTGTGGGTCGACCTGCATCCTCGTGCTGCACTTCCCTTAATCGACGAAAGAAAACGGAGGTGGAAGTGGACGAGATGGGAGAAATCAGAAAGGAGTCAACAAGAAGAATCCGAGCACCAAGAGGTGAGGGTATGTCCAGCCTCATGGCCACCCTTACCTCCTCCCCTCGTGCTGACAAGGACCCCATCTCCTGCTGCTCACCCTCCTCTGAGATCCACAGCCTCCCCAGTCCAACCAACACTTCTCTGAACTCTGAGGTCAGCTGTAACAGCACCCCCTGCAGGATGCTCAGTGCCTCCTCATCTTCCTATCAGGTCAGTTTAGGAGAAATTATTCCCACATAAAATGTTTTAAAACAAAAGTCAAATGAAAGCCACCTCTTCACTGCTGTTTTCCTCTCCAGGGTTTCCCCAGCGACTTCAAGCCCCTGCTCCCCTTCGACTCCACTGCCAGAGTCATGCCCCAGTCTCCCCCCTCTTCCTCTTGTTTCCCTTCCTCCCCCATCAACTCCTCCGCCCTGCAACCAGAGTGGTCTTACTCCAACAAAAGCCCCCTAAAAGAGGATCCTTCCTCCCCCAACTCTGAATCCTCATCCTCTATGACAGAATCAGTGTCTCAGTTTAGCTACCAGGCTCTGGATGACCGGACCACCACCAGGCTGGATGCTCACTGCTTCTACGATGGTGGTTTTTGTGGTGGGGAGAGGTGGAGCTACAGTCCCCTGTCCCCTAGCTCCAGCATCCACAGCGGCAGCACCCAGGACATCAGATGCGTCTCTGAGGAGGGTTGGAATTGCGATCCCCTACTCTCCTCTGGACGCTCCACCCCTTCCTATGCTGACACCAACTCTTTGTGTTCAGAGAAGATGACCTACTCTCCCTCGCTGAACCGGGAGAGAAGGAAGTCCAGCACCTCTTCTTACTACTCCCGCACAGTAAGCCGCAGCATTTCCTTACGCAAGTCCAAACGCCCACCTCCTCCACCAATGCGCTCTGACTCTTTGAGGCGCAGGCCAGGTCGCAGCAAATCCTCCCGCTCTTCACTCAGCCCGAGTCTGGATCGCAGCCCCCGCCCAGAACGCAACACCTTGTGCACACCCACCTCATCTCCCCAGGCCTTTCACGACCCCTGGGTCCCCCGCAGCAACACCAAAAGACGACAGAGCGGGCTAAACTGTGGGACAGTCACAACCTTTGAGCCATTAAACCCAGACTGCCCCACAGCAACATCCTCGGACTCCACCCCTTGCAACCCCAACCTGACAAGCTCAAACCATGCGTACGCCTTCACCCCTGTGTTAGGCTCAAAGGACGAGGGGCTGAGACTTCCATTCAACCACCACCCACCTGATCCCTCTGTGGCGGGGCTTCAGCGCCTCGCCTCTCCCTCCAGCGGCTACTCCAGCCAGTCCAACACCCCCACTCCTGGCACCCCGGTGTCCTCCCCCCTCAACCCCTCTTCCCCTCTGACAGCGAGCCCTGGAGCCTTCCCCCTCCCTCCAATCCCCCCCTTCTCCTCCTCATCGTCCTCCGCCTTCCCGCTGTCGCCTGCCGCCTCCTCTCTGCCCAGGACTAAGTCACGGGGTGAAGGAAGGCCAAAGCCACCTGTGCCAGAAAGGAAGTCATCCCTCCTCTCGTCCCCCTCTTCCTCCTTTTCCTCCACATCTTCCCTCTCTTCCTACACCTCCTCTGATTCATCTGCTAGGTATCCTCTTCTCCCACCTCCCCCTCCCCCACCCCCTCTTCTACAATCTTCCTCTCCTTTGCCTCCTTCTGCTCATCCTGGCCGCAGGTTCTGCCTCCCTGCTCCTCCATCTTTTGCCAAATACTCTGTCACTCCTCTTCCACCTCCTCCCCCACCTCCTCCACCTCCTCCTCCACCTCTTCCTCCTGCAAATCCTGCTCCTCCCTTCCCCAAGTTCTGCATCCCTACTCCTGTGTCTTCCGTGGCATCTCTTGGTGCTCCTCATCTTCCATCTCCTGCACCCCCCCTTCCTCTCCCACTTTTCACCCTCCCCACCCCTCCTCCTCTACCTCTTTCCACCCGGCCTCCACCTCCACCCTACTCCTATGCTGTGAGGCAGACTTCCCAGCACACTCTCATGTCTGTGCCATCCTACTTCCCTCCTCCGCCAACTTCTCCACCACCTCCCTCATTTTCAGAACTCCCAGACATGCCCGACCATCCTCCTCCACCTCTTCCTCCTCCTCCTCCACTTCCTCATCTCACTGCACTCTCCTCCGCTATCTTCCCTCCACCAAACCCTGCTGTGTCTCTAGACGGTGGTGTTAAAACAGCTCCGCCTCCCTGCCTCCTGGTCACTGCTCAAGCTTTGCAGTGTGTCAAACTTCGCTCCGTCAACAACCAGGAAGTCTTACAAGACGGCACTAACTCAGCTCTCCATATCCAAGCTGGCATGTCATCGGCTAACACTAATGAAAGCGAAGAGGCTCACCTGGGTTGCGATGTGTTCGATGAAGCAAATCTTGAATACCTGGCCAACAATGATGTTAAATTACCTATAGGATTAATGGCTAACTTTAACAGCCCAGTCAGTGCTGAAGCAAATCAACCTGAACTTAATTACAACAAAACAAAAACTGAGACTGGGCTTTTAATGAATGAGCCAGCTGATGCTAATCTTCTAAGACTACAGATCAGCAGATCAGCTATCCAAAGAGGCCCTCACACCCAGCTGAACAATGGTGAAGGTCTACAAAACACCCAGTCTAATGAACAATCGAAGCATTCAGACATGTACTACACTTTTGCAAACGTTGAAGTCTCCAGTCCTGAGAGTCCTTGGGTAAAATTATGTCACGATACTGACGGATATCCCTTTGACACAATTATCCAACATCCTCCTCTAGAACAACAGATCATAGAAGCAGAGCTAACGGAGCTAACGGAGCTAATGGAGCTAACAGAGCTAACAGAGCCTGCAGACAAACAGAGAGAGATCAGGACAAGAAAGGAGAGCAAGAAAGAGGAAGAGAAAAACATAAAAAATAAAGCACACAGTCTCAGTGCAGTTGATGGAGATTCAGTGTTTGCTGATAAGAAACACAATAATCAGGACATAAAGTCCTGTAGCCCAAGAAAGCTCTGCTCTCCGGAAAAGCCGGTTCCACCAAAGAAGCCTGATCTTTGCATTCTGGGTCTGATGGCATCCCCCAAGATCAGAAAAGGACAAAGTGTTTGCAGTAGTAGTGAACAAATCCCACCACCCTCTCCTGGGCCTAACAGCGCCTCGCATCTTCCAGATGATTCCGTCTCTGCACCTCGTGTGATGCACAGCCCACCGTCGCCAACCTCTGGTGGCTCAGTGAACACCAAACACTCACCTGCCAGCTCTCCTCAGCGGCAGAAGCCACAGATTTTGCACAAGAAGCCAGATCTCTTTGTGACCTCTCCAAAAACAGCAAAACAATCCTTTCCATCGAAAAACAAAGGGACCACTGGAGCCAGCAGTGTTTTACAGACTCAGAGCACTACGGGGACCACCTTGGTAACTATGGACAACACAAGGGCTGACACCTGCTGCACCTTAGGGGCCAACGCCATCTATGGGAATGGTGGCCCCAGCGGTACAATAGGTATGGGTATGTCAGAGGGCCATGGAGGCACCTCTACCTGGACAGGGGTCGCCCACAGTGGGGTGACAGACCCCCGCTGTGGTGGGATGGTCAAGACAAGGCAGGATGAGGAGAAAACATTTCATAGAAGAATGATGAGGTCATCGCTGGCTGAAGATGAAGAGGAAGACGAGATGGAGAGAGTCGAAGAGCGAGACAGGAAGCCAACAATGATGATGACGATGACTTCATCCGACAGAAAAGACAAAGCAAGAAGAAAAAGGAGGAAGAGGCTGGGCAGGCAACTGATGATGATGTCAGCAACCATGGAGCCCTCTCCTTCATCATCGTCGTCGTCATCTTCTTCCTCGTCTGAAGACGAACGAGATTTGATCAAACCCAGGAAAGAGAGGATGAGGATGATCAAAATGTGCAATCAAGAGACGAGCGACTCCGAAGGTTCCTGCTCTGCGATTGGTCAGAGCAGGTTGTCCCTCAGCAGTGCGCTGTCCACTGACAGCCTGCGGGGGGAGCTGTCGCTGCCCGACCTCCTGATCCAGGAACCAGACGAAGACCAGGAGGGGCAGGAGGGGCAGGAGGGGCAGGAGGGGCAGGAGGGGCAGGAGGGGGCACAGAAGAGGGACAAAGAGGTGAAGGAGGCCAACAGAAGCTCAGATGGTGAGTCAGCTTCATTTGAGTCATGGGCTGTGTTCGAAACCACATACTACACACTACATACTACATACTACATACTGCATACTCATCGATCAGACAGTATGCAGAGCGTTTACCCACAATGCATTTCGCTCCTGCCCGAGCCGAAATCAGCCGGCCTGAAGCTGATTTCTCTTAAGCTCTAAACTCTGTAAACTTTAGCAACATTTGAAACATTTTCAGGCGAGAAAGTAGTCGTTTAGATCCCCAATGTGTTGAAAACCTGACAAAATACCGGCTATTTACAATTTTGTTTCCACGAATTCTGGTCTTCAGTTATAGCAGACCTTTGGGATTTAAGAGCATTATTTTCAGAGGAGTCGGTCTGGGAACCGGAAACATAACACCCATAAGACCCATAAGACCCTGTTTGTATGTTGAACTCGGTTCAGTTTAACTCAGTTCGGTCTAACTCAGTTCAGTCTAACTCAGTTCAGTCTAACTCAGTTCAGTTTAGTTGTGTTGAATACAGTTCAGTTAAAAAAGATAAACTACAAACTGGGCCCCAGTTCTTCCTTTAGGAGTTTTATTGCTACTCTAATAAATGAAGGTACACCTTTTTCTTATGCAAGTGTGGAGCAAAATAGGTCAAGTTTCCCAGCTCAAATAAACTTTAAAAGAGGATAAAAACATGCAGCTGCTATGAAAAGTAGAAGATGGCAGCTGGTAGTCTGACACTGCTGAATCAGAGCTTCTATTTCTGCTCCAGAGAGATGTTTTTAGATGGTCTGTGCAGAGCCTGGCCTGTGAGCACGCTCTGAATTCAACTTTATCCTGACTGAAGCAAAGGGTAATGAGTAAATACTTCTGTGTCTTTTCCAGATGACGTGTTTGTCAGTGTCTCGGCGGACCAGATGTTCGTCTCGAGTCGACCACGAACCACAGAGGATCTCTTTGCTGTCATCCACAGGTAGAATCACATAAAAACAGGCTGAACACGGTTTCCACACTGGAATTAATGCCCCTCCAAAAATAACAAAAAAAACAACAAATACAAGATATTTTTGCTTGAAATAAGCAAAAAAATATGCCAATGGAACTAGTGAAAATCGGCTTGTCAAGATTTCTTGAAATAAGATGTGATATTTAGAACTTTTGAGATAAAAGTGACCTTGAAATTAGCTTAAAAACCTCTTAAAATGTAAAAAAAAAAAAAGCTTGTTTCATATGATATGTGACTCAAAACAAGATGTTTTCAAGACTTTTTCATTTAACAAGATATTCCAGATGTATTGTATTAAAACAAGTCCCTATATCTGGCTGAAATAGTACTTGTTAGGCAGCTGTGTCTTATATCAAGTGTAATGAGATACTCAATGAGACAAATATACTTGTAAGATTTAGATTTTTTCCAGTGCACCTGCATGAACGAGCATCCTCACATGTCTGCTTGACTCTTCCCTGTTTCTCTGGAGCAGTGCAGTGTGGGAAGGCAGAGCATGAACACCTGCCAGTCTGGGTGTGGCTGCAGGTAAAGACTCGTCCAGGAGTGAGTAGAGAGTGTAGCTCCCCGTTTAATCCCACCTCATGTAGAAACCAATCCCACTGTAGCCTGAATAGCTTCTTCATCCAGCCCCCGTTTGCTCTGAAGCCAAACCACCACATGCCGTCTTCAGAAATCTTTCCTGCCCTTATTCCTTGTATCCTAAACTAGAGGCTTTTTCCAGATGAGTCTACCGAGTAGTTTCTATTTTTCACCTCCACACGCAGTGGACTTTTGACTTCTTGGTCCTTCACTAAATGCTGCAGACCCAGCTGACCGCCTGAAGCAAAGTGACTGAGGCTGAATGTTGGCACACTTGGACGTATTCTATGACAGTAATGATTGCCAGACTCTGCCAGGTGGCAACCCTCCAGTTTGGGCTGTGATTGATCAAAATTAGCTTGTATTTGGACCTATTTTGGACCATGGGTGGTGGCCTGAATTTGATGGTTCCAGACCAGTGGCTGAACTGGGACTTAGAGTAAATGACAAAAAGAGTTGGTGTGTCTTAATGGGATTCATAGTTGTTTAAAATGGAACTGGAGACCGAGCCGATTCGTCTGAGTGACACTAAGGCTGTGTTCGAAACCGCATACTACAAACTACATACTATATACTGCATACTACATACTACATACTACATACTGCATACTGCATACTACATACTGCATACTGCATACTGCATACTACATACTGCATACTGCATACTACATACTGCATACTGCATACTGCATACTACATACTGCATACTGCATACTACATACTGCATACTACATACTGCATACTACATACTGCATACTACATACTGCATACTGCATACTACATACTACATACTGCATACTACATACTGCATACTACATACTGCATACTACATACTGCATACTACATACTACATACTGCATACTACATACTACATACTACATACTACATACTACATACTACCTACTTCCATACTACATACTACATACTTCCATACTACATACTTCCACACTACATACTACATACTCATCGATCAGACAGTATGCAGAGCGTTTACCCACAATGCATTTCGCTCCTGCCTGAGCCAAAATCAGCCGGCCTGAAGCTGATTTCTCTTTAGCTCTAAACTCTGTAAACTTTATCAACATTTGAAACATTTTCAGGCGAGAAAGTAGTCGTTTAGATGCGCAACGTGTTGAAAACCTGACAAAATACCGGCTGTTTACAATTTTGTTCCCAAGAATTCGGCGCTACTAAAGCTAGCCGCATTGAGCAACGCACTTCCGGTTATTTTCACCAAAATAAAATACCCGTTGCCTTTTATCATAGGGAAAGCCATTACCATACAATTGGTGCTTTTGTTTTGAAAACAGGAAGTGAACCTACCCTCGTTGTAGCTAGCTTGAAACTGCCGTTTTGACAGGAAATGACGATCTGCGACGTCACGTTATGTTGCATCTTGTGTAGTTTGAGTATGAGTAGTAACCTCATGATGCATACCCAACATTTCGGAGAATCTAGTATGCATCCGGGAACTTCTCGCTTACTCAAACTCGCATACTAACTCAGAAAGTTAGTATGAGTAGTAGGAGAAGTATGCGGTTTGGAACACAGCCTAAGAGATGACTCCAGCTTTCAGGCCCAGGCTGAACATGTCCAAGACTCTAACTGTTGGTTTCTGTCGTACGACTCTTTCTTAGGTCAAAACGAAAGCTGCTTGGAAGAAGGGATTCAGAGCAAGAGGGGCACCACATCCTCTCTTCCTCCTCCTCCTCCTCTTCCCAATCCTCGGACACATCCACCGACTCCCTGCCCTCCCGGACCCGGCCGGCATCCCTCGGGAGCCACAGGTCAGCAAAGAGCGAGAGCTTTAAGGCGCTCCTGCTGAGGAAAGGCGGTCGGGCCGATTTGTCGTCTCGCATCTCGGCGGTTGAGCGGCTTCGTGTCGTTCCATCTTCTGCCACCGTCCTCCAGAGGGCTCCTCCTCCAGCTCCTCCTCCAGTTCCGGGCCAAGCCAAGCTCTTAAGCTCCTCCCACTCAGCAGATGACATCAGTGGCCACCTGACTCTGAATGCACCGCCAGCGTCCGCCTGCGCCCTCTCTGTGATGTTTAGGTGGAGACGGCGGGTTCTGGGCCACGGTCGCCTCCTCCTCGCCTCCTCCTCTCCCGTCTGCGTCCTTTCCTCTTCCCACATGCGCCCTCGCTCCCTCACTCCTCCCTGCTCGGCCAGCCGGCGCTTCGCCGCCCGCTGCCGCCTCTTTGCCGCCCCCATGACGGCCATCTCCGAAGGCGAAGGCGAGGAAGAAGAGGATGGCGTTTCTGCTGAGTCACCGGGGGACTGTAAAGGATCCAATCTGAGACTAGTGGAGATTTCTTCTTGATGGAGAGGCTCCAGTTTGTCCCTGAATGTGTTTAAAACTGTTCACAAGTGCACACATTGACCTGAATGTACCGAAGCACAACTACCGATGGACGTGCCGCCGCCGCGTCTACACGCCAGATAAAGGACGTGGGCGTAAGATTCTTCTTGGATTTCGTCATGATTAGGGAATGAACATCTCAAGAAAACAAGCTAGCTGAGTGCATGTCGTCTCGTTAATCAAAGTATCTTTTAGGTTGTTTTGCACTTTACTACCGAGAACCTTTTGTAGATAAATCCGTCGGGTTTTTAACTTAACACAGAACTCATTTGTGTTCCTCGCATAAGACGTTTGTTTTCTTGAGATCACATTTAAAATGTCATAACGTAGCATAAGAATTACGATGTTAAGCAGTTGTATTTAAAAGGTTTTTATGACTCATTGGCCTGCTGATGTTACTTTTTATTATTATCTATGGAGAGATAAGATTACGTTCCAATGTTTGATACTCTAGCCTTTAATTTGCAGCCATTGGAAGTAAAATGAGTGATTAGCCAGAAAATAATATCCAACATCTCTGAAACCTGAACGTTTTCTGGAGCATTTAGAAAAAGCTTTCTGCAAACAAACGGATTTAAAAGATTTAATGCATGAAAACATTTGATAAACTTGTAATATAATCATACTTCCAAAGGTGAAACACCCAGAAAACTCGTGTTCCTTTCAGTAGAAACTTCACCTGCCACTTTTAAATCAGCTCATTTTGGATATATTAAGTGATTTATGAACTGTTTCCCTTCCAGGTAAAGCAGCATAACAACAGCAGCTCGTGTTTTTAGGAGCTTTTTACTCAGTTTAATTCCTTAAAAAGTCTAATTTTCAGCTACATTGACTTACTTTATCACTGATAATACAACTATCTGATCCTGTACTGTAAATAATCCCGTTTCTTCCTTCTCTTTCATCGTCTTTCAGCTGGATTCTTGGTTCTTATCTGTAGCATTCTCGGCCTCCATCTTAATGAGTCACAGCTCGGAGGCTGGAGTGAAGTTTGTTCGTCTGAAGGTAGCAGATAGTGTGAGGATGTAACTTTAAGGTGAACATGTTGAATTTAGGAGCAAGTGTGTTGTATCTGTGTGAATGCAGAGGGTTGGGATTTCCTGTAATAATGATAAAAAAGGAGAATATGTAACATGGAAACTGAATGTGTTGAGAGGCAGCAAAGGAAAAACACGTGTATGACTATAACAAAGGAAATAAAGCAATAAAGAACTAACTGTATTCTGCAGCTGGGTTTTATTTGTCTGGTTTGTGTGGATTCTTTTTAATTCTGTGGAATAGAAAATCAAATCAAAGACAAACTTTATGTGTTTTACCTTTTGTTGGTTTCTTCTGGGGGATGTATTGCTTATCTGCTGTTATTTACAGTCTTTTTTGTACTCATTTTGCATGTTTTAGATATTTCTGCGGATGTTTCGCACTGTTTAGTGATCATACTGCGGGAGTTTTATGCATCTGTGTTCATTCAAGGTTAACACAAGAAACTTAAGGGGGAAAAAAATGGACCAGACTCACTGAATAATTCCCTATAATATAGTGAGCAGTGCTGACCAACATGTCATTGGGGTCATCAGGTGGGAACTTCCTTTCATCAGTGTTTTGTCTTGTTGGGCCCACAACACCTCCAGGAGGCTAGAGAGTGATCACTGGCGTCCCAGAGTCACCCCCCTAATGCCAGCCATCACTGCTCCTCACACCACAACAACCATCTTTTACAACCACAAGCTACCTCAGCCTCTCACCAACTGCACACCAGTGACAGCGGGGTGGGGATGCAAACCCTGGTTCAGGTAGGGGGTAGAAATAGAAGAGGTAAAGATAAGTAGGAATGGGATTCAAACTCTGGTTCGGGAAGGGGGTAATGAAAGTATAGAGGGTGCCAGAGGTGGAGACACACTAGCAGATTCAGCAGACAAACTCACCTAAACAGTCCTATAATCATTAAAAATGCCAGCAAAAACAAAGCCATACAACTCACTCAAAGCCAACTCACCTAAAATGGCCGCCTGGTTTCAAAAGGCTCACATGGGCCATAAAAACTACATAAAGATGCTGATGTTAAAAGTGTGTTTGCACAACAAATGTTATGGCACTTTCATTCATATGGCAGCACATTTAAAATAAAACTAAATGCTAAAAGCTATGCACTACTTTTGGATTCATTTTTGGATTTTGCGCACGAATGCGATTAATCTGGATTAATCAGGGAAATCATGTGATTAATTAGATTAAACATTTTAGTCGTTGCCCAGCCCTAGTATTTTTCTGTAGTTTTTATGTAGAAGCCTCGCTCCACTGTCTGTTTCCTTGAATGACTTGCTGCTATCAGTTGTGTGTTTTGCCTTTAAGTGATATTTTAGACTGGAACTACTACGCTGAGAAGACAATTCAACTTGGCTGTAAATGCAGAAGTTTTTTTTAAATTTATTTTGAAATACGTGCTTTTATGTTGAAACAAGTAAAACAGGAAGTAGCGCCGGTTAGCTCCGTGAGCTTCACACCTGTAGCGGTGATGTTACCTGCTAGTTTATCTTTATTTTATTACTCCATGCTTCGTGGTGTTTGCTGTAACTGTGTGAATGTGATGCATTCAACAGACTTTTACAATAATAAAACCTGCGTTAATGCGCGATAAAATATTTATCAACGTTAAATAATTAACAAGTTAACGCGATAATAACGAGTTAACTCGCCCAGCCCTAGTTTCTTTTAAACCTCTTTGTGGTTGTTTCCCTTGGTTGTTTAATTTGGGGCAACATAAGTGACTCAATCTTTGCAAGTCTAATGGTGGCAGAACAACAACTCCGGAACACAAGTGGGATTTATGAATCAAACTTGGCTACTATAATGGCTTTTATGAGCAGTTAGAGCAGGTTCGCTGCATCACCAATGAATTTAAAAACTATTACAGGCAGCTGGGGGTAGCAGGGTTTAGGTTAGTTTCCAGCCAACTCACTCAAGTTCTGCAGATAATATTTACTCCACAAGCCCTCTGTCCCCTTGGATCCATGAGAATCATTTGAATCATTTGAGACGACTGCATGCTTTAACTCACAGGAGCAACTAAATGTAATAAATTAAATGTGAGTCCTCCATGAATAATCCTCCAAAACACAACCAGAACTCAGTTATTTGACTTCTAATTTAAATAGTCTTGATAGGTTTCAATAAAAAGGTTTTAACAGGCCTCCATTTCAGTAGTAGACACAGCAGAACATCTTTCTGGATTTTATAAAGGTGCAGTTTTGTTCTTGGCCACTGGGTGGTGGTCTCGAGCCACACTGGGTCTGCAGGGCTCAAACATCAGTGGTCCTGCTGCTGTTTCCTAAACAGTTTTTCAGGTGTAAAAAAAAAACAGAAACTACTTTGTACTACTATTTCTACTACAAATACAAGATATTTTTGCTTGAAATAAGCAAAAAAATATGCCAATGGAACTAGTGAAAATCGGCTTGTCAAGATTTCTTGAAATAAGATGTGATATTTAGAACTTTTGAGATAAAAGTGACCTTGAAATTAGCTTAAAAACCTCTTAAAATGTAAAAAAAAAAAAAGCTTGTTTCATATGATATGTGACTCAAAACAAGATGTTTTCAAGACTTTTTCATTTAACAAGATATTCCAGATGTATTGTATTAAAACAAGTCCCTATATCTGGCTGAAATAGTACTTGTTAGGCAGCTGTGTCTTATATCAAGTGTAATGAGATACTCAATGAGACAAATATACTTGTAAGATTTAGATTTTTTCCAGTGCACCTGCATGAACGAGCATCCTCACATGTCTGCTTGACTCTTCCCTGTTTCTCTGGAGCAGTGCAGTGTGGGAAGGCAGAGCATGAACACCTGCCAGTCTGGGTGTGGCTGCAGGTAAAGACTCGTCCAGGAGTGAGTAGAGAGTGTAGCTCCCCGTTTAATCCCACCTCATGTAGAAACCAATCCCACTGTAGCCTGAATAGCTTCTTCATCCAGCCCCCGTTTGCTCTGAAGCCAAACCACCACATGCCGTCTTCAGAAATCTTTCCTGCCCTTATTCCTTGTATCCTAAACTAGAGGCTTTTTCCAGATGAGTCTACCGAGTAGTTTCTATTTTTCACCTCCACACGCAGTGGACTTTTGACTTCTTGGTCCTTCACTAAATGCTGCAGACCCAGCTGACCGCCTGAAGCAAAGTGACTGAGGCTGAATGTTGGCACACTTGGACGTATTCTATGACAGTAATGATTGCCAGACTCTGCCAGGTGGCAACCCTCCAGTTTGGGCTGTGATTGATCAAAATTAGCTTGTATTTGGACCTATTTTGGACCATGGGTGGTGGCCTGAATTTGATGGTTCCAGACCAGTGGCTGAACTGGGACTTAGAGTAAATGACAAAAAGAGTTGGTGTGTCTTAATGGGATTCATAGTTGTTTAAAATGGAACTGGAGACCGAGCCGATTCGTCTGAGTGACACTAAGGCTGTGTTCGAAACCGCATACTACAAACTACATACTATATACTGCATACTACATACTACATACTACATACTGCATACTGCATACTACATACTGCATACTGCATACTGCATACTACATACTGCATACTGCATACTACATACTGCATACTGCATACTGCATACTACATACTGCATACTGCATACTACATACTGCATACTACATACTGCATACTACATACTGCATACTACATACTGCATACTGCATACTACATACTACATACTGCATACTACATACTGCATACTACATACTGCATACTACATACTGCATACTACATACTACATACTGCATACTACATACTACATACTGCATACGGCATACTGCATACTACATACTACATACTGCATACTACATACTACATACTGCATACTACATACTGCATACTACATACTACATACTGCATACTACATACTACATACTGCATACTACATACTGCATACTACATACTACATACTGCATACTACACACTACATACTACACACTACATACTACATATTACATACTGCATACTACATACTACATACTACATACTGCATACTACATACTACATACTACATACTACATACTACCTACTTCCATACTACATACTACATACTTCCATACTACATACTTCCACACTACATACTACATACTCATCGATCAGACAGTATGCAGAGCGTTTACCCACAATGCATTTCGCTCCTGCCTGAGCCAAAATCAGCCGGCCTGAAGCTGATTTCTCTTTAGCTCTAAACTCTGTAAACTTTATCAACATTTGAAACATTTTCAGGCGAGAAAGTAGTCGTTTAGATGCGCAACGTGTTGAAAACCTGACAAAATACCGGCTGTTTACAATTTTGTTCCCAAGAATTCGGCGCTACTAAAGCTAGCCGCATTGAGCAACGCACTTCCGGTTATTTTCACCAAAATAAAATACCCGTTGCCTTTTATCATAGGGAAAGCCATTACCATACAATTGGTGCTTTTGTTTTGAAAACAGGAAGTGAACCTACCCTCGTTGTAGCTAGCTTGAAACTGCCGTTTTGACAGGAAATGACGATCGGCGACGTCCCGTTACGTTGCATCTTGGGTAGTCTGAGTATGAGTAGTAACCTCATGATACATACCCAACATTTCGGAGAATCTAGTTTGCATCCGGGAACTTCTCGCTTACTCAAACTCGCATACTAACTCAGAACGTTAGTATGAGTAGTAGGAGAAATATGCGGTTTGGAACACAGCCTAAGAGATGACTCCAGCTTTCAGGCCCAGGCTGAACATGTCCAAGAATCTAACTGTCGGTTTCTGTCGTACGACTCTTTCTTAGGTCAAAACGAAAGCTGCTTGGAAGAAGGGATTTAGAGCAAGAGGGGCGCCACATCCTCTCTTCCTCCTCCTCCTCCTCTTCCCAATCCTCGGACACATCCACCGACTCCCTGCCCTCCCGGACCCGGCCGGCATCCCTCGGGAGCCACAAGTCAGCAAAGAGCGAGAGCTTTAAGGCGCTCCTGCTGAGGAAAGGCGGTCGGGCCGATTTGTCGTCTCGCATCTCGGCGGTTGAGCGGCTTCGTGTCGTTCCATCTTCTGCCACCGTCCTCCAGAGGGCTCCTCCTCCAGCTCCTCCTCCAGCTCCGGGCCAAGCCAAGCTCGTAAGCTCCTCCCACTCAGCAGATGACATCAGTGGCCACCTGACTCTGAATGCACCGCCAGCGTCCGCCTGCGCCCTCTCTGTGATGTTTAGGTGGAGACGGCGGGTTCTGGGCCACGGTCGCCTCCTCCTCGCCTCCTCCTCTCCCGTCTGCGTCCTTTCCTCTTCCCACATGCGCCCTCGCTCCCTCACTCCTCCCTGCTCGGCCAGCCGGCGCTTCGCCGCCCGCTGCCGCCTCTTTGCCGCCCCCATGACGGCCATCTCCGAAGGCGAAGGCGAGGAAGAAGAGGATGGCGTTTCTGCTGAGTCACCGGGGGATTGTAAAGGATCCAATCTGAGACTAGTGCAGATTTCTTCTTGATGGAGAGACTCCAGTTTGTCCCTGAATGTGTTTAAAACTGTTCACAAGTGCACACATTGACCTGAATGTACCGAAGCACAACTACCGATGGACGTGCCGCCGCCGCGTCTACACGGATAAAGGACGTGGGCGTAAGATTCTTCTTGGATTTCGTCATGATTAGGGAATGAACATCTCAAGAAAACAAGCTAGCTGAGTGCATGTCATCTCGTATCTTTTAGGTTGTTTTGCACTTTACTACCGAGAACCTTTTGTAGATAAATCCGTCGGGTTTTTAACTTAACACAGAACTCATTTGTGTTCCTCGCATAAGACGTTTGTTTTCTTGAGATCACATTTAAAATGTCTTAACGTAGCATAAGAATTACGATGTTAAGCAGTTGTATTTAAAAGGTTTTTATGACTCATTGGCCTGCTGATGTTACTTTTTATTATTATCTATGGAGAGATAAGATTACGTTCCAACGTTTGATACTCTAGCCTTTAATTTGCAGCCATTGGAAGTAAAATGAGTGATTAGCCAGAAAATAATATCCAACATGAAACCTGAACGTTTTCTGGAGCATTTAGAAAAAGCTTTCTGCAAACAAACGGATTTAAAAGATTTAATGCATGAAAACATTTGATAAACTTGTAATATAATCATAGTTCCAAAGGTGAAACACCCAGAAAACTCGTGTTCCTTTCAGTAGAAACTTCACCTGCCACTTTTAAATCAGCTCATTTTGGATATATTAAGTGATTTATGAACTGTTTCCTTTCCAGGTAAAGCAGCATCTCAACAGCAGCTCGTGTTTTTAGGAGCTTTTTACTCAGTTTAATTCCTTAAAAAGTCTAATTTTCTGTGTCGTTACCAGCTACATTGACTTACTTTATCACCGATAATACAACTATCTGATCCTGTACTGTAAATAATCCCGTTTCTTCCTTCTCTTTCATCGTCTTTCAGCTGGATTCTTGGTTCTTATCTGTAGCATTCTCGGCCTCCATCTTAATGAGTCACAGCTCGGAGGCTGGAGTGAAGTTTGTTCGTCTGAAGGTAGCAGATAGTGAGAGGATGTAACTTTAAGGTGAAGATGTTGAATTTAGGAGCAAGTGTATTGTATCTGTGTGAATGCAGAGGGTTGGGATTTCCTGTAATAATGATAGAAAAGGAGAATATGTAACATGGAAACTGAATGTGTTGAGAGGCAGCAGAGAAATGTGAGAAGAAAAATGAAAAACACGTGTATAACAAAGGAAATAAAGCAATAAAGAACTAACTGTATTCTGCAGCTGGGTTTTATTTGTCTGGTTTGTGTGGATTCTTTTTAATTCTGTGGAATAGAAAATCAAATCAAAGGCAAACTTTATGTGTTTTACCTTTTGTTGGTTTCTTCTGGGGGATGTATTGCTTATCTGCTGTTATTTACAGTCTTTTTTGTACTCATTTTGCATGTTTTAGATATTTCTGCGGATGTTTCGCACTGTTTAGTGATCATACTGCGGGAGTTTTATGCATCTGTGTTCATTCAAGGTAAACACAAGAAACTTAAGGAAAAAAAAAATGGACCAGACTCACTGAATAATTCCCTATAATATAGTGAGCAGTGCTGACCAACATGTCATTGGGGTCATCAGGTGGGAACCTCCTTTCATCAGTGTTTTGTCTTGTTGGGCCCACAACACCTCCAGGAGGCTAGACAGTGATCACTGGCGTCCCAGAGTCACCCCCCTAATGCCAGTCATCACTGCTCCTCACACCACAACAACCATCTTTTACAGCCACAAGCTACCCCAGCCTCTCACCAACTGCACACCAGTCACAGCGGGGTGGGGATGCAAACCCTGGTTTGGGTAGGGGGAGAAATAAAAGAGATAAAGATAAGTAGGAATGGGATTCAAACTCTGGTTCGGGAAGGGGTAATGAAAGTATAGAGGGTGCCAGAGGTGGAGGCAGGACAAGACACACTAGCAGATTCAGCAGACAATCTCACCTAAACAGTCCTATAATCATTAAAAATGCCAGCAAAAACAAAGCCATACAACTCACTCAAAGCCAACTCACCTAAAATGGCCGCCTGGTTTCAAAAGGCTCACATGGGCCATAAAAACTACAGAAAGATGCTGATGTTAAAAGTGTGTTTGCACAACAAATGTTATGGCACTTTCATTCATATGGCAGCACATTTAAAATAAAACTAAATGCTAAAAGCTATACGCTACTTTTGGGTTCATTTTTGGATTTTGCGCACAAATGCGATTAATCAGGGAAATCATGTGATTAATTAGATTAAACATTTTAATCGTTGCCCAGCTCTATTATTTTAATGTAGTTTTTATGTAGAAGCCTCGCTCCACTGTCTGTTTCCTTGAATGACTTGCTGCTATCAGTTGTGTGTTTTGCCTTTAAGTGATATTTTAGACTGGAACTACTACGCTTAGAAGACAATTCAACTTGGCTGTAAATGCAGGAGTTTTTTTTAAATTTATTTTGAAATACGTGCTTTTATGTTGAAACAAGTAAAACAGGAAGTAGCGCCGGTTAGCTCCGTGAGCTTCAAACCTGTAGCGGTGATGTTACCTGCTAGTTTATCTTTATTTTATTACTCCATGCTTCGTGGTGTTTGCTGTAACTGTGTGAATGTGATGCATTCAACAGACTTTTACAATAATAAAACCTGCGTTAATGCGCGATAAAATTTTTATCAACGTTAAATAATTAACAAGTTAACGCGATAATAACGAGTTAACTCGCCCAGCACTAGTTTCTTTTAAACCTCTTTGTGGTTGTTTCCCTTGGTTGTTTAATTTGGGGCAACATAAGTGACTCAATCTTTGCAAGTCTAATGGTGGCAGAACAACAACTCCGGAACACAAGTGGGATTTATGAATCAAACTTGGCTACTATAATGGCTTTTATGAGCAGTTAGAGCAGGTTCGCTGCATCACCAATGAATTTAAAAACTATTACAGGCAGCTGGGGGTAGCAGGGTTTAGGTTAGTTTCCAGCCAACTCACTCAAGTTCTGCAGAGAATATTTACTCCACAAGCCCTCTGTCCCCTTGGATCCATGAGAATCATTTGAATCATTTGAGACGACTGCATGCTTTAACTCACAGGAGCAACTAAATGTAATAAATTAAATGTGAGTCCTCCATGAATAATCCTCCAAAACACAACCAGAACTCAGTTATTTGACTTCTAATTTAAATAGTCTTGATAGGTTTCAATAAAAAGGTTTTAACAGGTCTCCATTTCAGTAGTAGACACAGCAGAACATCTTTCTGGATTGTATAAAGGTGCAGTTTTGTTCTTGGCCACTGGGTGGTGGTCTCGAGCCACACTGGGTCTGCGGGGCTCAAACATCCGTGGTCCTGCTGCTGTTTCCTAAACAGTTTTTCAGGTGTGAAAAAAACAGAAACTACTTTCTACTACTATTTCTACTTTCTACTACTTCCAAGGTATTTCCAGAATGTTCCATGTGGTAATTGACAGGTTCTTCAAGAAATTCCTGGCTCCAGGTTTATTGATTCTTAAAGATCGAGATGATCTATAGGAAACAATTTTTTTTCGAATCACTCATTTGTGAGACTAAAAGTAGGCTAACGAGGTCTTTTGAGACATTTCAATGATTATCTAAGTTCTCGCATGCATATAAGGAAGTTCCATAAATTTAGCTTAAAGAACTTAGCTTTAAGAACTTAGGTTAAAGAACTTAACTTAAAGAACTTAGCTGAAAGAATTTAGCTTTAAGAACTTAGGTTAAAGAACTTAGCTTTAAGAACTTAGCTTTAAGAACTTAGCTTAAAAAACTTAGCTTAAAGAACATAGCTTTAAGAACTTAGCTTTAAGAACTTAGCTTAAATAACTTAGCTTTAAGAACTTAGCTGAAAGAACTTAGCTTTAAGAACTTAGCTTTAAGAACTTAGCTTTAAGAACTTAGCTGAAAGAACTTAGCTTAAAGAACTTAGCTTAAAGAACTTAGCTTTAAGAACTTAGCTTAAAGAACTTAGCTTTAAGAACTTAGCTTTAAGAACTTAGCTTAAAAAACTTAGCTTAAAGAACATAGCTTTAAGAACTTAGCTTTAAGAAATTAGCTTAAATAACTTAGCTTTAAGAACTTAGCTGAAAGAACTTAGCTGAAAGAACTTAGCTTTAAGAACTTAGCTTTAAGAACTTAGCTTTAAGACCTTAGCTTAAAGAACTTAGCTGAAAGAACTTAGCTGTAAGAACTTAGCTTTAAGAACTTAGCTTTAAGACCTTAGCTTAAAGAACTTAGCTGAAAGAACTTAGCTGTAAGAACTTAGCTTAAAGAACTTATCTGTAAGAACTTAGCTTAAAGAACTTAGCTTAAATAACTTAACTTAAAGAACTTAGCTGAAAGAACTTAGCTATAAGAACTTAGCTTAAAGAACTTAGCTTAAATAACTTAGCTGAAAGAACTTAGCTATAAGAACTTAGCTTAAAGAACTTGGCTTAAAGAACTTAGCTGAAAGAACTTAGCTGTAAGAACTTAGCTTAAAGAACTTAGCTGTAAGAACTTAGCTTTAAGAACTTAGCTTTAAGACCTTAGCTTAAAGAACTTAGATGAAAGAACTTAGCTGTAAGAACTTAGCTTTAAGAACTTAGCTTTAAGACCTTAGCTTAAAGAACTTAGCTGAAAGAACTTAGCTGTAAGAACTTAGCTTAAAGAACTTATCTGTAAGAACTTAGCTTAAAGAACTTAGCTGTAAGAACTTAGCTGAAAGAACTTAGCTGTAAGAACTTAGCTTAAAGAACTTATATTTAAGAACTTAGCTGAAAGAACTTAGCTATAAGAACTTATCTTAAAGAACTTATCTTAAATAACTTAGCTTTAAGAACTGACTGCACCACAGGATCAGTCAGATTCGGAACGGTTTTACAGTCAGTAAATGAGGGAAATCTTGTGAGCTGGTCAACTCGTGCAGGAGGAAACCCAGATAACTAAAGTGAAATATGGGCAGAACAAACAGGCGGTTTGTTCCTCACACCGTCAGGAAATGTCTCTATGTACGTGGAGAAGGTCAGATGCAGCCGTGTGTTTATCCCGGAGGAACAACACAATACAGAATGTTTATTGCTCTCACTATGTTTTTTGCCTCCAAACAAGACACTTTACTTCTGAGACTTCAGCCTGGCTGAGGTAAGAGAACCCGTGTGGCTGCCGGACGAAGAGGCAGCGTGTCTCCATGTTGGATCCTTTGGGGGACGGAGCAGAGGCAGCGTGTCTCCATGTTGGATCCTTTGGGGGACAGAGCAGAGGCAGCGTGTCTCCATGTTGGATCCTTTGGGGGACAGAGAAGAGGCAGCGTGTCTCCATGTTGGATCCTTTGGGGGACAGAGCAGAGGCAGGGTGTCTCCATGTTGGATCCGTGTGGGACAGAGCAGAGGCAGCGTGTCTCCATGTTGGATCCTTTGGGGGACAGAGCAGAGGCAGGGTGTCTCCATGTTGGATCCTTTGGGGGTCAGAGCAGAGGCAGCGTGTCTCCATGTTGGATCCTTTGGTGGACAAAGCAGAGGCAGCGTGTCTCCATGTTGGATCCTTTGGGGGATGGAGCAGAGGCAGCGTGTCTCCATGTTGGATCCTTTGGGGGACAGAGCAGAGGCAGCGTGTCTCCATGTTGGATCCTTTGGGGGACAGAGCAGAGGCAGCGTGTCTCCATGTTGGATCCTTTGGGGGACAGAGCAGAGGCAGCGTGTCTCCATTTTGGATCCTTTGGGGGACGGAGCAGAGGCAGCGTGTCTCCATGTTGGATCCTTTGGGGGACGGAGCAGAGGCAGCGTGTCTCCATGTTGGATCCGTGGCAGCGTGTCTCCATGTTGGATCCTTTGGGGGACAGAGCAGAGGCAGCGTGTCTCCATGTTGGATCCTTTGGGGGACGGAGCAGAGGCAGCGTGTCTCCATGTTGGATCCTTTGGGGAACAGAGCAGAGGCAGCGTGTCTCCATGTTGGATCCGTGGGGGACAGAGAAGAGGCAGCGTGTCTCCATTTTGGATCCTTTGGGGGACAGAGCAGAGGCAGCGTGTCTCCATGTTGGATCCTTTGGGGGAAAGAGCAGAGGCAGCGTGTCTCCATGTTGGATCCTTTGGGGGACAGAGCAGAGGCAGCGTGTCTCCATGTTGGATCCTTTGGGGGACAGAGCAGAGGCAGGGTGTCTCCATGTTGGATCCTTTGGTGGACAGAGAAGAGGCAGCGTGTCTCCATGTTGGATCCTTTGGGGGACAGAGCAGAGGCAGCGTGTCTCCATGTTGGATCCGTGGGGGACAGAGCAGAGGCAGCGTGTCTCCATGTTGGATCCTTTGGGGGACAGAGCAGAGGCAGCGTGTCTCCATGTTGGATCCTTTGGGGGACAGAGCAGAGGCAGCGTGTCTCCATGTTGGATCTTTTGGGGGACAGAGCAGAGGCAGCGTGTCTCCATGTTGGATCCTTTGGGGGACAGAGCAGAGGCAGCGTGTCTCCATGTTGGATCTTTTGGGGGACAGAGCAGAGACAGCGTGTCTCCATGTTGGATCCTTTGGGGGACAGAGCAGACCAAACCGACCTGGAGTCGATCGCTCAGACTGGGGACGGATTTACTGAGCTGTTAGGGTTCAGGCTGGATGTGTTGGGACGTCTCTGGAGTTTAAAGAGCTCTGTGAACACATAGTTTACCACGGCCTCGGGTGACCTTTGACCCCTGACTGTGCATGAATGTGTTTAATGTGTGTCATTATGAAGTCTCAGAAGTTTATGAACGTCTGACTTCTGAGCCAAAAACATCACTGGTTCTTCTTTTTCTTTTTTCTTTATTTGTTACTTTGTAGAAACGTGTTCAACTTCAGCTTCTTTCAATTGATTTAGTTTTACTGTGTACTGGGCCCCTGATCTTGATGCCAGTGGCCCCTGATCTTGATGCCAGTGGCCCCTGATCTTGATGCTAATGGCCCCTGATCTTGATGCCAGTGGCCCCTGATCTTGATGCCAGTGGCCCCTGATCCTGATGTCAGTGGCTCCTGATCTTGATGCTAATGACTCCTGATCTTGATGCCAGTGGCCCCTGATCTTGATGCCAGTGGCTCCTGATCTTGATGCTAATGGCCCCTGATCTTGATGCCAGTGGCCCCTGATCTTGATGCCAGTGGCCCCTGATCTTGATGCTAATGGCTCCTGATCTTGATGCCAGTGGCCCCTGATCTTGACGCCAGTGGCTCCTTATCTTGATGCCAGTGGCCCCTGATCTTGATGCCAGTGGCCCCTGATCTTGATGCCAGTGACCCCTAATCTTGATGCCAGTGGCCCCTGATCTTGATGCCAGTGGCTCCTGATCTTGATGCCAGTGGCCCCTGATCTTGATGCCAGTGGCCCCTGATCTTGATGCCAGTGGCTCCTGATCTTGATGCCAGTGGCTCCTGATCTTGATGCCAGTGGCTCCTGATCTTGATGCCAGTGGCTCCTGATCTTGATACCAGTGGCCCCTGATCTTGATGCCAGTGGCCCCTGATCTTGATGCCATTGGCCCCTGATCTTGATACCAGTGGCCCCTGATCTTGATGCCAGTGGGCCCTGATCTTGATGCCAGTGGCCCCTGATCTTGATGCCAGTGGCCCCTGATCTTGATGCCAGTGGCCCCTGATCTTGATGCCAGTGGCCCCTGATCTTGATGCCAGTGGCCTCTGATCTTGATGCCAGTGGCCCCTGATCTTGATGCCAGTGGCCCCTGATCTTGATGCCAGTGGCCTCTGATCTTGATGCCAGTGGCCCCTGATCTTGATGCCAGTGGCTCCTGATCTTGATGCCAGTGGCCCCTGATCTTTTTGCCAGTGGCCCCTGATCTTGATGCCAGTGGCCCCTGATCTTGATGCCAGTGGCCCCTGATCTTGATGCCAGTGGCCCCTGATCTTGATGCCAGTGGCCCCTGATCTTGATGCCAGTGGCCCCTGATCCTGATGTCAGTGGCTCCTGATCTTGATGCTAATGACTCCTGATCTTGATGCCAGTGGCCCCTGATCTTGATGCCAGTGGCTCCTGATCTTGATGCTAATGGCCCCTGATCTTGATGCCAGTGGCCCCTGATCTTGATGCCAGTGGCCCCTGATCTTGATGCTAATGGCTCCTGATCTTGATGCCAGTGGCTCCTGATCTTGATGCCAGTGGCTCCTGATCTTGATGCTAATGGCCCCTGATCTTGATGCCAGTGGCCCCTGATCTTGATGCCAGTGGCCCCTGATCTTGATGCCAGTGGCCCCTGATCTTGATGCCAGTGGCCCCTGATCTTGATGCCAGTGGCTCCTGATCTTGATGCCAGTGGCCCCTGATCTTTTTGCCAGTGGCCCCTGATCTTGATGCCAGTGGCCCCTGATCTTGATGCCAGTGGCCCCTGATCTTGATGCTAATGGCCCCTGATCTTGATGCCAGTGGCCCCAGATCTTGATGCCAGTGGCCCCTGATCCTGATGTCAGTGGCTCCTGATCTTGATGCTAATGACTCCTGATCTTGATGCCAGTGGCCCCTGATCTTGATGCCAGTGGCTCCTGATCTTGATGCTAATGGCCCCTGATCTTGATGCCAGTGGCCCCTGATCTTGATGCCAGTGGCCCCTGATCTTGATGCTAATGGCTCCTGATCTTGATGCCAGTGGCCCCTGATCTTGACGCCAGTGGCTCCTTATCTTGATGCCAGTGGCCCCTGATCTTGATGCCAGTGGCCCCTGATCTTGATGCCAGTGACCCCTAATCTTGATGCCAGTGGCCCCTGATCTTGATGCCAGTGGCTCCTGATCTTGATGCCAGTGGCCCCTGATCTTGATGCCAGTGGCCCCTGATCTTGATGCCAGTGGCCCCTGATCTTGATGCCAGTGGCTCCTGATCTTGATGCCAGTGGCTCCTGATCTTGATGCCAGTGGCTCCTGATCTTGATACCAGTGGCCCCTGATCTTGATGCCAGTGGCCCCTGATCTTGATGCCATTGGCCCCTGATCTTGATACCAGTGGCCCCTGATCTTGATGCCAGTGGGCTCTGATCTTGATGCCAGTGGCCCCTGATCTTGATGCCAGTGGCCCCTGATCTTGATGCCAGTGGCTCCTGATCTTGATGCCAGTGGCCCCTGATCTTGATGCCAGTGGCCTCTGATCTTGATGCCAGTGGCCCCTGATCTTGATGCCAGTGGCTCCTGATCTTGATGCCAGTGGCCCCTGATCTTTTTGCCAGTGGCCCCTGATCTTGATGCCAGTGGCCCCTGATCTTGATGCCAGTGGCTCCTGATCTTGATGCCAGTGGCCCCGGATCTTGATGCCAGTGGCTCCTGATCTTGATGCCAGTGGCCCCGGATCTTGATGCCAGTGGCCCCTGATCTTGATGCCAGTGGCCCCTGATCTTGATGCCAGTGGCCCCGGATCTTGATGCCAGTGGCCCCTGATCTTGATGCCAGTGGCCCCTGATCTTGTTGCCAGTGGCCCCTGATCTTTTTGCCAGTGGCCCCTGATCTTGATGCCAGTGGCCCCTGATCTTGATGCCAGTGGCCCCGGATCTTGATGCCAGTGGCCCCTGATCTTGATGCCAGTGGCCCCGGATCTTGTTGCCAGTGGCCCCTGCCCTGATCTTGTTGCCAGTGGCCCCTGATCTTTTTGCCAGTGGCCCCTGATCTTGATGCCAGTGGCCCCTGATCTTGATGCCAGTGGCCCCTGATCTTGTTGCCAGTGGCCCCTGATCTTGATGCCAGTGGCCCCTGATCTTGATGCCAGTTGCCCCTGATCCTGATGCCAGTTGCCCCTGATCCTGATGCCAGTGGCCCCTGATCTTGATGCCAGTGGCCCCTGATCTTGATGCCAGTGGCCCCTGATCTTGATGCCAGTGGCCCCTGATCTTGATGCCAGTTGCCCCTGATCCTGATGCCAGTGGCCCCTGATCTTGATGCCAGTTGCCCCTGATCCTGATGCCAGTGGCCCCTGATCTTGATGCCAGTGGCCCCTGATCTTGATGCCAGTTGCCCCTGATCTTGATGCCAGTGGCCCCTGATCTTGATGCCAGTGGCCCCTGATCTTGTTGCCAGTGGCCCCTGATCTTAATGCCAGTGGCCCCTGATCCTGATGCCAGTGGCCCCTGATCTTGATGCTAGTGGCTCCTGATCTTGATGCCAGTGGCTCCTGATCTTGATGCCAGTGGCCCCTGATCTTGATGCCAGTGGCCCCTGATCTTGATGCCAGTTGCCCCTGATCCTGATGCCAGTGGCCCCTGATCTTGATGCCAGTGGCCCCTGTTCTTGTTTCCAGTGGCCCCTGAGCTAGATGCCAGTGGCCCCTGATCTTGTTGCCAGTGGCCCCTGATCTTGATGCCAGTGGCCCCTGATCTTGATGCCAGTGGCCCCTGCTCTTGTTTCCAGTGGCCCCTGATCTTGTTGCCAGTGGCCCCTGATCTTGATGCCAGTGGCCCCTGATCTTGTTGCCAGTGGCCCCTGTTCTTGTTTCCAGTGGCCCCTGAGCTAGATGCCAGTGGCCCCTGATCTTGTTGCCAGTGGCCCCTGATCTTGATGCCAGTGGCCCCTGATCTTGATGCCAGTGGCCCCTGCTCTTGTTTCCAGTGGCCCCTGATCTTGTTGCCAGTGGCCCCTGATCTTGATGCCAGTGGCCCCTGATCTTGTTGCCAGTGGCCCCTGTTCTTGTTTCCAGTGGCCCCTGAGCTAGATGCCAGTTGAACACATGAGCATGACAGCCATCACATATTTCACACACCTGGTGTTGTTTTTGGCTCTTTGTTTAATCAAAAGAGTCGTTAAGAATTCGGGTAAATGTCTGCTGTGTGTGCTTTTCCATCGTCATGGTAACAGTCTGCTGACAGTAGGAATGATAACACCAAGTGAAGCTGGCAGAACGGAACGCTTTCAGTCGTCTCAATCATCCCAGAGAGGCTGCTAACGTGACAACCGTTGGTTCCTTCTGTCAACAAACATGTTCTCTATTCGTCCTTTATGATTCCTTCCTCCTCTGAGAGGCTGCCGGTTCGACTCTGTGGACGCTAACATGCCGGTATGTCCTTCCAGAGGTGTCTCAGAGAGGGTTCCAGTTGTTCGGGAAGCGGTGTGATAGCATTCAGTGTTGAAAGGGTTCCATGGATTCCATGGAAGGAAGTTCCGAGGAGGCTTCAGAACTTCCAAGGTAATTCCAGAATGTTCCATGCGGTAAGACAGGTTTTTCAAGAGATTCCTGGCTCCAGGTTTATTGATTCTTAAAGATCGAGATGATCTATAGGAAAAAAATTTTTTTCAAAGCACTCATTTGTGAGACTAAAAGTAGGCGAACGAGGTCTTTTGAGACATTTCAATGATTATCGAAGTTATAGCATGCGGAAGTTCCATAAACTTAGCTTTAAGAACTTAGCTTAAAGAACTTAGCTGAAAGAACTTAGCTTTAAGAACTTAGCTTAAAGAACTTAGCTTAAAGAACTTAGCTTAAAGAACTTAGCTTAAAGAACTTAGCTTAAATAACTCAGCTTAAAGAACTTAGCTTTAAGAACTTAGCTTAAAGAACTTAGCTTAAATAACTTAGCTTAAAGAACTGCATTAAGAACTCAGCTGAAAGAACTTAGCTTAAAGAACTTAGGTTCAATAATTTAGCTGAAAGAACTTAGCTTTAAGAACTTAGATTTAAGAACTTAGCTATAAGAACTTAGGTTCAATAATTTAGCTGAAAGAACTTAGCTTTAAGAACTTAGATTTAAGAACTTAGTTGAAAGAACCTAGCTTTAAGAACTTAGCTGAAAGAACTTAGCTGAAACAACTTAGCTTTAAGAACTTAGCTGAAACAACTTAACTTTAAGAATTTATCTTTAGGAACTAGCTGAAAGAACTTAGGTTTAAGAACTTAGCTGAAAGAACTTAGCTTAAAGAACTTAGCTTTAAGAACTTAGCTTTAAGAACTTAGCTTAAAGAACTTAGCTGAAAGAACTTACCTTTAGTAACTTAGCTTAAAGAACATCTTTAAGAATTTAGCTTAAAGAACTTAGCTTCAAGAACTTAGCTTCAAGAACTTAGTTTTAAGAACTTAGCTCAAAGAACTTAGCTGAAAGAACCTAGCTGTAAGAACTTAGCTTTAAGAACTTAGCTGAAACAACTTAGCTTTAAGAATTTATCTTTAAGAACTAGCTGAAAGAACTTAGGTTTAAGAACTTAGCTTTAAGAACTTAGCTGAAAGAACTTAGCTTTAAGAACTTAGCTGAAAGAACTTAGCTTTAAGAACCTAGCTTAAAGAACTTAGCTTAAAGAACTTAGCTGAAAGAACTTACCTTTAGTAACTTAGCTTAAAGAACAGCTTTAAGAATTTAGCTTTAAGAACTTAGCTGTAAGAACTTAGCTGAAAGAACTTAGCTTTAAGAACTTAGCTGCAAGAACTTAGCTGAAAGAACTTAGCTTAAAGAACTTACCTTTAAGAACTTAGCTCAAAGAACTTAGCTCAAAGAACTTAGCTTTAAGAACTTAGCTCAAAGAACTTAGCTTTAAGAACTTAGCTGAAATAATTTAGCTGAAAGAACTTAGCTGAAAGAACTTAGCTTTAAGAACTTAGCTTTAAGAACTTAGCTGAAAGAACTTAGCTGAAAGAACTTAGCTGAAAGAACTTAGCTTTAAGAACTTAGCTCAAAGAACTTAGCTTTAAGAACTTAGCTGAAAGAATTTAGCTTTAAGAACTTAGCTGAAAGAATTTAGCTGAAAGAATTTAGCTTTAAGAACTTAGCTTTGAGAACTTAGCAACATTTCAGTGCAGTTTGTAGACCATTAAGTGGGTTTGAGGAATACTTGAAGAAGCTCTTGAGGCATCTTTCCAAGAAACTTGTATAACTCCTTATGGGAGTCCAGAGGTCCCTCTCATATCTCAGACGACTGAGGTCAAAAAGGTTTAAAGTATCCTTAAAGACATTTAATGGGCTCCTCGGGGAGGTTGCTGGAGGTTCTTGGAGACTTTCCAAAGCAGGGCATGTAGAAAATGCTGCAGCACTGTGATGCAGGTCTGGATATGAACAAAGTGGAGTCAATGGTCGTGAGAAAACTGCACTGTAGTGACCTGCATGAATAAACAGCCTCCTCTCTCAGATAGACTGTCATTCCTCTGCAAAACCCTCCCTTTAAACCCTGTATAAATAAAGGTTTAAACAACATTAATACCCACTCACACATGTACATGCGTGTACACACACATACCTGCTGCATATACAAATACACATACATGTGACCCGTCGGTGTCCCCATGTGCATTCCTGTTAAATCCGGATCTTTGGAAGATCACATTTCTTAAACTAAAGCACGTGCAAATATGTTCATATGCACAGTCAAACACGCACACGCTAACATTGAGTGCAGCTGAGTGATTTGATATCTGATAAAGCAGATGAACAAATAAGGGTGGAACTCAGAGTACAGACCGCTATTCACATCAACAGGAAGGGGTGTGTG